>NC_081410.1:603882715-604556409 GCF_030272615.1 Cryptomeria japonica
TATCAACAGTAGAATCAGAATATGTTGCAGCAGCAACTAATTGTACTCAGGTATTATGGATCAAGCAAATGTTGAAGGATATAAAAGTAAAATGCAAAGAACCAATAATCATCTATTGTGATAATTCAGCAGCAATTGATATATCAAAGAATCCAGTATTTCACTCTAAGACAAATCATGTTTCTATTAAGTATAATTTTCTAAAAGAGAATATTGAAGCAAATGAAGTGAAATTGGTTTATGTGAATACTAAAGACCAAATTGCAAATATCTTTACAAAGCCTTTGCCTAAGGAAACATTTGAATATCTCAGAGAGCAACTTGGGGTAATTTCTCCACCGACAGAGACTTGAATGATGAAGATTGGCATCAAACCGATAGGGACTAACGGAAAAATATTTTTCCGACTTTGATGGAGGAGAGCTACTTCTCAGGGGGAGTAGTTGGTGAAATGTTATGTTTTGTTTCTTAACTGCTTTGGCATTTGATGTCAAAGGGGGAGAGATATCTATGGAAAAACATTATTCCTTGGAGGAGAGATATAAGCTTTGGAGAGATATACTTTTGGTTTTGGTTATGTAACAAACTTTGTATTGATCTATCTTTGGGAGATTGTTGGTTTATTGGTTTTTGACATTTTGTTTTTGGCACTTAGATGTTTTTCCATCTAGTGTTGCCATCAATGCCAAAGGGGGAGATTGTTGGTATTATGGATGACTTAGTCATGTGTTGCATTGCTTTTGTCATTGATGTCAACACTTATCTTCTTAGAGGTATACATTATTGATTTGGCACTATGGTTATATTGGTATGTTGTTGAACCGGCATATTGGTTCACCGGTATGGTTAGTGGCTTATGCACAGTCACTGGTATATGTTCACCAGCAGGTTATATGGTTCACCGGTAGCGTTGATATCTTGGAGATCACTTGGTTATGTTGAAGACATGGATTGGAAGTTTGGTTTTGGTGTTTTTCTTATTGATTTAATCGTGTTGACAGATTTGTCTTAATCGGCAAATAGGTCTAGGTTATGGACCCGTATTCCAGATCAGCACAACACATCATGGAGATTGTTTATTGATTGGTTAATATGGTAAATGTATTGAGCTAGCATGTTGTATCACATCAAGACTTATTTGTAATTGATTTAATTGTAATATCTTTAGTGAGCCAACCTATACATTTGGTCTTAGGTTTTGTATAAATGATTGTAAGATCTTATTGAAGATCAGGATAGAGGATCATATGAGTGTGTTCGAATATTGAAGAGTGAAAATAAGCAGATCCTTGTGTGAATCACACAGACATTATTTGAAGTTTGAAGGAAGGTTATGAAGGTGTTTTGACATGCATGTTTAGAGCTTAAACCGGTACTAAATCCAGCACTGCATATGCTATTTTGAGCAGTAGATTATCATTGGATTTAACCATCCAATTGTGTAGTTAGTGTGACTCCTATTTTGTGATTGAGCAGTGAGCTCTAGGCAATTGGCCTTTATGTATGTGTAGACCCCATTTGTATACACATACTATCTGGAGTAGTATCATCTGATTGTGGGTAAGGTTTCCCACTATGGTTTTTCCCTTACCGGGTTTCCATGTCAAAATCTTTGTGTTATGTGTTGTGGATTTTGTTTCTATTTTTGTTTCATGCATTAGTTAAACCGTTACTGCTATAATTGTTAAACTGTTTTACTAGCATTCAAGTCTAGTTTACCGGCACTAAGTTTAAGTTGGAATAATTTGCATTTGGTTTAGAATTAATTGACAACTAGTTCACAACTGATTCACCCCTCCCCCTCAGTTGTCCGTCTCGGGTCCTAAAATTCACATAAGTCATATTTCACATTATTTCTTAACATTTGATATATAGCATGAATGCATGAACTTGCAACAGAATTCAATCAGTTTGATTGAGTTACCTTATATCCTATGATCATGCTTGCAAATTTTATGTCTGAGTCGGTTATTGTGCTTATCCTTATTGATCTGTTATCCGATGTGGAACCAATGAGTTTTTGAACCTCTGTGTTGGAAATTTTCTTACCAGGTTCTTGTCCAACCCTGGGTAAGCTGGTGACAGCTTGAATAGCTTCCTTTGTGATCATGTAGGGTCTATCTAACCAAATGAATTCATTATGAACCCTTCTTAGGAAGTATTTGATAACTTCATCCTTGAATTCCGATAAATACAGAATATTGATTAACCCTATATCCTCAATTGCCTTAAATTCTGGTTTGATATTTCTGGTGTCTCCCAGTATCACTTATTGATACATGCTTTTTATGTCTTTAGTACATAGATCCTCAAGAGTGATGTATGCCCTCATATCTTCAACATACGTTACTCCTTCAGGAACCCTAGAAAACGCTCCCGCAGAGTCTTCCTTCTTTGAAATTTTGGGAACCTCCTTAAAGATTGGCCTTAACCTATCCTTAACTTCAACGATTGTCAGATTTACAATAAAATTAGGAGCAGAAGATCCAAATGCCATGTCAAAAAATATTTGAGTGAATATCGATGGATGATTTTAGTGCTTCAGATAATTGCTCGAAATCCTCTCTCAATTGTTTTGCTTTCTCTTAGTTCGCCTTTACTTCGCTCTGACTACTTGAATACTCAGCAAGTAAAAATGAATTCACTTGGCTTCTTTTATCAGCAAATAAAACCCTATTTTTTTGTCATTAATGTTTCACCAACAACCCT
Source organism: Cryptomeria japonica (assembly GCF_030272615.1). Taxonomy (NCBI): domain Eukaryota; kingdom Viridiplantae; phylum Streptophyta; class Pinopsida; order Cupressales; family Cupressaceae; genus Cryptomeria; species Cryptomeria japonica. Next base: position 603,885,425 of record NC_081410.1, read on the forward strand.
ATGGATGTCGGTTTTACAGTTAAGTGTCGGGGTAACCTTTATCGATGATAAACATAGTTCTCCATATCTCTTTCCAGATCTCCTTAGATCTCTTTTGGGGTAATATGCAAAATTTAGCAGTGACTTTGCCAACCCCTAAGGCTTATGCCTCAGTTACCAGTGAAATTTCCTACCGGTGGAGGAATACTCTGTTCTACTAGTGGATTTGCTAGTATAGATCCATCTCCACTTTGTTATTCAGATTTTCTAACCCATCTCTTGGTATTATCTTGTTGTATTTCATCTACCTTCTGCTTCCCTTTCTCATTGTCTTTATCATTATTAGCCAGTTGAGTCTTGCTTCTACAATACTTAGCAATATGTCCTATTTTGTTGCATGCATAACATGTAACATTGTTCTTCTGAATTGCTTTGACATATATGATATTATTATTATTTATTGCCCTACAATGATTAGCAAAATGTCCAAACTTTCCACATGCATGACATTTAACATTCATTCTACAGTCTTCTGATTTATGACCATATTTCTTGCAGTTTGTGCATTGACTGGGAACAAAATTGTAGTTTTGATTTGCCTTATTTCTACATTGTTTATCTATATGCCCAAATTTATTGCAAACAAAACATCTACCATTGAATTTATAAGCATTAGATTGCCTTACTGGTTTCCTCTGTTCTGATGAGTTCTGCATATCGGTTGTTTGATCTTCATTAGCAATACCGGAGCTTTCACCTTGTACAAATCCAAGTCCTCTAGAATCATCAATCTGCCTTTGTCTTTTCAGTAAGTCATCCAATTGTGCAGCACTGATCCTAAACTTTTCTTTATATTTTCTTGCAGTAGTCAGATCATCTCTCAGAGTAGTTATTTGCCTTTGAAGTTCTTGTTCATTGTTCTAGGAGTGTGCCAAATCAGTTCTCAACAAATTATTCTCATGAGTCAATCTTCTACATTCATCAAATTTGTTCTTCAAAGATAAAATAAGACTATCTTCCTTCTTCTTTCTATCCTCAATATCTTTTGATAACCTCATGGTCAGATCTTGCATTTCATTCTTCATGAGCATATTTGCTTTACTTAGTTTCTGACATTGTTCCTTAAGGGCATTCTTCTCCTCATCATCTGGTTGTTGCAAAATTTCTTTCCTCTTAGCTTGAGCAGATGACAACCTTTCTTGCAGGATAAGAATGAATTCATTTGCAGAATTCAATTCTTCTTGCAATTTCAAGTGCTTCATCCTTTCAGCATCATAATCCTCAAGAGCCATCTCAAGTTGCCTTTCCATAGCCATATTCAAAGATTCTAGTTTCAGGATCTTTCTCAAGATGTTAAACTTCTTCCGAGGAACCAAGCTTTGATACCAATTGTTGGGATATGAGAATACTGAGAGGGGGGGTGAATCAGTGTTATGCTAGAATCAACAATATTTAACTTTCTAAACCATGCATGTATGTACCGGTAAACAAATAAGCATATAATAAGAGGAACATCCACTAAAATGAACATGATAACAAACATTAATTATATGTGGAAAACCTCAATGAGGAAAAAACACAGTGGGATTTATGACCCACAATATCAGTTCACTGGCCATATGAAAAGATATTACATAAACAAGGGCCTGCACTTGCAAGAAGGCATACTGCTCATAACTAAAGAGCCTCACTGACTACAAGCTTTCTACCAAATTAAATTACTGAAAATGAACTCAAGAATGCATCTGTTATGCCAGATAGAGTTCCGGTTCTGGTTCTTCTCTATACTGGTTCACAATCTTGAACTATTACCAGTATTACATCTCCTCCAAGAGTGCTTTCCTAGATATCTATAGATCATTGCATGATACAATGTTCACATACAAAAATGATCTCCATACATATATTTTTCATCTCATAGTTATTCTATATGTCTATCTATATCCCATCATAATACCATCATCACTCTCTCTAAATTGACCTAGCAGACTGACTTATATACCTATTACATATGATATGCCTTGTGTCGGCTTACAATGCATTTACAAAGAATATTCAATGTCGGCCTCGACAATAATTACAAAATGATTTACTAAAATAAATCTTTCTTGATGTCGGCTTCCTTGAAGTATTGATGTCGGTGCTGATGTAGTCCTGAATGCTTCCAATGTCGGTATCTGTCAGTATATTAGTGCCGGTTTGTGACTTCCATCAAGTCTTGTTGCCTTCTATCTGATCTTGTTGCCATCAATGACAACAAAATGAATCTAATGAGTGTCAATTGCCAACATGAATTTTTTTGTCGCAGGCACAGCATTCCCGTTAGAGCATAGTGCCTTTTTTGTTAGAATTCCAACAACAAATGCAAGGAAGCTCTTATGGGAATGGTGCACCTGCAACAAAAATTTTCATTGTAGGTACATCATTCCTGTCGAAACATAGTGTCCTTTTTTGTTGGAATTTTGACAACGAATACAAGGAAACTTTGACAAGAGTGTTGTGTCTGCGATGAAATATTTCATCATAGATACATCACTCTCATCAGGGCCTATGTTGGGCATGTCCATCAGAATTCTGATGAACATGCTATATTTAAAAAAAAAATTGCCATCACGGAATATAGAGCATTACAAATATGGAATATGATTTGATAAGCTTTCTCAAATATTGAACTACCCCTATATAACTCCTTACCTCAATGACTAACTAACTATGGTAAACTATATATTTAAACAATATATAAAATCAACAATCCCATATATTCTAACAATATACAAAGACAACCAAGAGGGACTATTTGGGTAATGAAGACCTTGATAAAGCATGGATATGAGGGTGAGGAAAATGACAGAAGTAAATGGCAAAGCCCTAATGAAGATAGGTAGCCATTATGCATTCCACTACAGTACAATGACTAGTTATAGGTTAGAGATGACGTACAAGTGTAGCATCATAAAATTGCGACCCTAGCAATTTTTTATTGCATTAGGGTACTCATGCATGCGAGCTCAAATCTTCTAGCCTGATCGGAGACCGGAGACTTCTCGTCTTATGGAAACAACTTCCTTAGCCTATGCATAACCTTGACTGCATTCAGCCCTAGATAAAGGGGTAGGACAGGGGCGTGGCTCCACTGTCCCCCCTTGGATAGGGGCGTGGTGCCCTTTTCCTCCCAGGATAGGGTTGTGGCACCCCTGTCCATACCTTATTTTGGGGTAGGACCTTCCTAGAGCATTCATTGTGGGTTGTGCAGTGAGCGAGAAAACTCTCCTAATGTTGGCTCATGACAAAATTCAAATCCACTAACATGTATTTAAGGGGTATTCATCCTATCATTTGCAGAAGGGGAAGTTTGAGAAGTTGGAGAGGTCAAAGTTGGAGAGATTCAAGTTGCACAAGTGATCAAGCATTCAAGGATTCAAGCATTCTTTTCTAGCATTGAGCATTCTCAAGTCTCTCTTCAAGGCTAGGTGTTGCATTCAAGTCAAGGATTCAACCATTGGAGAGGATATTGATTCCAACATATAATTCCACACAAACATTTCTATCAAAATTGCTACTACAAACTCCATTGAGGTGATTTACAATTCAGTCTTTCATTTACATCTACTTGCAAGTAGTTTCTTTCATTACTTGGTTAATTCCAAAACTGGAGCTTGACCTAAAGGCAAACCCCCAATCCGAAACAATTTTCCTCTCTTTTCTGTGTGTAGATTGCAGGTGCGAAGCTGTACTTTCGGATTTGGGCTTCATTTGCAGAGGTGGAAAAACCCTTTTTCATTTTGTGGATTTTTTGAAGGACCATGTACATTCTCGCCACGGTCCAGGCAACTTTTCCTCAAATTCACAGGGCAACTTCATCTCAACATTTTACTGCCAGATCCAGGTGCACAACTTCATCCCATATTCTGATCTCAAATTATAATCAATTCTGTATCACTTTTGCACTACATAATTCAATCAATTTCCTTTCTAAATCAAACAAGGAAGAGGGGATCGACTTAGCATTCCCAATTCATTTAGAATTCAATCTACCATCTTTTTGTGGAGAGATTGAATCTATTGAATTATCCTTCCCCCTTCCTAATGTAATGGTGAAAAGTACTTGAAGGACAATCAATAGAGAAACTCTCATCTCTCTTTGAGGGAAAGGGTAGTTTTCCTCTTGATCTATCACTCATCATTTTCCCACCATTACATTTTGGTGAACCCGATGTCTTGCATGCTTTCCTTTGAACAAAATTATATATTTTTCATTTGCAAGTTTCAACTTTCTACAAACTTAGTGGTTAAATCATTCAAAACCCTAGTTTTTAAATTTAAAATTGAGCTTGTGATTTGTAAAAATTGCTTGTGGTTATCTTAAATCTGAAAATTGTTTTGATTGTCAAATTCAATTTCCTCATTGTCTTGTTCAATTTGCAATTAAAATTTACAAAATTAAGAGGTTACTTGTTAAAACCCTAATTTTCAAAAATCATCTTGAACTTGTGCAAAAATTGGATTTCCATTTAATTTTCAGACTTCTGATTGTTCTCAGATTTGTCTTCAATCCTACAATTCAAATTTTCAGTTTCCCCCCTTTTTTTCCCAAAATTCAAATTTCAAAATTAAGTGGTTAGGTCATCAAACCCTAATTTTTAAAATTAATTGGATTTTGTGTGAATTTCAAACCAATTTAATTTACATTCAGATTTATAAATATTTTCCAAGGTGTCCCTATCCATTAGGTTTGACCCTTTTTCAAACTTGCAATTCAATTCCTCTTTTTCTTCAAAACCCTAATAGGGTCCTATTTTCACATTTGTGCTTTCATTTCGCCCAACTAGACATCATAAAATTCATCAATTTTGGGGGGTTAGCTTAAAAATCATCGTAATATCCATCCCTGAAATTTTCAAAAAAAGTTGGTCAGACCATGTGCATTCCCGCCACAGTCCTCGACTTTTTTCCTGAAATTTCAGGAGACTGTTATGACAGTATTTACTAGCTTAAATCTGGAAGATTGGCTAATTTTTTTTATTTTTGATCCCTCTAGAATCGGAAATACCTTCAAAATTCAACATTTCAACTTTCAAGAAAATTTTTAAAATTAAGAGGTTAATTATAGTCTGTCCTGATTTTAAAAATTCTAATTTTAAAATTAAGTGGTATTCCCTTGGCCCTAATTTTAAAATTCTGATTTCCTTTCATTTTTGGAAATTGTGTCATCCTCTTCCCCCAACAAAGTTCAAATTGTGTAATCATTATTTTCTTGAATTTTGCATTACTCAATTTTGTAAACTTTTTTCTACAATTCAAAATTCAAGTTTTCCCTCTAGTGCATGAGTTTTACCACTATTAGTCCTACCTATCCTATCCCCATTAGACGAAGCATTAGAATTAAGGCTTCCCAAGGTTTAATTACCGAGGAGGTGGAGCCTAATTTGGATGACTTCTTTAATGAGGATCATGCTAATTCTTCCCATCCTAATCATGTGCCTATTGATGGATCTCATGATGAAGAAGATGTTAGGTCCTCAAGACAACTGAGAGGGGGGGGGGTGAATCAGTTGTCTAATAAATTTAAACCAAAAACCAATAAACCAACTTAATGCTTAATACCGGTAAACCAATTAAGTGTGTCGGTAGACAGTGTTAATAGTAAATTGGTATACCGGTAAAGACTAATGCATGAAACATAAACATAGAGTCATCCACAACACATAACACCAATATTTTGTACGTGGAAACCCTATAAGGGGAAAAACCACGGTGGGAAACCTTACCCACAATTAGATGATACTACTGCAGATAGTAAGTGTACATAAATGGGGTCTGCACATGTAGAAAGGCCAACAGCCTAGAGCTCACTGCTCAATCACAAAATGGGAGTCACACTGACTACAATTGGATGGTTAAATCCAATAAGAATGTACTTCACAAAATAGCATCTTCATATGTTGGATTCAGTACCATTGTAATGCTGATATGCTTCTACAAAAACCTAGCTTCACCTTCAAATGATGTCTTCGTGTATACCTCTGCTTAATCTCGCATATACCTTCACACAATTATTTTTCGCATTCCACACTTTGATTTTACAAATAAGATCTTACATTTATACCATAACCTAAGACCAATTTTAGTAGGTCGGCTCTACAAGATATTACAATAAAAACATTTTACATACAATATAATATCCAATGCAATAACCGATTAAACATGTCGGCTTAATGCATTTACATCAATAATAAATCATCTCCATAGTGTGCCATGCTGATTTGAAAAAGATAAACTTGTCGGTGTAACCCTAGATAACCCTGGACCTATTTGCCAGTAAAAGAAAATATGCAAATATGAATATACCAATGATTAATTCTTCAAAACAAAGTATCCACACAATGTCTTCGACATTACCAAGTGTCTTCCATATCATTCCAAGTGCAGGTGAACATTATATCCTGTCGGTGAACCATATACCAGTAACTGTGCAATAGTTACTTGCTTGCTGGTGAATGTTGCTGGATCTCCAAAGTGCTAGTTTTCAGTAGGTGTTGACATCAATGACAAAACCATACCAAAATACCAACAATCCTACCTATCATATCCTCATTAGATGAAGCATTAGAATTAAGGCTTCCCAAGGTTTAATTACCGAGGAGGTGGAGCCTAATTTGGGTGACTTCTTTAATGAGGATCATGCTAATTCTTCCCATCCTAATCATGTGCCTATTGATGGATCTCATGATGAAGAAGAAGCTTTAACTAGGGTTTATTTAGATCAACTTTCTACATTGGACAGTCAATTTGATAGCTTTCAACAATGGATGTCCGAAGAATATCCTAATAGTGAAGCTCTTCCATTAATTGAAGGTCTTAAGTGCATGCTTTAAAGTGATAAGAATGAAATTGATATATTGTGTGGCATTGCACATATTTTTGATTCTAATGTCATGCCTATCAAGAGTTGTGCTGAAACCCAAGGTTACTCACAACCTTCAACACAAGTCAATTCGTCTATTCCTTTGACTAATCCTATGACTAGTATTCCTACTTTCACATCTAACATCATGGCTACTTCAACTCAAAAAGTCATTCCTACAACCATAGGTCATGGGGTAAATCCCTCTTCTTCATTTAATCCTCCATCGCTACCTATGTCTTCCATAAGTGTTCCTACTATTCCTCAACAAATTAGTGTGACACAGGGGGAAATTCCTTTAACAACTTTATCCCTCCTTTAAGTGTCCGTTTTCCTACCCAATCATCACCTATGCCTACTTATCATAATGTCCCACCACCCTATTCTCAGCATATGCCTTCTTTCAACAACATCACACCACCTTCTCAATCACCTATGTCTAACATCAATTCTTCTACCGAAATGACAATTCACAATCTTGCTCAAACCGTGTCTTCCTTACAACAACAAATTGCTTTTATGATTCAATCCAAGTTTAGTATGGCTACCTTTGATGTTGTGAGCCCACTTTCTCTTAATATTGTTAAAGTCATGCCACCTAAGGACGTTTAGATCCCTCAATTAGAACTCTATAATGGAAAAGGTGATCCTCTTACGCATGTCAAAAAATTTCAAACCTTGTGTACTGATTTTGCTTATGATCAACAAATGCTTGCAAAATTGTTTACAAGAACACTAAGAGATAAGGCCTTACAATGGTATTTCTCTTTACCTTTTTATTCTATCACTTCCTTTCAACAACTACCAAATGCTTTCATCCAACAATTTCAAAACAACATTGGTCCTAAAATCACTTTGACTAATTTAATGCATTATAAACAAGGTGTTAAAGAAAAAGTGACTAATTTCATTGGTAGATATAAGAATTTGTGTGCTAAAATTTCTTTTCATGTACCTGATAATGATATTCAAAGAATTTTCATTTCTAATTTGCAAAAAGATATCAGGGAATAGCTTCTTTTGTCCAAGTTTACTTCCTTTCTGTAGTTGTGCGCAACACTCCATAATTATCAACTGGTTGTGAGTCAAATGGAGTAATCCACTCCTATGGCTCTGAGTGATAAGGGGCAGAGTGTTCAACAACCATTTGTGAAGTTCAAACCAACAAAAAGCTTCATCAAGTTCAATGATCCACTCAACAACCACCATGTGAATGCTACAACAGGTGTGCCTTCTATTTCTAAATTTTTCCAAAGAGAAAGGAAGTTTACTCCTTTGAATGAATCTTTGCATAGTATTATGTCTCATTTGTTGCACAAAAATGTTATCAAACTTCCTCCTATAAAACAAATTGATCCTTCCAAACTTGCATCTCCTTATTTTGATAACAATTCCTTTTGCCAATTTCATCGTCAACCTGGTCATGATACTGAGAAATGTTTTGCATTGAAAAATAAGGTTCAAGACTTGATTGATAATAATACTATATCTGAGGTAGGTGTGAATGATAAAGGGAATAAATCAGTTTCTCCTCCTAATCAAAATCTTAATATTTTCATTGATCCCTTGCCATCTCATGCCTCTAACGTTATTGAGATTGTGCCTAGTTCTCTCACTTCTGAAGAATTCACCTCTATGGCTCCAAACTTGGTTAATATGATAGAAACACAAGATACACCTAAGGATCCTTGTATTACATTTAAACCTAGTGAGACCATTAGAGCACCCGATGGCCCTTTATACTTAGTTGCAAAGGTTAGGGATATCTCTTGTTGTGGTGCCCTGATTGATCCATCTTTCATGGTTAATGTCATAACTAAAGAGTATCTTTTTACTTTATGATTGCATAAACCAATATATGATGCTTCTAATGTGGTTGTGAAGTTATTTTATGGATTCTCTTGTCCTACCATTGGCTCTATCACCCTTCCTGTTGAAGTTCATACTAAATCCATGGATGTTGACTTTGTTATCATACCTTCTTCTGAGCAATTCCATGTGAAGTTGGCTATCCTTGGCTATCTCCCATGAAGTCTATTACTTCTCCAATCTACAAGTGTTTGAAATTTCCTCACAATGGATAAATCATAACCATGAACCATAGCTTATTTCATCCATCCGAAAGGAGCCCCGATGTTCCTATTGATCTCTTTTGGCCTAAACAATTTCAATCTCTTCCATTAAGGAGCGATGCTCTTTTTCAATCTTATCAAAAATGGAAGAGTGATATGATATTATCCTTAAGTCAACCTAGATCCCCAACACTTGATATTCCTATTATTCTTCCCCTCTCTAATAGAACTAATATCCCTCCTAAGGAAAATTGCCCACCAACTCCTATGGATGTGACTTTACCTTCTCTAAAGGAGAACAACAATATTCCTCCTTTCTATGATGTAGTTCCACCTCCTTCCTCTTATCGAGAGAAGAGTCCTACTTCTCCTATTGTTAAACCAAAAAAACCTCAACCTAAACCTTCCACTATCAAGGAGAGGAACACAACTACTTTTTCAAGTGTTCTTCCTTCTTCTTAGCCTTCCACTAAGACTCAACAGAATCGTTGTGCGAGAGAATGTTGATGAAGACGTCATGTTCGAGCTCATGAAGCTATCCCTCAAAATACCAAATCTCCTCAGACTCTGACAGTTGACATGATTCCCTTTTCTCCTAAGCAATATGTTCAACCAACATCTCCAAATCATAAGTTATGTAAAACATGTGATTGTTTTACTCCTATTCGTGTTCTTGCCCCTCTTGCTTTAAACTTTGATGAAGAAATGGGTGAAAATGTTATTCATAATGGTAATACAACTCCTAATGCTTCTAATAGTGAGTATGAGTATGTTGATGTGGACAAATATTTATCGGATGAATTTTCACAAACCCTAATCCTAGCTCCTCGAATCGAACAAAGTGACTTACAATATGAGAATAGTCCTTGTTTGGATCTTGTGATAGCTCCATCTATTGTGCTTGATGTCGCTCCTCTGGTGTGTTTCTCGCCTTCCCGAAATAGTGATCAAAAAGATCGAGAGGTGGATGTCGTGCTATATTAGCGATACTAGCACTGTAGATCTTCTCTCTCTCTCTCTCCTTTATTTCTCTTTTGTGACCATTCTTCTATGTGTATCCCTGTTCTTCTATTATTCTCTTAATTTCTACTTGGGGATGATGCAAAGCATTGAGATCTTGTCTTGGTCTCTTTCATGTTGACTCAAAAGACATCCTCTCTTCCCTTTCTTCTAAGGTAGTGTCTTTCTTTGGGGAATGAAGATTATTATATGCATATACATACATGATATACATGAGTTATCATATAGCATACTGACCCCGAGGAAAGAGACACTACCTCGTGTTTTGTGTTCATTATCCTTGGGTTTATACCTCGATTGGGGGCTAAATCCTTGCGATAACATGCTCCCTTTCTTTTCTCTCTTTTGGGTGTATCCTACCTGTCTACACCTAAAAATGTTTTGAAGATAATTAATTAAATAAGCAATTATTTAATTAATCTCCCTCCCCAATTTAATTGAATTCACTAAGCAATTTGATTAAATTTCCCCTTTCATCTACTTATTAATAAATCTAAGGATTTATTTAATAGGTTCATTTCATCCCCTTTGATTAATTAATTCAAATTAATTAATTCCCTTCATCCAAAATCATTTCTTCTAAATCCATTAATTAATTAAAACAAATCAAGTTCATGAGTTGTTGAGATTAATTATCCTCTTCCTATTATTTAAATTTTTAAATTCAAATTCTCCTAACTTCTATCACTCCTAAACCTAACCATTCCAAAACCTAACCCATTCTACCTACCACCATGTCCCCTTTCATCCAACATCTTCTAGAACCTTGTGACACTTGTCACTAAGTGTTCCCTTTCATCTAACTTCTTCTAGAAGCCTCTTGACACTTGTCACCATAGAGATGACAGATGTTCCCTTTAATCCAACCCCTTTTTCCAACCTCCTCCAATTTAACCATTGATATCTTCAGATCAATCTTGACCGTTGATTCCTACCACCTCACCCCTAGCCTTGGAAATCCTATAAATAGACCTTATTTTGGAGCAATATGGGTCCTAATTTCATGTCCCAAATTCATATGATTTTTGCATATCATTTGATTCATATCATTTGCATTCAAGCATTCTTACTATAGGCATCTAGCTTTTAGTTTATTATTCTTAGCAATGTTATCATGCTCAATTTTAGCTTAATTGCATCATAATCTTAGTTCATTTTCTAGATCAATCATGAAATCATGTAGCTTAATCATGCTATCATTTCTAGATCATGCATTTTCATCATTCAAATCCTCCATCTAAGTGTAGTCAAGTCACTGGAATATGCATAATCAGATTTGAGAGCATTTTCATACTCGCATTTACTAGGAGGCAATAAGTCAATTAGCTATGGTTTTACATTTCATTGTTTTAATTCACTAACCATTGCTTGTAATGATTTATACAGTGCATTGTGTTTGTAGGTATAGGTACACTTCACAAAGCACGACATTTTAGCGCCCACTGTGGGGCCAAAATCGTCACTTTTGGCCTCTTAATCTTTAGCAAACTTCATCTCTGTCTGGCTCTGGTTCAGATGTTCGTACGAGTTGCCTTTTCAAATTGTACGAACTTCCTTTCAGCCTAGGACGACACCTCATCCTGACTCATACTAGGTATAATTTTGTGTCGTACAAGATTTTATGTTGCAAATTCTTTATTCGTACTTGGTCTAAAGTTGTGTCGTACAAGTCTATTTCTTGCAAATTCTTTACTCATACTAGGTTGATCCTGTGTCGTACAAGCCTGTTTTGGATACTGTATGAAATCTAAATTTATGTTGTACTAACTAGAAATATGTGTCATACGAGTCTTTGGCTCTGTGATTTTTAATAGACTGCATTTTAGGGTTTTCTGATTCTAATCCAAAATTTTCTAATGCTAACCCTGTTCTGTTTATGAGATTTTTGCAGCCTAACTCTTTTCTACAGGATGCTTGTCAAAGATACGCTTGTCAAAGAAAAATTTAAAACACAATCATGACTACTAATGGATCTATTTTATAGGTTGCCTAAGGATTCAACAAAAAACTTTGTGTATTCTTTAAGATTTTTATGCACACTTCAATTTGGGCTTAAGGAAATGAACAACTATGTCTTTCGTGTCTTTGATAATAAGCGAGTATGTTCTCACCTTTCTTAGGTGATAAAAAAGATAGACTCGTCTTTTTCTTTCATTAGTGCATCTCATTAGCAAGCCTGTCCTCTTGAGGAGTTATTAACTCTTATCCCTTACGGCCGGTGAGAGGGGAATGACCTAAGTGGGAACGGCTAATGCCAAGTAATCCAACCCACTATAAAATAAATGTGTTTTTGATGAAAATCAAAGCAATAGCAATGCTCGGGAATAGCTCTCCTTCGTACCTTCGGGTATATCAAACCTTGGTTTTCAAGGCTGGGAGACCTCTTAATTGAGTTTATACCCTGATGCGCTGAACAGATCCCTTACTAGTGCCGGTTAAAATAGAAGCTACCTGATTCACCTCTGAAAGGGTGATAATCTTTGTGCAAGAGAGATAGTAACTCTCCCAAGACACTTGCCATATTGTGCCTGCATTAGCATTTGTAGTCAGATAATACAACGTTGAGAATCCATTATGTGAGACTCAGTGGTTGTATTCTGATTAGCTATTGGGTGTGTACCTAAGTCAGCAAGCAAAGGTTTTCATTCTTAGCCAACTTCCTTAGGGTTTAGCCTGATTGGAGTCAATTATCACATCATGTGTTTGCTATGTATTTATCCCTAAATGATAAAATTAGACACCTAAAAACTGGAAAACATCAGCAAAACATCATCAGAATTCAAAGATCAAAATCAGCAAAACAAACACTTTTTATCATTCTCTGCAACCTATCGTACGATATTTAATTCTTTGTAGCACGAGTCATAATCTTTGTCAAATGAGTTAACTTGCATAAAATCATTTGTCGTACTATCTGCTATCCTATGTCGTACGAGCCTCTTCTTTTCACATGAAAACTTTTGCTTTGGTGTACAGACTTGTATCTTGTGTCATCCTAAGTTGAATCTTATGTCGTACGAAACTCTGCATTTGTCAGTCTAGAGCTGTGTCATGCATACCTGTTTTAGATTTATCATTTATGCCTAATCAATTTGCAGTAAACATAAACACCTATTATCTATCAGTTCATGCTTAGATTGTCATCTTGGTTCACTTGGTCAAGTTATCACCCATCAAAATCAAACTCTAGAAGGTAAACACCTTAATATTTTCAAGTGCTCAGCCCCAACAAGTTCAAAATCTAAACATCTCAAAGTGCATTATTACCCTCTTTGATAAACTGATCACTCAAACATAGTTTCTCATCAGGATCAATCATCCTTTATCATGAAACTGAAACGTTTGGTCAAGATAACCTTGTCCCACATTGTAGGATATATCGTTCCTACTGGAATTGGTTCTTATCAAATCATCACCATTGCACTCCTAAACTGAAGATCAAAAAACTTGCAAACCTTTAAACAATTCAACCATCTTTTAGTGTCATATTGTTAGTATTCCCATAGATACTAAGAAGGGGGGGTGAATCAGTATCTAATCGGTTAGTAGATTTTCTTAACTTAAAATATGTAGAGCATATTAATACTGTGTACCAGTAAGCAGAAAGTAATGCAATAAACAAAGATAAAAACAACCACGTGAAAACACACCATAACACAAGGATTTAACGAGGAAACCCAGTGTGGGAAAAACCTCGGTGGGATTTGTGACCCACAATATTCACTTACTGGCCAATGAGAGAATATTACTACTACAAGAGGGGCCTGCACATGCAGGAAGGCCAACTGCCTAGAGCTCACTGCTCAAATACAAAATAGGAGGTCTCGCTGACTAACAAAAATGGATTATACAAATCCAGTGTCTTGTACTGCTTCAAAATAGCATCTATAATGCCAGATCCAGTACTGGTTTCTGCTCTGCTTCTTACATAAACCCTTAACCTATAATTCGCATAATAGGTCTGCTTTATTTCGCCTAAATATATTCCTCTATCTTACTTACAAATGTTCTATAATGATCTCTCTTATATAAGAGTCATTTTACAACTTGCCAAGTCGGCTTACAATGATTTTTACAAATAATAAACAAAATATATTACAACAAAAATCTTGTCAACCTTTGTGTTGGTATGCTTCCTTTCACTGCGGGTGTCGGTGTAGAGTTTGATCTTTCTGGTGAACTATCTTGCTGGTGTCATAGGATTGTAAGGTTGCCATCAATGACAAAACCTTCAATCACCTACAATGTCTCATTGGAGTGTGCATATGCCAACAATCTCCCTCTTTGGCATTGATGGCAACACTCATGAGAAAATTCCAAAACTTGTAATCCAAAAATGTGTACCATAAAATATTACCAAAAATATGTGAGCTTCCCCTGAGCAGATAAGTCTTTTGCTGATTATTTTCTCATACTACTACTCCCCCTTTGGCATCAGTGACAAAGGTTGTCAAGGTGTCAATAGAGTTGTAGTTTTTTGTGTCAACCTTGTAGCTGGGTGGTTACAATTTGAAAGAGATCTGCCAAAACCAAATTTATGCTTTCCATAAACTTCTTATTGTCTTTTATTGCTACCTCTGTTCTTTGAATTGTACTGGTGAGTTGTTGCATATGCTCTGTCGGTGTTTTCTGTCCTTGTACTAATGCCTCAGATATTTCCTTTCTCAAGGATGCTAGATAGTCCAGTCTTGGACTTAGTCTTAGTCTCAGATTCTTAGCCTTGTTTATTATTCTCTCCTTTTCTCTCTCTAGCTTCAGTGACTCTTCCTCAAAACTAGTTATCTTTTGCTCAAAAATTGATAATGTATCAGGTGAATTAACAAAATTGTCTGCAAGTTTATTTATTTCTTCTTGTATCTTGCTCATTTTCTTGTCTATGTCCATTGTCAAAAATGTTTGTCTTGCAAGTATCTTTGTACAAAGTTTTAAATTCCTTTAATATGTTACATAGTTCTGGTAGAAGTGTGTCAAACTTCCTAGTACACTTCTTTATTTGATCTTCAAAGAATTTATGTTTTTCAATTTCCAACCTATCTTTGAATGCTTATTCCTGTATTTGTTCAGCTGTCACTATGTTGTCAGTAATGTACTTTGACAAGGTGTCAAGTTGACTCAAAGAATCTTTATTATCTATGTTGCATTTTGGAGCTATCATCCTCAAAATTGGGATTGTGTCATCTATAGCTTTATAAGCTTGTGAACTGCAATTAGTTATTTTCTTCGAAGAATCTAAAAGAACTTCAGTTACATTGGTTGATTTGTAGCCTACTGAGGAGGAACCAACATTTTGAATTCTATCGATGGAGGAAGTAACCATGCTTGTAGTGACCTCTGGTAGGTCAGTCTGTGTTTCCATTTCCTTAAGCAAGGGTTTTTGTTTTTCTCCTATTGCCGATGGCATTGTTTCCACATGAACCTATTGTTGTTCCAGAGCCTATTGCTCTTCTTGTTTCTCTATCTATGTCTCTATCTTTTTCCCTGTGCTATCAGAGGCGGTGGGGATAAGTTATCTTTTATTTTGATACTAGGAGGTCCACCAACCTTTCCTTTACCCTTATCTTTGTCCTTTTGATAGACTTTGATAGGCTTGGGGTTCCTATAATCTTCCTGCTTTTCCTTCTCCACAAGGAATATATCCCATCCATTTTTTGTTTCTTTTGTTACCTCTTTTACTCTTCCTGCCATTAATGCAATATGTCGGTGTGCAGTAGAGAATACTGACCGGTTGGCCTTTGCAATCAGATCATCTATTTCTTTTGGAGAGTTGACTAGGTAGACAGCAAGTAATTTTTCAATTTTGATCTTCTTGTCAAGTTCTACAACAGATTGTCTTCTTGCTTCTAGTCTCTTGAATAATTCATCTAGTAGTTCATCTACAACTTCCATCAAAAACTTCTTATAGATATCCAGGTGTAAAATAACACTGTTTTCAACTTGCTCTTTGTCATCTGCTGATAGTGTGTCATACAATTTTTGTATGTTCTTGAGTTTTCCTTCTTTTGTAATTTCATCCAACAATTTGTCAATCGGAGCAATGTTTTGTTTAGTCCTTTTCTTCTTTGGTGTTGTCTTCTTTACTGAAGACCTCACTGCCTGTTGTTTTTGTCTAGTTCTTCTAGGCGAGGGTATGGATACCAGTGAAGGTTGTCTTTTCCTTACAACTCTTTTAAATTCAGCTGGCTTGTCACTCTCTGAAGATGTTGCTATCGATGACAAGTGAGTTTCTGGTTGTTATGCCTATAACTCATCTTCAGTGATACCGGTTTGTTTCAGTACATCTTCTTTTATAGCCTTAGCCTGCCTTGAACCTCTTCTCACAGTTGCTTCTACTTTATTTACTCTCTTCTTAGATTGAATTTGGCTTTCAATGGTCTCAACACTACCAAATACTTCTTCCTTAGGTTCATTTGGTGCTTCCAGAAGTGCTTTAGCATATGTTTCAATGATGTGGTCATCAGTCTCATAACCCATCTCAGTAACCCAAATTGTTCTTGGGATAACTGCTTCCATCTAGATCTCATCCTTTTTAATTACAAAACATCTATCATTCTTGTATTTGTTAACAATTTCCTGTGATAGTTTGATTCTTTTGTTCATTCTGGCCTTTAGTGCTTGAAAATACTCATTGATATTCTTTTCCTTGTTTTCACCCATGTTGTTGAATAAGTCTGATAATTGTTTTCCTACAGGTATGCCAAATCCAAGATTCTTGTTGCCTATATTGGGCACCTATTTGGTTATATGTAGCATTAAACATACAAGTAAATTACCAAATCTAAATGTTCCTTTCTTATCCTTCTTGATCTTCCCTAAATTGTCAATCAATTCATCCTTTAGCCATTCACATACATCAATTTTCACATTTTCTTTTACCATATCATGTGCACTTTTTATGCATAAACTGGAAACTGAGTTAAGTCTATTTGCATGTGTTACTTTGTATCCTAAGATCATGCTAACAAATCTAACATTTATATCGGTCACATCATTAACCCTTAGAGACCTTCTGTCGGATGTTGCACCAGTTAAGTTCATTACTAGGTCATTTGAGACCTTCTTTGTTTTGTCTGGTCTGCTACTGGTGGAGGGTAACCCTGTTATAGCTTCCTTGGTAATTTTATGGATTGAATCTAACCAAAAGAATGCACCATGTACTCTACTCAATACTATCTGAATAACTTCCTTGGGGAAATCTGGAATGCTGAGGATTTCTGTGAATCCTAGGGTTTCAATAATTTGGTGTTCAGGTTTTACTCTACCAGAATCATCACAGATAACAGATTTGTACATGTCCTTGATTTCTTCATCTCCCAATTCTTCTATATGGCAATGGATATAGATTCTAGGGTCTTCTGCATAAACAACTCCTTTGGGAATTTGGGAAAAAGCACCTACATTGTCATCCCTTTTAGCTATCTCAGGAACTAGCTGAAATACGGGCCTAAGGCATTTGATTACCTCGACCATAGTAGGGTTTTCTATGAATTCAGGTGCAGAGGAGGATGCCATGATTATAAATACCTTTTTCTACCTTAGGAAGGATTGATTGCTGAAGTGCTTCGCCTCTTTTCTCGAAATGCCTTAGCTCTGGAGATTTCGCACTCTTTGAATGTTTGAATGCTCGATGAAGTGAAATGGAGCCAAAATCATTAATTTATAAGGTCAATTTTGCCAACTACCAAATTTAATGCTTGCCAGTTAAGTAGCCACTTAACATATCTACCGGTATAGAAGTAAATTCAACTTTTTACCATCAACCGAGGGAATAATAGCATATGTCTCATTGATTTCCAAACCCTCAAGGAAATTTCTTCAATTTGATGAAGAGACTCTTGCCGATGGAGTGCTACTTTGTTTTGTCAGTGGAATGTTGCTTGGTTCTACCGGTGGAGGAGTATTCCTATCCACATTTATTTCTGATTTCCTAATCCATTGTTTTGAAAATTCTTTCTTAACCTCTTCAACTCTTTCTTTACCTTTCAAACTAGGACCTTTGTTGTCTGCCAGTGAGGACTTGCTTCTACAAAATTTAGCAATATGCCCAATTTTGTTACATCCATAACAAGTCACATTATTCTTCTGAATAGCTTTCCCATAACCTATGTCGGTTTGTGTTCTGCATTGATTAGATAGGTGTCCAAATCTTCTACAAACATAACATCTCACATTCATTCTGCAATTCTCAGAGTTATGACCAATTTTGTTTCATTTTGAACATTGACCGGTAGGGGTGTTGATATTCTGATAATTTCTAGATCTACATTCATTTTCTCTATGACCATACTTGTTATAGTTAAAGCATTTTCCATTAAATTTATAAGCAGTAGGTTGTCTTACCAGTTTGCTATGATCTTGTGTGTTTGCAGTACCGGAGCTTTCACCAACTTCAAAGCCAATTCCAGAAGTGTCACCTTTAGGTTTTTTATTCTTCAGCAAGTTACCAAGTTCCTCTAAGGTTTTCTTGCATTTCTCTTTATGTTGATTTGCAGTATCTAGTTCTCTTTCTAAGACTTCTTTCTACCTCATCATTTCATTTGAGTCATTCTGAGTGTGCATCAGATCTGTTTTCAACAAATCATTTTCATAGCTAAGTCTTGTATTTTTATTTGTAGCATTACTTAGTCTTCTGGTCAAATCTTCTTGATTCTTCTTTCTATCTTCGATTTCTTTACAAAACCTCATAGTCATATCCTACATCTCATTCTTTGTTGTCATGTTCTCTTGTTTCAGCTTGTTTAGCATAGCATTAAGAGTTTCTTTTTCATCATTCTCATTTTGCATCTTTTCATAAAGTTCTCTTCTCTTGTTTCTTGAAATAGTAAGATTTTCTTGAAGTGCTTGAATAATATCCTAAGCAGCCTTTAGATCATCTTCAAGTTTGATATTTTTCAGTTTTTCTGCATCATAGTCTGAGAGACCTCCTTCAAGTTGCTTCATCAAGTTTTCCATCTCTATCGGTGTCAAGATCTTTCTCAAGTTGTTAGGCTTCTGTAAATAAAGGACCAAGCTCTGATACCAATTGTTAGGATTCCCATAGATACTTAGAGGGGGGGGTGAATCAGTATCTAATCGGTTAGTAGATTTTCTTAACTTAAAACATGTAGAGCATATTAATACTGTGTACTAGTAAGCAAAAAGTAATGCAATAAATAGAGATAAAAACAACCACATGAAAACACACCATAACACAAGGATTTAACAAGGAAACCCGGTGTGGGAAAAACCTCGGTGGGATTTGTGACCCACAATATTCACTTACTGGCCAATAAGAGAATAATACTGCTACAAGAGGGGCCTGCACATGCAGGAAGGCCAACTGCCTAGAGCTCACTGCTCAAATACAAAATAGGAAGTCTCACTGACTTACAAAAATGGATTATACAAATCCAGTGTCTTGTACTGGTTCAAAATAGCATCTATAATGCTAGATCCAGTATCGGTTTCTGCTCTGCTTCTTACATAAACCCTTAACCTATAATTCACATAATAGGTCTGCCTTATTTCACCTAAATATATTCCTCTATCTTACTTACAAATGTTCTATAATTATCTCTCTTATATAAGAGTCATTTTACAACTTGCCAAGTCGGCTTACAATGATTTTTACAAATAATAAACAAAATATATTACAACAAAAATCTTGTCGTCCTTTGTGCTAGTATGCTTCCTTTCAGTGTCGGTGTCGGTGATGTGAGTGTCGGTGTAGAGTTTGATCTTTCCGGTGAACTATCTTGCCGGTGTCATAGGATTGTAAGGTTTCCATCAATGACAAAACCTTTAATCACCTACAATGTCTCATTAGAGTGTGCATATGCCAACACATATCACTCTATTGCCTTGAAATTGACTATTGATCACTTATCAAAAACAACTTTTAGACAATCAAACCCGTGAAACGGAAATGGAAACAAAAACATTCGAAATAGCTTAAGATCATATTAACATGGAATACCAAAACAAAATACAAGTAACAAACCAACATATCAGAGCAATCAAACAAGTTCAAAATCACAATCCAACTATGTTAAAACCTCACAAGGATTTAAATACATCTCAAAAGAAAGGTGGCTCTTTTATGCACCTCTTAAAGAGATCCCTAAAGGATTTGGCTAAAGTAGATCAAAATCGTGCACCCATGTCTAACAATGATCTATCCATCCATAAGCAAATTGACGCTCTGAAGGCATCTATTCCTACACCTCTTGAAAGCTTGCAAAAATCTTCCATAGCATCATCACCAAAGAATACATCCAAAGATGAAGTTCCCCAAGGGATATCCATAATGGTCATCAAACCTATTTCAGAGGATCTTATTCAAAGCTCATCTTCTTCATATCTAAGCATTGATTCATTGCAAAATCCCCATAGCGCTTCCTTGCAAATTGAAGTCCTCATTCATAGAACACTTGTTAAATGTGTCCTAATAGATTGGGGAGTTGGCTGTAACATTTTCTCTTTGAGTCTTGTCTGTGCTCTAGGCTATTCAGAAGATGTAGTTGATCCCCTGGAAAAGATCAAAATTAAAACATATGGTGAAGAAGACCATTACTCTAAAGGAATTGTGATGTTACCTATCAGGGTGGGACCTTTACAAAAAGACACAGCATGCCAAGTTCTAGACTTGGACCTACCATATAACATACTCTTGGGAGGACCATGGATACATGATATATAGGTTGTCCCATCAACATACCACCAGTGTGTAAAATTTCCCTATAGTGGGAAGGAAATCACAATAGCAGCAGAATCAAATCCATTGCAGTGTTGTAGTAATCTAAGATTAGCTCAAGAGGTCATTGTTTCACATAACAGGGAGGTATCATCTTCAAGCACATAGTCCAAGGAACAATCATTTGCATCTATTTTGTCAAACATGGAAAAACAAATACAGCTAAGAGATCAAGGAACCGAAGAATATTTGCTATCATGGAAAAACAAACAAGAGAAACTTCAAATTGAGAGGGATGAAGAAGCAAATGAAGAAATCAATGTAGTTCACATGTATGCAGGACAAACATTAGGAACTAGCCCACATGAATCAGAATCACATTCCACTGACATGGACTTAACCGAGGACGATCAGGATTTTCTTATGTGAGGTCATTCTGATGAGAGTATTGTTCTAGACATGGAAATACATACTAAAAGCTCTGATATCTCTATCATGACCCCTAATATCTTTGAAACTATTCAACCTGAAGATCCTTTATCCTTAAGCTATCCTGAACCTATGGAGTGGGAAAATAAAGGACATACTGACATTGATACCTTACCTAATGACCATGCCATATCCTTATATCTTGATGAAATCAAACCCACAACAACTTTCACTAGGGATTCCCCTGATGTATCTTTGAGTCAAGTAGATGTCAAATCTCCTAGTCGCAAAATTGAAAATCAAGAAAACAATATCAGGTCTAATGTTGAAAACCATTTATTGGCAACATTAGATCAGGAAAAAGTAAAAATAAAGGACACATTTAACGATGAAAACCTCCTCGAGGCACCAAAAGATGGGAGATTTGACACTTTACCTAAATTTTATCAAGAAAGGTCATCCATTTTAATAGAACCAGCAAAGGCAACTATCATTGACACAACTGATCTACATTTAGCAATTTCTCTATCAAGGCAGAAATACTTGAAACCATTCAAAAGATGGCAAGTCAATTTTACCTGTTCATATACAAACATTCTAGGGTTCAATCCATATCTTACAATACATCACCTGAATATCAGTCTGGGAGCAAGCATCAATAAAGGAACACAACATGGATCAGGAGCAGGTATTCTATTCATCACACCACAAGGTCATACAATACCAAAAGCATACAAATTAAGCTTTCCGTGTACAAATAATATAGCAGAGTATGAAGCATTGGTAACAGGTATCAAAATGGTTGTAGAATGGAATATAAAACAACTTCAAGTCTTTGGAGACTCTCAGCTTGTCATTAATCAAATCAATGATGACTATCAAACCAAAGATGACAAACTCATGCCTTACAAAAAGATGGTGGATGATTTCAAGAAATACTTTGTAGAAATAAATTTTGAATAGATTCCAAGAAATGATAACAAAGCAACAGATGCTATGGCTACACTTGCTTCTCTATTGTAGACACAAAAAAATCGACAGCATTATGAATTCCTGGTTGAAGAGTTGTTTCATCCCACCTATAATTGTCCTGATTCCCAAACCATCTGTCAACTTATTGGAAACGATTCCTCCCACTATGGCAAAACTTACACATACCTGAAAGACAATATCTTACCTCCTGACTTATCAAAAAACCAAAAGCGAAACTTTATTTGCCAATCCTCCCATTTTACTCTTGTCGCACATACCTTGTTTAAACAAGGTCTAGATGGTACTCTCTTACGATGTCTCGAACAAGAAGAATCTAAGAAAACCTTACATGAAGTCCATAATGGCATTTGTGGCACTCATTCAAGTGGTCTTACCCTTTTGAAAAAACTCATACGCTTGGGCTATTATTGGCTGACTATGGAACGCGATTCTTTTAAGATAGCAAGAACATGCAAACAATGTCAGATCCATGGTAATTTGATCCATACACCAGCACAAGAACTTCACGCTTTAGCAACATCTTAGCCTTTATGTCATTGGGGACTTGATCTAGTAGGAAAGATAAATCCTTCCTCGTCTAATGGACACAAATTTATCCCGGTAGCTAAAGAATATTTTACAAGATGGATTGAGGCGGCACCTCTCATAAACATCATAGGAAAACAAATTGTTGCATTTATCTTGAATCATATTGTGAGGCCTCACCTCGACTCAGTTTGACATTCAGTGGATTTTATATTTTAGACTACTATGGATACTTTGTTTTGATGCATTTTGAGATTTAGAACTTTTATGATTTCAGGATATTGGATAACATTGCTATGAATTGATGTTTTACTTACATGCTTTATGAGATAGAACACTACATGATTATTAGATAGAATGATGTTGCAATGATAGATGTCGTAAATGAATTTGCAGGACTTTACTTTGAATATAGAACTATGATGTATGTTTAGTTTATGTGAATTGGGATGAAAAATTGTTTATGTGAATTTGCTTGACAAAAGATGTATTCAATCTGTGCAGATGAAAATTGTATGCAAGTAATGATGTGCATTGTTGTATTATTGAATTATATTTTATATGAATATTTGGGAGTACTAATGTGTAAATTGAGATGCGCAAGAAATTTACCATGTGACCATGGAAAATTACGGAGAATCAAACCTAGACTTAAGTATGTTCGTAAAGCCAGGGTTTGTCTATTTGGAGAGACAACACCCCGTTTGTGTTGTATTTTATTCGTATCAGTATATGCTGCATGTGTGTTTTGTGTTATTTAAATTTATTGTGTAAAAAACCTCAAGAGACAATTTCATGTTTATTTTCATAAAAGTATTTTATTAGTGTCACTTGACACATGTGAGGATTTAAATTTAAATATTTTATTTTGTCTCTTGATGGGAAAGTGTTAATTATAATTAATTTTAAATAAAATAATGTGTTGTTAAAAAAGATATTTTGAGAATATAATATTTGGAGTGGTCAACTTATGTTTGACCCGAAAATAAACTTCAGAGGGGTTTAAAATGGGTTAAATGAACACCTAGGGGTAGTTTATTAGGGTTTCCTGAAGCCCATAAGGTATACCTAGGGGTTAGGGGTAATTTTAGGCAAGTTTCTACTTTTTAATGATCTTTTTAATGCTTTAAAAATTGGTTTTTTTGAGTTGAGCGAAAATTGGAAATTGAAGTGAAAATCAAATCCAGATTTTCCCTCTTGGAAGGAAAGTCTTTTTGCATTTTTGCTTTCTTCCTTCTTTTTGTTGATTTTTTTTTTTAGAATCCTGTGAGAACTCAGAGAGTGAGCTTCTTAAGGAAGATTTTTGGGAATAGCTGGTTAATCACCCACTCTCCATTTTTGGAGCCGGAAGAAAATTTGGAAGAAAAATAATGTTATGGGATAAAGAAATTGATTAAGGAAAAATAAAGAATTGTGGATTGGGCAGCTCTTCTTCAGATATCATTATAACCTTTGGGCAGAATAAGGTTGGTTTCATTTTTACTTTTAATGTCTAGTTTTGGTTTATTTCTGAAAGTTGTTGAATAAGAAAATCTGTATTCTTGAAAATGAATATTTGAAAATCTTTTGGTTTTGTTTTATGAATGAATGTGTTTTGGGAGTTTTCTCAAGATCTCTTTTCCTCTTGGGAGAGAAGAGGATCTTGAGGGTGGTAGCAGTGACAGCCCTTGAGTGAGAGACTCTCTTTAGAGAGCGATCACAAGGGATCTTTGTGTGACCCTTGCTGCATGGCCTGTTTGTGCAATGGGGGTCATAAGGAGGGTTATAAGGCTAGAATGCCTTTGGGGGGCATAAGGAATTTATGGGGTTGAGATTTTGATATGTTATTTGTGCCATGAGGTGGCTTCTTGTTATTACATACTTGCAGAATTCTCCTCAGGGTATTTGGTCCACTACCACCCTTTGAAATTATTCACCACCAGAGTGTGGTGCTGTGAAAGCCAGGTTGGGAATGTGTCTGTAATGTTTGTATGTTTTGTGTTTCTTTGTGTTTGCCTGTTTGTTACTCGTCTAGGAATTGGTTCTCCGAGCTCGGGGGTGGCTACCAGTTAGCCTAGGCTGGGAGGTGAGCACTCCATGGTCAGTTTTGTGTTTTCTATTATGCAGGAAATCCAGAGGAAAGAGGATAGAAATTCATGAAAGATATTCAGAAGATTGAAATTGAAGATATTTGAAATCAGTTTGCAGATATTGTTTTAAAGTTGTTGTGAATAAATGCCTCATTCAAAAGAAAGGAGAAGCAAGTTGAAAATTTTGTAATAATAGATTTGAAGTTTTATTATTGTGACTGTTCAGAGAAAACATTCTGTATATTTGATAGTATATATTAGAGATGTTTTAAAGAAAGAGAAAGGGCTTGATTTTACTTCTAGTATATTTGAAAAAGAAAAGCAAATTAGTGATGCATGTAAAGCTTCTTGTTTTATGAAAGAAATAAAAAAAAATCTGTTTTCATTTAGATTTTTACCTGTATTTTTTAATTGAGTCAATTTAGAAGTTTATTTTAGCTGAAAGCTTTTAAGTATTTTAGATAGAAAGAAAAGTTGTTTTATGTGAATATTTTATTTAAAGAAATATTAAAGGATTTCTTATTACAAAAAGAGCAACGAATAATGTATCCTTGTGAAATACTTTAGATTGTATTTTTTTGTTAACCTTGATTTAGAAGTTTGCTTTATAGATGCACTTAAATTAATATATATATATATATATATATATATATATATATATATATATATATTATTTAACTTGGTTATCTTTTCCATTATTATATTAGCTTAAAAATTTGCATGTAATAATTCTCTTGTAAAATGTATATAAACTTTATTTGGTATTAAATTTATCATTTTATTTATGCATGTTAATTTTTTTGTAAACACCATATATATATAAATATATATATACATATATATAAATATATATATTTATATATTTATATATATTTATATATATATATATATTTATATATTTATATATATTTATATATATATATATATATATTTAAATGTTATTGTATTTTTTTTAAAAAAAATTTAAAAAAAAAATATAGGTTGGAGACCCCGCGGGCTCCACTGTGTGTACGCACAGTGGACGACCGCGCGGCGCCCACTGTGTGCACACACAGTGGAGCCGCTTGCGGCTCCCACTATGTGGGCACACAGTGGACGGCCGCGGCCGCCACTGTGTGGCCACACAGTGGTGCCGCCAGCGGCGCCCACTGTGTAGGTACACAGTGGTGCCGCGGCACCACTGTGCGCTCACACAGTGGTGCGCGCGGCTAGCCACCACTTGGAACCTCTGCGACCTGCAAGTAATTTCGGACATGGCCGTCGTAAGGTCTTCGGCCCGGCATGAATCTTTACCTGCTAAAAAAAAAGGGGGGGGTTAAAACCCTAGCCCGATAGCAGCTAGGGAAGTTTAGTTTTTAAAATAAAAAAAAAATAAACATGTAATTTGGATTTGGGTAATGGTTAAATAAGAATTTAGAACCCTAATTAGGGTTGAGGAAATTAAGTGATAATATTTAGAAAGTTGAAATGGATTTAGGAGGTTAGGATTAAAATATTGGAATATATGTAGAATATATATATAATAATATATATGTTTCCATATATATCTATATGGGAATATATATGTATGTGTTTTTTTGAGTTTAATTGATTTAAGAAATTAAATTATTGATATACAAAATATATGCATGATCTATATGTATATATGTACTTTTTATATGTACACAATATAGATATGGAAGAAAATTATAAAGAAGAAATTAATTAAAATTGCTAAGACTATATAGTCATAGTGGGAAATAAATTTTAAAATATCTCTCCTAATATTTTTAGTATGATTAATTTAATAAAACTATTAATTAAATATCTTTTGGAGATAAAATTTAAACCAGTAGGTTATTCCGCAATTAGAATATAACTGATTGTCGATGCTTCATTCGTTTCGGAAGGAGCTCGAATTTATTAATGGAATTTTCTCTAACGCTTGTCGCAAGAGTGTGCTTATTAATTAAATTAAGTATTTTAAAATAAAAAAAAATTGTTCCGATTTTGCCCTAAATTTTGGGCATGACACATATCATCTATCGCTATGGAATACCAATGACCATTATCACTGATAATGGGAGACCATTCAAGAATCAAGATGTACAAGAGCTATGTGAGAAGTTCAAAATCCAGCACAGATTCTCCACACCATATTATCCATAGGGAAATGGACAGGCAGAAGCATCTAACAAAACTATTCTAAAAATCCTCAAAAAGACAGTGAACGATGCTGGAAGAGATTGGAATATTCAATTTAACCCTACTCTCTGGGCATACCGCACTAGTATCTGCACACCAATAGGTGCCACACCTTTCTCTCTTGTATATGGATCAGAAGCCATATTGCCAATCAAAGTAGAGATACCCTCTCTATGTGTATCACTAAAAGGTCTCATCCCAGATGAAGAACAATGAGTATCTAGACTGCAAGAGTTAGAACTGATCCATGAATGCAGACAAAATGCCTTTGATCATCTAAAGGTATATCAACAAAGAATGTGCCAAAGTTATAATCACAAGGTTAAACCACGAGTCTTTCAAGTGCTAAAGGAAAATCTACGCAATCAGGCAGATCGAGAAAAGAAAGGAAAATTTGAACCAAACTGGTTAGGTCCATTTGTGGTCACATCAGTATTCAAATCAGGAGCATATCAGTTATCAACATAGGACGGAGCTCAACTCGAGGAACCCATCAATAGCATGCACCTGAAGAAATTCTGTCTGAAAAATCAGAAAAATAAAAAACAGTGAAAAATCAGAAAAATAAAAAACAGTGAAAAAAGCAGAAAAACCCTAAAAAATGAAAAAGAAAAAGAAAGAAAAAAATCAAATATCAGAAAAAGTGCAATAAAAATAGATGGTGAAAACCTGGCAAACGGGTGCTCTCTGTTAGCTAGCTCTTCCATCTATTAGTTCATGCATGTTTTCCGCTTGCATTCATTCATCTTCCATCAGTGCTAACCATCATAAAACCTTTGTACATACGCAAGCATCCCAGGTGGCTTCTTGCCATGGTTTGGATCATTGGATATATCATAACAACTTTTTTTCTAGGCTTGGGGAAAAATCCTACACCAAGCTGGGGGCAAAACTCTGAATCATTTTGAGCTTAATCAAACAAGTAGAACAAATGGTCAGACAACCCTTATCAAGTGAAAACTAAGACACATTCAACATTGAACACAAGATCAAACTACCAACTATCAAGCTATCACAAAATCAATCTAAGTACATCATACACTTTTTAGTGGATAATATTTTTTTGAATAATGATTGTAACATGATTGTTCAACCTTTCTCTAATTGCTTTTCGCTATCATGATTTTTGAGTGACTCCAGGATGTCTTTGACTAGAGGAACAAGGAAGGAACATGATATTTTTCTTGTCTTCTATCTAAAAATTAATCATTAATATGTGCAAATTTGTCTCGGGACATGATCATTGGAGTATCATTGAAGACATTTATGATTTGCGTATTGAAATGATTAATACTGCCTATTTTATGCAAGCAACACTCGGGTCATCTCAGTTCAATTATACCTCGATGCTTATGCTAACTTGCTATATCAAAATCCAAGAAAGAAGTGCTCAGGTCATCATGGTTTAATTATACCATCGATGTTTGCACTCACTTCCCATATTTCAAAAGCTCAATGATGACAAAAATGCAAAATAATCCAGTGACTGGTCCGGTCATAGTTTGCATCTCCATTGCATTTCATTTGCATTTTAGCTTGTATTTCATTCTTGCATGGGATCCTAGAAGCTCCTTTTATCCAAGGTTAAATCTATCGCAGGAATCATCAAAGTATCATCACAAGTGTATACACAATCGGAATGATGACTCACATCTCTCTCATGATATTATCGACATAGAAAAAATCTTATGCTATCTCTCTCAACAAAATCAACATCAGCATATCCAAAAATTTATGCAACTTGATATCAACAAACTATCAGTTCTTTATCTAATCAACCTTATTAAATCAAATCAATCAATCAAACCTAATCGATTCTGATCATGTCTTATATAGGATGTATCCTTCTTGAAACTAGACGATATGATTCTGATTCATGTCTTATACAGGATGTATCCTTCCTGAAACTAGACATTCTGATCATGTCTTATATAGGATGAATCCTTCCTAAAACCAGATGCTTTGATCATCGTTGTCTTATACAGGATGAATCCTTCCTGAAACCAGACTAAATCTTGATCTTATCAATATAATCAATCAAGATTTTTCAATCTTATCAATCTAAGCAATCAAGCTAATCGAAGAACTCGCATTTTCATCAAACACCACCATTGCAGAAATCAAATCAAATCTATCAGGATATCAATTTCGCAAAAACTCCAAAGATCAATTATCTCAATTGATCTCCCGAGGGGGCATCATCATACCAGAATTTAGTAATCAAGAGCTGGGGCATCCTATCAAACCAATATCAACATCAAATGAGATTATTCTTTGAATCAACGCGTCATCACACCTCGCTTCAAAGAGGGGCAAAATCTATACACCTAAAAATGGTCTGAAGATAATTAATTAAATAAGTAACTATTTAATTAATCTCCCTCCCCAATTTAATTGAATTCACTAAGCAATTTGATTAAATTTCCCCTTTCATCTACTTATTAATAAATCTAAGGATTTATTTAATAGGTTCATTTCATCCCCTTTGATTAATTAATTCCCTTCATCCAAAATCATTTCATCTAAATCCATTAATTAATTAAAACAATTCAAATTCATGAGTTGTTGAGATTAATTATCCTTTTCCTATTATTTGAATTTTTAAATTCAAATTCTCCTAACTTCTACCACTCCTAAACCTAACCATTCATAAACCTAACCCATTCTACCTACCACCATGCCCCCTTTAATCCAACATCTTCTAGAACCTTGTGACACTTGTAACTAAGTGTTCCCTTTCATCTAACTTCTTCTAGAAGCCTCTTGACACTTGTCACCATAGAGATGACAGATGTTCCCTTTAATCCAACCCCTTTTGCCAACCTCCTTCAATTTAACCATTGATATCTTCAGATCAATCTTGACCATTGATTCCTGCCACCTCACCCCTAGCCTTTGAAATCCTATAAATAGACCTCATTTTGGAGCAATATGGGTCCTAATTTCATTTCCCAAATTCATATGATTTTTGCATATCATTTGATTCATATCATTTGCATTCAAGCATTGTTACTATAGGCATCTAGCTTTTAGTTTATCATTCTTAGCAATGTTATCATGCTCAATTTTAGCTTAATTGCATCTTAATCTTAGTTCATTTTCCAAATCAATCATGCTATCATTGCTAGGTCATGCATTTTCATCATTCAAATCCTCCATCTAAGTGTAGTCAAGTCACTAGAATATGCATAATCAGATCTGAGAGCATTTTCATACTCGCATTTACTAGGAGGCAATAACTTGATTAGCTATGGTTTTACATTTCATTGTTTTAATTCACTAACCATTGCTTGTAATGATTTATTGAGTGCATTGTGTTTGCAGGTACAGGTACACTTCACAGAGCATGACACTACCTTAAAGCAATTGCTCTCGATAAGGTGTGTGCGGTCGCTTTAAAGTGGGGGCATACACTCTGCTCACATTTTCCTTCTTGTGATACTTATAATTACTTAGTGAACTTTGTTTTTCTTTGCAATCTTTGTATCCTTTCTTTCATGACTCATAGTGAAGGGAACTTTGCTACTTGTAGTCATCTTTCTCCCCTTCTCAATCTTCCCTTTTACTTTTGTCAATCAAAGTCGTAAGATCATAAGTCCATTGGGGGCTTGACGCATCTTGCCTCCTTGACATGGTGAAAGTCTTTCAATCTTGTTTCCTTGTACTTTACCGGTAGTATTGGTGTACGCTTATACTCCCACTAAAGTGGGGGCTAAATTTAGTGTCATAAAATTGTAACCCTAGCAATTTTCACCTGCATTAGGGTCCTCACACACGCGAGCTCGAATCCTCTAGCCTAATCAGAGACCGGAGACTGCTCAGCTTATGGAAACAACTTCTTCCTTGGTTTATGCATCACCTTGACTGCATTCTTCCCTAGATAAAGGGGTAGGACAAGGGCATGGAGCCTTTGTCCTCCTAGGATAGGGGTGCCCTTGTCCCTACCCTATTTTGGAGCAAGACCTTCCTAGAGCATGCATTGTGAGTTGTGCAGTGAGTGGGAAAACTCTCCCAATATCGGTCCATGACAAAATTCAAATCCACTAACATGTATTTAAGGGGCATTTGTCCTTTCGTTTGTAAAAGGGGAAGTTGAATAAGTTGGAGAGGTCGAAGTTGAAGAGATTCAAGTTGCACAAGTGATCAAGCATTCAAGCATTCTTTTCCGGCATTGAGCATTCTCAAGTCTCCCTTCAAGGCTAGGTGTTGCATTCAAATCAAGGATTCAACCATTGAAGAGGAGATTGATTCCAACATATAATTCCACACAAGAATTTCTATCAACATTGCTACTACAACCTCCCTTGAGGTGATTTACAATTCAATCTTTCATTTACATCTACTTGCAAGTACTTTCTTTCATTACTTGGTTAAATTTCAAAACTGGGGTTTGACCTAAAGGAAAACCCCCAATTCCAACCCATTTTCCTCTCTTTTTTAGGTTTCAGGTGTGTAGTTGTACTTTTGGATTCGGACTTCATTTGCAGAGGCAGAAAAACCCTTTTCGTTTCGTGGATTTTTCGGAGGACTGTATATTCCCGCCATGGTATGGGCAACTTTTTCTCAAATTCACAAGGCGACTTCATCTTGACATTTTACTACCAGATCCAAGTGCACAACTTCATCCCATAATTTGATCTCAAGTTATAATCGATTCTGTGTCACTTTTGCACCACATAAATCAATCAATTTCCTTTCTAAATCAAACAAGGAAGAGGGGATCAACTTAGCATTCTTATTTAGAATTCAATCTACCATCTTTGTGTGGAGAGATTGAATCTAGTGAATTATCCTTCCCCCTTCCTAATGTAATGGTGAAAAGTGCTTGAAGAATAATCAATAGTGAAACTCTCATCTCTTTGAGGGAAAGGGTAGTTTTCCTCTTAATCTATCACTCATCATTTTCCCACCATTACAACAAGGTCATGAAGGGTTAAAGGATGCAGAGATTATAATCATACGAACACACTAAGATTATAAAGATCTCAAACCACAAAGTGACCTCTCATAGTCCATAAGAAAAGATGTTCATATACAAGGATTGGATCAGAAAAAATTGTGCAAGTTAATGACAAAGAGTAGAAGAAGCCAATGCCAAAAGGGCCAAAGGCAGTTATAATGATTTAGGGTTAAAGGAGTATAAGGTCTAGATGAATGAGAACATGATAGTATCGTAATAGAAATATGAATAAATCTTTTATAGTCCCAAAGTTTTATAGACCTACAATACATAGTCAAAATAGTAACATCATTTAAACAAAAGGATAATTCATAGTTATATAGACTATCAAGAGTATCGGTCACAACAAAATTCAGCCATTGTCACAAAATGTCAAAGATCAAGCTACATTGATAGTTCAAAGCCTCACCATAGAACCAAGATAAGCATTAAAGTAATTAAGAGGTGTATGAGAAACTATGATAGTTAGGAAAGAAAAAACACAAGATAATGTATAGCATCATAGAATCCAGCCATATGATAAAGGCATTACAGACAGATTTCAACGTCAATGAAGAAAATGCCTTATCAAGGGACTATGATATTCATAAGATTGAGAGTAGTCACTAGGATGAAAAGGTGACCCTTGGAGTTATCAACTGAGTTGAATATCTAATGAACATGATGGAACTAGTTCCTAAACAAGATAGACTGAAACCTAAGATTGAACCTAATATCACCTTTACCCAAAGTGGTAACTCAAAGCATACACCTAATGGACCAATATATATTGCTGCTATAACTAATGACAAACCCACATGTAGGGTGCTTATTGATCCACTACGTATGGTTAATATGAATACAAAAGAATATCTTTTCACATATGCATTATATACAAAAAATTATGATAAATCTGAATTCTTGATTAAGGTGCACGATGGTTTCACTTGTCCCACCATTGGTTCCATCACCCTCAAGTTAAAGTAGAATTTAAAAGCTTAGATGTTCCTTTTACCATTATTTCTACCTTAGACCAATTTCATGTGAAGTCGGCTCATTTTTTAAGGCAGTGCCCTATGTAGTCCATTAAAATGTTGAAGTTCTCAATTCAAGGACAAGTGTAAACTATATTTCATAGTGGGTTCTAGCCCTTGTTTAGACAACTATTTGGTGTATTTGGTGACTCCTAATTGCTAATATTTGATCTCAGACTTAGACAACCATTTGGTGTATTTGGTGATTGCCCTTTTAAAAAGTTAAATGAATATTTGCCTATGTAATCAATAATATTAATATAAACAACAAAATCTATTTTTTCTAATCAGTAAATCTTAATCAAGGACCTTACCTTTGATGGTCTCCACTAAGTAACTTCTTGTGTTGTTGTTCGTGTTGGCTTTGTTGGACCCTGTAATTAAGATTCAATACATATTATTCAATAAGATTAATAGTGGAGCATAATGAAATATTGAAAAGTGTGTTACCTTATTGAGCTTCTCTTTGTTTCAACAATAGTTTAATATTCTCTACTTAACAGGGCCAACCACATGAAGGTGGAAGCTCATTTGGCCCTCCCCCCCTAACATCACTCTAAATTCCTCGTTAACATATAACATGCATTCATTCATCCATCCATCCATTAATAAAATATAGCATTCATTCATTATCACATAACATTCATTAGCATTCATTAACACGTAACATTCATCAACATTCATTAACACATATCATTCATTAACATTCATTAACACATAAAATTCATTCATTAACAAACCATACGATTACAATCATTTGTTTTTTTAAGATAAGTAAAAACTAAGTGGAGCATCATTTTCTTCATCATTTTTCCCCTCTTCATTTGTTGTGCCCTCTTCTCATGATCTTAATGTATACCTAGTCATGTACTCATGATGAGGATGCCTAGGCAAAGAGGGGTTTGCTGCAATAACAAACAAAATGGGTTAAATTCATAAGAGTTTTTATTATTGTTACAAGTATTTCATTAATTAAAAGAACATTACAGGGGTGCTCTTTACCTAATAGGGCCACATCATCTTCCTAATCATTTTGTCTAGCCTCATCCTCAACATGTTAAACACCCTCTAAATCAACTCGAGTGGAAACACACATGAAAGGTTACATTAATCATTACACCAATTTCGATTAAATTTGTTTAAAGGAATAACAGTGGTCCTCCTAACCTGATGGGGGCACATCATGTGCTGACTACTCCCCCTGAGTAGTAGCACCACTCATCAATGTCAGAATGAATAATATTTCTGATAATGCATGTCGGATTGATGACAAACTACATCAATCGTCTCTATCGAAGGGGCAAAAACCCCTAACCTATCTCTCAAATACTCAAATGATTCCTTAGACAGTGGTTGAGTGAATATATCTACAATCTATTCTTTAGTGTTCACATAAACCAATTTAACTTCCTTTCCTTCTACCTTGTCCCTCAGAAAGTTATACTTTATTGATATATGCTTAGTCTTAGAGTGAAATACCAGATTCTTAGACATGTCAATAGCTACAAAGTTATCATAGTAGATAACTATGGGTTCACTACAATTTACCTTGATATCCTTCAACATTTGCTTCATCCACAAGACTTGAGTGCAATTACTTGTTGCTGCAACTGTAGCGTTGTAAATTGTACGCACTTGCTAAAGCAGTACAATTTCACACCTAGTTTAGCACCCGCCTTGGCACAGTTTGCATTTTGCATTGCATTTCTCCTTTAGTACTTAATTAATCAAATTAATTAAGGCTAAGGTACTATTTCATCGTCCTCCACATCATAAAGTTGGGCCCTTTCATTAAAGTGTGCCCCTTTCATTTTATTCCTCCAATACATCATTAGGCCCTATTTTGAACTTGGGGGGCTTGATTTCGGGGGTCAAAACATCTCGAAATCACCTGTAACTTCGGGATTCTCTGTAAAATCATCATATCCGATGGCCCTGAAAATTTGGTGAAAAGTTGTCGGGACCATGGCGCCCGGAGTGCACATGGTCCCGGATATTTTTCCCAAAATTTTAGGAGCGCGATCCAATCATAAAATAAAGCTTAACCCCAAGAAATTGGCAGGATATTCAATCTCTAGGTTGGCCAAAAGTTGGAAATAAGACCTAGGGTTTCATATATAAGAGCTCTCTTTCTTCATTTGAAAGGATCCAAAATTTTGGTTTCGAGGAACCTTCTATGCAACAAAAGAGAAGATCTTTGAAGACTTCAACAACATTCAACATCCATCTATCAAGCATCTATCAATTTCATTCATCCATTTAGGGCTTTGAAGGCATTGAAGAGCAATAAGGGATCACCGACTGAAGATTGGCTTGTACCCCTCCCTTGGGGTTGGGTATGATTTCATGTTGTTTTCATGTCTTTTCATAAGTCTCATTATATCACTTGCATTCATGCTTTATATCTCTTTACATCTCGATTTGGAGCATTTGCATTATCATTTACAAGCAATTAGGGTTTACTTTCTAGGTTGCTCTAGTTTGCTTACTTGCATTTTAGGATCTTGCACACACACAAGGTCTACACACACACTACTTTTTCAATACAACTTGGCTATTTGTGGAGGTGGAAACCACCAAAGCATGGGTTTGACTAAGGCAAAACCCTATATAGCCGCCCAAAACACCTTTTCAGATATAAGTGCAGATTTCGGGATTCAGACAACGCCGCAAGTTGCAGATCCAAAAGAAGCAGACGGAGACTAAACCATACACCAATTTTTAGAGCAGAAGACCAGGACAGGGGCGTGGGGTGCCCTGGTCCTACCAGGATAGGGGCGCTAGGTGCCTTGATCCCTAGGACAAGGGCATTGGGCGCCCTAGTCCTCCTGACAGACAGCAATTTTTAGCATTTCTGACAGTTTTCCAGGTTGCAAAGTAGCAGTTTCAGGTGTAGTTTCAGGAACAGAATCAGGACAGTGGCGCCCGTGCCCCTGTTCCGAACATTTTCACTCAGATTTTAACTCCGGGTACGCATATGCATTCTTGTCTTGTCCTTGTGTTTACAGCTTTCCATTGTTTAAGTTCAATTCTGCAATCTTGTTATTAGTTCATACTTGCATTTTGGGGTTAGGAATTGCACTTGCATAATTTTACCTTTCAATTACAACAAAGGAATAGAAATCCTAATAGGTAGCCCATGGCTCTCTCTTTCACCAAAAAGAAGTAGCCAATTTTGTGATACCTCTAGGCTCTTTCGTATTCCATAATGTGTGTCAAAAGGTAGGATTAGGACATGTTAGCCTAGTCTCGTTTTTTCCCCTACACATTTTGGTGAACCCGAAGTGAATCCTTATTATTGCTTTCTCTTGCATTGCATTTGTTAGATCTAGATCTAGATTTAGTGTGTTTCATTTAAGTTTCATTTTCATAAAAAGAGAAAAAAGAAAAAGAAAAAAAAAAGAGTGTGTTTCTTTGTTTCTTTGCATTGTGTGTCTAAGTTTTATGCAACTTTTATTTCAAAATGTCGGATTTTTATTTGCAAGATGTTCATATTTTGATGATGTATGCAATTATGCCGATTATGAGTATAGCCAAGATGAATTAGATGAAGCTTTAAATGAGTTTTTGAATCCTAAAGATGTCAAACCTTCATTTTACCAAAAACTCATAAACCTTGTTACTATGCCATTTCGTTGTGATGAGAAAGATAAGTTGAATGATTCCTCTCAAGGGTACATTCCTATCAACTCTTCCACTAAATCTAGTAACATGGTTGTTTTCAATGATCCCCTCTATGAAGAGATGTCTCCTTTTGAATCAAAAGATAAACCTTTTAATAGATATGATCATGCTTTGTTGGATGATGCTCTTGATGACTTTGTGGCTTTATCGAAATCTCTAAACAAGAACAAAACTTCTAAATTAGTTAACATGATAAACCTGAATGAGCATAATAAGCCTCTCTTTGAAGTCCAAGGTGCTTGTCCTTCTCCCACCTTTCAAGTTCCTAAATCACCTCTCCTTATTGTCCAAGGGGGGTATGATTCCTTTCTTACTCCGAATAAACCTATCATCATTGTGCAAGGAAGAAAACCTATAAGTCCTTATAGTTATGCCAAGCAATTAACTAGAGAGAGTTATCACGTGGTTGCCCATACTTATCATACTAGAAATAATAGGCAGCCTAATCCTCCTCCTGTTACTCCAGTTTCTCTTCCTAATCCTCAACCAATTCTTCCGCAAGCTCCACGTATTTCACAAATTCTTGGCAAGGAATACGATCTCATAGAACAACTTAAAGCTACCCCTGCTAAGATATCCCTTTGGGATTTGATTCAAACTTCTTCTGCTCATCACAAAATGTTACAAGATGCCTTGAAAGATTTGAATGTTCCTCCACCATCTAGTAATATAGTGTCTTTGGTTAACTCTGTGATGAATCCTAAAGCTCATATTGTGTTTACTCAAGATGAGTTGCCTACAAGTGAAATTCAACATCAATATGATCCTTTGATGATTGTGGTTATCATAAATGATACTGCTATAAGACGAACACTAGTAGATAATGGCTTTGGTCTTAATGTGTGTAGCATTAATCTCTTGCATAAGATGAATGTGGATACATCCCTAATTGAGCCTGACTCCTGTCCCATTCGAGGCTTTGATAATGTGGCTAAGACTTCATTAGGTATTATCACCTTACCCATCACAGTGGGGCCTGTTACTTTGCCTACTCCTATCCATGTTATGTCGGGAAATCTAACATACAACTTGCTATTAGGGAGACCTTGGATTCATAGTATGCAAGCTGTCCCCTCTACATTGCATAGACAAGTTAAATTTATTTATAACAATAAGACATATACCTTGATAGGTGATACTAATTTCCAAGCTTGTTTACAAACATCTACTTCCAAAGGGGGTTCTTCTAAGCCTTCCTCATCTAGTGATGACTCTTTAAACAAGATACCTATCGATGAATCCTCGCTCTCTAATGATCCAAATTCTTTGGATGAGTCTGGAGCTCCTGAAGAAGATTCTTCTCGACTTGAATCTACACATAAGAAGGATTTTGATCCTGAGAAGGTTCTCGCAGAAGATGATTGGGGATCTCTTGATTTTAATCCCACCTTTGTAGGTGAATATAAGGTTCCTTCTAGAGAGCTTAAAGTTGAAAAGAAGGAAGAAGCTAAAAATCAATCAATCTTACCTGAACCTATGAGCAATAATTTCATGGCCGCTTCTCAAACTTCTTCTCCTCACACTTCTAATTCTAAAGAGTTTGATTCTTTGTCTTATGAAAAACCACCTTCTCTTTCTGAAATGGTTGATCGTTATGGTCATGGTTTTCATATTCTATCTAAGCATGGGTATAATGGAAATGGTTGTGGCGCTCATGAACAAGGGATAAAGGTTCCTCTAGAGAATAATCTTTATGATTATGCCTTTGGACTTGGTTATAATCCCTGCAAACACACTAAAGCTTCTAAAAGACCATGCATTAGTGTTAATGTTATTTCTACATCTCTACCAATGAGACACCCTGAGTATATTGATCCTTCGTGTGCCTATGCTTTGGATGTTTTTCCTACTGATGATGCTTTAGCTGAGTTTTTAGGAGCATATGATACTCTTCCTCGTTATCATCACAATAGGGGATTCCCTTATTGTTTGAACACCGAAGCCTATTTTGGAAAAGAGACTGATAACGATGAGATTGAGAAAGAATTTCCTCAGTTAAAGGATACTCCTCAACAAAGTAATCTTCTTATAAGCGACACCATTGATGTTAAGATGGATTCTGGCAATGAAGAAAAATTTATTAAAATTGGAAAATGTCTGGACGAAGAAGAACAAAAACAATATGAAGATTTATTGCGTGAATTCCCTGAGATCTTTGCTTGGACATATTCTGACATGCCTGGTATAGATCCTAAGATTGTCACTCATAATATTGTCTTAGTTCCTGATCCTAAGCCTGTGAAACAAAAGATTCGAAAAATGAATCCTAAGGTAGCTTTGCTTGTTAAGGTTGAGATTGAAAAATTATTGGAGGCTGGATTTATCCGCCCTATTGATTATTCCCCATGGATTTCAAATATTGTCGCTGTGGCTAAATCAGATAATAAAATAAGAATGTGTACTGACTTTCAAGATTTAAATAAAGCTTCTTTGAAAGATGATTTTCCCCTCCCAAACATTGACATGATAGTTGATTCTACAGCAGGACATGCTTTGTCATCCTTCATGGATGGTTTTTCAGGATACAATCAAATTTTCATTAATCCTCAAGATCAATTCAAAACTGCTTTCACCACTCCTTGGGGTACACTTTGTTGGGTAATGATGCCTTTCAGACTTAAAAACGCCGACGCAACTTATCAACGAGCGATGACCCTTATCTTTCATGATTACATGCATAAGATTTTAGAAGATTATGTTGATGATATTTTAGCCAAATCCATTCTCCGTATAGATCATATTAAGATCCTTCGTCAAATCTTTGAAAGGATTCGTAAATATCACATGCGCTTGAATCCCCGAAAATGTGTTTTTGGTGTGGATAGTGGAAAACTATTAGGATTCATAGTTTCACATCATGGGATTGAGGTGGATACTAAGAAAATAGATGCTATTGTCAACATGCCACCTCCTAGAAATGTGTCTCAACTCAAAATCTTACAAGGAAAGATTCAAGCTATTCGTACGTTCGTATCTCAACTTGCAGATCATACTTTTCCTTTTACTCAACTTCTCAAAAAGAATATCACCTTTCAATGGAATGAAGATTGTCAGCAAGCATTTGAAGATTTAAAGGTATATTTGGCTAATCCTCCTATCCTTCAACCCACCGAACCTTCTAAACCCTTTCTTCTTTATATAGCTGCTTCCTCTCATGCTCTCGCAACATTATTGGCACAACATGATAAAGATGGTAAGGAGTGTCTGGTTTATTATATAAGTTGTACCTTACTCGGTTATGAGACCCGATATTCTGCGATAGAAAGACAATGCTTGGCCTTGGTGTTTGCAACTCAAAAATTGAGACATTATCTTTTAAATTCAGAAGTCCACGTCATGGTAAAGTTTGATCCTTTGAAGCATCTTTTCTCTAAAACTGATTTATCAGGACGCCTAGCTAAGTGGGTTATGATGTTAACTGAATTTGACCTTAAATTTGTTTCACAAAGAGCAATTAAAGGGCAAGCGTTGACCGATCACTTAGTTGAGGCACCTTCACCTTTCTCCTTCCCTAACCCTGAGTCTTTTCCTGACGACTTCATTCTTTGTACAAAGAAAGATGAAACTTGGGAGTTATACTTTGATGGCTCTAAGTGTTGTACGGGATCGGGGGCAGGTGTTGTTCTGATTTCTCCTACAAAGAAGTCCATTCCCTTATCTTATCATCTCAATTTCCTATGTACCAATAACATTGCTGAGTATGAGGCTCTTATAGCAGGAATAAAGGCAACCTTGGCTTTGAATGTAAAACACATACATATTTTTGGAGATTCTCAACTGATTATAAGACAAGTAATAGGACTGTATCAAGCAAAACAAGACAAATTATCACAATATAAAGACCTTGCTATCTCTTTGTTACAAAAATTTGATTCTTACACCATGGAACCTGTTCCTCAAAAAGATAATCAACATGCGGATGCAATGGCATGTGTGGCTTCTTTGGTATCTTTAGAGGACCCTGTGGTTGATCTTAAATTTGTTATTCACAACCTTATTTCTCCAGCTATTATAGATGATTCTAGCCTGGTGACATATTGTGACTTTATAGACTCAGATGAATGGTATTCGCATATCGTAAGATACTTGACCGATGGTACCTTTCCTGATTCCGCCAATAGGAACACTAGGACTAGAATCCGCAAGCTGTTTGCTAGATATATCATTCTTTCTAATGTTCTTTACCGAAGGGGTTATAACGGTATTCTCCTTTGCTGTCTTAACAAATCGGAAATCCCTATTGCTCTTGAAGAGGCGCATTCAGGTGCCTGTGGGGGGCATTTTGGAGGCAAATCCTTGGTTCAAAGGTTGCTCCGTATGGGATATTATTGGCAAACTATGCAGCAGGATTCTTTTTCATTTGTTAAGAAATGTCATCAATGTCAACAACACAATAATTTGATTCATGCTCCTGCCTAAGAACTTCGTTCTCATGTAGCTTCTTGGCCTTTCTCTGCATGGGGGTTGGATCTCATCGGTAAAATCTCTCCTCCTTCATCTCAAGGACATATTTTCATTATAACCGCAACAGATTACTTTACAAAGTGGGTAGAAGCTATTCCCCTTCACTCTACTACTGCTGAAGTGATTTGTCGATT
Source organism: Cryptomeria japonica (assembly GCF_030272615.1). Lineage (NCBI taxonomy): Eukaryota > Viridiplantae > Streptophyta > Pinopsida > Cupressales > Cupressaceae > Cryptomeria > Cryptomeria japonica. The sequence goes on from NC_081410.1 coordinate 603,926,524, forward strand.
TCTTCTAGAAAACATTATTTCTTGATTCGGGATACCTTCCACTATAATCTCTGATAATGGGACATCATTTAAGAACAAGGATGTGAAGAAATTCCTCGAGAAGTATCATATCAAACATCGATTTTCTACACCATACTATCCTCAATCAAATGGCCAAGCCGAATCATCCAATAAGATAATTGAACAAATTCTTTGCAAAACCGTGAATAAGCATGGTAAGGATTGGAGTACTCAGCTAATCTATGCTCTTTGGGCCTACCGAACGAGTGTATGAATTGCTACAGGAATCACCCCTTATAATCTTGTTTATGGTGCTAATGCTATTATGCCTTTAGAATTAGAGATTCCATCACTTAGAGTTTCTCTCAAAGGTATAGTAGATGATGACGCTTATAGAGAACAAAGACTTCAACAGCCTGAGATGCTTGATGAACAGCGTATAAATGCTCTTGAGCATATTCAAGCGTATCACAAAACTCTACAACAAAGCTATAATGATAAGGTTATTCAACGTTCCTTCTCAGTGGGTGACTTAGTTCTCTATGAGAATCAACGCAATGTGAATGCCTTACCTGAAGAAAAGGGAAAATTTTGGACCGTATATTGTTATTGAAGATTATGGATCAGGTGCTTATAAAATAGCGGGTGTAGATGGTACACCTCTTAAAGAACCTATAAATGCTATGCACTTGCGTAGATACTATGCTTAATTCCTCATTTCCTATCTTTTATTTCATGTATCTTCTTTGCACTTCTTCAAAATTGGATAATATGTTAGCATATCTTTGTTAGAGCAAATAGAATTAAATGATGTTTTGTTTAATCTATATTGCTTCGTTCCTGACAAGCGTGTTTCTTTACTTTATGGTTTGTCTTGAATTCATTTATGTAAATTGCAAAAGATTTACATTTTCATTATGCTAGCATATTATACAATGTCTTTATGTGTTAAGTAGAGTTGTATCATGTTACTTATATGATTCTTAGGCTTAACACATATTTCTTCTCTATCATCAATGTAGTACTTGATTACATATTTTTATTAAGTCACACATGTATCAATTTAATCATGGAGCATTGAGAAATCAATCACATGGAAATTAAATTCAGAACATACATGTACATCTACCAAATGTATTAACTTTAATCAAAATACACATTGTTTTAGGCTTAAAGATAACACGTTTGAGACAAAGAAGCATGTATATATATATATATATATATGTGGATCAATATACAAAGGTAGGTCACTATACATCCAAAATGTGACCTACCCTACATCATAAGATCATCTCCTATCCCTAGGGCTGGTGGCTGGAGAGTGATGACTAGATGCTCCCTCCTGATCCGGCCGTGCAGGTGGACCCATAGGTGTATAGCATGATATAGACCGTAAATGGCTCTGTGAGGAACTCCTACGATCCCTATCCATAAGTATCATGCGATACGAGGTAGCCTCGGCCTGAGCTGCTACTAGATCACGCTGTGCCCACTGAAGGTTCTCTGATAGGACTCTCTCTCTCTCCCTCCATATCTCCACCTGTACTCGAAATGGGGAAAACAAGTCATCATGCCGACCCGCGTTCCCTTGAGGCCTATAGGCAACTTGTGAGGAACTAGGGATCTGTGTTGTCATGGAAATATCTGTCACTGCTTGCTGGATTAGGGAATGCCACTCCTGCACATTAGCTGTAGTAGTAGAACAGATTTTGTGTTAGTACCATTTTATATCATCAAAACATTAATCAAGCAATATAAACCTACTATACCTAGATCTCCCTCACGCCAGTAGGGATCGTGGTATGGTAGCATCTGTGACTGGGAACTACTAGGCTCCCCATGCTCGAATGATCTGTGCACGATGGGTACAGGTCTCCGTATCACCTCGTGTTCCCCCTTTTGGGGAATAAGAGGAGGATCCAAGGCTATGGTATCATCTCCTGAATGGTGGGGAGCTGCATCTGACTCCTCATCATCATCTCTATCCTCCTCCTCCTCGTCATCCTCATCCTCATCCGCATCCTCGTTCTCCTCATCATCATCTTTATCTGTGTCATCCTCCTCTCCTTCCTCCTCCTCCTCGACACTAGGCTGATCTCCTATGGGTGGATCGGGATCTCCTGCCTCCTCATGACCCTCTCCCTCCTTTGGCTCCTCCGATCTGGATCCCTGATCCTCATCTCGGTCTCCATGTCTCCATGGACCTAGATGGCTTGTCAGGTGATCTGGTGGAAAGATAGGCCCCGGGTATGTCCTCACAAACCATGAGAGATACTTGCGCTGTGCCCCAGGATCTGCAGCATAATCAGTGACCACATCCTGGTCGGACCCCTCTATATCTGTGATCTCGATATCATCTATCGTAGGTCTCGCTACTGCTCTGGGTCTGGGAAGGACTCGTGAGTTTCGAGTGTAGATGGGTACATCATCTGGAACACACTTCTCTAGCCCAAACTACCTCCATACTCGGTCAAAATAGAATGGGACTATGATATGTGGATATCGTCCTCTCAGTAGGCAGTTCCTCTGTAAGCATGCTAGCTGTCTCTCCATCCCATCCCATCTATGCATCCGCAAATATGGTCGCCATACAGTCACCTCAGCTATCAATCTATCAAATGTCACTCTCTAATATAGTAGATCCCCAAATCTCCACTTGCTGGTAAGTGGATAAGCAAATACCCTAGGTCGCTCGCTAGCCGCACTCATCGGATAGCCAACAGGCCTGGTGCATGTAAAGTGCTCAAATATCCACACCTGCAGAAGTGTGCATGTCATCAAGTTGCAACCCTGTCCAAAGACATACTCCTCGAGGTTGTGATAGAGATGTGCAAGCATACTCCGACCCCAGGCATATACTCTCCTATGTCTCTCCATAGCCCTGATGCACCATGTGAGACCCCCATGCATGTGAGTACCTCGCCCATTAGGGCAGATGGCTAGTGCAATGATGGCAATCATAAGACGTCTCATGAGGGGCACCTCTCCTGTAGGATGTAAGAGCTAGCTGACCATGATGCGACCTCTCGTCTCACTCAGCATGACTCTCCCTATGCAGTATACCTACTCCCTCTAATGATCCTCTGCTAACCGATCGGTCGCATATGTCACGATAGCTCCTCTGATCGGTAGGTGAAGTATGCAGTACACATCCTCAAGTGTCACTGTCATCTCCCCTACTGGAAGCTGGAATGTACATGTGTCAGGATCCCATCGCTCCATGAGTGCCATCAGCATCGTAGGATGAAATCGAATGGCCGGCATAAGAATCATATACCACAAACCTACTATAGATAATGTGTCTCTCTCTGCCTGAGTCAGTCGGGGAATCTGATCTCGCAAACTGCGAAGAATCTGCCCCGTCGTATGCTCTCTCATGTATGGGAGACCCTGCAATGCAGAAAACATCAGTGTAATCAATAATCAATCATCACAATCATTTATGCCAAAAGCAAAAACTATCGAACATCGAAAGCTCACCCTCGCCAAGTCCTGATTAGGACCATGGCGCCCTGAGAGGTCCATGGCGCCCTTCAGGGACCATGGTGCCCCACAGGGACCATGGCGCCTTGAAAGGACCATGGCACCCTTCAAGGACCATGGCGCCCTGGGTGGGACCCAGGATCAGATTCCAAGGCCCGCATTCAATCATAGAAAATCAAAGTCAACGGAAATGCAGAAAGTCAAAGTCAAAGTTCAGTCAACTCACCTTGTCCAGTGGCTCATCGTCGATCACGGCCTGTCGCATGATCTCAATCCTCATGGGACACTCCGGTCATCGTGAAGGCATGATGATGGCTATGTGGGCTCCGTTGCAATGAACAATACTCAGAATCAACAAAGTGACAAATGCAATAGTCACTTTCAAGGTATATACTTTCATTTCTTTACCTTTACTTTCAAAACCCTAATTTTCCTCTATCACTCATTTCATCATAACTTGAGTTTGGGAGATGCGATTTTCAAACCGTTTGTTGCGTAGGAATCATATTTTCGTTCCCTTACTCCCTTGATGTTCCAAAATGTGCTCTGATGAAGCCTTTGTAGTGAACATCTCTCATCAATAATCGCTCACACAATTTGTTGTAAGTAAACATGCTACCCTGTTTCACCTCCCTAATAAGCAAGCCGAAACAGGGGGGGCATGTAGCTACTCACAAATTTCATCACTTTCCTTAGTAAGCATTAGGTGATTTTGTGATCTAACGTGTGTTTTGTAGGGTGCGGTTCCTAACTGTGTACTGCAGATACCGCTGGGGGCTTCGTTCGACGAACTTATGGATATATCCTTTTTCAAATAATATTTACTTTCCTATACTTTAGCTTGCATATGCACGTAGTACTCATATGACCGCTAAAGTGGGGGCTAAATGTAGCATCGTAAATTGTACGCACTTGCTAAAGCAGTACAATTTGACACCTAGTTTAGCACCTGCCTTGGCGTAGTTTGCATTTTGCATTGCATTTCTCCTTTAGCACTTAATTAATCAAATTAATTAGGTCTAAGGTCCTATTTCATCATCCTCCACATCATAAAGTTTGGCCCTTTCATTAAAGTGTGCCCCTTTCATTTTATTCCTCCAATACATCATTAGGCCCTATTTTGAACATGGGGGGCTTGATTTCGGGGGTCAAAACATCTTGAAATCAACTGTAACTTCAGGATTCTCTGTAAAATCATCATATCCGACGGCCCTGAAAATTTGGTGAAAAGTTGCCAGGACCATGGCGCCCAGAGTGCACACGATCTTGGACATTTTTCCCAAAATTTTAAGAGCGCGATCCAATCATAAAATAAAGCTTAACCCCAAGAAATTGGCGGGATATTCAATCTCTAGGTCGGCCAAAAGTTGGAATTAAGACCTAGGGTTTCATATATAAGAGCTCTCTTTCTTCATTTGAAAGGATCCAAAATTTTGGTTTCGAGGAACCTTCTATGCAGCGAAAGAGCTGATCTTTGAATACTTCAACAACATTCAACATCCATCTATCAAGCATCTATCAATTTCATTCATCCATTTAGGGCTTTGAAGGCATTGAAGAGCAATAAGGGATCACCGACTGAAGATTGGCTTGTACCCCTCCCTTGGGGTTGGGTATGATTTCATGTTGTTTTCATGTCTTTGCATAAGTCTCATTATATCACTTGCATTCATGCTTTAGATCTCTTTACATCTCAATTTGGAGCATTTACATTATCATTTACAAGCAATTAGGGTTTACTTTCTAGGTTGCTCTAGTTTGCTTACTTGCATTTTAAGATCTTGCACACACACAAGGTCTGCACACACACTACTTTTACAATACAACTTGGCTATTCATGGAGGTGGAAACCACCAAAGCGGGGGTTTGACTAAGGCAAAACCCTATATAGCCGCCCAAAACACCTTTTCAGATATAAGTGCAGATTTCGGGATTCAGACGATGCCGCAAGTTGCAGATCCGAAAGAAGTAGATGGAGACTGAACCATACACCAAGTTTCAGAGCAGAAGACCAGGACAAGGGCGTGGGGCACCCTGGTCCTACCAGGATAGGGGCGCTAGGTGCCCTGGTCCCTAGGACAGGGGCGCTGGGCGCCCTGGTCCTCCTGATAGACAGCAATTTTTAGCATTTCCGACAGTTTTCCAGGTTGCAAAGTAGTAGTTTCAAGTGTAGTTTTAGGAATAGAATCAGGACAGTGGTGCCCGCACCTCCGTCCCGAACATTTTCACTCAGATTTTAACTCTAGGTACGCATCTGCATTCTTGTCTTGTCCTTGTGTTTACAGCTTTCCATTGTTTAAGTTCAATTCTACAATCTTGTTATTAGTTCATACTTGCATTTTGGGGTTAGGAATTGAACTTGCATAATTTTACCTTTCAATTACAACAAAGGAATAGAAATCCTAATAGGTAGCCCGTGGCTCTCTCTTTCACCAAAAAGAAGTAGCCAATTGTGTGATACCTCTAGGCTCTTTCGTATTCCATAATGTGTGTCAAAAGGTAGGATTAGGACATGTTAGCCTAGTCTCGCTTTTTCCCCTACACAGCAACATATTCAGCTTCTGCAGTAGATAAAGAAATTTATGACTTTTTTTTGTTGATCCATGAAACCAGTTTCTTTCCAAGAAAGAAAGCTCCACCAGAAGTGATCTTCCTGTCATCAATATCTCATGCCCAATCTAAGTCAGTATATGCACATAAAGTGAAATCATCATGTTTAGAATACTATAAGCCATATTCTATTGTTCCTTGTAAATTTTGGAATATCCTCTTTACTGCACATTCATGATTTTCTTTAGGATTAATTTGATATCTTGAAATAATACTTACTACATTCATAATATCTGGTCTAGTCTGAGTTAAATATAACATACCACCAATCATAGACTTATACCTTGTTGTATTTACTAGTGTAGAAGTATCCTTGATAGATAATTTATCACTTGTCACCATAGGAGTACTTACCAGTTTGGAATTATCCATACCAAACTTCTTCAACAATTCCATTAGATACTTAGTTTGACAGATAAAAATCCCTTTGTCAGTTTGTGTAATCTGCAAACCTAAGAAAAATCTCATCTCACCAATCATGGACATTTCAAATTCATTCTTCATATTGTTAGCATATTCCATGCACAATTTATCTTCTCCTCCAAAAATGATATCATCAACAAATACTTAAATAACGAGAATATCATCATTAGTGATCTTATAATATAAATTACTATCAACACTACCTTTAGTAAAACCAAGCTTCAAAAGATATTTATCCAACCTTGCATACCAAGCTCTAGGAGCTTGTTTCAATCCATATAAAGCTTTCTTCAATCTGCAAACCATATCTTTATCATCTGTCAGTGAAAATCCATCAGGTTTCTCAATGTATACTTCTTCCTCAAGTTCACCATTCAAAAATGCACATTTAATATCCATTTGATAAACCTTATAGTTCTTATAAGTTGCATAGGCAATAAATAGTCTAACAGCTTCATTTCTAGCTATAGGTGAAAATGTCTCACCATAATCAATTCCTTCCATTTGAGAATATCCTTTACAAACCAATCGAGCCTTTTTTCTTATAACTTGACCATCCTCATTTAGTTTATTCCTAAAAACCCATTTAGTTCCAATAACATTCTTATTTTTAGGTTGGGGAACTAAAATCCAGGTCTCATTCTTCTCTATCTGATCTAATTCATCTTCCATAGCCTTTAACCAATGTTTATCTTTACAAGATTCAATAACAGATGTTGGTTCAATTTGAGACATAAGAGATACCTCTTCATTTGTCAGTCTTCTTCTTGTCATAACTCCCTTGTTCCTATCTCCAATGATTTGATCTTTAGAAAGATTTAATCTTACATACCTTGGTGTCTTTTGAATTTCAGGTTCACTGCTCTAATCATAAATCACAATTGAATTTTTTGACTGTGCTGGTGTAACTGTCTCAATTTCCTATACCAGTTGAGGCATTATCAGTTCAATTATGATCATCTCCACTGTCGGTTTCCTGTCATATGATATAGATTGATTTTTGTATTTCTCATCCACTTTTACATTAGCACTCTCCACAATTTCCTACAATCTTTTGTTATAACATCTATATGCTTTACTTTGAATTGAATAACCAAGAAATATCCCTTCATCACATATAGGATCAAACTTTCCAATTGAATCATCTCTTTTGATATAGCATTTACTTCCAAAAATTCTGAAATATTTAACAGTAGGTGTATGTCCAAACCATAGTTCATAAGGGGTCTTACCGATTTCACCTTTGATGTGAACTATGTTGAATGTGTAGATTGTTGTACTTATTGCTTCTCTCCAGTAGATGTGAGGCAATTTGGCTTCCATCATCATAGATCTTCCTGCATCTTCGGTTCTTTCTTTCCACTACTCCATTCTGTTGAGGAGTCTAAGGTGCAAATAACTGTCTCCCAATAACTATTAAATTCATGAGAAGTGAACTCACCACCTTGATCTGATCTTAGACATTTGATTTTCAATCCAGTTTTTGTTTCAACCTTTTCTTTAAAGATCTTGAATTTCTCAAAGGCTTTAGACTTCTCCCTAAGAAAAGTCACCCACGTCATCCTAGAATAGTAATCAATAATCAACATGAAATACCTATCACCTTGAAAGCTTCTAGTCCTTGCTGGACCACATAAGTTAGTGTGAATCAAAGCAAGTACATCATTAGATTTATCATGTATGCTCTTAAAAGAAGTTCTAACTTGCTTTCCCAATTGACATTCCTTACATATCAAATTATGAGGCTTCATGATCTTAGGTATATCTCTAACTTCCTTAGTTGAACTGATCTTAACAATACAATCAAAATTAACATGACACAACCTCGTATGCCATAACCAACTCTCATCAATATGAGCAATCAAACATGTCTTATTACCAATGTTCAAGTGAAAGATGTTACCTAAGTACTGGTTGCAATCTCCAAACAAGTCTTGTTAATGATTTTGTATTTTCTATCTTTAAACTGAAGTTGGAAACCCTTGTCCACCAATTGACCAACACTCAAAAGATTATGCTTTAAACCTTCTACATAATAGACATTGTCAGTATCATGCTTGCCATCCAGAGAAATAATACCTCTACCTTTGATCATACATGCTTTGTCATCTCCAAATCTGACTTGACCGCCATTGTATTCTTGCAGGGATAGAAATTTCCCTTTATCTCTAGTCATATGATGTGAGCATCCACTATCAATTACCCATTCATCCTTATCTTTAACTTTTGTTGTCAGGGCCTTTTCTTCATTCATGATAGTCAGTTCTGGTTCATCTTCCTTTAAAGCATAAAACACCCATTCCTTTCCATTGTCAGATCCACTAGCAGAGTCTTCTGTCAGTTCATCCCTAGAGTCATCACTTACTCCTTCCTCATCCGCTATGTGGCATTGTTTACTTTTCTTGAATCTATATCTGTTCTGGTTAGGTTTAAATGATTTCTTAACTCTTTCCTCAAATCTTGCATTCCTTTCAGGACATCTAGATGCAAAACGACCAATCTTATTACATGCAAAACATTTAAAAGGTTTTTTTCCTTCATACTTACTTCCTATCGGACCTTTAGGTACTCTTCTAGGAAATAAGGCTTCAAGTTGCTCAAATTATTCATCTTCTTTTCTCATGTCTTCCAATTCTTTTGCATATAGGACTTCCCAATCACTTTTTTCGGTAGATGATGATGATGATGCATGAAAAGAAGGTTTGGACTTTACAGCTCCAGAAGATCCAAATTCTTCAAGCTCAAAAGCAGATAATTTCCCAATCAGAATGTCTTTGTTAACTGCAGAGTTTTCCATTGTTCTCAACTCATTAATTGCAGTTGCCTTCATCTTGTAAGCTGGTGAAAGGGATCTCAAGACTTTGGAAACTATTTCAACTTCACTCAGAAATCCTCCACAACATTGAATTCCCATAACAATCTCATTTACTCTTTCCATAAACACAACAATTCTTTCATTATCTTCCATCTTTAAGTTTTCATATCTTACCCAGTAACCATCAAGTTTAGCAATTTTGACAATAGGATCACCTTCATTCAGAGTTTGCAATTTGTCCCACATAACCTTTGCCAATGATTTATCAGTCAATCCCATGATCTACTGATCACTAAGTGCACATAAGAGAGATTCTCTAGCTCTGTAATCATTTTCAATATTCTTGTCCAAGTCTACAAGAGCAGGATTGCTAGATGCCGGATCATAAGGTGTGTATCCTTTCTTAGTGATCTCCCAAATATCCTTGCCAAGACATCTAAGATGAGCCTCCATTCGAATTTTCCATATCCCATAATTTGTTCCATCAAGCTTAGGGATTTTTCTTCTGAAAATAGTTGCCAGTGGATTTCAAGTGTTAGCTGCCATAGGATCTACCTCAAGCGGTTAAGCTTCTGTAAAAGAGGACCAAAGATCTAATACCAATTGTTAGGATAACTGGTGAGCAGCTGAGAGGGGGGGGTGAATCAGTTGTTAACAGATTATATCATTTAATCCATTTAACAACCTTTAAACAGATTAAGTACCAATAAAACAGAAATAGATATCGGTAAGCAATAAAACTTAACAATAAAATAGATAATCAACACAATGCAACCATACAACATAACACCATGATTTGTACATGGAAAACCCAAAAAGGGAAAAACCATGGTGGGAAGCCTACCCACAGTCAGATTATACTTCTGCATAAAGTATGTGATACAATGAGGGGCCTGCACATGCAGGAAGGCACACTACCTAGAGTGTACTTCTCATTACAAAAGAGTCTCACTGACTACAGAGAGGCTATAACCACCTCAAGATAAATGGACAACAATCCAAAGTAATGAACTGCCAGAGATAGCATCTAGCATGCCTAATTACAATCTCGATTAAGATCTATATCGGAGGCCTTTGACCTCTTCCTTAATCCTAAATCGATCACCTATGATCGAGAAAATCTCCTTCACATATGATATTGCATTTCAAGGCCACAAATAGTTTTCCATTCCCATCACATGATCTACAATGAGATCTTACATTATTTTATACCAACCCTAAGGCCTAAATCAATTAGGTTGGCCACCTAAAAGATATTACAATAAGATCATTACATAAATCCATATTACAATGATATGCCATGTCGTCTTAAGACCAAAACAACAATAACCAATCCATAAAACATCGCAAAACATCTTGGTAACATGTAGAGTACATGTTAACATGATATCGGTCCATAACCTGGATAGGCACCAGACCTATTCTGGGTCCACCATGCCAAAACAATGTCTTCAAGCAGTTGAAGCATGATCAAAGAACATCTTCAGCATCCTAAAATCCATATAGAAGCCGCACCATGTCAGGATTCCTCAGTGAAAGCTCTGCCGGTTAAACCTTAAATGAATGCCAGTAAGGGTTTACAAGAGTGTATGATAGCATCTGATTACCAAGTCAATACCAACTGACCAAAACATGCTCAAGGAACATGTAACACATAAAATCAAACATACTCCATTGATCCAAACATGCTGAAAGTGTCCAACAGATAGTCTCTTCTACCGGTAACACTAGATCTTCTATCGGTAACCAAAACCTATCTGTTGATAACCAATCATAATAGCTAGTGTTGACATCAATGACAAAACATCAATGCAACACATAATCAATCCATCCATAAGACCAACACTATCCAATCTAAAACCATCAATCATGGTTATCTATCATCAAATGCAATCAAACTTATATATCTACATTGACATCAAATTGAAATCATAAAATTATCATCAACCAAATTGACTTAGACATGCAAAACATCAAAAATGCCCTAAAATCAACAAATGTGCTAAATGCATAAACGAATGTGTGATCAAATCTACCAAAAGCATGAAATAGGATAAATGTGCAACCTAATTACACAAATGCACGATCAAACAATACAAATGCGGGAAAAAGGGTAAATGTGCGACCAAATTGCACAAAAGCATTAACCAACATGGTAAATGCACAATAACATGCATATGCACGACACATCATAGCAAAAGTGACAAAACTTCAAACAAAAGCACTAAAACTAGTAAATGCGTGAAAACATGATGCAAATATGTGGAAACGCAATGAACATGCATGAACAAAATGAATGTGCTAAAACTTTGAGCAAAAGTGCGAAATAAAGGGTTCTAAATCGAAAAAATAGAAAACTAACCTACAATGCGAAAAACAAGGAAATAAAACATATGAATTGAAAAACAAGGACAAGTATAGGGTACCTACCAGGGGTCCATACACAGTGGGTCGTTGATACCTCCTAACTCTCTCGAATCAATGTTGCTCGTAAGGGACCACCATCCTACCAGCTCAACACTCCAAGTCAGCTCTCCTCAAATTTCTCCAAAAGACAAATGGCAAATGAAGTCAAAATGGCCCCAAAGTGAATTATATAATTACCTTTTTGATTTATTGGAAGGGTAATTAATTTTTATAAAAAGAGGAGAGTGGTAAGTTTATTTTTTTCAAAATAAATAATAATTACAAGGATTTTTAACCAAACCTTTTCATAATTTTATCGTGAGATTCATCACTCAATTGAATTTTTTTTTCAACATTTCATGATCAATCTCCCAAGGAGGCACGCAATCGACATTTCATCACCAACAAGGGAAATATCGAGACTTGATTTTATTCTTTAAAGTAATGTTGTTTCAACAATATTTCAAAGAGGGCAAAATGTATACACTCAAAATTGGCTATGAATAATTGAATAAATAAATATTATTTATTTAATGTATATTCTTCTATTAAATAATTAATTTGGAAAGATTAATTTGTTTAATTCATTTTGATGCTTATTCTTTTATTAATTAATTAAATTGAAATATTTTATTAATTCATTCATTAACCCTTTCTTCTAAACCAATTCAATCAAATATATAATATTTAATCATCCCCTATCCAATTCTTCTATAGTCTCATCAAATAAATAATTTCTTAATTATTTAATCTCTAAATCCAACTCATCTCATCTCCACATCACTTCCTCTTTTGCCAACTCATCAATTATGTGGCTAAAGATATTAATATTTTTAAATATTAATTTATCACTTATCTTCAACTTCCAATTCATAAATCAAAGAATGTGTACGTACACACATTTCTCAACCAATCCTATATTTTATTGAACCTTCCTACATCTTTGGAAGGAGTTGAGTCCACTTGTCCTGATATCCCTAAATCTCTTCCAACCATCCTATATTCCCTCAAGTCTTCAACTCTAGTTAAGGTGAGCCTTCTGACACTTGGCTTCTCCTTCCACCTTTTCCTCCATCCTATAGGAGTAAGAGGAACATTTTCCACTTTTATATTTTACATTCCAACCAATCTTTTCATAGCCATCCAATCTACATGATTCAATCTCAACCTTTGATCTCTGCCACATGGGATTTTTGCTCATGAAAATCTATAAAAAGGCATTTCCTAAGCATTTTTAGAGCTAATAGTCATCTAGGAGTTATCTTGCATCTGTGGGTTTTTAGCTTATCATTTTTGCATATTTAGCTTTGCATAATCATTTTAACATAATCATATTCAACTATCATTTATCTGTCCATTCCACACTTGTCATCTTGGAAGCCACACAGTGCATGTCTGAGAGCAATTATCTGCAACCAAGAACAACGGGGATAGGACAGAATGAGACAAGAGGGTAAAGGTATATTTTTTATGTTTTCATGTTTTGTTCCTTTACTTTGTTTCATTAGTTGATATTTGGAGTTTTCCTATACCTTTCATTATCAATATTTGTTGAAAACTAACAAGTTGCAGGTACATTATGAAGTAAAATTATAGGTTCACATAGATACAATATCCAAAGTAAGTTATATGGCCATCCAAGCTTCATAATCTCATTATTTATGCTCGCATTAGTCTAGAATTACCCTGATAGAGATGTATATATTCTTTCAAGATTCAAGTTCATTGAGACATAGTATTGAAAACTTCAAGAGAACAATATTAGTTGTTTAGTCATCTAATTAAAAAATATATGTTATGGTTAAGCCAAGCTAATCATTTTGATTAAGATAAAATGGGTTTTATAGGGACCCAAAACCCAAATCCAAATATAGAATCAATAGCCAAACAGTAAAAGAAACATGGACAAAACCCCATAAAGCCCAAATAAAAAACAACACTAAAACCTCAAGCAATCTACCATAAAGCTAAGCCAGGATAATGTTGCCATACCTTTTGATCTTAATACCCTAATATCTATAAAAAAAGATCTCTTTGTAAATGGCCTCATATTAAAGGTGAAACTAGAAGTTTCAAGGCATTGATAAATTTATGGTGTTTTAATTTCAAACATGCCAAAATTTTTTAATTTGTTTCACATGGGAGATCACTGACATTAATTCTATAAGGAGTCCACACAAATCTCATGCTATAGAACATATAAAAAATCCATATAAAAATTTCAATAAATCAATCGAGTAACAAATACAAGTTGCATATCATTGAAAAGATAATGATTAGTGTTATCAACAATGGCATTATAGCTGACACACATAGTAGATTATACCAGTAAAGGAATTAACAGATTAGAAATTTGATCTACAAAGTAAATGCATTGGATATGTAACATATAAAAAATAAATAATAATTTGATTTTTAGATTACTAGAACCAATACAAAGAGAGATAATTGTTGTTTTAAATTTATTATTAAATAAAAAATTCAATTGCAAACTATAGAATTATTATTGAATTTTTTTAATTATTTTTGTTGATTGGTTAAACTATTTATAAAATTGAATTGAATGGATGCAATAGCATCTTGGAACTAATACAATTATATATATTAAGTAGAATCTTATCAAAATAAAATATAATTGTTTTTAATTTTAAAGATATTTTTAATAAGATTGCCTTGAATATTTTTTAATATGAATTTAGAAACTTACTTGGATTATAACATTGCATATTTTTTTTTTTTTTTAGGTTAGCTTAAGAGAAACAATCTACCAGAAAATGGTGGAGTGGAGTGGAGGAGCGGGAAAGTCGGATTTTAAAACTGATTGCAGTGATGGTGATGTTGAGACTGATGAGGATGACAATCTGGTGTTGGTCCTTTGTTCTCACCATGCATTACTGGTTTGGACAATCTTTCCCTTTGATGGTTGTGGCTACATGGGTTGTGTTGGTGATGGTGTTGTTGAGAATGTTCTTGGTGCCCATTTTGATGGTGGTTGGTTCTCCTACTAACAGTGGCAGTTGGATCTCCTTGTGCAACGCAGTTTGGTTCCCATGGATGTTGTGCTAGCCTTACATGGGGTCTATGGTTTGGGGAGTTGGTTGTTGTGTCATCTTCCTTTTTCTACTTGATGCCCTATTCTGGGTGGTCTGTTGCTATGTTTGTGGCCTCTGGTTGAAGCTTGTGCTAGTCGAATCCATGATTTTTGGGTGCTCCTGGCCCAGTTTCTCTGTTTAGTGGTTTGGACCTTTCACGGGTGTGCTCATGTGTGGCCCTCCTTTATTCAACATGGGTTTCAAGGTTTGACCTTGCTTGGAAACCCTTTGGAGGATGTGTTTTGTGCTGAATTTGGCACTAGTGCTGAGTTTTTCATGGTAGAAGGTGTTGGTTCCTTTGTTGTTGGAGTTTTTATAGAGGTGATTCTTGGGTTTGAGATGCCGACTAAGTTCTCTGCTCTTGGGTATGCTTTGGTGCGAATTTCTAGATTCAACCTTCATTCCACTATGGGTAATGTGAAGTTGGGTTGTTGCTCCGTGAGGGCCTTTGGACTTATGGGTGTTCCCTTTGTTCCGAGATTTCCCCGTTTCACTGTTGATGGGGGTTGGGTCTTCTATCTGGGGAGGATGATGTCTCTCTTGTCCCCTGTTGGTGAATGTTGCAGATCAAATGCTCTAAGTCTATTGTGGTTCTTGAACACTTTGTATTTATGGGGCTCCATGGGTGGCTCTGCGGACTCTCCTTCCCCCACTGTTTGCACACCCCACTTTCCTTTGATGGTTGTGTGTGGTTATCTATAGCCTAGAGTTGTGTGTGGCTATGTGGTGGATGTGTGTGGTTATCTGCAGCTATGTTTGGGGCATTTCCTCAAGTGTCCTTCTAGGGACTATTTGGATGTGAATGCCTTCTGTGTTAAAATGGACTGCAGTGGGGGTAATTCCTTCATGGATCTTGTAGAGCCTTGTAGGTGGCTCTTGGTTTGTTACTACAATTCTGGTGATGGTTCTTGTTTCAAATTCAGGTGGTAGGTGTCTTGTCTTTTGGAGCTAGACTTTGGTGGTTACTTCCAACAGCATTGGGTTGTTTTTCGTCTTTTCATTGAGACTGTTTATTTTGGTTTGTACAGACAATAGTCTTGTTTTCTTTGATATCCAAGGGCTTGTTGTTAGTTTTCAAGGGCCCCTTTCCTATGTTGGTTTTTGGTTATGGATTGATACTTGTTTCAGGTTTGTGCTCACCTTGGAGGCTACCGTGGATTTTTTTTTGCCTCTATTAAGGTGGGGAGTGTTCTGCCTGCCATGATGAGAGTTTGGCTTCGTCATTTCCCTTCTTCTTTCCTCACAAATTCTATTGAGGTGGATGTGTCTCCTTTAGAGGTGGTGAGTGGGTGTGGGTTTGAATTCCTTGGTGATTCTAGGTGGTCTTCCCTTCCCCGTGGTGGGTTCACTGTTAAATAGACTCTTGGTTGGCTCTCTTGGTTGTGTTTCTTTTCCTTTCCAGTTCCTATTGAGGTGAAATAGGGTTTTGCTGATGGGGATTTGATGTCCTGCTGGGGAACGACTGCTATGATATTATGGTTGACTTGGGGAGCCTCTTTCCCCCCTTGTATGGTTGCCCCACTTTGTGGGAGGTCTTTTTACGGTATTTTGTAAGGTGCCTTCTGTTTCTAGTTGGCCTTGTTGGCCTTGGGGTTGTTTATCTTTTGATAGCCTCCTTCCTCCTGTATAGTTGTTGGGTTGTTGTTTATGGGTTTCATTCTGTGTGTTGTGAGTGCCTGTTGTGGCCTCTTCTATTCTTTGGGATGAGTTCCTCTTCTATTCTTGGGGGTGAGCACCCTTGTTCGTTGTAAAGGGTCAGAGCCCTTATCCCTTCTTTTCTAATAAAAAACTGCATATTTTTTCACATTTAATATACTAATAAAGAATTTAAAATAATCAAACCATCATAGAATTTCCTACGACAAGTAGGGGTGATTATCAAATTCAAGGCTTAGATTTGTTGCGATGTTTTCTAACAACTATCATGCCACTATCATGCAAGAAGAATGTGAAGGTCAATCATCAGCTACAACAAATTAAAACACACAAGCATGAAGGATGTAAGGTTCCAAATTTTGAGGGATATATGAAGGTATCAGTATGGAATGAGCTAACTAAAAGTGGAAAAGGCCATGGAGGAGTAACAATTTTAGTAAGAGATTCTTAAGAAATAATTATACATGTGGAAAAAGAAGATCCCAATAAAATAATACATATGGATAAAAATAGAGGATAAAGAGTTCACAATATACCTTGTAGCATGCTACTTTTCTCCTTATGGCTCAAAATTTAATAAAAAGAGGAATTAGACAAAGAGGACCCTTATGCAACATTGAAAAAAGATATATTAGCATATAATCACTAAGGTGAGATCATCTTAATTGGAAACTTTAACTCTAGAACAACCAATAACGAGTCCCTTTGCCTTAATGATGAGGAGAAAATAGGAGAAAATCCTTTATGGTTAGAGGAATCTGAAGGGAGTCAAAAATGGGAAAGAATGTCTCAAGATGAAAAGGGAGCTATCACACATTATGGGACATAATTACTAGGAGTTTGCAGCTTATATGATTTAATAATATGCAACGACTTAAAGGCTTGGTTGAGCTCAAGAAACATTATGTGTCACACTTATAATGGCCAGAGTGTAGTGGACTATGTTATAAGCTCAAAGAAGATTTTGACAAGTGTAATAGACATTTTGGTAAAGGATTGTCTCATAGAAATGAAATCAGATCACAACCCAATATATGTTAAGATTGGCTTGCAAAAAGACAATCAACATCAAAAGAAGATGCAACAATTAGAAAAGAAAGAGGTCACTCGAGGAGTTATCTTCTTGACACATGAAAATCAAGAAATCTTTTGAACAATGCTAAAAAAAAAACTACAAGAAAAGGGAGTCAATGGGATGGTCAACTCAAACAAGGAAATGATATGTAGTGTAAAGTTGACATCTATAATCCTCGGGGCTCTCAACTCATGCAAAAGGTCTAGACCTAAAAAGGGCAATAAGAATAGCCTAGTTCCTCAGAAGAATTTTAACAACTTGAGGAAGATTCAGAACTTGGAATCAATGGAAACTAGTTTGCATCAATAGCTTCAATTGGTCTTAAGGATCTTGATGATGAAAAGGAGAAAAGCAAAAAACTAAAGAATAAAGTGAGGCAAGCTAGATAATACATCATTTCATTACAAGGAAAGTTAACTGTTGCTCAAGCTAAGAGTAAGGAACTCTGTGATCAATTGCAAAATCAGAGTAGTGATGAAGAAGATGCCTTAAAAGATCAATGTCAGAAACTCACACAGGAGAATACTTCCTTGAAGAATAAAATGCAAGCCCTAACTATGAGAATGTGCAAGGAGATTGAAGATAGAAAGAAGAATGAATAAAACCTAGTTCAAGCATTGAAGGACATATCAGATGAATGCAACAAACTGATACATGAGAATCATATGTTGAAACTTAAACTAATTCAGTCCCAGAACAATGAACATGAACTTGAAGGACAGATCTATTGGTATTTTGGTATGGTTTTGTCATTGATGTCAACACCTACTAATACACCTACTTTGGAGATCCAACAACATTCACCGGCAAGCAGTAAACTGTGCAACAAGTACTAGTATATGGTTCACCGGCAGGATATATTGTTCACTGGTACCTAGAATGATATGGAAGACACTTGGTAATGTCGAAGACATCATGTGGACACTTTATTCTGAAGAAATAATTATTGGTATATTCATATTTGCATATTTTCTTTTACTGGCAAATAGGTCCAGGTTATCTAGGGTTACATCGTCAGGTTTATCTTTTCCAGATCAGCATGGCATGCTATGGAGATGATTT
This sequence comes from Cryptomeria japonica, assembly GCF_030272615.1. Taxonomy (NCBI): domain Eukaryota; kingdom Viridiplantae; phylum Streptophyta; class Pinopsida; order Cupressales; family Cupressaceae; genus Cryptomeria; species Cryptomeria japonica. The sequence goes on from NC_081410.1 coordinate 603,945,146, forward strand.
ATTATTGTTGTAAATGCATTAAGCCGACATGTTTAATTGGTTATCGCATCAGATATTATATTGTATGTAAAATGTTTTTATTGTAATATCTTGTAGAGTCGACCTACTAAAATTGGTCTTAGGGTATGGTATAAATGTAAGATCTTATTTGTAAGATCAAGTGTGGAATGCAAAAAAGAATTAAGTGAAGGTATATGCGAGATCAAGTAGGGATATACACGAAGACATCATTTGAAGGTGAAGTTAGGATTTTGTAGAAGCATATCAGCATTACACCGGTACTGAATCCAACATATGAAGATGTTATTTTGTACAGTACATTCTTATTGGATTTAACCATCCAACTGTAGTCAGTGTGACTCCCCTTTTGTGATTGAGCAGTGAGCTCTAGGCTGTTGGCCTTTCTGCATGTGCAGACCCCATTTATGTACACTTACTATCTGTAGTAGTATCATCTGATTGTGGGTAAGGTTTACCACTGTGGTTTTTCCCCTTATAGGGTTTCCACGTACAAATATTGGTGTCATGTGTTGTGGATGACTTTATGTTTATGTTTCATGCATTAATCCTTACCAATATAGCAATTTACTGTTAACACTGTCTACCGGCATACTTAGCTAGTTTACCGACATTAAGCATTAAGTTGGTTAATAAGTTTTTGGTTTGAATTTATTTGACAACTGATTCACCCCCCCCCCCTCTCAGTTGTCTCCGGGACCTAACAATTGGTATCAAAGCTTAGTCCTCTTTTGCAGAAGTTTTAACAACTTGAGGAGATCCAATGTCTACTAATTATTTCAGGAAGGACAGTCCTAAACTTGATGGAACCAACTATGGGATATGGAGGATCATAATGGAGACACATCTGAATTGCATTGGTAAAGACATCTGGAAAGTTACTAAGAATGGTTATACTGCTATTGTAGCTGGTCAGACTGCTCCAACTACTTTAGCCAAAGATGAAGAGAATGATTCCAAAGCAAGAGAAGCACTTTTGAGCGCATTATCAGATCAACAAATCATGGGATTATCAGATAGGTCTACTGCTAAAGCTATTTGGGATCACTTGGAAACACTGAATGAAGGAGATTCCACAGTCAAAATTGCAAAACTTGAAAGCTTCCGAGTCGGGTATGAACATCTGAAAATGGAAGAAGATGAAAGGATTTCTGTTTTTATGGAAAGAGTAAATGAAATTGTTTTGGGTATTAAATGTTGTGGAGGAACCTTGAGTGAGGATGAAATTATTTCAAAAATCTTAAGAGGTTTGCCACCGGCATATAAAATTAAGGTTACTGCTATAAATGAGTTAAGAACAATGCCAAATACATCAGTAACTAGGGATGCATTGATTGGAAAACTTTCAGCCTTTGAAATTGAGGAATTTGGTCGTGTTGCTACTATAAAGACTCATTTGGCCTTTAAAGAATCAACATCATCTGCTCCATCATTTGACAAATCAAACTGGAAAGCCTTTTATGCAAGAGAACTTGAAGAATCTAGAAAGGAGAATGAAGAGCTTGAAGAACTTGAAGCACTATTTGCAAGGAAAATGCCAAAAGGTCCAATTGGAAGTAAGTATGAAGGTAAAGCACCCTTTAAATGTTTTAACTGCAATAAGATTGGTCATATGGCTTCAAGATGCCCTGATAGACATGCTAGACTAAGAGAAGAAGCTAGAAGAACATACAAGCCTAATCCTGAATATCAGAGATATATATTTAAAAAGAACAAAGATAAATCTTGTTACATTACTGATGAAGGTGTGACTGATGATTCTGATGAGGATCCAGTAGACAATGGATGGGTTTTTGTTGCTATAATAGAAGATCAACCGGCACCTATTGCTCAACCAATAGAACAAGCCCTAGCAGCTAAAGTTGAAACAAAGGATGAATGGATTATTGACTTAGGATGCTCACATCATATGACTGGAGACAAAGGTAAATTCTTGAACTTTCAAGAATACAATGGAAGTTTAGTAAGATATGGAGATGACAAAGCCTGTTCAATCAAAGGTAAGGGTTCAATATCTCTTGATGGTAAGCATAACACTGGCAATGTCTACTATGTTGAAGGATTAAAGCATAATCTTTTAAGTGTTGGTCAATTAGTTGAGAAGGGCTTTCAGTTACAATTTAAAAATGGAAAATGCAAAATCATGAATAGAACTGGTTTGGAAATTACAACCGGTAATCAGACTAGAGGCAATATCTTTCATTTGAATAACAATGAAAAGGCATGCTTAATTGCACATATAGATGAAATTTGGTTATGGCATAAGAGACTATGTCATGTAAATTTTGATTGCATGGTAAAAATCAGTACTTCTAAGGAAGTTAGAGATCTACCTAAAATTGTGAAACCTCAGAATACAGTTTGTAAGGAATGTCAATTTGGAAAACAAGTTAGAGCTAGTTTCAAAAGTATTCCATAAAAATCCAATAATGCTCTTGATTTAATTCACACTGATTTATGTGGTCCAGCTAGAACTAGAAGCTTCCAAGGTGATAGATATTTCATTCTAATTATTGATGATTATTCTAGAATGTGTTGGGTTACTTTTCTTAGAGAGAAATCTGAAGCACTTGGAAAGTTCAAACTATTCAAAGCAATGGTTGAAAATGAAACCAGTAAGAAAATCAAATGTTTAAGATCAGATCAAGGAGGAGAATTCACATCTAAAGACTTTAATACATTCTATGAAGTGAATGGAATCAAAAGACAGTTATCAGCACCTCGGACACCACAGCAGAATGGAGTTGTTGAAAGGAAAAATAGAACTATCTTGGATGCAGCTAGAAGTATGTTATCAGAAGAAAATATACCACATGTGTATTGGAGAGAGGCAGTTAGCACTGCTATCTATACATTCAACAAAGTTCACATCAAAGGTGAAACTGATAAGACCCCTCATGAACTATGGTTTGGTAATACTCCTACTCTTAAGTATTTCAGAATTTTTGGAAGTAAATGTTATATTAGAAGAGATGAGTATATTGGTAAATTTGATCCTAGAAGTGATGAAGGAATATTTCTTGGTTATTCATCTAAGAGCAAGGCATATAGATGTTCTAATAAAAGATTGCAGAAAATTGTTGAAAGTACAAATGTAAAGATTGATGAACAATTCAAAGGAACTTCAAGGTATATAGACTCTGAACCGGCAACAGAAATTGTGACAAATGAACCTATACTGAATCCACGGGTACAAAATGAAGATCCAGTTACCCTGACATCATCAGAAGATTCCACAATAATTGAAGAACAACAACAAACTAAGACACCCCGGTATGTAAGATTGAATCATTCTGAAGATCAGATAATTGGAAACAAATTCAAAGAAGTTATGACAAGAGGAAGATTGGCAAATGAAGAGGTATGTCTTATTTCTCAAATTGAACTGTCATGTATTAATGAGGCATGTGAAGATAAATTTTGGATTAAAGCTATGGAAGAAGAATTAGGACAAATTGAGAAGAATAATACTTGGACATTAGTTCCCTAGCCTAAAGATAAAAATGTAATTGGAACTAAATGGGTATTTAGAAATAAACTTAATGAAGATGGTAAGGTTGTCAGAAACAAAGCAAGACTAGTGTGTAAGGGATATTCTCAGAAAGAAGGAGTTGATTACAATGAAACCTTTGCACCGGTTGCTAGAATTGAGGTAGTTAGATTATTCTTGGCTTTTGCAGCTCACAAGGATTACAAAGTTTATCAAATGGATATTAAATGTGCATTTTTTAATGGAGATCTTGAAGAAGAAGTATATATTGAACAACCTGATGGATTTTCTTTAACAGATGACAATGATATGGTTTGCAGGTTAAGAAAAGCTCTGAATGGATTGAAACAAGCCCCAAGAGCTTGGTATGCAAGATTGGATAAGTATCTTTTGAAGATTGGTTTTACTAAAGGAAATGCAGATAGCAATTTATACTACAAAGTAACTAATGATGACATCTTGATTATTGAAGTATTTGTTGATGATATAATCTTTGGAGGAGAAGATGGATTATGTAAGGAATTTTCACTTGAGATGTAGCAAGAATTTGAAATGTCTATGATTGGTGAAATAAAATTATTTTTAGGTTTGCAGATTTCTCAAACTGATAAAGGTATATTTTTGAGTCAATCCAAGTACTTGAAAGAATTACTAAAGAATTTTAGGATGGAGAACTCTAAACTGGTAAGCACACCTATGACTACAAATGACAAATTATCTCAAAGGGATGAATCTACACCTGTTAATCCAACTAGATACAAATCTATGATAGGAGGTTTACTGTATTTGACACAAACCAGACCTAATATTATAAATGCAGTATGTATTGTTTCTAGATTTCAGAGTAATCCTAGGGAAAATCATGAATCAGCAGTAAAAAATATTTTTCGGTACTTACAAGGCACAACAAATCTTATATTATGGTATCCTAAAGATGAAAATTTTGATCTATGTGCATACACAGATGCAAATTGGGAAGGAGATGTAGATGATAGAAAGAGCACCACTGGAGAAGCATTCTTTCTTGGAAAGAGATTAGTTTCTTGGTTGAGTAAGAAACAGAGTTGTACATATTTATCAACAACAGAATCAGAATATGTTGCAGCAGCAACAAACTGTACACAAGTATTATGGCTTAAGCAAATGTTGAAGGACATAAAGGTAAAATGCAAGGAACCTATTACTATATACTGTGATAACACTGCTGCAATTGATATATCTAAGAATCCGATATTACATTCTAAAACAAAACATGTTTCTATCAAACTAAATTTTATAAGGGAAAAAGTTGAAGAAAAGGAGATAAAACTAGTTTATGTGAATACTAAAGAATAGCTTTCAGATATTTTTACAAAACCTTTGCCTAAGGAGACTTTTGAGTATCTTAGAGATCAGCTTGGAGTCATACCACCACCGGTAGAGACTTAGACAGATGATGATTGTCATCAACCGGCAGAATTAAATGGACAAATCTTTTATTCCAGTATTTGATGAGCAAGCTACTTCTCAAGGGGAGTAGTTGGTATATTGAATTGGTTGGTATTTTGTATGAACTTGACTTTTTGTGACTTTGGCATTTGATGTCAAAGGGGGAGAGATATCTATGGAAAAACACATTATCTTTTTGGGGAGATATTTTGTAAAACACATTTAAGGAGAGATTGGTATTGAAAATAATCTTTGGATAAACACATGTTACTCCCAGGGGGAGAAATGGAGATTGTTGGTTTTTGTATTTGGCATTTCTGTTTTGGCACTTTGATGGTTTTTCCATCTTGTGTTGCCATCAATGCCAAAGGGGGAGATTGTTGGTATTTTGGTATGGTTTTGTCATTGATGTCAACACCTACTAATACACCTACTTTGGAGATCCAGCAACATTCACCGGCAAGCAGCAAATTGTGCAATAGTTACTGGTATACGGTTCACCGGCAGGATCTATTGTTCACTAGTACCTGGAATGATATGGAAGACACTTGGTAATGTTGAAGACATCATGTGGACACTTTATTCTGAAGAAATAATCATTGGTATATTCATATTTGCATATTTTCTTTTACCGGCAAATAGGTCCAGGTTATCTAGGGTTGCACTGGCAGGTTTATCTTATCCAGATCAACATTGCACGCTATGGAGATGATTTATTATTGTTGTAAATGCATTAAGCCGACATGTTTAATCGGTTATTGCATCGGATATTATATTGTATGTAAAATGTTTTTATTGTAATTGTAGGTTAGGAAATAGGAAATCATTAAAGCAATATATATAAAGACATATTAATCATTATTAGCTCAATCACAAACACACATTGCAATGATCTAATCTTAAGCACACTCAATAGAGACATGAAATAAAACATTCAAAAGCAAAGATCATGCAAACCAAAGATGGGATTCAAATGCTCCTTCATGCGGCTCCATTGTTCTTCTTTCCTCTCCAAATAGTTGTGGATCTCACCTACAAGTGCACACACAATTGAAAGCAAGTAGACGGGGTTTTTGATCAAGAGTACTAGAAGTTCGATAGTCTGACTAAGGATTATTCTCATTATTAGCCAAGATTGAAGAAATTCATCCAATTTATAGAAGAATTGGAGAGATGACAAGATTAGCATGATAGTGATTCGAATGGAAATTCAAATCAAGATTAGCAAAATTATGACATGTCTATGACAAATTGCTATGCAAGGGTTTATGACAATTTATGACAAATTCTATGTCAAGAATTTATTACAATTTATGACAAATTGAAATGTCATTCCCATAGAATTAGGAGATGAAATAGGAGGGAAAAGAAATTAGAAATTAAGAAAATTAGAAAATTGAAAAAGAGGAAAATTAGGAATTAGAAATTAGGTAAATTAATTAATCATTTTTCATTTATTAATTAATTTACAAGAGGAAGAATAATTAGCCAATTAAATAAAGATTTAATTGTAATGAGAAGACCTAGGATTAATAAATAATTTAGTAATCCTAGAGGAAGAAATGACAACTTAGGTTAAATGAATAAATCATAAAACCCTAGAAGATGAATTAGGTCTTGAAAGATAATTGACTCGATTTGATTTGATTTTGGATTGATAAATGACCGATGTGATAAATGATTTGACTGAAAAATGTGTCAATTGACGAGGAACAATGACAAATTGATCCAAATTGACATAATTGAGACAGACAACGATCGATAGCGAAATGATCGCAAAATGACAAAATTGACAAAAGGACGAGGATCGATGATAAAATAGATTGCAAGATGGGAAGATTGGAAATGACCACGATCGATGACAAATCGATCGCCAAATGACAAGATCGAACATGACAACGATCGATGACAAATCGATCACAAAATGACAAGATTGATAAACCGATCGCTAGATGATAAGATTGAAAAGAGGACAAAACCCTAATTAGGATTGACGATGTCCAAAATGATAAGATTGATGATAAGATTGATAAGAGGACAAAACCCTAATTAGGATTGACGATGTCCAAAATGATAATAAATGAATACGGACATTGATGCAACAGGATAAAATTGATCAAAATCATGACTGGATAATGTTATCGACAAGACCAAATTCAAACACGAGACAAAGGAAGAATGTAGAAGAATGACTCAATGTTCGCAAATGATAAAAACCAAGTGCGTGACATAGGAGAAATGTTAATGCGACACAAAAACCTAAAATGAGGCAATGCGCAAATGTTAAAGTATGACCTCGCAAGCGTTGACCATTTTTAGGTGTCTACATTTTGCCCCTCTTTGAGACAATGCGATTGTAAGCATTGTTTCAAAGAAAAATAATGAAAATGCCCCAGACAATAACAATGATATATGCATGCCCCCTCGAGGAATTGGCCAGAAACATGCAGAAAAGAGGCCAATTGATCGATAAAAATGATAAGATCGAACAGACGGACAATCGGAGATCGGATGCATGAAGGACAAGCACTTGAAGATGCAAAAGACCACGACCAACATAAGATGGAGAAGACGCACGTCCATCTATGCAATGACAAAGAGCTATAAATGAGACCAAGAGAGTGAAAATTTGCTCATTTGCACTAGACAAGGAGGAGAATTTGTTGCTCTAGACAAGGACACTTGCAGATAGATGGCGAACATTCCAATGGCGGATCACCTGGGGGAACATGTACGCACATTCAGACGATCGAAGGATGCAGGAGCAGCGGTATGTATCTCAAAAACCCATGTTTTCAATTTGATAAATTTGACTCGTTTGCGGGACATTGCGGGGCCCACAGGGGATACAGAAACTAACTTCTGCGCTTGTGTAGGGTCTTCTGTGCTTGTGTAAGGTCTTCTGCACTTGTGTGAGGTCTTCTACGCTTGTGTAAGGGTACACAAGCACAGGTTACATGACATAGGCGCAGGTTCTTTGACACAAGCGCAGTTTCCTTGACACAAGCGCAGTTGTGCATTGGGAACTCAATTTTGGTCCAAAACAACATGCAAATGATCCGAAAAGGGGGGATAAGGGTAGGATAGGTTAGAATAGATGAAAAACACCCTAAGGTGGACATGAAAATGAGGAAATGCAACCCATAGGAGCAAACCCTAAAACTGACAAAATGTGCCCCAATTGTGATGCAGAGTCGATAATGTCCATTGATCACACGGGAGAACCGACCTGACTGCTTCATGTTATGATATAGACTCAGAAGCATGGACATAGATACATTAGTAGGACTTGGGATATGAGGGACATCATCTTTGAGACATGGTAGGGATGAGGAGGATAGAGGGAGCACCCAGTGACAGAGGCACATGCTCCTTATGACAGACAGTGGACATTATGTAGTTTGACATTTTGTAGTCAGCCTACAGGCCATACTTAGGACAGACAGTCTGATTTTGTACTCCGATATTATTATGATATGTGATATGACAGGCATCGATATGATGGGATGCAATGTGTTATGACTTGTAGTTATTTTTCTATGTATGGATGACTTATGCACTCTTGATGAATGAATTGTGGAACATGTATGGATGTATTTTTTTTTTGTATTTTTGATGCATTTATGATATGAAATGGATAAAATGCTTGATATGAATCTTGATATAATGCAAATGTACTAACCAATGAATGCAGGATGCAGCATATGTGTTTGGATATCGGAGCACTAGACCGAACTGACTATCCGGACTGACGGAAGAAATGTTAGTAAGAAATGAGATAGAGGGCAGTTAGAGATGAAGAAAACTTGCTTTCAGTAATGCACTTTGTAGGTGAGAACCTTTATTTTTATGTAGCAAAATGGATGCGTAGCATCATGGCATTGAAGGCCAGAGCTGAAATGCAACCCTTTTTACAAAAGACAGACACATCATAGACAAGCAACAATCACAATCAAGAAAAGGACCATGATCCATCCCGATCACTCTAAATCACTTAGTGACATCATCGAGCAACATAGGAACATGACCGAAGCTAAAGATAAATCAATAAAAAGATAAGATGCACAAATTCCAACAAATCAAACAAACATCTTGATCTTTATTGTCAAAAGTTGAAAGTGCTGATAGGACGATCATGCTGTCTGGTTTCAGGACATGTGGTACCCCGTCTAAGACAGGACGCAGTCTGGTTTCGAGTATACCACACCCTGTATAAGACTCATGATATTAGAGATAAGGACAAATGATATTGATGGTAATGTTCGATTGATATGACAATTCGGATCAGTTTAAATGTTTGGTTTGAGAAAAAAAGTTCATCTGTTAAAGCGTGATTTCATTAATGCACAATGTTTGATTGCGAGCTGTTGGATGTATACTCAGTGAGCTGTCTAATGCACAAAAGGAATAATTATTTGCAAAATGTTTGTTTTTTTATTTGGAGTTTTACAATTTTTTTGTGTTTTTTCAGGACTTTATTTGATTTTTAGAGATTTTTTTTAGGACATTTTTTTTTATTTTTTTGATTTTGCCCCCAGTGTCTAGCAAGGCAAGGAATATGACAGGTGAATAAATAGGCTTGCTGAAATGATGGTGGATAGAGGGAAGACAAAGGCCTTTTATCATGGAGACAATATGGATGCCATTTTCAAGGGCTATTGCGTGATGGGACAAGAGACTGGATTATGACAATGTAAAGCAGGAACATGGCATAAGGGACATGTCAAGAGGTTTTTGAAACCATGTTTAAATTTTGCGTCCTTATGTCAAATCAAGATCAAGGAATGAAAAAGAGTGTATGGATAGTGATAAGATATGGATAGGATAAGCAAGACCAAGAATGGATAAGGGACATGGACTGAAGGTTGGGATAGGATACGGGATAGTGGCAGAAAGTTGCAATAAGACAGGGAATATGGATGAAAGGTTGAAATAAGCAAATGGGCAAATGACCAAAAGCTATGATAGACTAAAAGCTGCAAACAAGATGCATGATGCTCATGATGATCCTCAGCCTTATCAAGATCAAATGTGGAATGGGAAAATGAACATGAGGGATGATAGGACAAGGACGGGTAATGACATGGTATGATAGGATAATGAAGGGCAATAGGATATGAAGGAGGAAAACTGCCCCCAAGTGTGATTGTGCAAGAAGTTCATAAATTACGCATGACACCTGTTTGCTAGGTTTTCATCATGGTACTTGCCCAAGGCACCTGTTTGCCAGGTTTTCACTAGTGGACGAATTATTTTTCTTTACTTTTTTTTTTTCTTTTGTCTTTTTTTTTTCACTTTTTTTTTTGTATTTTGACTTTCTCAATAGAAGATGGACACATGATAGGGGATGGAAGAAGGACTCAAGCATCTTTTTTTTTTTGGATAGTAGCCTTGAAATAAATGGACCATGACCTTTAAAAGTATGCTCAAAGATGTTGGTAGGATAAGGACATGGAAAATGACATGAAACTAAGGCAAGGATTTATGCAAAGGATTGGATCAAAGGGATCGAAGGATGGAAAACATGCATTGGATAATGGATAGGGTATTGGAAGAATTGGGCTTGAGTGGATGGAAATGTTGGCAAGATCGACATTGGCACACACCTTGAGGGGTGATGGACTGATGGAGGAAAGACGTATTTTGGATATTGAGATTTGGATGGAGGAATAGCTTGGGATTTTGGGACATAAGGGCCCAAAATGGATGAAGAAGGTGATGGAGGAACAGACTTGGAAGGTTTGGATGGAGGAATAGCAATTTTGGATGCCAATTTTGATGTTTCTTTAGGATTTTGTGCTTCAAGGAGCTGCTTAGGGATCCACATGGTTTTTGATTTTTCATGCTTTTGTGGTTCCTTGGAGTGCATTGCTTGCACAAGGGATTTAGGAACCCATATATATTTTGACTTTGCTTTATTTTGCTCGATGGGCCTTTGTGGCCTTTTGGATATTTCTTTTTCTTTATAGATCATATTTTTCTTTGTTTTGACATGTCGATTATATTGGACATGTTGATCCTTGAATACATGTGGATTTTTAGACTTATGACTTTTATACTTGGCATCCAAATTGCTTGGAAGAGGGAATGAATGTCGGTGTGGATGGGAATGATATGGAGGCATGTGGGATGGATGGAAGGTTCTCCAAGATGTGTGCCTTTGCTGATGTTGCATAGGAGATGGAGGGATATAGGGACCTAGAATGGATGGAAGGGATGATGGGGAAGGTGGACATTTGGATTTTGACTTTGAAGGGATACCAACGCCTTGAGTGTGAGCTCTGTAGCAATGACCATTAGTATATTCTTTGATATGAAGGGGTTCTTGCTCATGGAGGTCTACTCCTTTGCCTTTATGAATATCTTGACTTGTAGGAGACTCTTTTCTTTGGGAAGAAGACGTGAGTCCATTATGAGGTGGATATGATATGAGAGAAATAATGAGATCTTGAAGTGGATCAGATTGCACCAAAGTGGAAGAACCCATTATGCATGTCAAGGGTTCATGAACATCTTGCACTGACATGTTAGAATCATGAGGGGGATTAGGATCATGAGGGGGACTAGGATTGTGTTGTGGACATGGTTCAATGATAGGCTCTTCAAGAGATGGAATGGGAGAAATAATGGGATCGTCAAAAGAAATGCGATCTTGGAGCGTATATGGAGCATTAAGACAAGGAGATGGAGGAACAAGTGGATCTTGTGGAGGATCTGAAGGAATAATTTGATCTTGACAAGGAGGAAGATCATTGGAATCCTCTTTAAAGGTGCTTTGCTATGGACTTTCAATGGGATCATTGGAAAGGATGGAAGGGATATCTTGATCTTGCTTAGGAATCGGAATGTCAATGGGATTTGAAAGGACATTATTTTCATGAAATGGAAGGGGAACGTTTGGGATTGGATGGACTGGGATATCTTGATCTTGCTGAGGGAATGGAGTGTCAATAGGACTTTGGATAGGATGGACAAGAATAGGGGAATCATCGTGAAGGTCTCGGAAGATGGGATCCTGGTCAACAATTGGATGGGATGATAAGCTTTCGGGATCTTGATCTTGATTTTCTTTAGGACTCATTTCTTCGTGCTCTAAATTATCCTCTTGACATGGGGTTAGACTTTGGATATGCATGGGGGATTCTGACAAGGAACCAATGTTTTGGCATGAAGGCAATGCACTTTGAACATCTGTGATGGATTCTAGCAAGGAATCAATGCTTGAATATGAGGAAGAGGGACTTCGAATGGGGTCCTCTAAAACAGGTAATGACAATAAAGTGCATGGTGGCATTGGGTCTTGTATTTCTAAAACATGACAAGGATGTGCATCATATATTGGATTATCTTGGCAATCAATTATGGATAGCCCTTGGATAATTGCATCCTTGGATGTATTGTTTGATGAGGACAATATGGAAGGTTCTTGTGAAACTTCTAGAGGTGTAGGGATAGATGCCACTGGAGAGTCAATTTGTTTGCGAGGGGATGAGGCATTGCTAGACATAAGTGTATTATCTTGATCTTCCTCAAAGAACTCACTTGGTCGTTTCCTTAAGATCATTGCAATAAAGCCACCTTTCTTTCGAGGTTTTGACATGATTGGACCTGGAATTTGAACTTGTTTGGAAAGAATTTGGTTTTGATCTAATGTCATGTTTTGATATTGGACTTGGTTCAATTGTTCTGACATGTTTGAAACTTGGGTTGGTGTGTGTTGCAACCTTTGTTTTTGAATGTTTGGTTGTTGTTGTTGACATTGATATGTTGATTGAACTTGTTGATATTCCACCATTGGTTGAACTATTTGTTGACATTGTATAGTTGGTTGGACATATTGTTGAAATTGGACCATTGGTTGTATTGGTTGTATATGTTGAACAATTGGTTGAACCATTGGTTGTGATGGTTGAAAATCTGATTGATAGTAAACACCTTCTTGTTCTTGTTGTGGAGGCACATAATGTTGAAATTGATGTTGTCTCTTTTCTTGAAATTGTTTCATCATCTCTGTTTGGGAGAGGAGAGCTGGTATGTCTGATCGTTCAAGAAGAGATTTGACATCAATTGGCTCAATATTTGGATTTCGACCTGGAAGTTTTCGAAACATTTTGGACATTTGTGATCTATTCTTCTGAATGTTTTTCACTCTTTGTTCCAATATCTCATTTTCTTGAGCTAGTTTCTCCTCTAGTTTTTGTATTTGGACATTTACATCATCATGATAAGTTTGACCAATGTTGCTTTGTTGTTGGGTTGGATGTAATTGCGATTGCATTGTCGGTTGATATGTCAAACTTTGTTGCATCATTGGTTGTTGGAACCTTGTTTCAATAGACATGTCACTATGCAATGTTTTTGGGATTTTTCAAGGATAATATATGATATGCAACTAAATGCAAACTAAAATAGATGAAAATGCAATCTATGTTTTTGGTTTTTTTCAAGATTTTGACAAACTTATGAATGCAAATCTAAAAGAGACCCTTAGGAAATTGAAATCATGTCTAGACTTCAAAGGACAAAAGGACCAAGTGACAAAAGGACAAAATGACAAAGTCTCCCCTATATGCTTGGATACTAAGCTAGGTTTGACCAAATGATATTGATGACAAAAAGACAAAAGGTTTGATAAGGTCTAGACCTCCTAACAATGACTTAGGGTTTATCAAAGATTTGGATTACTCAAGGATGACAAAACCTAGTTTTGACACTATATGCAAAGGGACAATTACTATGCAAGTGACCCTAATATGATATGATAATGACCTAAGCTTAATGAAGAGACCTAGGGTATGCAAATATGAATGTATGACAATGGTATGACTTTAATGCAAGAGGACACATGCAAATGGATGACCCTTATTGATATGCAAAGGAGTATGACTTAGGTGAAACCTAATCTTGGTACTTGACAATGAACTTTGAAAAATGCAACCTAGGATGAACCTAAATGTAAGTGACATGAATGTTGAGACAAGATTTTGAACAATATTTGACAACCATGTTTGAAGATGAGTTTTGAATCTTGATAAACTTTTGTTGGATGAATGTCACTTGTGTTTAACCTTATGTTGGATCAATTTGTCTTGTTTTTGGAATGATACACAATTCAACTTTTGACAAACAAAGAATACAAGATATTGCAACTTAGACTCAAGACAATCATGCTCATTTCCACATTTCTTATGGTAGGCAAAGACATTAGGTACTTGAGAGGTAGACTCATTATGGGATTCAAGGAGAATACATAGATGCTTGACCCCACGGGCTCCCCTCCACGACACTCACTTCTCAGGGCAGCCAAGCATTAGTCCCCATGGAAATCTCCCCATGACAAACTTAGTATCTCTTCCAAGTATCCGAATTTGTCCTTCTCAAGCAACTAGAAGGGTTTTTGGCCTCAAAAAACAAGGTGTTTAGTAAGGATTTCTGTTAAGCATTACTCCTTGATGTCACGCAAGCGTGATTGAGACATTAAGCCCATCAAGATACCAAACAAATGTAGTCGCGCAAGCATGATTTAGACCAAGAAGCCCTACTTAGATGTTGATATGAGAAAGAGTCCAAGGGTCATCACTTCCCAAGTAACTGCAATTCCCACATAATACTTCCTTCAAAGCTTTCGCTCATCGGGTATTTTTTTATAGTGAGTTAGAATGCCAAGGAATTCTAGCCGTACTCACTTTGGGTCATTCCCTTCTCACGATTATCACTTGCTTGCAAAAGCAAAGTGGTCGGGAAGGCAGGCCCTCTAAATGTGACACACAATCAACAACACAAGCATGGTATCGAAGATCTGGATTTCTGATCACCCTAAGAAGGATGAGAGCATACTCTCCTACTCCAATGTCATACTTAACAATCAAAGCAAACAAATGTTCATTCCAACCTATTTATAAATCACTAAGTGCCTAAAAATTAAATGCAAACACAAAGTTTGGTTGTTTCTCCAAGGCAACCTGCAAAACCCAAGTTAGAGGTTTGATTTGTTGTCTTTGACCATCGATTCTGCATAACACATGTTAGTAGTTTGATTTGTAGTCTTTGCCATGCGTATGCCAAGATTCTGCATAGATAATTAGTACCAAAATCCAAAGCACAGAAAACAGAATGCAAAAACACAACAAATTTCAAGTAAACACTGCATTTTTTTACCTCTGTTCTGGACTTTACACAGGTGCAGAAGTCATGATACAAGCGCAGAATGTCTGACACAAGCCCAGAATGTCCCCTACACAAGAGCAGAATGTCTGACACAAGTGCAAGTTGTCTTACACAGGCGCAGAAGTCTCCAGAATACCCTGCACGACCCTGTTTTTGGGTTTTTGGCCTGCAAAATCAACTTGAAAGCACTCCAAAACACAGTTAGAGGGTTAGATGGTTAGTTTTCACGTCGGGTTCACCAATTAAATTATTTATTAATCCTAGAGGAAGAAATGACAACTTAGGTTAAATGAATAAATCAGAAAACCCTAGAAGACGAATTAGGTCTTGAAAGATAATTGACTCGATTTGATTTGATTTTGGATTGATAAATGACCGATGCGATAAATGATTTGACTGAAAAATGCGCCAATTGATGAGGAACAATGACAAATTGATCCAAATTGACATAATTGAGACAGACAACGATCGATAGCGAAATGATCGCAAAATGACAATATTTACAAAAGGACGAGGATCGATGATAAAATAGATTGCAAGACAAGAAGATTGGAAATGACCATGATCGATGACAAATCGATCGCCAAATGACAAGATCGAACATGACAATGATCGATGACAAATCGATCACAAAATGACAAGATTGATAAACCGATCGCCAGATGATAAGATTGAAAAGAGGACAAAACCCTAATTAGGATTGACGATGTCCAAAATGATAAGATTGATGATAAGATTGATAAGAGGACAAAACCCTAATTAGGATTGACGATGTCCAAAATGATAATAAATGAATACGGACATTGATGCAACAGGATAAAATTGATCAAAATCATGACTGGATAATGTTATCGACAAGACCAAATTCAAACACGAGACAAAGCAAGAATGTAGAAGAATGACTCGATGTTCGCAAATGATAAAAACCAAGTGCGTGACATAGGAGAAATGTTAATGCAACGCAAAAACCTAAAATGAGGCAATGCGCAAATGTTAAAGTATGACCTCGCAAGCGTTGACCATTTTTAGGTGTCTACAGTAATATCTTGTAGAGTCGACCTACTAAAATTGGTCTTAGGGTATGGTATAAATGTAAGATCTTATTTGTAAGTGTAGCATCCTAAAATTGTGACACTTGCAATTTTGACTGCATTTGGGTCTTCACGATGGCGGCGCAACGTTGAACCTGAATGGAGACCCCGAAACCTGCTTGCGACATCAAAAACTGCATCTTTCTGCACCTTGGCCTGATCCTCCTTGCACCCTGCTGTCCCAGGAGGTGGGACCATGGCGCCCAGTGCCCTGGTCCTTCAGGACCATGGCGCCTAGCGCTCTAGTCCCTCAGGACCATGGCGCCCAGCACCCTGGTCCCTGGCCCTATTTTGGGCCCAGTCTCTTGTTGGGCATCGGGTCTTTAAGTTTGCAATTTGGAAAATAATGTTCCTAGGTCGGCCTAAGGTTAGAAAAATCAGTCTCCTAACCCTAATTGACAAGTATATAAATTACATTTCCCCTCCCAGAAAGGGTGGTAGGAAAAGAGGAAAGATATATGTGTGCAAGAGGCGGAAGCGATATTCAAACATTCAAGCATTCAAGCATTCCTTCAAGCAATTGAGCATTCTAGGTCTCCATTCAAGGCTAGGTGTTGCATTCAAGACAAGGATTCAACCATTGAAGAGGAGATCACCTACAACATACAACATACAACATCATTACACCTTCGCATGTAAGAATACAAACATTCTTACAACAAGGTATCAGTACTTGATTACATTACAAACACTTACATTTACAGCATTCTCATTTCTTGGTTAATTCCAAAATCGGGGTTTGACCTAAAGGCAAACCCCTAATCCCTAACCCCCCAATCGTCCTCTCTTTTTTGTGTGTAGGTTGCAGGTACTCGGCTATAATTGAAGATCTGGAATCCTTGTGCAGAGACAAACAGATCCCCCTTCGTTTCACAGATTTTTCGGAGGACCGTGTGCACTCCGGGCGCCATCGTCCCGTCAACTTTCGCTCAAATTTGCAGGACAGTATCATCTCAACATTTTCCTGCTAATTTCAGGTCCGTAGCTTCATCCCGTGTCCCTATCTCCATCTACAAGCGAATCTTTCTTACTTTACATGCACTCCTAGTTCAACCTTTCTATCTACATTCTTTACAAAAGAGGGTATCCTTGCTGTCTCAACCCTTGAAACTCATTTAGAATCCAGTCTTGCATTGTGTGGGATTGGATCTTGTGGGTTTCAACCCCTCTTTTGAATGTAAAGTCTCTCCTAAGTGAAAACCGTCAATCCTAGTGACCTCCTTTCTCTCTCCTTGGAGTGGGGAACACCTAGGGTTTGATTTTCCACTTTACATTTTGGTGAACCCGACGTGAACATCCTAATTCTAATTATTCATGGTTAGATCTAAAAAAATTTTGCTTCCTTAATTACATTTCCATGTTTGATCTTTTGCAAATTTTAGAGGTTAATTGCATAAAAACCCTAAATTCTCTTTTTAGTAATTGAGCTTGTGAACTATTTAATTGTTAATGCTTGTTTCAGATCTACCCTTCTATTGCAAATTGTCAAATCATATTTGTGCTTTAATTCTGAAAATTAAGTGGTTAAGTGTCAAAAACCCTAATTTTTAAAACCCTCTTGATTCAACATTTGACTGATGATTTCACTTATCAAAACACCTCCAAGTCAGCTGTAACTTTGGATTCCGCAACAAAATCACAATATCTCTCATCCCTGAAAATTTTGAAAAAAGTTGCGAGGACCATGTGCACCCCAAGCACCATCGTCCCCGACATTTTTTCTGAAATTTCGGGAGCTAGATCTTACTGTATTTTTCTGCTAAAATCCAAAATCTTGGTTGATTTCATTAATTCTAACACTTTCAAAATTAAAGTCAAAATTGGTCTAGTGATTGCTTGGATTAAGGCTTATAATCATTCAAAAATTGTTGAAATTGAAATTTTGTGTTAAAATTGTATTTCTTACAGTCCTAAATCTGAAAAGTGTGTTGGCATTCATTCGAAATTTTAGTGCTTTATTCAAATTCTTGCAGTTTGTGACTTTTGAAATTAAGTGTTTAATTGTAACAACTTTGATTTCTGCTTTCAAATTTGAATTCTGCATGAAATTGAGTCAACTTTTAAATTTCAAAGCTTGCATTGCTTTCAGTATTCCCTCTAAAATCATAAAATTCAAAATTTCAGTTTCCCTCTCTTTTTCAAAATTCAAATTTTGCATTTTTCAACAATCTTGGTAGGGTTCAATTTTGAGATTGCAACTTTAATTTGGCCTATCTACAGATCGTAAAATCACTCAATTTTTTCAGATTAGCTTTAAAATCACCATAACTTTCATCTCTGAAAATTTTGAAAAAAGTTGCGAGGACCGTGTGCACTCCGTTCACCACAGTCCTCGACATTTTTTCTGAAACTTCGGGAAATTGTCATGATTTCATTTAACAGCTTAAATCTAGGAGATTGGCTGATTTTATTGAAATTTGCTACTTCTAAATTCAAAATCTTCTCTCTTTAGTGCATGAGTTTTACAACAATAAGCCCTACTTACACTATTCCCGTTAGACGAAGCCTTAGAATTAAGTCCTTCCAAGGTTTAATTACTGAGGAGATGGAACCTAATTTGAATGGCCTTTTTAATGAGGACATGGGTAATTCCTCTAATCCTCTTAATGATGAAGAAGCTCTCCATGAGGTTTCTGTGGAACAACTTTCGAAATTGGATAACCAATTTGATGATTTTCAGCAATGGATGTCTCAAGAATACCCCGATAGTGAAGCTCTTTCATTAATTAAGGGTCTAAAACATATGGTTCAAAGTGATAAGAATGGAATTGATATTTTATGTAGTATTGCACACATTGTGGATTCAAATGTGATGCCTATGAAGAGTTGTGTCAAAACTTTAGGTTATACACAACCTCCTACTCAAGACAATCATTCTATTCCTTTGACAACTTCTATTGCTAGTATACCTACTTTTACATCAAACATAATGACTACTTCAATACAAAACATTCCACCTATGATCACTAGTCATGGGGGAAATCCTTCTTCTTCAATCAACCCTCTCCCTTCATTCAATCCGACTTCCTCATTCATTCCTTCAATGAGTATCCCTATTACATCTCCACAAATGAACATGACGCAAGGGGGCAATTCGTTTAACCATTCCATTCCTCCTTGTAGTGTTCCTTTTTTCCAATCATCTCCTATGACTAACTACCATAGTGTCCCACCACCTTACTCTCAATCAATACCTTCTTTTCATAACATAATACCTCCATCACAATCTAACACGTCTAATATGAACTCTTCGACTGAAGCGACCATTAACAATCTTGCACAAACTGTCTCTTCTTTACAGCAACAAATTGCCTCTATGAATCAATCTAAGTCTAGTGTGCCCACATTTGATGTTGCGAGCCCACTTTCTCTTGACATTGTTCGAGCTATCCCCCCTAAGCATGTTGAAATCCCGCAATTGGAGCTTTATAATGGTAAGGGTGATCCTCTAACACATGTTAAGACCTTTCAAACAATATGTACCGATTTTGCTCCTGACCAAAGATTGCTTGCAAAACTGTTTACTAGAACATTAAGAGATAAAGCTCTACAATGGTATTGCTCGTTACCTTCTTATTCTATTACTTCTTTCGAACAACTTGCAAATGCTTTTATTCAACAATTTCAAAACAATATAAGTCCTAAAGTTACTTTGATTGATTTAATGCATTGTAAACAAGGTGTTAAAGAAAAAGTGACTGATTTCATTGGTAGATATAAGCATTTGTATGGTCAAATTTCTTTTCTAGTACCTGACAATGATATTCAAAGAATTTTTATTTCTAATTTACAAAAGGATATTAGAGAAAAACTTATGTTTTGTGAGTTTACTTCTTTCCAACAGTTGTGCGCAACTCTTCACAATTATCAACTGACTGTGAGTCAAATGGAACAAGCAAATCCTATGGCTCTGAGTGCTAAGGGTGATAGTATTCAACAACCATTTGGGAAGTTTAAACCGAACAAAGAGGTCAATAAGTTCAATGAAAACATCATCAACAACAATGTGAATGCAGCATCAGGTGTGCCTCCTATTTCTAAGTTTTTCAAGAAAGAAAAAAAGTTTACTCCTTTGAATGAATCATTGCATGGTATTATGAATAAGTTATTGGAACAAAATGTGCTTATCCTCCCTCCTATAAAGCAAATAGATCCTACAAAGATTAATTCACCCTATTTTGATAACAAATCTTTTTGTCAATTTCATCGTCAACCTGGGCATGATACTGAAAAATGTTTTGCTTTAAAGGGTAAAATTCAAGGTTTGATTGATAATAATACTATCTCTGTTTCTGGTGTGAATGATAAAGGCAACACATCTGTAGCTCCTCCCAACCAAAATCTTAAGATTTTTACTGATCCATTACCTTCTCATACCTCTAATGTGATTGAGACTAATGATTCCTCTTTCTCACCTGATAGTCTTGTGTCTATGACTCTGAATGTGATTAACTTTGTGGAACAACAGAAAATCCCTAAAGAACCTTCCATCACATTTGATTCCAGTGAAACTATCAGGGCACCTGATGGTCCTTTATATATAGTTGCAAAACTCAAGAATACACCTTGCCGTGGAGTGCTTATTGATCCTTCTTGTATGGTTAATGTCATTACTGAAGAATTTCTTTTTACCTTGCAATTGAATCAAGTGATCTATGACAAAACAAATGTGGTTGTGAAATTATTTGATGCATTTTCTTCTCCTGCAATTGGTTCTATTACATTACCTATAGAGATCCATAACAAACCCCTTGATGTGGACTTTGCTATTATTCCATCATCCGAACAATTTCGTGTGAAGCTAGGCTATCCTTGGCTATCTTCCATGAAAGCTATTGCTTCTCCTATTCATAAGTGTTTGAAATTTCCCCATAATGGTGAAGTTGTTACTGTCAATCATAGTCTCTTTAAACCAGCTGAAAGAACTTCTAGCGTTCCTATTGATTATTTGGCCTAAACAATTCCAATCTCTTCCACCGTGGAGTGATCATCTTTTCAAATCTTATCAAAAGTGGAAAAAAGATATGATCCTATCTCTAAGTGAACCTAGAACACCCAAACTTGATATTCCTATCATTCTTGAGAAGGAAGTTCTTCCTTTGAAAGATAAAACTAATGTCTTTCCTCAAGAAGATTCCCAACCCATCCCTATGGATGTGACTATGTCTATGACTAATAAACTTTCTAAAGGTAGACCTATACCTCCTCATCATGATGGACTTGGTCTCCTTCCTAAACCAAATATTCCTCCTTTATATGGAGCAGTTCCTCCTCCTTCCTCTTATAGAGAGAAGAGACCTTCCTCTTCTCCTATTATTCAACCTAAGAGACCACAACCTAAACACCCAAGTGATAAGGATGAGAACATTCCTCCTCCTCAATCTTCTCAACTTCCTACTAAGACTAGACGAAATTGTTCTGCACGTGAACGCCAACGAAAGCGTCGTCTTAGAGCTCAGGCAGCTGCTTCTCAAACTTTGCAATCCCCAAAAACACCTTCAGCTAGTATTATTCCATTTTCTCCTTAGCCAAAAATTGAGCCAAAATCTCCTAAACATAAGATGCATGATGGTCTTGATCCTGTGCGAGTTAAAGATCCTATTTTTATAAATCTTGATGATGATATAGATGAAAATGTTATTCATGATGAAAATGTTACTCATCTTTCTTCTGATAGTGAATATGAATATGTTGATGTTGATAACCATTTATCTAACGAATTTTCTAAAGCACTTATCCTAGCTCCTAGACAAGAACAACGTGGCATGGAACATGAACATAGCCCTTGTTTGGATCTTGTGATAGCTCCATCTGCTGTGTTGGATGTTCCTCCTCTAGCGTGTTTCCTGCCTTCCCGAAATATTGATCAGCAAGATCGGGGGGTGGATGACGTGCTGGACTAGTTTCATTAGCATAGCAGACTCTCTCCTCCTCTCTTGATCTCTTTTGTTACTTCTTCTATGTGTTATTCTCATTCTTCTATTTGTTGTCCTTAGTGTTGTCTACTTGAGGACGATGCAAAGCATTGAGATCTCTTTTGGTCTCTCTCATGTTGACTCAAAAGACACATATGTTCCCTTCTTCTAGGTGACCTTCCTTGATTGGGGAATGAAGAACAATTATGCATACATACATATGATATACATGAATTATCATACAGCATACTGACCCCAAGGAAAGCGAAGTCACCTCATGCTTTGTGTTTTGTGTCTATTATCCTTGGGCTTATCTCACACTTGGGGGCTAAATCCTTGTGATAACGTGCTCCTTTCCCTTCTCATTTCTTATATGTATC
The DNA here is from genome assembly GCF_030272615.1 of Cryptomeria japonica. Classification (NCBI taxonomy): domain Eukaryota; kingdom Viridiplantae; phylum Streptophyta; class Pinopsida; order Cupressales; family Cupressaceae; genus Cryptomeria; species Cryptomeria japonica. Next base: position 603,967,635 of record NC_081410.1, read on the forward strand.
ACTACCTTAAAGCAATCACCCCCGATGAGGCATGTGCGATCGCTTTAATGTAGGGGGCATACACTCCATTCATATCTCTTCAAGATACCTGAAAATTTCTTGGCAAATTAAGCTTTGCCTTGAAAATTTTTGGTATTTTTCTTGCATGACTCATAGTGAGGGAACCTTACTACTGACAGTCATGGTTCTCCCTCATAATCTTCCCTTTTACTTTTTCAATCGAAGTCATAAGATCCTTAGTCCACTGGGGGCTTGGTGTATCTTGCCTCCTTGACGTGGTGAAAGTTTTTCAATGTTGTTTCCTTGTACTTTACCGGAAGTATGGGCGTACGCTTATACTCCCGCTAAAGTGGGGGCTAAATGTAGCATCCTAAAATTGTGACACTTGCAATTTCGACTACATTTGGATCTTCATGATGGCGGCGCAATGTTGAACCTGAATGGAGACCCCGAAACCTGCTTGCGACATCAAAAACTGCATCTTTCTGCACCTTGGCCTGATCCTCCTTGCACCCTGCTGTCCCGGGAGGTGGGACCATGGCGCCCAGTGCCCTGGTCCTTTAGGACCATGGCACCTAGTGCTTTGGTCCCTCAGGACCATGGCGCCTAGCACCCTGGTCCCTGGCCCTATTTTGGGCCCGGTCTCTTGTTGGGCATCGGGTCTTTAAGTTTGCAATTTGGAAAATAATGTTCCTAGGTTGGCCTAAGGTCGGAAAAATCAGTCTCCTAACCCTAATTGACAAGTATATAAATTACATTTCCCCTCCCAGAAAGGGTGGTAGGAAAAGAGGAAAGATATATGTGTGCAAGAGGCGGAAGCGATATTCAAACATTCAAACATTCAAGCATTCCTTCAAGCAATTGAGCATTCTAGGTCTCCATTCAAGGCTAGGTGTTGCATTCAAGACAAGGATTCAACCATTGAAGAGGAGATCACCTACAACATACAACATACAACATCATTACACCTTTGCATGTAAGAATACAAACATTCTTACAACAAGGTATTAGTACTTGATTACATTACAAACACTTACATTTACAACATTCTCATTTCTTGGTTAATTCCAAAACCAAGGTTTGACCTAAAGGCAAACCCCTAATCCCTAACCCCCCAATCGCCCTCTCTTTTCTGTGTGTAGGTTGCAGGTACGCGGCTGTAATTGAAGATCTGGAATCCTTGTGCAGAGACGAACAGATCCCCCTTCGTTTCGCAAATTTTTCGGAGGACCGTGTGCACTCCGGGCGCCATCGTCTTGTCAACTTTCGCTCAAATTTGTAGGACAGTATCGTCTTGACATTTTACTACTAATTTCAGGTCCGTAGCTTCATCCTGTGTCCCTATCTCCGTCTACAAGCGAATCTTTCTTACTTTACATGAACTTCTAGTTCAACCCTTCTATCTACATTCTTTACAAAAGAGGGTATCCTTGCTGTCTCAACCCTTGAAACTCATTTAGAATCCAGTCTTGCATTGTGTGGGATTGAATCTTGTGGGTTTCAACCCCTCTTTTGAATGTAAAGTCTCTCCTAAGTGAAAACCGTCAATCCTAGTGACCTCCTTTCTCTCTCCTTGGAGTGGGGGTAACACCTAGGGTTCGATTTTCCGCTTTACAGTAAGATCAAGTGTGGAATGCAAAAAAGAATTAAGTGAAGGTATATGCGAGATCAAGCAGGGATATACACGAAGACATCATTTGAAGGTGAAGTTAGGTTTTTGTAGAAGTATATCAGCATTACACCGGTACTGAATCCAGCATATGAAGATGCTATTTTGTATAGTACATTCTTATTGGATTTAACCATCCAACTGTAGTTAGTGTGACTCCCATTTTGTGATTGAGCAGTGAGCTCTAGGCTGTTGGCCTTTCTGCATGTGTAGACCCCATTTATGTACACTTACTATCTGCAGTAGTATCATCTGATTGTGGGTAAGGTTTCCCACCATGTTTTTTCCCCTTTTAGGGTTTCCACGTGCAAATATTGGTGTCATGTGTTGTGGATGACTTTATGTTTATGTTTCATGCATTAATCCTTACCGGTATATCAATTTATTCTTAACACTATCTACCAGCATACTTAACTGGTTTACCGGTATTAAGCATTAAGTTGGTTAATAAGTTTTTGGTTTGAATTTATTTGACAATTGATTCACCCCCCCCCCCCTCTCAGTTGTCTCCAGGACCTAACAAGATCATAATCATGAGAGACTACAAATGAGTACAAAGATAGATTCAAAGTCAGCTCTACAAGACTTGATGAATTACTGAAAATCTAGAGAGATGTTAATGACAAGAGAGGTCTTGGATATGAAGTAGGAGAAAACTCTGGTACTGCACAACAAGATCAATCATCTGGTTAGAAGTAGAATCATGCCAACAGCCGAAACCATAAATAATTGGTAAGACAACCTAATTCTCACAAATTTAATGGTACATGCTTTGTTTGCAATAAATATGGACATATAGCAAGTCAATGCAGAAATAGGAATAATCAAAACAATGCATCATTCACCGGTCTTGGAAATGTCAGATGCCATGCCTATAGTAGATTTGGACATATGGCTAGCCAATGCAGAACAAAAGGAAATCAAGAAAATTAAGGGTATAGCAAAGCAATTTAGAAGAACAATGTTGTATGCTATGCATGCAACAAGATTGGACATATTGCTAAGTATTGCAGAAGTAAGAATCCACTGGTAGCTAATTGAAATGCAGATGAAAAAGGAAAGATAAAGTTTCAGAAGATAAGGTTTATGAAGAGGCACCAAAATAGAGTGAAGCACCAAGTGGCGAAGCCACTGGTGCACAAGTGGAAAATACTTCAGAAGATAAGTCACCAATAGACACAGGAAAGAAGACAAATTCAAATTTCCCTTCCAGTTTGGCAATTGACACTTCTTTGTCAAAAGCTAAAGGGAAATGCCACAATTCTCTATAAGTTTTGACAAATTATTATTTGATGTCATTGACGGAAATGGTTTTGGCCACTGCAACACTTCAGACACATGCAACTTAGGAATTGGCATAGGAGAAATCTAAAGATAGAGAATTAATTTAGAATACTTTTCATGTTTTGAACCGACTTGTACCAAAATTTCAGGCTAAGGAGAGCTCAAGCTCATCCAGTAAATTGCAGGAGATAATTGAATGCATTCCAAAGCAATATGATTCTTTGGTAAATATCTCATGAGTTGAGGCTAAAGATAAATTCGTTGAGGCTATGAAGTAGACATCTTTGTAGATGATTGCATCAAAAATGGCTAAACTTCAAATTTGTTTACAATCTATTGATGATGCATTAACAGAAGGAGGTAAGGTATATAAGACTTGTCTAGATTTTTCAAAGCTCACAACCCCCATAGACAAGCAAATTTTGGATTGTAAGGACCACTTGCTCCAAATTTCAACTTCTTATAATCCAACAACAAATTTAACAAGTTCTTTAGAAGGTCCAGTGTTGGCAGTTATGGATCAGATTCTAGGTTGGAAAAGGAAAGGGACAATGTAATAAGGCGAGCAATAGAGCTCCAAAACTTTATTGATCCCTGGCTAGATAACATGCTATGTCATAAAACTGAGTGTATAGCCAATATGCAATAGGAGGATCCAACTGAATGCTAGGCTATTGAGTATTATGCTAGTCTCTTGAATGGATTCAACTCCATTCTAGATTCTCTTAAGCATGGATGAGATACTTATTTTTCATTTTTGAAGACTTTGTATGTTGATATTTTGAAACATGTATAGGAACCAGTCTATATATATCTGTACAACATTTTTGGTGGGCACCACGCTTTGTCATTGATGTCAAAGGGCGAGGAGTATAGTGAAAAATGAATGCATAACTTAGGGGGAGTGTATAGAAGTAAATAGCTACATGGATGTACAAGTTAGGGGGAGCACTCAGAGGTTATATCATTTTTCACACAAGTGTTGCCATCAATGCTAAAGGGGAGATTGTTGGCAATTGACACTCATCCGGTAGTCACCTTCTGAGGTATATTGCATTTTGGTTTGTCATTGATGGCAACTATCTTCAGTTGTTGGTATTTCTCATCTAGAATCATTGCTTTATCATTTTCTCTTGATTGGGCCAACCGGTGCACACTCTATTGTTTATTCTTGGTAACTGGTTAGACTAGGTACCATTAATTCATATTTGGGACCCTAAAAATCATTTGTGGAATTGGTGGTAGCGTGTGGGCCGACATCAATTATGGTCATTAGGATAATGCATAGCATACTTTATTATCTAGAAGCCGATAGGTTTATTTTCTTATTAAGGTCGACATGTTGAACAAGTTAAAAGAGTATTTAAGGCAGATCACTTAGTGATGGATTTCATTATGATGGTGATGCGATTTGTGATGTGAATCAGTCAGAGATTGATGGTATGTGAATTGGTCAACGAGTGTTAGCATTTGTGCGCAGTTACACGTTCACAATCCTAACCGGTAGCAGAACATAGCAAATCAGAGTATCTGATCACCGATTCAGTGAAGGTTGTCAGAGCTTAAATCAGAACTTATCCAACATGGTTAGATGCACTATTTAAGTTCATTTCTATTTGTAATCATTGTGTAATATTGTGTAAGTCAGTGAGACTTATGTTTGAGTAGTGAGTTCTAGGTGATGAGCATGTATGCATGTGCATACCCCCCTTATGTAATATTTGTATACCTTGAACAAGCATATAGATATTGTGGGTATCAGCCCCATCGTGGTTTTTCCCTTTGCAGGGTTTTCCACGTAAAAATACTGGTGTTAGGGTATTGCTTTACATTTTTCTTTGTTTATGCACTTTAATTTTATATTCTGTCATCTGGCTGATCAGTAATAAGTTCATAAATTCATTTACCAGTAGAACACTGATCCACCCCCCCCCCTCCCCACCCTCTTAGTGTTCTTGGATTCCAACATGAAGAATGTAAGGCAACAAAGAAAATGATCAAAATACGGGATAACAACAAGGATTATACAAAACTAGTGAGAATGAAAAAAGAGGAGTACATGCAAACAAGAACAAAAGAGTTAATTAAGCTTGGGAGACAAAATCCAACGGGATTTTGGAAAGAGTTGCAACAAAGAGATACAAGCAAAGAAAATAATATCATAAATCTTCAATGGCTAGAATATGTAAAGCAACTATATGAGAGAGATCAAGACAAAGATAGCCCTCTGATGGTTAGATCAAGAATTAAACTCTTCCCATCAGACAATACTAAAGAAGGAATTAGAAATGTTGTGGTGGGTAAATCTCAAGACATAAATGGCATACAAGAAGAATATTTAAGATGGGGATTAGAAATCCTCACGCCTCACATCAAAAGAATATTCAATGGAGTCATAAAAAATGGATTTCCAACAAATTGGTCAACTAGTGTGGTCATCCCCTTGCTCAAAAGTGGTGACATGAATAACCCCTCAAATTACCACATTATAATGATCAATCCTCTCTTCGGTAAAGTTTTTGGGAGCATGATAGAAAGGTGAATCAGTATTTGGGCTTAAAAGGAGGGAAATAGAGAAAATGGGAAAGCGGGCTTTAGGCCAAAGTATTCTACTATTGATCATTACATAACACTTAGACATTTGATTGAGAAGGCATGGGATAAATAAGGAGGGGAAGTCTTTTGTTGTTTTGCGGATTTCAAAAAAGCTTTTGACACGATACCTAGAGGCAAATTGTGGAGTAGAATGGAAGAGTTGGAAATTTCAGTACAATATAGAGTTGTTGTTTATAGATTGTATGACTGATTTTGGGCTACGATACAAACAAAATAAGGATTATCATAATTCTTTAAAAGTGACATTGGGGTCAAGTAGGGTTTTCCAATATCTCCTACCCTATTTGGGTTATACATTGACATGTTAGAGGAATGGATAGACAAGTTTGGGGGTGGGGGAGTTCATCTAACCAACTATGTAATCAAGCTGCTTTTATATGTTGACCTTTTTTTAATGACAAAAACAACACAAGATTTGAAAGAAAACTTGAAGGCTCTAGAACATTTGGTAGGGATGTAGGTGAACACTAGCAAAACCAAGGTCATGATCATGTTGGAATCCAAGAACACTAAGAGGGGGGGGGGGTGAATCAGTGTTCTACCAGAATGGATAAATTTAACCTTATTAATACAACAACTTAACAACCAGTAAACATAAAAGCATATAACAATAAGCAACAGTGCAACCACAAATATGAACACCATAACACCATATATTTATACGTGGAAAACCTCAAGGAGGAAAAACCACAGTGGGATTGGAGACCCACAATATCTATCCACTAATCAGATGAATAAATATTACAATAAGGGGCTTGCACATGAAGGAAGGCACACTGCTCATCACAATGGAGTCTCACATACTACAAAAGAGGTTAACCACCTCAAAATATTCGAACAACAATCCATAAAGAAGAACTGCCTATGATAGCATCAAACATGCCAGATTAGAGTTCTGGTTAAGCTCAATACTGGAGGTCTAAAACCTCTTACATAAACCCAACTCGATCACCTATGATCAACCAAATCCTTTGCACAAATGATTATTAGATTATTCACTTCTTGCCTATGCATGAATGATCTACAATGAGATCTTACATCACTTTTATACCAACTTGGGACCTAACCAATTAGGTTGTCCACCCGAATGAATACAATAGATCCATTACATAATCCAAAAATAAAATCATAAGATATGTCGGCCTAAGGCCAAACAAACATCATCCAATCAATAAAACATTCTGAAAGCACATCGAAGGATCCACCAACACGTTTCATGAAAACCGGTCTATAACCTAGATAACACTGGACCTAAATTAGATCCACACACGCCAAAGCAATGACACCAATCAGTCGAGGCATGAACACAATCACCATCAACATCCTGAATCCCTTCTAGAAGCTGCACCAACACCACTTATGCATTTCATCAAAGATCTGCAATAAAGCTCTGTTGGTGAAACCCTTACCGGACCTACAAAGTAGGCTTACTAGAACATAAGATAGCATCTGATCATCAAGTCAATACCAATTGCATGTGATACACATTAGAACACATGAAAAACCAATCCAAAACAATTCCACCAACCAAAGCATACCGAATCAATATCATAATCCAACCACTCTACGGGAACCAACTGGAAACTGGTAAACAACCAAAATAGCCGGTGTTGCCATCGATGCAACACAGAATCAATTCCTCCAAATTACCAACAATCTCCCCCTTTGGCATTGATGACAACACTAGATGTAAAAAACATCTAAGTGCCAAGAAATGCCAAGCAAGTCTCCCCCTATGGAAGACAACCAACAATCTCCCATAAAATGATATAACAATGAAGCTCTGAACCAGATATCTCTGTACCAATTAACCATCCATAGACCTGAACCAAAAATCCCCCTATTAGATACAACCAATCTGAAATTTTGTTTCTCCTCCTTGTACCAACAATCTTTCCCTTAGACTGACATCTCTGTTAAGCTCTATTTTTCACATATATATCTCTCCCCCTTTGACATCAATGCCAGAAATCTGACATAAACACCAAAAAAAATTCATAGAGCCTCTGAACCACACAACTGACTACTTCCGCTGAGTAGTAGCATTAGCAAAAGATAGCTCTGATAATGCATACCGGACTGATGCACATCTGCATCATTTAAGTCTCTACCGGAGGGGTAGAAACCCCCAATCTGTCTCTCAAATACTCAAATGATTCCCAGGACAAAGGTTTAGTGAAGATGTCTGCTATGTATTATTTAGTGTTCACATAAACCAATCTGACTTCTTTTTCTTCTACCTTTTCCTTCAAAGAATTATACTTGATTGATATGTGCTTAGTCTTGGAGTGAAATACTAGATTCTTTGATATGCCAATAGCTGCGGAGTTATCACAGTGAATAATTGTCGATACATTACAACTCACTTGTATATCCTTCAACATCTTCTTCAACCATAGAACTTGAGTGCAATTAGTTGCGGCTGCAACATATTCAGCTTCAGGAGTAGATAAAGAAATGCATGACTGCTTCTTGTTGATCCATGAAACCAACTTCTTCCCAAGAAAGAATGCTCCACTAGATGTGCCTATCAGGTTATCAACATCACCTGCCCAATCTACATTTGAATATGCTCATAGTGTAAAGTCCTCATAAACCAAAAACCATACCAGAAAAAACCTTGAAAATATCTGAAAAATCCTAGCTACCGGAGCAAGGATTCAACATAGTCAATTTCTTCCTTCTGAGAGTATCCATTGTAAACCAATCAAGCCTAGTTCCAAAAACATCCAAGTCCATGTATTGTCCTTTTCTAATTGATCCAATTTCTCTTCCATAGTTTACATCCAACATTCATCCTTACAAGCTTCAATTATTGATGTCAGTTCTACTTGAGAAATTAAACATACCTCATCAATTGCCAACCATCTTCTTGTCCAGTTATCTGATCTTCTGAATGACTCAACCTTACATACCTAGGATTATTCTAAATTTTAGTTTCTATGCATTGTCCTTCAGTTACAGTTGAGTTTTTTGATGATGTCAGGGTAACTGGTTTAGCATTCTATTTCAGTAAAGGTGCTACCGATTCAGTTATGATCATCTCCACTTCCGGTTCTCATTTGTAAGTTCTGATTAACAATCTTCACAATTCTTTGTAGTCTTTTGTTTTAACATCTATATGCTTTGCTTTTAGTTGAATAACCAAGAAGTATCCCTTCATCACATCTAGGATCAAACTTCCAATTCACTATCAAGGATTCTGAAATACTTAACTGTAGATGTATGACCAAATCATAACTCATAAAGTGACTTACCGATAAACCAAACCAGATCCAAGATCCAACGAATCTTCGTCGTTTAACCTTCAAACTAATTTCTCCAAAGATCTGAAACAGGCTTTCAAACCGCTACTAGGGGAAATGCAAGATTGTCATCAATTAGCCTCCCCTTAAGGCAAATGCCTTAGTTACCAAATGAGTAACCTGTCGGTGCAAGAACATTCTGCTTTGTCGATTGAGTAACTGGGGTATATCCTTCAACCAAATGAACATCTAGGGCAATTGATTCTGTCGGTTGAGCCTCAGACTTCATAACCCATCTCTTCTCATGCTCCTTCCGAATGTCACCAACCTTCTTCTTTCCTTTTTCATCAGATTTATCACTTCCTGTCGGTAGGTTCTTGCTTTTGCAAAATTTAGCAATATGTCCTACTTTGTTGCATGCATAACAAGTGATATTATTCTTCTATATTGCCTTACTATAACCTAAACCATTCATTGACCTACATTGATTAGTCATATGTCCAAACTTTCCACATGCATGACAATTCACATTCATCCTATAATCTTTTGCCTTGTGACCATACCTTTTACAATTTGAGCATTGACCAGGAACTGTATTGTTATTCTGATTTTCTCTATTTCTACAATGTCTTTCCATATGACCAAATTTATTGCAAATAAAACATCTACCATTTAATTTATGTGCATTGGGTTGCCTTGCCGGTGACCTCTGATTCTGGTTGACCTGCTGATCATTCTGCAGACCAGATGTCTAATCTACATTTGTAGTACCAAAGCTCTGACCTTGTTCAAATCCAAGTCCTCTAGTGCCTCCCTTGCGCCTTTGATCCTTCAGTAGCTCAACAAGTTTAGCAGAACAAACCTTGAACTTATCTTTATATTTATTTGCAACATCTAGATCTCCTCTTACGATTATCATCATTCTTTCCAACTCTTGCTCATTATTCTGTGACTGCACCAATTCAGTTTTCAACATATCATTCTCATGCGCCAATCTAATTCATTCCTCAGATCTGTCTTTCAAAGATATAGCAAGATTTTCTTCATTCTTCTTCCGGTCTTCAATCTCCTTACACATCCTCATAGTTAGGGCTTGCATTTCATTCTTCATCACACCATTCTCCTGACTCAGCTTCTGACATTATTCCTTAAGGGCATCATTCTCTTCATTATCCTAATTTTGCATAAGTTCCTTCCTTTTAGCTTGAGCATTAGATAGCTTTCTTTGCAGAGTGATTATGAATCCTTTTGCAGATTTAAGTTCATCTTCCAACTTTATGTTCTTAAAATTTTCAGCTTCAAAATCTTCAAGAGCAACTTCAAGCTATTGCCTCAAACACATCTCCATGGATTCCGATTTCAGGATCTCCCTCAAGCTATTAGGCTTCCTCCGAGGCACAAGGCTCTAATAGCAATTGTTGGAATCCAAGAACATTGAGAGGGGGGTGAATCAGTGTTCTACCGGAATGAAGAAATTTAACCTTATTAATACAACAACTTAACAACCGGTAAACATAAAAGCGTATAACAATAAGCAACAGTGCAACCACAAAGATGAACACCATAACACCATAGATTTATATGTGGAAAACATCAAGGAGGAAAAACCATGGTGGATTGGAGACCACAACATCTATCCATTGATTAGATGAATAAATATTACAATAAGGGGCCTGCACATGCAGGAAGGCACACTGCCTAGAGCGCACTGCTCATCACAATGGAGTCTCACTGACTACAAAAGAGGTTAACCACCTCAAAATATTCGGACAACAATCCAGAAAGAAGAACTGCCTATGATAGCATCAAACATGCCAGATTACAGTTTCGGTTAAGCTCAATACCAGAGGTCTAAAACCTCTTACATAAACCCAACTCGATCGCCTATGATCAACCAAATCCTCTGCACAAATGATTATTACATTATTCGCTTCTTGCCTATGCATGCATGATCTACAATGAGATCTTACATCACTTTTATACCAACTCGGGACCTAACCAATTACGTCGGCCACCCAAATGATAATACAATAGATCCATTACATAATCCAGAAATAAAATCGTAAGATATGTCAGCCTAAGGCCAAACGAACATCATCTAATCAATAAAACATCTCGGAAGCGCATCGAAGGATCCACCAACACGTTTCATGAAAACCAGTCCATAACCTAGATAGCACCGGACCTAAATTAGATCCACACACACCAAAGAAATGACATCAATCAGTCCAGGCATGAACACAATCACCATCAACATCCTAAATCCCTTCTAGAAGCTGCACCAACATCACTTATGCATTTCATCAAAGATCTTCAATAAAGCTCTGCTGGTGAAACCCTTACCGGACCTACAAAGCAAGCTTACTAGAACATAAGATAGCACCTGATCATCAAGTCAATACCAACTGAATGTGATACGCATCGGAACACATGAATAACCAATCCAAAACAATTCCACCAACCAAAGCATACCGGAGCATACCAGATCAATATTGTAATCCAACCACTCTACCAGAACCAATTGGAAACCGGTAAACAACCAAAACAGTCAGTGTTGCCATCAATGACAAAACATCAATGCAACACATAATCGATTCCTCCAAATTGCCAACAGATCTTTACCTTGAAAAGAAAGAAGGTCCATAGAGAATGTCTTTGAGGGAACACCTTACAAGTGGTCAATGAATATAAGTACTTTGCCCTAGATTTCTACAATAAACTTAGTTGGGAAACCTGTACATCAAAAAGGATCCAAGGAGGATGGAAAGCCTTATACTCACTCCAAAATAGATGCAAAAGAGCAGAATTATGAGATTGGAAAACTAAGAAAACTCTTTTTGGGCTTCTTGTGGCTCGTGGTATTATACAGATTTGAGGTATGGAGCAACAACACTTCAACAAGGAAATGGAGGCAAATAGAGAGATTACAAAAATATTTAATTACAACTAGTCTCAAGATTAAATTACCTATCCCATATGAGATTGTCCTAGCGGAGGCGAGGGCTTTCCCTATTGAGGCATCATCTATGTTCCAACTGCTAAGTTATTTAAGGAGCTTAGAAAACATGAAAATACATCACTAGCCAAAAATGACAACAAGTGAGAAGCTAGACAGAAGGAAGAGCACATAGATGAAACAAAACATTAAATGGATGAATAAATGAAGTATTAACCTACAAGTTGCCCAAATAACAATAGAGAAATACAAAAATACATACAGGAAAAATTCAAAGAAAGCATGTGGGTAGGTCAAATAGGGAGGAAAAAGGAATACTATATCAAACACTTCAATCCTACACATGACCACACTCAAAAGGACTACATAGGAATAGACATAAAGTGGAAGGCAAAAATGTTAATTGCTCAAATAAGAACCAACTCACATCAACTTAGATGCGAAACTGGGAGATGGATGATACCCAAAGAGGAATGGGAAGATAGAAGATGTTGTTGCACACAAGATGTGGTGGAGATTGAATGACATTACATCACATGGAGTGCCTAGCCTATAGTGACATCCAGAGTAACTATGTTGAGACACTAAATGTGAACACCTTGAGTAATCAATTTGACGAGGAAAAGATACCAAGAGTTGCATATTTCCTAATCAAGTTACACAACAGATAATCCAAGATGCAGAAGGAGAAGGAGAAAGAGGTTTAATAGTTTGGATTTGTTCGGGTTTTCCATGCCTTCTTTTGCTAGCTATCTATGGGTCCCATAGGCTGTTTGGCCTCGTGGACGTCACTAAAAACATTCATTCATTCATTCAAAGATCAACTATAAGCTAAGCCACTGTGAAAATGTTATACAACCTATATAATCTTTATCTGTATTGTCTATTCTTGTTGTCATTATAACTAAACTACTAGTGATTCAACTATTTTGTTCAGCTATCTTTAAAGCTTTAATTTTATAATTATTTAATTGCTTTGTTCAATATAAAAAAAATAAAATTAATTGTTCCGTCACTGTAGTGAGAAAACTTGAAAACTTGATTAAATCTATGTTTTGTCACTGATTTTTTTTCGGGTATTGGAATGTTGCTGCCATTACAACAGCTTCTTGTAATTTTATTACTTAATCCAACAAAAAAATAAATATAAAATTTGACCTGCAAATGAAAAAAAAAAACTATATGTGAAGGCTAGCCGTTGGCGAAAACAACACGTTACTGGAAAAATAGACCGTCAAATTTAGTGACTTGAAGGACTTTATAATGCCTTTTGAACCCCGACACGCTCGAAAGCAGCCTCCACTGTTTCAATTTTTCCTGCCGTTGTAAGACAGGATTCTAACCCAACACACTCCGTGTATAAGCTTAAATCCGTTATCAATACACAGAAATTAACGATTTGCTTTTGATTTATTGAGGTTTCGATGTGAGAGCAGGAGCATGTTTTAGGTGTTTATACTTCTCTCGTGTCGTTTCTCACCAACGTTCTCCTCCTCTGCTTATCAACACATAAATCAGCACAATTTTCTGACATGGAATAGCCACTCAAATTTCTGTTAACGATTGTCTACAAAATACCGCTATTGGGAATTTAGCTCAAACCAGGCAAATCAGTTGTTGTAGCTGGCGATTTTCAGACAAATAACTGCAATTCACAAGGCAGGTGGTCGAGATGGGACGAGGTAAGCTTCTTAACAATTCCCTTTTCTCTATATTTCTCTCTTTTTTTGGTTGGGGTTTGAATTTTTATATTGCAGACTATAGGTCGCAAGATCGAACCCCTCTCAGTACTGAAATTTGCGTGCGTCATATAACTAGAAAGCTTAGTGGCAAAGGATGGGGTGGGCATACAGGCCACAAATTCAGATTGCTACAGCTTCATTTTATTGGGGTTATGTTCTGTCTGATAGAGTGACTTGGGTTTTCTCTATTGGGCTTTATTAAATGCTTCGCGGAACTTTTCTTCTCTGTAATTGCAGAGCAACAAAGACTTTGTTTCCTTAAGAAGCTTTGTCTAGTTTGCCTGTCCAATGGCCTAGTGGTTCCGCATTCATTTTCTTTTATCGAATTTATCCCTAAACTTTTTTTGTCTTTTTGTTTTCTTTTTCCCCTTAAATGTGTTCGAAATAGTACTCTTTAGCCGCAGCTACATTTCCCCTGATCCATCGCCACCTCTTAAAGGGTTCCATAACTACATCTCCAATCCTTTTTTGAGTATGATTTCCCATCGAGACATGAAATTTTCCAGAGTTTTGTCTTTTCACACAATTCAGAATGATATCATACAAATGATGACTAATTTTGAGAAGATAAAAATTTGAGAGTTTTTAAGTGTTGATATTCCTCCATCGTCATCCTAGATGTCTTTTTTCTCATCTCTTTGAGACTGCTCACCATTTCGGTTAACATTTGAGCATGCTGGTAGTATTACTTCTTCAAAATTTGCTTCGCAGATCTTTAGCTCACTGCTTTCCTTTCCAATATTTAGACGTTGGAACATCCAAGTGATGGATTGGGCTCCTTCCGACCAAGAAATCATCAGGTTCCCTTTATCCCCAGAGAAACCAGACAGTAGCAGGCTGAGACATATGGCTGTGGTAAAGTTAGCAGCATGAACATGGGCACCAAAACCAACATAAGAAGAGGGAAATAGCTTGTCATTTGTAGGATAGAGAATGAGTTTTTGATCAAAAACCTTGGATCTATTTGGATGCATGTAGATTTTTGAAAGGGTGACATTTAGCCATGTCAATTGCAAAGAGCCCCACCTTGTACATGATAATTCTCCCATGGCACTGATTTGGGTTAACCTGAATACCCATTTCAATAGAAATATTTCGAGTTTCACCTTGTACGAGTTCTCCCCAGAGAATTTTCCCCTTTTCACTATTTTAAAACACAAATTCTTTTCCCTTAGAGATTTCAGTTCTCTTCCTCGTACGAAGGCAAGATGAATTTTCTTTGTGAAGATCAATGGTATTATTCTTCAAGAGACCCTTAAAAGCAGTCATCATCAAATGCAAACTTCTTGGTAAGGCTTTTGGAAACACCCACATCTCAGATCTAGTGCTCATAGTCGCAGGGAGTAAAAAGGTAGTCACAGAAGAAGCAAACACCAGCACCAACTGCAATTTCGTGTGTATAAGGGAAACAACCAAGGAGGGTGTTTTCAATGGTTAGCTTTCTGGAAACCCCTGGCACTGTACAGTTAAACCAGCAAACTGTTCCCATGAAAAAATGGTAGATGACAAACAACCTAAAGATGTATCCAACCTTTAAAATCCATTAACTGATGCTCACAGTCTCCTCAATAAAATCATGAAGTTTCATGACAGAAATGATGAGCACACGGTTTTACTAAGAGGGAGAGAGGGCGGGGGGTAGGAGCGGGGTGTTGTATCAGTATAGCAACTGTAGACACTAAAAATTGGTTTATGCTTGCATCGCTAAACCTTAATTTTTAACATGTCTTCTATGTCACATTTGATTTTCATCATGTGTGGACATTGGGTCATTCTTCCTATTCTATCTGATTTCTTTCCAACCCTAACAAAACTATTCAATCATACTTGGCCCTAAATCATCATGATTGGCAGTTTTATCGTTTGATTGTTTAGTCCTAAATCAACCTTTATTGATAATTAATCAGTCATTAATTATCAATCTCTTCAGTCTTTTTATCAAATCCTTTTCGATTATCTTTAATCAAGTTCCATTAGTCTTCTGTCAATCAACATTATCAATTTAAATCAATTGCAATGTTAGAATTAATCATTTTGACATCTCATTTGCCTTTATTGCGTTCAATCATCTTGTCATTATCATCATTATCAATTTCCTCGTTTTATCAAAACACCTTTTGATTATGGTCTTTTTGATCATTTTTCCTTGTCAATTGTCATCAATTTTGTCAATATTGCCAATCAGTCATTTTATTTCAGTCATAATTTGGGCCTAATTCGATATCGGGGTTGGATTCTTGTAATTATTTCATCATTTTCTTCATTTCAGTCATGTCATCTTTATTAACATTTCTTCCTAGGTAAATGAATTTCATTTACTCCTCTTATCCTAAGTTCACAATGAAATACTTTATTTATTTTATTGGCTAATTTGGAAATGAGATAGAAATAATAATTTATAATTATTAATTTCCACCTCATTTCCTTTCTTCACTTGACTCCTCCACCTTCCAAAAAGCACCTCACTTCGCTTTTCATTTGTGAAAATTTCTCAGTTTGCTTTTTGTTTGAAAATAAAAGCTTCTCTTTTTGCTTCTTGTTTGAAAATGAAGGTTTCCCATTTACCTACACTTAACTCTTCTTCCTGACTAACATGAGTCGTTGATTGTTTTTCGATCACAACCGTCCATTCTGATCTTCTTCCTCTATAAATTCGAGTCATTTTCCTGTTATTAAAAGAACTTTTCGAATGCTTGACATATGCGATTATTCTCGTACTTTTCTTTCATTTTCATATCTTCGAGTATTCTCGCCTATCACGCTTTTTCCCTTGCTTCATTTGAATGCATAATGGATTGAGACAACATGCCAGCATAATTAGAGAAGAAAGGAGCAGTGAGGCCTTCGTCGAATGGAGTAAAATTGGTTTGATTTTCTTTAGTTTATTTTACTTCCTTTGATGATCTTGTTGTATGTGTTCAATTGTTTTTTGGTGATGATTCTAACCAATTTTCTTGCGCACAACAACAATTTTTACCTTTTAAAACTTAATACCATAAGCATATCAATTGCATAATAACAACAATATAAGATTGAAACAATTGTGCAACATGAGTAGAACACATGATTTATGTGGAAACCCTTACGGGACAAATCACAGCAAAATATTGTTTATATAAACTCTTTACAAACTTTGTAGGCTCCAACCTACTAGAGGCACCAACCCCTCATTCAATTTGTGAGCACCAACTCACTAGAGGCACCAATCCCTCATTCAATTTGTGAGCACCAACTCATTAGAGGCACCAACCCCTAGTTCAATTTGTGAGCACCAGCCTACTAGAAGCACCAACCCCTCATTCAATTTCCCTGCACAAATTCTGCTATAACTCTCTTCTTCCAATCTTCTATTATGCAGATCATAAATCTTCCATAAAACTGATTCTATGTCCTTACAAATCTTCATATATTCTTGATACCAAATCTGCATATATTCTTCCAATTCTTCATATATTTCCTTGTACAAATCTGCTTATAACCTATTCATGTATATACTTCAAAAGGTGATATATTGTATGCTCCAAATTCTGCTCCAAATCAGGTATATGGTTTGTGATGTGAACTGTAAAAATTCTGCTCTTGATCTGCCTTATATCATACTCCAACATGCTGATAAGAATCCCCTCAATATTCTGATCAGATTTGCCTTGGTATTTGTTGATGTGTTTTTCATGCACTTGCGAACACAGAATAAAATACCTAAAGGTACCTTATCCTCTCTTGAGCAAAGTTTCCCGACTGCTGAAGATCTCACCGAAGGATCAGACGAGGCAACTCCAAGGTTCTTTTATGTAGGTTCTCTACTTGTGGATAAGCTCTCTGTGGTATGATGTGATTTTGCTGGAATCACAAGGGGACTTACGCTTGATGACTAAACGTCTGATTTGCTTTGAACATTGCTTGAACACAGGATTTCACTAGCCTAGATTTTTTGAAAAAAAGGAAAAAGGATGAGGGCGAGGAAAGGATCTAATTCTGACACTAAAAATGTAGGAGCAATGAATGATCTTTGATGAAATTCTAACTAAGTCTTGTTTTGACATCCCAGGACCATCTCCACAAGGTTAGTGCAATCTTCGGAGGAAAATTTTTATGATGTTTAGATCATCACTACAGGCATAGATACTATCAGGCTGATGCATATCAGTGAAGAAGCGACAATTGAAGTTAAGCTTAAACTAAATGATTCCAGTTGACTACCCAAGACAAGTCTGCAATCAACAAACTGCTAGTAGTATGGATATATGATTTTCACCATCAATCCAACACATTTCTTCCACTCATCTAATAACATGAAATCAAATATGAGAAGTATAGAGACCATGCAAATTGTTGAATCAACCCATAGATTTCACCATTTCTTCAATGAAGTTTTACAAGTCTTTTACAACAACATCTTGGCAACAATCTTTGCCTTCTCTTTCTATTCTACTTCAATTGCTATTCTATCAACTGACTATTCACTATTTCTAACTATTCACCTTCTAACTATCGACTAACTATCAGCCTTTACAAATGAGGAGCCAGGGCTTATATAGTGCCCTCAATACAAATCGATGGCTCAGATCAACTTGAAATCAATGGCCGAGATCTTACAATAAAAACCCTAATTAGGGTTTGTTACAACAAACTCAATTTTGGCCAATGAAACAATTGTATTGTTTGGACACATGTCTTCTCTGGAATATTCGACCAATAGAGAACCGGGGTAGGTACATCGAAGTTTGTGCCATCTCTAATGAGTCAAGTACATTGAATCTGGACCTGAGGTGGACCAATCCGACTGGAGGAGTGATGACTGGGATGCCACCTTGTCTGACACTTGTAACTTGGTAGATGCTCAATTTGATGATGCTGAGAAGCTAACTTTAATTAACTCTTTTGGAACTGTCTGCTTCTTCAACGAACCCTTGCTTTAACCTCCTTTGTCTTCAATGTGCAGGATGGATGGTGTACCTTTCCTTGGAACGCTGGACTGAAAGATGTCGTCCTTGATGATGCTAGTTTGGAGAAGATCGTCCCTGATGATGCTGGACTGGAGAAGGTCGTCCTTGTTGATGCTGGACTGGAGAAGGCCGTCCTTGTTGATGCTGGACTGGAGAAGGTAGTCCTTGTCTTGGCTTGATCTTCTTTCATCTGCAAAAACAAATCAAAAGATGATTAAGGACATAATAAATTCATTTCAACATAGTATTTTACACCTTAAGTCATCAACAAAATTTATTAAATGGAGCTTGCTCAAGATTTCCCAGGGATAGGCCCGATAAGAATTTCGCCCTGGACCCTCTGGAAGGGTCAAGAGCGAAATTCCAATTTTAGCTTAAAATATGCATCTTTGATGGTCAAGAGTCTATCCAAGGCAAAATGGTATCTCTCACTCTTGTTTAGGCCTGACTTCACTCAAATCTTGAGGAAAAAGGTGGTTTTACGGTTTTTCACTCTGGACCCTTTGGAAGGGTCAGGGGTGAATTTTTTGTTTGTAGCTCACTTCTCCATCATTTCAACTTCAAATCACTTCACAAGGCAAGGAAACACTTCTCTTCTCTCATCCAACCTAAGTTTGATTTGATTTTGCAAGGAGAAAAAGGTGATTGAAGGATTTTCGCCCTGGACCCTTTGGAAGGGTCAGGAGCGAATTTCTTCCTTTAGCCCAAAATCATCATTTCTGGAGACAACAATCGACTCAGGGGCAATCTCAAGGGCATCTTTCACCTTGGCCTAGGCATGGTTTAGCATAAATTTGAAAGGAATATGTAAATTTTAGGATTTTTGCTGTGGACCCTTTGGAAGGGTCAAGAGCGAAAATCTTGTTTTGGGGTTATTTCCTCATCCTTTCAACTTCAAATCACCTCCAAGACTTAGAACACCTTGCCTCACTCCTCTCTAGGCCATAAAAATCAAAATTTTACCTTGCCTTGCAAAGAAAATAGGTGGAATTGGGATTTTCACTTTGGACCCTTTGGAAGGGTGAGGAGCGAAAATCTTGACTTGAGCTTACTCCATCATTTGTCCTCAATCAACTTCAACAGGGCATGAACACCTCTCCTCGCACCCATCCAAGCCATGAAAACCTAACGTTTGCCTAGACTTGCAAGGAAAATAGGTGGTTTTAAGATTTTCGCTTTGGACCCTTTGGAAGGGTCAGGAGCGAAAATCACTTTTTTGGCTCAATTCCTTCAAGTTTGATAATCATTGCTAAGTCAGTCATTCCTGAGGACCTCTCCCATCAAAACTCGCCCTAGTCAGCACTTGGCTTGGCACAAAATTGGGAAAAAAGGTGATCTAGAGAAAATTCGCTCTGGACCCTTTGGAAGGGTCAGGAGCGAATTTCTTAATTTAGGCTTATTCCTCCATCATTTCAAGTTGCATTCACCTCAAAAGGCTAGAAAACACTTCTTCTCTCACGTCCAACCCAAGTTTCACTTGATTTTGCAAGGGAAAATAGGTGTTTGAAGAATTTTCGCCCTGGACCCTTTGGAAGGGTCAGGAGCGATTTTCATCATTTGGCTCAATTCCTTCAAACTTGATAATTATTGCTTTCAACTTGAAACTTCATTGCAAGGTAGAATCTCACCTTTCTTTGCCTTAGGAACAAGGTTTTAAGCCTAAGAAAGGTCAAAAAGTAGGCTTGTAAGGAATTTCGCCCTGGACCCTTTGGAAGGGTCAGGAGCGAAAATTCCTTTCTTGGCTAAAACCCTCTTTCCTCAATGCTATCAAACACTCTCAAAGGCAAGATCATGACCATTTTCCCTTTCAACATGCTTTGGACATCACAATTTGGTCAAATAGGGAAGGAAATGAGGTCTAGGAGGATTTTCGCTCTGGACCCTTCGGAAGGGTCAGGAGCGAAAATCTCATTCTTGGCTTGATTCTTCATTTCTCCAACTCAAAATCACCTCAAGAGGCAACTAAACATTTAAGTATAAGTGACATTTCCTTATAGCTTTCTTCTTTCTTATACTTTAAGTTATATTCCATATATACTTCTAGGATGTTTGAGAGTGGTTTTGGACCTCCAGGAGTTATATTGCAAAATCTAGTTTTTGGAGGATTCTTCAGTTTTCCAGACTTAGTCAAATTTCAGGATCAGGAAGACATTCCAGACTTAGCCAAATTTCAAGATTAGGACATTCCAGACTTAGCCAAATTTCAGGGTATTTGAAGATCAGGATGACATTCCAGACTTCATCACTCACCAACTTGACCTAGCTCGGACCTTCAAGAATGATACTCACTCACCAAGCAAGACACAATTAGCTACACGAGCAAAACCAGGCCCTAAGGAAGACTCTCAAAGAAACCCAAACCTGGAGCACCTGCTGACTCCCTTGGCTCAAGCAAAGCCTACCATCCTATTGATCCCCTAGCGACACTCAAAATGCAAAGGCTAACAGACAAACCCTAAACATGAAGAAGGCAAACCCCAGAAAGAAAAAAAAGTAGGGGTCCCCATTTGCAATGGGGCGATGTGTGAATATGTCACAACAGTATTCTGTTCCAAGGGAGGAGCATGAAGTCTGCACCAAAACTAGTATAGAGTCTGTACCAAAATGGCTATCAAATCTGCTCAAAGATCTTCACAAGGTCTGGTCAAAAACTTCTCATAATCTCCTTTTGAAATCTGTAAAAAATCTTCCCACAATTTGCTCTTCATTTTCTTGGTGTATATCGGATGTCTTCTTATCTTGCTCATACACACGTTCATCCAACACTTACCATATGATCTTTATACCTTCCATATACTTCTCCAAGGAATGCGATTTCCTTTTGAAAAGTTATTGCTTCACTTATGGACTTGCCCTCTTCAAGAGAGGCATCCTTTACTTGGGTGATTATTTGTTTGCTAATGTATGTTTATTTAATCAAACACATCGCTTCATGTAATTCTTCTGAACTTTAGTCTTGGTAACCACTGGTTTATATCTTAATGATATACTCATTAGTAAACATATAACTAGTTTGTTGCATATTATAATGAATTGCCACCTTTGATTGAATAGACTTATAATAGAATCTCTACAAATAATGATGAATTGCCACCTTTAATAGAATCAACCTCTTTTCATTAATTACTGTTTACCGGGGGTGAAGGATGGTTACGGGCGGTATTAACCTTTCAACATGTTAAGTACTGTTGTATGTGAATTAACATAATACCATAAGCATAACAATCTTTACCTTTTAAAACTTAATACCATAAGCATATCAATTGCATAATAACAACAATATAAGAATGAAACAACTGTGCAACACAAGTAGAACACATGATTTATGTGGAAATCCTTACGGGAAAAACCACGGCAAAATATTGTTTATATAAACTCTTTACAAACTTTGTAGGCTCCAACCTACTAGAGGCACCAACCCCTCATTCAATTTGTGTGCACCAACCCACTAGAGCCATCAACCCCTCATTCAATTTGTGAGCGCCAGCCCACTAGAAGCACCAACCCCTCATTCAATTTCCATGCACAAATTTTGCTATAACTCTCTTCTTCCAATCTGCTATTATGCAGATCATAAATCTCCCATAAAACTGACTACTATGTCCTTACAGATCTTCATATATTCTTGACACCATATCTGCATATATTCTTCCAATTCTTCATATATTCCCTTGTACAAATCTGCTTATAACCTATTCATGTATCTACTTCAAAAGGTTATATATTGTATGCTTCAAATTCTGCTCCAAATCAGGTACATGGTTTGTGACAAGAACTGTAAAAATTCTGCTATTGATCTGCCTGATATCATACTCCAACATGCTGATAAGAATTGCCTCAATATTCTAATCAGATTTGCCTCGTATTCTGTTCCAAGAGAGGAGTATGAAGTCTGCACCAAAACTATTATAGAGTCTGCACCAAAATGGCTATCAAATTTGCTCAAAGATCTTCACAAGGTCTGCTCAAAAACTTATCATAATCTCCTTATGAAATCTGCAAATAATCTTCCCACAATTTGCTCTTCATTTTCTTGTTGTATATCGGATGTCTTCTTATCTTGCTCATACACACGCTCATCCAACACTTACCATATGATCTTTATACCTTACATATACTTCTCCAACGAATGTGATTTCCTTTCGAAAATTTATCGCTTCACTTATGGACATGCCTTCTTCAAGAGAGGCATCCTTTACTTGGGTTATTATTTGTTTCTTGATGTATGTTTATTTAATCAAACACATCACTTCATGTAATTCTTATAAACTTTAGTCTTGGTAACTATTGATGTGTTTTTATGCACATGCGAACGCAGAATAAAATACCTTAAGTATCTTATCCTCTCTTGAACAACATCTCTCGGATGCTGAAGATTAGCTTAAGGATCATTCGAGACGACTCCAAGGTTCATGAATGTAGGGTCACTACGTGTGGATAAGCTCTGTTGGTTGATGTGATTATGCTGGAATCACAAGGGGACTTACATTCGAATGCCTGAATGCTTGATTTGCTGGAACTCGATCATCTGATGTTGCCATATGGTGATGCTCTTTGTCCTAAACTAGTTTGATTATAAAAAAAATGGCAAAAGATGAAGGGGTAAGAGAGTCTATTCTAAAGCCTAGAATGTACGAAGATGGATGATCGATTAGATGGAATCCTACTGAGCGAGGTCTCACCATCAAACCGAACAATTTGACACAAGCTTAGTGCAATCTTCTAAGGACCATTTAAAGATATTCAAATCATTACCATTGAACATTGATCACCATTCAAGTTAATGCATAAGCAATGGATGTATAACGATTTGAAGTTAAGCTCATATCACTCCAATTGACCACACAAGGCACACTTACGATCAGCAAGAGGCTAGTGGTATGGAATAAACGGATTCCACATGAATGTATTCAACAAATTCCTCCATTCAATATAATTAACATGAAAGTAAATCGAGAAGTAAAGACCATGCGAGTTGTTAAAGCAACAAATCAAATTCACCATAACTTCAATGAAATCAATTGTTCTCTACAACAAGGTTTAGCAATAATCTTTGCCTTCTCCTAATTTAATTTCTATTCTAATTGCTATTCTATTCTAATCACTATTAGCTAACTATTTGATATTAGCCAACTATTAACTATTAACCTTTACAAATGAGAGACTCTGAGCTTTTATAGAGAGCTCAATACAATTCAATGGCTGAGATTTTACAATGAAAACCCTAATTAGAGTTTGTTACAACAAACTCAGTTCGACCAATGAAATAATTACAACACTTTAGCATGACTAATAGATGATAAGGGTAGGTGCCTCAAAGTTTGTGCCATCACTGGTGAGTTAGGTACATTGAATTGAGACGTGTTGATGTGGACCCCTCTAATTGGTAGAGATAGTGACTGGGTTGATGACTGAGATGATGACACTTCAACTTGCACTTGTAGACTTAATTCATCACCATGAAAGGATGTTGAGAGATATCTCTTGATACCCAACATTTCAAGCTTGCTCAAATAAGTGGTGATGGTAATCATTGATGTAATTGAGTCATTCCTCTATCCTCGCCTGCTTGCCTTTGGGTGATTGTATGACTTCTCCATCATGCTCCTTTGATCTCTTTATGTCTCCATGGTGTGGTGAGACTCTTTGAATATCTTGAGATCTTCTCCTCCTTGATGTCTTTGTATTTGCTGATGAAGCTACTTGAAGGCATCTTCCTTGTATCTTGTTCTTGATGTTGAAACTTTCTCCTTGATGTCTTTACTCCAATCTTCCTTCGATATGATCTCCTTGATTTCTTTCTTCATCTCCTACAAAACAAATAAGCAAGCATCAAATACATATGATATCCCTTATATTGTAACTTCCTAGTTTGGTGTAATTTGTAGGTTTAACAAGAGCATCTATAGAAGGGGTCACTCCTTGATTGAAGCAAATTTGTTGCCTTATTGATGAATTTGCTTCTTCTTTTGTGACTTTTGTTGTCACCAATGATGAATTTTGCCTTCCAATCTGCTAGAATTCGCCCTTAATGTTGCTGCTTCTTTGGTAAATTCGCCTTTGCTAATGATTGAATTCGCTGACTGTTGGAGAAATTCGCTCAACCTGCTTACAAAATTCGCTGATGGGAAAGATGATGTTTTAGTTTGATGTTGAAATGATCTTATGAGCTCTCTTATATATGCGGCCTAGGGTAGAGACATGTCTTTTAGGATACAAGGCCGATTTGATATAGTGAAAATAAAAATGTGAATTATCCTTTTTAATGCTGGCCGACTTGATAAAGCACACTCTGCCTTCCAT
Organism: Cryptomeria japonica; assembly: GCF_030272615.1. Classification (NCBI taxonomy): domain Eukaryota; kingdom Viridiplantae; phylum Streptophyta; class Pinopsida; order Cupressales; family Cupressaceae; genus Cryptomeria; species Cryptomeria japonica. The sequence continues at coordinate 603,992,396 of NC_081410.1, forward strand.
CAATTCGAAATTTTGAATTACTATTGGGGGCCAAAATGCTTGCTTTGAGGATGATCGCTTTGTGTCAATGTAATTTCCTTGATGTAGTGACTTCGCTCTGTATCCTTGCTAGGGACAAGGCCTGTATGTTAAATTCGCTCTCTGTCCTTCCCAAGGACAAGACCTATAATAAAGTTCGCTCACTGTCCGTCGCAAGGACAAGACCTATATGTCAAATTCGCTTACTGACCTTTGAGAGGACAAGACTCCTAAGATGAAATTTGCCCTTTGTCCTTGCCAAGGACAAGACTTAAATCGAAATTCATTTGCTAATCTTCGTAATACATGCTCTCATCAATTCGTTTTATGTTATTTGGGTGGTTAAGGTCAGGATAAGCAGATCACTCTATGTCGTTTCCAAGGACAGGTCCTATGATGATCAAATTCGCTCCATGATTGGCCTAAGGACAAGATTAACAATGCATTTTGCTCTATGTCCTTGATGAGGACAAGACTTATATTATAAATTTTGCTCTAAGACCTTCCTAAGGACAAACTCAAGTTCGCTCTTGGACCTTTCTAAGGGCATAATCAAATGATTAATTTCGCTCTTGGACCAAGGTAAGGACACGGCATAACAAAACTCGCTCCAAGACACATTCTAAGTTAGGTCAACCATCAGCAAGGAGAAGACTGTAAACAATTTCGCCCAATGTCCTTTGTAATGACAAGACTTATATACCATTTTTCGCTCTAAGACCTCCTTAAAGACAAGCTTCAAGACGTGAATTCGCTTTATGACCATGGTAAGGGCAAACTTCAAAACATAATTCGCTCTAAGTCCTTGATGAAGACATGCCCGAAAACAGATCGCTCCAAGATACATTCTAAGGACAAGACTTAAAAGATGCATTCAGTCCAAGCTGATTCAAGTTAAGTGAAGAAGTTCGCTCACCATCTTTGAGGAGAATTTCGCTCTATGACCGTCCTAAGGACATGACTTACAATGCATTCCGCTCACTGTCCTTGGTAAGGACAAAGTCAAGATGTGAAAATTTCGCTCACCGTCCTTAGTAAGGACAAGGTATGATAGATGAAACTTGCTCTATAACCTCCTTAAGGACACGGCCTATATAACAATATTTGGCAATTCATCTCAAGGACATGAAACTCACCACTCCCTTTTAGCTCATTTTAAGTTTTCCAACTTCTCTATATGAAAGCATCATCAATTTGGCCCCCTAAGAACACCTATAGAGGAATTTCGCTCTGTGACCTTCGGAAGGATGAGACCTAAATGAAAAGCTTGCTTTAGGACCATCAAGGTATGGGTCAGTACATCTAAGAAAATTTCAGTCCAATGACAACTTTTGATGAAAGTTTGGTTCTCAAGTAGGGGCAATGTAGGCGACCTTATGACTAACTCTTGACTTGACTCCTTCACCTAACTTTGCTCAGTTTGTTCAATCTTAAATCATTTTTACAACACTTGATGTCCTACTTCAGTCCACTTAGGAGACCAACCTGACATGATGACCATCTAGCTACCTGAGAAATTCTATCCCTTCAATGCAAAGATTAATAGCAAAGACTCTAAGACAGCCTAGGACTGAGGAAAAAGGACTAACCCTAGAAAGCGAAAAGTGGGGGTCCCCATCCATTTGCAATGGGGCGATGTGTGAATACCTCACAACATCTAACGCCACCTCGAATAAATGTTCTTGAACATTTCAAAGAGAAAGACTCAATCCATACCTAAAACCTCCGGAAAATTCAACCCAACTTATCAAGAAATTAGGAAACATACTCAAGAACGAAGGAGAATCTCAAACTGGATCAAGACACTTAGTCTTTGATTACCCATGTGTGTGCAATTGTATTTATTCCCCTCAACAAGAACATTATGACTTCCAAGTTCCATTGTGATTAGCTACGTAATTTGTCTAAACTTCATAAGCATCCTGGATAGAGCCTTGTTGCTAGTCGGACATCTATAGCCCTGATGAGGTTATCGCTGTAATCTCATGAATATTGCTCAATTGCCAGCCGAGCATCTATAGCTCGGATGGAGTTACTCGCATGTTCCCATAGCCAATTTTGATATCTCATTTCATTCTACTTTTCTTTTTCTCTTGATTTTTTTTTAATCTCATCTTCTCTCTTTTGATATTGCTTTCTTTTCTTTTCATCCATCAATTCCTTTGGCTTGTAAGCAATGATGCTCACTTGGGTTTGACGATTACAGTGGCACTGAAGCTAGACTTTGGATTTTTCACTAATCACAGCTTCATCTGAAAACCATGACTCAGAGTTTATTAGTGTGTAAAGATATAGTAATCAAAAGATGTTGGTATCAATACATAGAAAGTGATTCTCTTCCAAGACAAGTACAAGTCCTAACCAAATGATAAAGTCGGAGATGAACAACCTCGGATTCAAGGCACTTCATGAATAGATATCTAAGAAATGAACCAAACATGAGATCCAAGATGTTGCCAATGTGTGAGTAAACAACACAAACACCTTTCTCACAAATGAAGGTTCCCACTTAGGACACCTAAACCAAGCAGACCAACCGACTCGAAAGCAAAACAGACCCAAAGCAAACTAAGCTAAAGCACACAAAAAAGCAAACCACACTAAAACAAACCAAAAGCAAACGAACTAAAGAAAGCTAGCAACTAAACTATTTGAGCCACTCAAGATCATGAGTCAAATGACTCAAGGGAAATTTAAGAATAAGGCTCAAATAGACTTCTAACTAAAACACACGAAAATAAAACCTACTCTAAAACTATATACTAGACTCCTAGACTTAATACGACTCAAAGAAACGATATATGTACATGACTTTACATGATTCCTCAATATGTGCAACATGAGCATGGCAAAAGTGATAGTTCGCAATCGAGCAAATTCATCCTTGAATACGGAAAAGCAAGCTCTCACCATGCATCTCTCATATTTAGGCAAGGTTTCATGTAAGATAATCAATTGAGGCAACTCATTAGGTCCATGATCAATCCAAATGCAAGTTGTTTTCCCAAAACCCCCGTAATCAAAATCATAATAACTTTCAAAGCTAGGATTAAGGAAAGAGGCAACCTGGCATGTTTCAAACTTGTATGGAAATTCTTGTGTGTTCTCCACCTTCATGTCATGAGAAGAGAGATCATCAACCGTCTCAGGAGGTCGCCATTGGTGATGTACCATTCCATGAGCATTTATAACATGTTGATCCTTACTTGCGAGTTCTTCTTGAAATAAACTTAGCGCCCCTTCAAATAGCTCAACCTTCTTTGCTTTCACAATTACTTCTCGCTCATCTCTATTCATAAACCATGCATCCTCATGTAACTTTGTGAGCATATCTTCAAAAATGAGGGACTCTTTGATAGATTGAGTTTCAAAAATTTCCTCTAGTGGTTGATCAAATGCTGACATTGATGGAAATGCCAACTCAAAGTGTCCTTCATTTTCTAGCTCGATTTTTCCACCTTCAGGGATGCTTGAAAGTTCTTCCTTAAGGACGACTTGACATTCTTCACTTGATTCTCCTTCTTGGGATAAAAGATGGGTTCTCACCAAGGATTTCATCCTCTTGAATAGTATAACGCTTAATTCCTTGTTCTTGTAGTAGTGGAACTTCAAATGTGTGATGATCCCTCAAGTCATCTATGCCTCTTGCATCATTTTCTTTCTTTGTCTCCTGATGATCCTCACTAGTATCCATGTTTTGTAGAGTTTCCTGCCTTGGTGTCTCTACATATTGACCTTCACTTGCTGGCCTCTTGCTAGCTTGAATTTCTTCCACTATATCTTCATCTTACTTGAACACACAATAATCTTCAATGGTGATGTCTTGACGTCTTGTCCCATTCATTCTATTCTCTTGCAATTCATCCCAAATGTTTCAGGAGGTCGAAGTTGATGATGAATCATGTTTCTTGTAGCAACTTGTTTGTTTGAAAAAAACTTTGACAGTGATTCCATTTGTGCCTCTTGAATGAGATCTTCTAGCGCCCCCTCGAATTGCTCTTCATATTTGGGCTCACTTGTGATAACTTGCAATTCTTTGTTCAATATCTCTATATGATTGTCTCCTCCTTCAAGGCTACTATTTGAAACCTCTTGTATTTCATTCTCAAGGATCTCCTTTTGTAACATGAATGGAAATTCTTCAAGGAATTCCTCTTCTTCTTGCTTGATTGTTTGCTCAACACTTTGATCATCACTTGCCACTACTTGAGCATTCTCATTTGTTTCTTCAACTTTCGTTTCATCGCATTCTTCTTCAGGTGCAAGGCATGGTGAGCTATTCACTGCAATGCATTGATCATCAAGTGAACTTGTGGCATCTATGTGTAAACATTGATCATCAAGTGAACTTGTGGCATCTATGTGTAACTGGCTTCTTTTACTATCTGGTGGTGTAATAATATCTTGTTCACATGTTCTTCTAAATTCGGCTGCAAGATACGCACTCCAAGATCCATTCGCAATACACTCTTCCTCGGATAAGGCTAGCATTCCAAACTGATATCTGACTTGGTCGATAGCCATCTCACACAATGAGCAAGTAAATTCAGAGTGGGGTGCATTGTGAATCCTACACCATAATGGTAGCAATATGTTTTCTAAATGCATTTCACCATTCAAGACAAGTTGACTTTCAATCATCCATAAGAAGATTGAAAGAGGATCGTTTCTCTCTGGGACACTGAAATTGCCTTCTGCTTCTTTTGGTCTAGGAACATCCCAAAAGAAAATCTTTCCTTGTGCTGCCGATTCTATCCTTGACAAGTATGTGAAGCAATGCATCTCATCATGTTCATTTGTGTCATGGATTCTACACTACCCTGGCCTTGCAAACTTGGACAATTTGCGTGGGTATAGTTGTATATTCAATCTCCACCAAAGTTGAGGAATATCAACTTGTTGCTCATCGTAAGATTATTGTTGCTCCATTTAGAAATCTTTCCTTTTTTGATTTTCGATTTTTTTTTGAATTTTCTGGTTTTTCACTTTTTTTGGATTTTTTGGAATAAAAGAGAGATCTTGCAAATCGAAAATTCAACTTGAAAGCTCAACTGGTTCCAGCTGCATGAACTACTTCTTTTCTTCGCAAGTCTACCAAAGGGTGACTTCCAACATCAACTATTTCATTCATGTATCTACAATTATGATTTCCTTGTGCTTCAATTTCGTTGAGTGTGAAGATGACTCTCCACTGATCTTCCTTGGATTCACCTATTTCAAGAGTTCACATTCACTGTCGTTCCCTCCTAATTCTGTTGAGCGCGGGAGAAGGATAACAAAGTCTTTAAAATTACTCCCTCAAACATGAATTGATAGAATTTGGATATCAGTTGTTCAGGCGTTCATCACGATCATGCGCTCCTTCTAGTGCCAATTCTGTTGAGCGCGGAGGAGGGTAAAAGCTTTGGATAACTCTTCTAAATATGACTTGATAAGTTCCCTTGATCTTGACTTGACAATGATCAGCCCTCCTTCTAGCGCCGATTCTGTTGATGTGTTTTTATGCACATGCGAACACAAAATAAAATACCATAAGTATCTTATACTCTCTTAGACAAAATCTCTTGGATGCTGAAGATTAGCTTAAGGATCATTCAAGACGACTCCAAGGTTCATGAATGTAGGGTCACTACGTGTGGATAAGCTTTGTTGGTTGATGTGATTATGCTGGAATCACAAGGGGACATACATTCAAATGCCTGAATGCTTGATTTGCTGGAACTCGATCATCTGATGTTGCTATATGGTGATGCTCTTTGTCCTAAACAAGCTTGATTTAAAAAAAAATAGCAAAAGATGAAGGGGTAAGAGAGTCTATTCTAAAGCCTAGAATATAAGAAGATTGATGAATGATTAGATGGAATCCTATTGAGCGAGGTCTCAACATCAAACTGAACAATTTGACACAAGCTCAGTGCAATCTTCTAAGGACCATTCAAAGATATTCAAATCATTACCATCGAACATTGATCACCATTCAAGTTAATGCATAAGCAATGGACGTATAACGATTCAAAGTTAAGCTCATATCACTCCAGTTGACCACACAAGTCACACTTACAATTAACAAGAGGCTAGTGGTATGGAACAAACGGATTCCACATGAATGTATTCAACAAATTCCTCCATTCAATCTAATTAACATGAAAGTAAATCGAGAAGTAAAGACCATGCGAGTTGTTGAAGCAACAAATCAACTTCACCATAACTTCAATGAAATCAATTGTTCTCTACAACAAGGTTTGGCAACAATCTTTGCCTTCTAATTTAATTTCTATTCTAATTGCTATTCTATTCTAATCACTATTAGCTAACTATTCGCTATTAGCCAGCTATTAACTATTAACCTTTACAAATGAGAGACTCTGAGCTTTTATAGAGAGCTCAATACAATTCAATGCCTTAGATCCATTTGAAATCAATGGCTGAGATTATACAATGAAAACCCTAATTAGGGTTTGTTACAACAAACTCAGTTCGGCCAATGAAATAATTACAACACTTTGGCATGACCAATAGATGATAAGGGTAGGTGCCTCGAAGTTTGTGCCATCATTGGTGAGTCAGGTACATTGAATTGAGACGTGTTAATGTGGACCCCTCTAATTGGTAGAGATAGTGACTGGGTTGATGACTGGGATGATGACACTTCAACTTGCGCTTGTAGACTTGATTCATCACCATGAAAGGATGTTGAGAGATATCTCTTGATACCCAACATTTCAAGCTTGCTCAAAGTAGTGGTGATGGGAATCATTGATGTAACTGAGACATTCCTCTATCCTCGCCTGCTTGCCTTTGGGTGATTGTATGACTTCTCCATCATGCTCCTTTGATCTTTTTATGTCTCCATGGTGCGGTGAGAATCTTTGAATATCTTGAGATCTTCTCCTCCTTGATGTCTTTGTCTTTGCTGATGAAGCTTCTTGAAGGCATCTTCCTTGTATCTTGTTCTTGATGTTGAAACTTTCTCCTTGATGTCTTTACTCCAATCTTCCTTCAATATGATCTCCTTGATTTCTTTCTTCATCTCCCGCAAAACAAATAAGCAAGCATCAAATACATATGATATCCCTTCTATTATAACCTCCTAGTTTGATGTAATTTGCAGTTTTAACTAGACCATCTATAGAAGGGTCACTCCTTGATTGAAGCAAATTTGTTGTCTTCTTGATGAATTTGCTTCTTCTTTTGGGACTTTTGTTGTCACCAATGATGAATTTTGCCTTCCAATCTGCTAGAATTCGCCTTTAATGTTGCTGCTTCTTTGGTAAATTCGCCTTTGCTAATGATTGAATTCGCTGACTGTTGGAGAAATTCGCTCAACCTGCTTACAAAATTCGCTGATGGGAAAGATGATGGTTTAGTTTGATGTTGAAATGATCTTATGAGCTCTCTTATATATGCGGCCTAGGGTAGAGACATGTCTTTGAGGATACAACGCCGATTTGATATAGTGAAAATAAAAATGTGAATTATCCTTTTTAATGCTGGCCGACTTGATAAAGCACACTCTCCCTTCCATCAATTCGAAATTTTGAATTACTTTTGGGCATCAAAATGCTTGGTTTGAGGATGATCACTTTGTGTCAATGTAACGTGCTTGATGTAGTGACTTCGCTCTATGTCGTTGCTAGGGACAAGGTCTGTATGTCAAATTAGCTCTTTGTCCTTCCCAAGGACAAGACCTATAATAAAGTTCGCTCAAGGGACAAGGTCTGTATGTGAAATTAGCTCTTTGTCCTTCCCAAGGACAAGACCTATAATAAAGTTCGCTCACTGTCCTTCCCAAGGACAAGACCTAAAATGATCAAATTCTCTCTATGACCAGCCTAAGGATAGGACCTATATGTCAAATTCGCTTACTGACCTTTGAGAGGACAAGACTCCTAAGATGAAATTCGCCCTTTGTCCTTGCCAAGGACAGGACCTAAATCAAAATTCATTTGCTGATGTTCGTAATGCATGCTCTCATCAATTCTTTTCATGTTATTTGGGTGGTTAAGGTTAGGATAAGGAACACGCTCTATGTCCTTTCCAAGGACAGGCCCTATAATGATCAAATTCGCTCCATGACCGGCCTAAGTACAAGACTAACAATGCATTTCGCTCTGTGTCCATGATGAGGACAAGACCTATATTATAAATTTCGCTCTAAGACCTTCCTAAGGACATAATCAAATGATTAATTTCGCTCTTGGACCAAGCTAAGGACAAGGCATAACAAAACTCGCTCCAAGACACATTCTAAGTTCGGTCAACCATCAACAAGGAGTAGACTGTAAACAATTTCGCCCAATGTCCTTTGTAAGGACAAGACTTATATAGCATTTTTTGTTCTAAGACCTCCTTAAGGACAAGCTTCAAGAGGTGAATTCGCTTTATGACCATGGTAAGGGCAAACTTCAAACCATAATTCGCTCTGAGTCCTTGATGAGGACAGGCCCTAAAGGAGATCGCTCCATGATATATTCTAAGGATAAGACTTAAAAGATGCATTCGGTCCAAGTTGATGCAAGTTAAGTGAAGAAGCTCGCTCACTGTCCTTGAGGAGAATTTCGCTCTATGACCGTCCTAAGGACAAGACTTACAATGCATTTCGCTCACCGTCCTAGGTAAGGGCAAAGTCAAGATGTGAAAATTTTGCTCACCGTCCTTAGTAAGGACAAGGTATGTTTTGATGTGTCTTTTGTACACGACCAAACACAGAAGATCTCGCCGAAGGATCAGTCAGAGTAACTCCAAGGTTCTGATATGTAGGTTCTCTACGTGTGGATAAGCTCTTTGCGGTACGATGTGATTTTGCTGGAATCACAAGGGGACTTACTTTCGACGACTTGAATGTCTGATTTGCTTTGGGTATTACTGGAACGTGGAATTTTTGATCCTTGATTTTAGAAAAAAGGAAAAAAGGATAAGGTTTGGAACGGGATCTATTTCTAACACTAAGAACGTAAGAGCAATGAATGACCTTTGATGAAATCCTAACTAAGTCTTGCTTTGACATCCTAGGATCATCTCCACAAGATTAGTGCGATCTTCTGAGGAAAGCTTTATGATGTTCAGATTACTGCTACAAGCATGGACACTGTCAGGTTGGTGCATATCAATGAAGAAGCGATAATTGAAGTTAAGCTTAAGCTGAATGATTCTAGTTGACTACACAAGGCAAGTTTGCAATCAACAAACCGCTAGTAGTATGGATATACGAATTTCACCATTGATCATACAAATTTCTTCCATTCACCTAATAACATGAAATCAAATTTGAAAAGTATAGAGACCATGCAAATTGTTGAATCGACCCATAGAATTCACCATTTCTTCAATGAAGTTTACAAGTCTTTAGCAACAATATCTTGGCAACAATCTTTGCCTTCTCTTTCTACTCTACTCTAAAATGGTATCTCTATCTCCTTTTGCTAATTCCTAACTATTAACTAATCTCTGATTATTAACTATTAGCTAACTATTAACCATTACAAATGAGGAGCCAGGGCTTTATATAAAGAACCCTTTACAAACAAACGGCTCTGATTGATGTAGAATCAATGGCTAGGATTACAAGATAGAAACCCTAATTAGGGTTTGTTACAACAAACTTCCTTAGCCAATTAGAAAATTACATTCCAAGGGTGAGGACCAATAGGAAGCAGGGGTAGATACATCAAAGTTTTTGCCACCTCTAGCAAATTAGGTACATTGAATCTGGTTGTGCTGAGGTGGACCAATCCGACTGGAGGAATGATGACTGGGATGCCACCTTGTCTAGTACTTGCTCGTTCCTCTTTTAATATTCAATTTGATGATGTTGAAAAGTTAACTTTGATTAACTCTTCTGAAACTATCTGCTTCTTCAACGTACCCTTGCATTGACCTTGGTTGATCCTCCTCTGTCTTTAATGTGCTTGATGAACGGTGTGCCTTTCTTTGACTCCCATGTGTCTGATGAGGTTTCCTGACTGTCAAGTCGTCCTTCTCCCGAAGTACACCTCGCCTTGAAGTGCTGGCAAAAGCTTTTCTTTGTTATCTTGTGGTAGAATGAGGTCTTGAGGCTAACTTGAACTCCTTGAACACTCCTAGTCATCCAATGCCTCAAAGCACCTTGAATCCTCCCTTTTTGCATTTGGAACGTCCTTGATGATGATGGACTGGAAGAGGTCGTCCTTGCCCTGGCCTGGTCTTCTTCCATCTGCAAAACCAACCAAAAGGTGATTAAGGACACATAATGGATTCATTCTAACATAGCATTTCCTACCTTAAATCATCAACAAGAAGACATTAAAATGAAGCTTGCTCAAAATCCTTCCCAGGGACAAGCCCTATAAGAATTTCGCTTTGGACCCTTTGGAAGGGTCAGGAGCAAAATTTGCATTCCTGGCCAATTATATCACTGCTTTACTCCAAAATTCCTCCCAAGGCAAGCATATGCTTAGTTTTCTCTTCTCCAAAGCCTAGGGATCCATGTCCCGACCTTGGTTATGGGCAAGTTCAGTGAAATTAAGAATTTCACTCTGGACCCTTTGGAAGGGTTAGGAGAGAAATTCAAGCTTTAGACTTATTTCTTGACTTCCTTCACTTCAATTCACCTAACAAGGCAAGAATACCTCACTCCACCTTCAACCATGCCATAGGAATCAATGTTTTGGCTTCACTCAAGGAGAAAATGGTTGATTTGGAGAATTTTGCTTTGGACCCTTTGGAAGGAGGGTCAAGAGTGAATTTCTCTCTTTGCTTGTTTTCCCTCACTCAACTCCATTTCTTCCACTTTGTTATTACTTGATTCTCCATTTGAATCCTTCTCTCAACTTGACAACACTTACTTGGCCTCAAAAATGGCTAATAAGGCGAATTTTGCCAAAAACCATGGCCAGGGACAGGACCTATTTAGGATTTCGCCCTGGACCCTTTGGAAGGGCCAGGAGCGAAATCCTTGTCCAAGCTTAAAATCTTCATTTCTGGAGGCGACAATCCATTCAAGGGCAATCCTAGAGGCATATCCCAACTTCTCCCACCTTGGTCTAGGCTTAGCTTGGCATAAAAATGAAAGGAAAAGGTAGTTTTAAGGAATTTTGCTTTGGACCCTTTGGAAGGGGCAAGAGCAAAATTCATATTTTGATCTTATTCTTTCATTCCTCTCACTTCCATCCACCTTTAAAGGCAAGGTCACGCCACTTCACACCCATCCAAGCCATAAAAACCAAGGATTTGACTTGCTTTGAAGGGAAAATAGGTGATTTTAGGAATTTCGCTCTGGACCCTTTGGAAGGGTCAGGAGCGAAATTCATGATTTGGCTCAATTCCTTCAAATTTGATAATCACTAGCAAGTCAAAGTCACACCTAAGGACACTTCCAATCCAAATTCACCTTGAACCACCCTAGACTTGGCATAAAATTGAGGGAAAAGAGTGGTTTTGTGAAATTTCGCTCTGGACCCTTTGGAAGGATCAGGATCGAATTTCTCATTCTAGACTTGACTCTTTATCTTTTCAATCCCAATCTTATTTGCAAGGTAAAATTCCATCACTCTTCACCCAAGGAACAAGGTTTGAAGCCCAAGCATGGAAGCAAATGAGGTTAATAAAGAATTTCGCTCTAGACCCTTTGGAAGGGTTAGGAGCGAAATTCATGATTTAGGCAAAATCTTCATCTTTCAAAGCGTTCAACTACCTCTCAAGGCAAGAACATACTAATTCACCCTCCAACATGCCAGCGCCTAGCCAAAATAAGGAAGAAAATAAGAGCTATAAGGATTTTCGCTCTGGACCCTTTGGAAGGGTCAGTAGCGAAATCCTCTTTCCAGGTTGATCTTGCACTTCATTCATCCAATTCTTCCTCAAACGCAATCAATTCAACTTCCTTTCATCCTAATCAAGGCAATTCGCTATCAAACTAGCTCCAGACAAGGTCACTCTAGGGCCTAAGGAAAAAAAGAAGGTCAAATGGAGGATTTCGCTCTGGACCCTTTGGAAGGGTCAGGAGCTAAATTCTCCTTCTAGGTTGATTTCCATCATTTCATCGCATCAAACCTCCTCTCCAAGGAAAATATGCATCCAAGTCTTCCAAACCATGCCTTAGAAGCTCCAAACTTGGTCAAGTTAAAGAGCAAAATGGAGAAAACAAGAATTTCGCTCTGGACCCTTTGAAAGGGTCAGGAGCGAAATTCCTGTTTTGGTCAAAATCCTCCATTCTTTCACATTCTATCACCTCAAAAGGCAAAGACACATCATTCTCCTTCCAACTACGCCCAAGGAACTAGGTTTGTGTGCAAACAAAGAGGAACAAAGGTGTCTAGGGAGAATTTCGCTTTGGACCCTTTGGAAGGGTCATGAGCGAAATTTATTTTAGGCTCAAATCTTGACTTCATCTCTCACATTTTTTCACTCCAAATAAGTGTTTTGCCCTCAATAATGCCTGGGAATGAGTTAGTTCTAAGTTTGGATCAAAGTAGAATGTCCTATAGAGGAATTCGCTCTGGACCCTCTGGAATGGTTAGGAGCGAAATTGAAATTCGCTTTGGACCCTTTGGAAGGGTCAGGAGCGAAATTTGACATTTTGGTCTCTCCGTCAGGATTCATATATGGAATATAACATTTAAGTATAAGTGATAATGCAAAATCTAGTTTGTGGAGGATTCTTTAATTTTCCAGACTTAGTCAAATTTCAGGATCAGGTTGACATTCCAGACAACACCAAATTTCAGGACATTTGAAGATCAGGATGACATTCTAGACTTCATCACTCACCAACTTGACCTAACTCAGACCTTCAAAGAGGATACTCACCAAGCTTCATTGACCTCCTCAAACTCAAACAAGATACAATTAGCAACAAGAGCAAAACCTTGTCCTAAGGAAGACTTTCAAAGAAACCCTAACCTAGAGCACCTGCTGACTCCCCTTGGCTCAAGCAGAGCCTGCCATCCTAGTGATCCCCTGGCGACACTCAAAATGCAAGGCTAATAGACAAACCCTAAAAACCTAGAAAGCAAACCCCAGAAAGAAAAAAAGTAGGGGTCACCATTTGCAATGGGGTGATTTGTGAATACGTCACAACAATATGATAGATGAAACTCGCTCTATAACCTCCTTAATGGCAGGGCCTATATAACAAGATTTGGCAATTCACCTCAAGGACATGAAACTCACCACTCCCTTTCAGCTCATCTTAAGTTTCCCAACTTCTCCATATGAAAGCATCATCAATTCAGCCCCCGAAGAACACCTATAGAAGATATTCGCTCTGTGACCTTCAAAAGGACGGGACCTACATGAAAAGCTTGCTCTAGGACCATCAAGGTACGGGTCAATACATTTAAGCAAATTTCAGGCCAATGACAACTTTTGATGAAAGTTTGGTTCTCAAGTAGGGGCAATGTAGGCGATGTTATGACTAACTCTTGACTTGACTCCTTCACCTAACTTTTCTCAGTTTGTTCAATCTTAAATCATTTTTGCAACACTTGATGTCCTACTTCACTCCACTCAGGAGACCAACCTTACATGACGACCGTCTAGCTACCTGAGAAACTCTATCCCTTCAATGCAAAGATTAATAGCAAAGACTCTTAAGACAACCTAGGATTGAGCAAAAAGGACTAATCCTAGAAAGCGAAAAGTGGGGGTCCCCATTTGCAATGGGGCGATGTCTGAATACCTCACAACAGTAACCACTGGTATATATCTTAATGATATACTCATTAGTAAACATATAACTAATTCACTGCATATTATAATGAATCGCCACCTTTGATTGAATCGACTTTTAATAGAATCTCTGCATATTATGATGAATTGCCACCTTTAATAGAATCAACCTCCTTTTCATTAATTACTTTTTACATGTATTAACTTTTTAACATGTTAATTACTGTTGTATGTGAATTGCTTCTCTAAATCAATTCCTTGCGATCGCTTATTGTCTGCAATAAACACAGCGCTATGAAGTCATCTTTCTTCATTAGTATATTCACTGGATTCACCATTTTTAATCTTTCCAAGGAGTTGACCAGCATAGTCGCTGCCATAGCATATCAACAAATTTGTATTTGGCAAGGATCGGTCATTTTGACTTTGACTCTCTGTCATTGCTGTTCCTTTTATGTTTAATGTAACTTCCAATGAAGTCTCTGCTCTTAACAAATGTTTTCGCATTGTTTCAATCATGAGCGCTACCTTAATACATATTGCTGCCATTAATAATGTTTATTAACATAAGTCACTATATGTTCTACTTTCAAATCGCTGCTATTAATGTATTTCAATCTTTCTTTGTTATTTAACTTCAATCACTCCTTGTATTTGCCTCTAATAAATACAGCGCTAGCTTAGTATTAGAAAATTGCCATTCCTCCACTCTTTAATCAAACAAATCGCTGTTCATGATTAATAGAAACCATTTGTCAATGAGGTCGGTGTTTCCATAAACTTAATCATTATAGAGTCTCACCATTTCATTTGGTTGCTACTCTTAGGAATCTGATGCGGCATGTTCTAACATATAGTTATTGTCTTTATAACCTTAATCGCTATCTTTTTAAGTTATATTAATTGCTGCTCTTGTTTCTATTTCTGATTGCTTCTTTTTTGATGCAAGAGAAAGAAACTCCCCTCTAGCTACAAACACAAAACTTGAACACAAACAATGATGCAGATACTCTCAGCACTAAATTCAAATTCTCTATCAGACTAAGATTGCAACACAAATAAACATATTTACATTTCACATCAAATCTGCAAACATACATTTCGAAATTTGGGCCAATTCATTGGCCTTTCTGTCTCTCAAAAAACAAACCTTGCCTCTCAGACTACACTTTGATTGAACTCTCTCTTTTTTCTTCTGCACATTCTGCACTTCTACCATTTCTCTTCTCAAAGTGCAGCCACACACACCAAGCACTCATTCCCACGACTCCTCTTTATAGCATTTTCTTTCACCATTGATTCATATTCTTCTTTTATCAATGCTTTTATGCATTGGCAGTCCCCTCTCTCTTTTATCACAGCTGCAAAGTCCCCATATGACCCTATGTAGGGTTTCTCTTCTCTAAATGTAGCTACGCACTTTGTCTCCATTTTCATTTTTCATCTCTTGCAAATTTATTCACTCATTTCAATCAGTTACCTCTCTCTGTCTCGTGCCCATTTTGGAAAGTTGTCTCATCGTCTTATTTCTTGTCTGCAGCCACTAATCGATTAGAACATGCATATCATCTTCTCCATGTTTTATCTTTCTCTCTGTTATTTGTAATTGTAACTGTTTCCATTCTTCTTTAGCGAGCTTTTCCACTTCCATGCTTTGCTTTATGTCTTTTCCTTTCCCAAATAGGACATTTTTCTTATTTTATTTCAGTGCTGCCATCATACATTTGATTTCATTTTATCTTGTTTGTTAAGATTCCTGTGATTGTGTCATATTGTAAATGTAAAGAGATAAGTTCTCTTTAACTCTTTATTCCATGTAGCCATCAAATAACTTTAAATGTTAGCTCTTCATTCACAAGGTTGCCTATGGCCTCCACACAAAAAAAGTAGAATGCCTTTGCTAGACTATTGACACAAGTTAGGAAATGATTTTTTTTAATCATCACTAGGAGAAGTTTGATTGCAAACATTTTGGCATTGCTTCTTGGATGCATTAAAAAATCTATCAATAAGAGGATTTGACGTGAAACTCTGTCAGTCCTTCTAAACAATTGTTTCTGTAGATGTATGTGTTGAGTGTTGAATCTGTCAACTGTCAAAAATTAGATTTTAACAAATCTGATTGTTTGAAGTGTTCCCAAAGCCGAGAGATGCAAAACAAACAAAGCCAGAACTAGAAACCAAACTAAAACAAACGAAAAATCTTTTTGGGCGGTGCTGATTGCTGATTTCCTTGGATGCTCCCGCACCAGACAAACCGGATAGGAAAATTTTTGTGAGTAGAACTCACAAAATGGAGTGAGGTAATAGGATTACCCTTCTAGGCTGTGAACAACCTGCAGCGAACCCCATCGCTGTGTTAGGTACAAAAAGCTACTTTTTCCTCCTCTTCCAACATCTTGCTGGAACATCTGCTGTCCTCCTGCAATTCTGCTCACAACTCTTTTCTCTTCTTGTGGATTTGCATCCACAATGTATCGTCCAACTCCACCAAAAACTCTCTCCTCTCCTCTTTTCGTTTGTGGGATCTAACCCACCCTTATCTGACCTTCTCCACCAAATATTCTCTTTACTCTTCCCCTCATTCGTGGTTTTTGACCCACCATGAACTAACCACCTCCACCAAATCTCACCTACAGCCTCTATTGCTTCCACATGTACATATGCGAGATCTGCAACTAACTCATCCCTATTCATCTTTACTTCACTAAACTCAGAAAAATTAACAGTTACCTCTGCTACAACATCCTCTTCGACCTCTCCTTTTGCAACATTTTCTTCTTTGTTCACTCTTCAATCTTTGTGCCAGCCTTGTCAAGTCCCCGATCAACCTCCAAATTGTAATGTCCCCACAATTTTTTCAATTTATTTCTAGTTACAACACAGCAAGAACCCGTTAAGGATTAGAAATGGAAATACAATAATACTGAAATTGTAGCCCTTCCACTTTCTGGTCACCAAGAGCCCAATATGGGAAGGTGAGAGCATGCACTGTTGAGGGGATCGTTAGCTTCAAACAACTGGAAATATTACAAAGCTTTGGCAGCAAGCCAGCCCCTTCCGCTTATCCAGCGGGTGAAAGCAAAGCTAATAACAACTTGGCAGTAAACCAGCCAAGAACAACCAAGAACTGAAGCAAACAATCACTCGACCACTTATGCAGTTGGAGGACTGGAAATGAAATAAACAATCTACTCTACCGCTTATGCAGTGGAAGGACAGTAATACAAAATAAAGATATAGGTGGCAAGTTAGCCTCTTCCACTTGTTCAGTGGGCCTTGTTGCACAATCCAGAAAATAGTGGTTAGTACTACTACCAACTTTACAATTAAGTAATGTGAAATTAGAGTAGAAATGATATTGTACATTGCTGATAAGTACTTCTACGCTGACCACACTCTGCAAACTCACAACACACCCAAGCAAAGCTGATAACAAGAAGTGAAAGCAAATCTGATAACAACTTGGCGGTAAACCAGCCAAGAACAACCAAGAACTGAAGCAAACAATCACTCGACTTCTTATGCAGCGGGAGGATTGGAAATGAAATAAACAATCTACTCTACCGCTTATGCAGTGGAAGGACAGTAATACAAAATAAAGATATAGGCGGCAAGCCAGCCTCTTCCACTTCCACAACAAACCCACAAAAATGCTCACAACTTCTCTGAGACAGCATGGAATGACCCAAGAACTGAAACACACAATGCCAGAGGAAAGGCAACTACACTAGAATCATAAAACTGCCACAAAAACATCTAAACAAACCTACACACAACCCAAGGCAGCCTTAGCATGGTACGGCCAAGCATGGGGACGATTTTGCATTATAAATCCAAATGATCAAACTAAGCTCTCCAAATTGGTAGGAAATATCGCCTAGGGTCTATAATGATTTAGAGAAAATATCCAGAATGAACAGAAGAACACACAGAAACTAATGATGAATAACCTTCTTCAACACACCCACATGAACAACAACCTGGACACTCAAAAAAAACATTCCTTCAATCCACCTAAAAAACTAATACATAAATCTGCAACATCATCTTCAATCCACTCCTTTGAATGAAGAGCAGTCTTTGGCTCGACTAGCTGCTGTATTGCAAGCAAGAAATAGAACTATGGCTAGGAGGTAAGCGTTCCCCGAACCTTCACTTAGCATTTTGGCAGCATTTCATTATGATATGTTCAAAAGATGAAATGAGAGTCCTCACACTCATATTTATAGACTCTGGAGGCTCAAATCCAAACTCAAATGGTGCCCAAACTCCATTAACTTCATTCATGTCCCCTTCTAGACTTGGCGTCCCACTTCAAGTCTCCTAGGCGTACTTTTTTAATTGTCACAAGGTTATAAAATATCAACATTATAAATAAAGCATGAATAATGCTGATTCTTGGCGCCACCCGACTTAGGGAAAATTGAGACTTAGGATAAAGTAATATTTTCTCCCTTCCTAAGTCGTTCATCCATGAAATAATCAAATATTAAAATCTCATGCCTAAGGTATCAATAAATGTAATGCCCCCACTTTAGCAGTTGACCAAGCATATGTACGTTAGCCTAGCTCTACATGGTCCGGAGGGCTAACGAAGGGTTTAAAGGGATCCTGGAGTGTTTTGGCCTAGTCATTTCCAGTTTGGGCCAAAACGGAGTTGATTTACTTAGTTTTAGGCATACTTACTATTTTTAGTAAGTCAGCAGGACACAATGGAGACTAGTTTTGGTGATTGGATTCGATAATCCTCGGCGAGAGCTTTCCGACGAGCTATCATTCGGTACAGGGAAGGCTTCAGCACGGACATGGGTCCAGAAATTAGATACTTATTTTCAGCTTAATCCCATGCTTGAGGAGGATGCGATTAAGTATGCTGCATTGCACTTGGATGGGAGTGCACACGAGTGGTGGCACCATGGTATGGTCACATTGGGCCATAATCAGATAGACACATACGCAGAGTTCACTAAGAGGTTGATTGACAGGTTTGATACGAAGGATCCAGAACTCCATTTCAAGGAGTTAGCTCAGTTGAGACAGTGGGGTCCTATCGACAGTTACATCTTAGATTTCCAGAGACTATCAGTGTTGGTTACAGACATTTCGGAGAGGAGGTTGATTGTACTGTTTGTGGATGGATTGTCAGAGCCTCTTCGTGGTTGGGTGAAGGGACATGATCCCCTCACATTGCAGGATGCCATTCGGAAGGCGAGAGATCTTGCACCTTCCACTTCTAGGAGTAAGTTCACTCCTAAGGATCCACACTTCAAGAAGGATTAGGATAATAAACCTCTACATAGGGATTCTCAGCCTCAGAAAATGGAATCAAAGAGGTTAGACAATGAGACACTGAACGATTTGAGGCGGAAAAAACTATGTTTTCAGTGTAGGGAACCGTGGGATTTATCTCACAAGTGTCCTCTGAAGGCTAAGGCCAACTAGATGGAGTACTTCTCTGCTAAGGAGTCACAGTCAGAGGATGAGGAGCAGCAGTCAGAGTCTGATGGTGAGAGCAGTACCACTGAGGAGGGTTCAGGGAATGAGAAGTCCCTAGCTAGACTGACAGGTGCTCAAAAGGCAATTACTTTTAAGGTGCGTGGTACCATACAGGGACAGAAGGTGGTTGCTTTGCTGGACACTGGGGCCACACATAATTTCATAGATTCACAGTTAGTGGCTAGGAGAGGGTGGCAAACTGAAGAACATTCAGGATTCCGAGTCATGGTAGCTAGTGGTCACAAGTTACTATGCACACAGAAGATTACAAATCTTCGCATCAGATTGGGAGATGGTTATGAGCTCCAGGATGAGTTCTATGTTGTGGACATGGGTGATTATGACGTTATCTTAGGGATGACTTGGATGGCATCGTTGAGAGAATTTACTCTCAACATGGAGAGAGTAGAGATGAGGTTCCAACATGAGAGCAGGACCGTGGTACTCAGAGGATTATCAGATGGCAGTTGTAGGGTAGTTTCTTTGAGGAGGATGGAGAGGTTGTTCAGACATGATGATGTTGAGTGGGCAGCGGAGTGCTTGATTACGCCAAAATCACCAGAACCACTAGTTAAGAGTCATCCGCCTGATATGCAGGACATCCTTGATAGACATGCCAAGGTATTTGGTAGTATTCCACATGGCGTTCCTCCAGATAGGGGAATAGAGCATGTCATTGAATTAGAAGAGGGGGCTAAGCCCATTATGATCACACCCTATCGTCATCCTAGGAAACACAAGGATGAGATAGAGAAAGCCATCAAGGAGTTGTTGGAGATGGGGCACATTAGGCCAAGCAAAAGCCCTTTTGCTTCAGCAATTGTTTTGGTTAAGAAGAAAGATGGAACAATGCGCATGTGCATTGACTACAGGGCCTTGAACAAGAAAACCATTAAGAACAGGTACCCCATTCCGAGGATAGATGAGCTGATAGATGACCTACATGGGACATGCGTCTTCACAAAGATAGATTTGAGATCAGGGTATCATCAGATCAGTATGAGGGCAGAGGACATCGAGAAGATAGCTTTTCGGTGCCACTATGGTCATTTCGAGTTTCTGGTTATGCCATTTGGGCTAACCAATGCTCCTGCTACTTTTCAGAGTTGCATGAACCAGGTGTTTAGGGGGCAATTGAGGAGATAGGTTTTGATTTTCTTTGACGATATTTTGGTCTTTAGCAAATCATGGGGGGAGAATTTGCAACATCTTGAGGAGGTACTATCTATTTTGGAGAAAGAGTCCCTGTATGCCAAGGAGTCTAAGTGTGAGTTCGGGATGACAGAGCTTTTGTACCTTGGTCATACTATCAGTGCAAAGGGAGTTCGGGTGGACCCTGAAAAGATTAGAGCTATTGTTGATTGGCCCACGCCTACGAACCTTACTCAGCTTAAGGGGTTCTTTGGCTTATGTGGTTTTTATAGGAGGTTTGTTAAGGGGTTTTCTCAGACAGCTGCTCCCTTGACAGATCTTACTAAGAAGGGGGCTTTCATGTGGACAGAGGCAGCACGGAGGTGTTTTGAGCATTTCAAGCAGGTGATGTCTTCATGTCCAGTTCTAGCTCTACCAGACTTCACGAAGCCTTTTGAGCTTCATTGTGATGCATAAGGTGATGGGATTGGAGCAGTATTGATGTAGGAGAAGCACCCCATCGCTTTTGAGAGTAGGAAGCTCCGAGGTGTGGAGAGGAGCTATTCTATTTATGATTGTGAGATGTTGGCCATCATGCATGCCTTGGCCAAATTCCGATCCTACTTGGTTGGAGGGAAGTTTGTGATCAAGACGGATCACAACAGCATAAAGTATTTCATGAGCCAGCGAGACTTGAATGACAGGTAGCAGAAGTGGGTCACTAAATTGCAGGCTTATGACTTTGACATTGAGTTTGTCAAAGGGAAGAAGAATATAGTAGCTGATGCCTTATCCAGAAGACCTCACATTTGTGCTCTTGCAGAGATTACAGGAGATTGGAGGGATAAGATTATAGCAGAGTATGTTGGAGATACTTGGGCTTCAGGTTTGATTTCAGGTACTATACGAGATGATCGCTATGAGGTGATAGATGGATTGATCAGATTTCAGGATAGGGTTTATTTGATTTCGTCATCGTAGTTGAAAGAGGCGATACTGAGGGTATTTCATGATGCGCCTATAGCTGGGCATCCAGGGGTCTTCAAGACCTACAGGCAGATCTGAGAACGGTTCTCATGGAGAGGGCTCAAGGATGATGTTCAGAGGTATGTCGGGGGGTGTGTAGTTTGTCAGCAGAATAAGGGAGAGCACACGTTCCCTGCAGGGTTACTACAACCCTTGCCCATTCCGGACAGGAAATGGGAAAGTATTTCAATGGACTTTATCACTGGGTTACCACGAGTGCAAGGGAGAGATTGCATCTATGTGGTGGTAGACTGCTTAACGAAGTTCGCTCACTTCTTTGCTATTCCGTCCACTTACACAGTAGCACAGGTGGCAGATCTTTTCTTCAGAGAGATATTCAGGTTACATGGGCTGCCTAGATTCATTGTCAGTGATCGAGATAGTAAATTTATGAGTATTTTCTGGCAAGAGTTGTTTAGGTTGTGGCACAGATCTTACACCCAGCACTAGTTATCATCCGCAGACAGATGGGCAGACAGAGATTGTGAATAAATGGGTGGAGGGATATTTGAGGAACTATGTGACTACACAGCAGAGGGCTTGGCTAAGATGGTTGCATATGGGAGAGTACTGTTACAATACTACATATCATATGTCCATCAGGATGACACCCTTCATGGCACTTTATGGTTATGAAGCACCAAGCTTCATGGATTTGGTTTTGGGAGACATTAGGGTGCCCAAAGCCAAAGACTTATTGCAGGATAGTCAGGATATCCTGAGAGCGCTCAAGGAGAACATACAGCAGGCTCAGAATCAGCAGAAGTTGTATGCTGATCAGCACAGGGTAGAACACAGTTTTGAGGTAGGGGATATGGTGTACTTGAGGCTACAGCCATATAGGCAGTCATCGCTCAAGAGGAGCGGAGCAGAGAAGCTGAAGCCTAGATTTTATGGTCCCTACAGGGTGATTCGCAGAGTGGGCGAAGTCGCCTATGAGCTTGAGCTTCCAGAGGGCAGTCGGGTACACAATGTATTTCATGTGTCTAGGCTTAAGAAAGCTATTGGTCAGAGTGTAGTACCTTTTGCAGATTTACCCCCTTTGGATGAGGAGGGGAAGCTCGTGTTAGTACCTAAGGCTATTCTGGACACCAGAGAAAGGAAACTCAGAAACAGGATAGTGAAGGAGTATCTGGTCAGATGGAGAGACCTGTCGGAGGAAGATGCTACATGGGAGAATGAGCAAGTGATACAGCAGGCTAGACTGAGATTGCTTGAGGACAAGCAATTTCAAGGGGGGCGGACTGTAATGTCCCCACTTTAGCAGTTGACCAAGCATATGTGCGTTAGCCTAGCTCTACATGGTCTCGAGGGCTAACGAAGGGTTTAAAGGGATCCTGGAGTGTTTTGGCCTAGTCATTTCCAGTTTGGGCCAAAACGAAGTTGATTTACTTAGTTTCAGGCATACTTACTATTTTTAGTAAGTCAACAGGACACAATGGAGACTAGTTTTGGTGATTGGATTCGATACTCCTCGGCGAGAGCTTTCCGACGAGCTATCACTCGCGCCATTCGGAGTCCGATTGCTAATATATTTTAATGCCTGAAGTGTTATTAAAGTAACATTTAATTTAATTGTAAAATATTAAAGTGTTACTTTAATATTTTATTTTATGGGAATGTGTGCAAATCAAAGGGGCACCCAAGGGAGACATAAGTGAATATTTTAATATGTTTTATATTGCACATCTTTTATCCCACATTGCTCAAGTGAGTTGGGTCGACCCTTGGAAAAAGAATAAAAGGAAGCTTTTGTGGCTTCATTTAGCATGTTGAATTTGAGAAGAAATTGATGTGTGAGTTGCAGATCCTTTCTTGGCATTAGAGGACATCTATCCTTTCGTGTGACATTCTAGACATCATTCCCTTGGGGTTTGGCCTTTGGAATCCATTGCTTTCAGCTTCATTAACAGGCGAATTGGGTGCATTCTGGGTGCATTTCCAGCTACAGGCAGCAACACTATTTGGGTGTATTTCCAGCTTCAGGCCGCAACACTATTCATGCGGGCACTATTCACGTGACACTATTCATGCGGCACTATTCACTTGACACTATTCACGTGGCACTATTCACGTGGCACTATTCATGCAGCACTATTCATGTCATTGTAGCAGCAAGATTGGAAAACATTTGATGGAGCATTATTGCTGGAGTATTTAGTGAGTTGAAAAATCTGCTATGTATTTGATTAATTCTGAAAATAATATCATATCAGCAGTAGTTAAATTTCCAGTTGCATATTATTGTAGTTTCATTCTTGTTCATATTCTGTGATTTCAATTCCATGTAAAACAAACCAACATTTCATTTCTGGAACCTTAAGGGAATTTAAAACATTAAACGGAGAAATAAGGAGTTGGATGCAAACTGTTTGATAAAATTCTTAGCAGCAATTGGTATGGTTTTTGGGCATTCTGGGGTGTCCATTACAATAAATTAAAAATACCTTCTTCTCAATTACTGATTATTGCCAAATTGAGCCGGGAACTGAAGTACTGAAAATCACCAAAATTGAACTGGGTTGGAGCACTGAACTGAACTGCTAAAAATAGCATTGCCGGATATAGTACTTACTAAATATAGTAAGTTCCGAAAACATCTCCAAAAGGATTGCTCTTCGAACCCTGTGGATGAACTTTGAAAACCCAGAAAAACCCAGAAAAACCTAGAAATTCTGACGGGTGCCACCAATTTACTAAAAATAGTTAGTTCGGAAAACTTCTCTAAACTGAATGCATGTCACATCCATGCGAAGTTCTCAGAATACCTAGAAGAAATCCACAGTCTGAATTGTAGAATTCCAATTAGTCAATTATCAAATAGCTCTCGCAAACCTCTACAAAAGTTGGAAACCCTAATTTCTGCTTCTAGTTAGCCTATGGGTCTCTAGAATAGGCTAATGGCCAATTGAACTTCTCACCATTTAGAAGGGGACATTACAGTTTGCCCTCCCTGAGATTGCTTGCCCACAAGCAATCACAAGCTTGGATGCTGCAGAATCTCCTCATTCTCCCAAGTCGCATCCTCCAAAGGCAGATTCTTCCACTTTACTAAATATTCCTTGATTGTCCTCCTCAAGGAACATTCTTTGGAATCAATAATCTCCTTCAGAATCAATACCAACTACCCTTCCTCATCTAATGGAGGCAAAACGGAAGAAGAGATCACATCATTGTGCCCAAGAGCCTTCTTGAGGCGAGACACATGGAATACATTGTGCACTTTGCTACTTGCCGGTAGCTCTAACTCATAAGCCATTGCTCCAACTTTCCTAATGACCTTGAATGGTCCATAGAAACGTGGCTTGAGTTTTTCTACACCACTCTTCTTAAGAGAAGACTGTCTGAAGGGCTGGAGTGTAAGGTAGATCATGTCCCCAACCTCAAAAGTATGCTCAACTCATTGCTGATCAGCATACAACCTTTGCTTATTCTGAGCGATCTGGAGATTATCCTTCAATGCTTTCAACACATCCTGACACTGTCACACCATATCCTTTGTTTGAGGGGCTCTGCTATCCCCAAACACCAAATCAACAAAGTTGGGAGCCTCATAACCTTACAGAGCCATGAAGGGAGACATTCTAATAGACATGTGGTAGGACGAGTTGTAGCAGTATTCTCCTAAATGAAGCCATCTTACCCATGCCTTCTTTTGCTCAAAAACATAATTACGAAGATAACCCTCCAACCACTTGTTAACAATCTTCGTTTGGCCATCGGTCTGCGGGTGATAACTAGTGCTTGGAGTGAGCATTGTTCCACACATTCTAAAACCTCCTGCCAAAAAGTGCTCAGGTTGTTGTCCCTGTCACTTACAATGTTTTTAGGCACCCCATGCAGCCTAAACACTTCTCGAAAGAACACCTCAACAACTTGAGCTGCTGTAAATGAGCTAGTGATGGCAAAAAAGTGAGCAAACTTAGTCAATCTATCTACCACAACATATATACAATCTTTGCCCTGAGTTCGTGGCAAGCCTGTGATGAAGTCCATTGATATACTTTCCCACAAACCAGTCGGTGCCATATGCTCATCCTTGTTCATCTGGTAGGTATGACACTCCTTGATGTACCTCAAGACATCATTCTTCAGCCCCTTCCAAGAAAATCTTTCTCTGATCTGCCTGTATGTCTTGAAGAAACCTTGGTGACCAGCAATAGGAATGTCATGAAAAGTCTGTAAAATTTTCTCCTTCAGCTTGGATTCGGGCACTAGAAAAATCCTTCCCTTGTACAAAATCAGCCCATTCACCAATTTGTACTTTTCATCATGAAAAATACCCTCTATGATGCTAGTTGCAAACTGATTTTTAGCATAATCAGCAAGCAACAGTTCCCTCGAATCAGTAGTAAGCTCACACAGTGAGCTCAAGTGAGGTCTTCTGGATAGAGCATCAACCACAATATTGTTTTTTCTTTTGACATACTCAATGCCAAAGTCATAAGCCTGTAGCTTACTCACCCATTTCTGCTCTTTCATTCAAATCTTTTTGATGCGTGAAGTGCTTGAGACTATTATGATCTGTTTTAACAACAAATTTGCTCCCTACCAAGTATTGTCTGAACTTGGCTAATGCATGCATGATTGCAAGCATTTCCTTGTCATAGATTGAGTAAGACTTCTTAGCTCCATGTAACTTTCTTCTCTCAAACACTATTGGATTCTTCTCTTGCATCAAAACAAAACCAATACCTTCTCCTGATGCATCACATTGCAACTCAAAGGGCTTGGAGAAATCAAGTATAGCCAAAACAGGGCACGAGCTCTTAATCTCCTTGAACTTGTCAAACACTCCTTGTGCCTCTTCTGACCAATTGAAAGGCCACTTTTTAGTGAGATCAGTAAGGGGAGCAACAAGCTGTGAGTAACCCCACAAATCTCCTATAAAAACTGTATAGACCCAAGAATCCCTTCAGATGTGTCAAGTTCTCAGGTGGAGGCCAATCAACAATAGCCTTGATCTTTTCGGGATCTACCTTAACTCCCTCTACACTGATGATGTAACCAAGGTAGAGCATCTCCCTCATTCCAAATTCACATTTGGACTCCTTAGCAAACAAAGATTCCGACTCCAGTATATTGAGCACTTCATCCAAGTGTTGCAAGTGTTCTTCCCAAGACTTGCTGAAGATGAGAATGTCATCAAAAAAGATAAGCACGAACTTTCTCAGCTGCTTCTAGAAGATCTTGTTCACGCACGACTGGAATGTCGCAGGAGCATTAGTCAAGCCAAAGGGCATGACTAGAAACTCAAAATACCCAAAATGGCACCTAAATACAGTCTTTTCAATATTTGACTCCCTCATGCAAATCTGATGGTATCCTAATCTGAGATCAATTTTTGAAAAGAAGACTACTCCATGTAGCTCATCAATCCTGGGAATGGGGTATTGATTCTTGATAGTCTTTTGATTTAGTGCTCGGTAGTCCATGCACATGCGCATGGTTCCATCTTTCTTCCTAACTAGAACCACACTTGGAGCGAAGGGGCTCTTACTTGGACAAATGAAGCCCATGTCCAAGAGTTCCTTGATGGCCCACTCTTTCTCATCCTTCTACTTCTTAGGATACCGGTAAGGAGTGTTAATGACCTGCTTGGCTCCTTCTAACTCAATGATGTGTTCAAACCCTCTATCTGGAGGTCTCCCAGGTGGTTAATCCTCAAAGACTTTGCTTCTTTTTATGATTAGCTCCTGAATATCTTAAGGATATTGTCTCTTCACTTCAATAGGATCGAATGGCATAATCATACACTCTGTTGCCCATTCAACTTGTCCATGTTGAATCAGCTTCTCCATCCTCTTTAATGACATAATACAAGGGCCTCCATTAGACATCCCTCTCAACACTACCTTCTTCCCTTCATACATGAACTTTAACTCTATGGTTTGCGAATTAAGAGTTATCTCTCCAAGAGATTGCAGCCACTGTATGCCAAGGACCACATCATCCATTCCTCCAATGTTGACAACATAGAAGTCATCCTTGACTTCGTAATTACCCAACCTCAGAGACATACTTGCAACAAATGGTAGACCCATTAGCCACCATGACCTTAAAGTCTTCAACTCCATCTGTGACAAGGCCTCCTTTTGCAACAATTCTAGCATCAATGAAGTTGTGAGTTGCTCGTTAGAGCAACGAGTTGATGCTCTCCCAATGTCCTCGAACTCTGAATGACTCATTCTTGTGGAAGCTTGAAAGTTGGGCCACTGCCTTGCCTCCCTTTTGGTCTTCATCAGCCTCTTCCAAGACATCCTCATACTCACTTTCTTCCAACTTTGTCTACTGTTCTGAAAATTCAGATTCTGAACCATCAGCAGAATAGGCCTCCTTGTGATGTGCCTTACCCTTGCCATAACATCTGTGACCCAAGGCCCATGGCTGTTTGCAAGTGTAGCACAAATTCTTTCTTCTAAGATCCTCTCGAAGGTCATTGTCCATCCTAGGAGGGAATTTCTTGATTTGAAAATCTTTTCTTATCTCTCCTTTGAGAGAAGGGCTTGGGTTGAAACTTGGGCTTCGGTGCAGCCAACTCCATACTTCTAGCCTTCTTGACTGCTTCACCAAGAGTTGATGGATCAAACGCCTTCACCCAACCCTTCAACGGTTCCTCCAGTCCTTTCGTAAAAAGGACTACAAGCCTCTTCTCGGTGATGTTGGGCACCATCAATGCGAGTCTTTGAAAATCTTCAATGAAAACATCAAGTGAACCTTGTTGTTTCAGCTGGGAAAAAGATCACGGAACTTCACCTCTGGATCTTTTGTGTCAAACCTCTCAATGAACTTGTTATCACAAAGGCTCGCACCCTTGCTGAGCTCTCAACTCAACAACCTTGTGAAACATGGAAACAACCCCGAAGTGTGGGACCTTGCGCAAGAGGGTTGAATCTCCGGAGAAGGCCGACTTCTATCTCAGTCCAAGTGCAAGTGTTGCAACAACTCAACACTTCAAAACTAACTTCTAAACTACCCTAATAGTTTACAGAGGAAAAGGGAAGAAAGAATTGCTTGAAATAAAAAGAGGTGATGCACCAAGAAGAGATTGTTCCTCTCCCCACCCGAAATGGCACAAGGAATCAACTGAAATGCCCAAGAGATGCACAAACTTCAATTGTATGAGTGACCCAAACACGTGTGGAGGTTAGGATTTTCTAAGTGTCAAGAGGGGAGAGGGATTCCCACAAGTCACACTCAGGAAACAAGTTAACACAACATACATGTGAAAGAAAACCACAAACATACACTTATAATGGAGGTAAGAGAACATACACAGCATGCATAAGTTAAAGTAAGGCAAGACTGGTAATTTCAATTCATTCAAAGGCCAAAGGCCAAACTTATAGTTGCAGAAATGCAAAAATAATTACAAGTCTTCAAGAGAAGAGAAAGAGCATAAGAAAGCTCGAGGCAGCAGGGAGAGAACCCTTTACAATGAGGCTTAACAACCTTATATAGAAAAAGGTTACAAAGGTGATCATGACCCCTGCATGTCAATCTGGAAGTGCAAGGAAGTGCATGCACTTGACTTGTACATGCAAGCAACCTAGCCATACCCACAAAGAGCGATCCTCAGAAGGTGGATTGACTAACCTTCCAAAGTCAGACATGACATAAGTCACCAAGCATGGCCTCGTACCTCCTTGATGGAAATCCTGCCAAAAACATTTAATGCACCCTTGTGGCTGCACACAAGAAAGTGCACAAGTCACCAAAATGGTCGGAGCATTAAAATCCTTAAGTGTCGATCACGCCATCTAGAAGTGTCGCCAGTCGGAAGGAAGTCCGGAGACTTTGGAAGTTTGGACTCCCAAAGTGGAAAGACAAGGGAAGAACTTCGGAACCTCAGGGTTCCGGAGTTCCGGGATAGGAGAAAGGAGGGCAGCAAGGAACCTTGGAACCTCGGGGTTCTTGAGTTCTAGAGGAACTAGAGAGAAGGCAAAGGGGAAAAGGAACTTCAGAACCTGGGGGTTCCGGAGTTCCAGAGAGAAGAAGGAAGACGGGCTAGGAGGGAACTTCGGAACCTCGGGGTTCTGGAGTCCCGAAAAAAGGCAAGGGAAAGAAATGAAGTAATGTGAAATTAGAGTAGAAATGATACTGCCCACTGCTGATAAGTACTTCTATGCTCACCACACTTTGCAAACTTACAACACACCCAAATGGCGCCCAAACTCCATTAACTTCATTTCATTTCATTTCATGGCACCTTCTAGACTTGGCATCCCACTTCAAGTCTCCTAGGCATACTTTTTTAATTGTCACAAGGTTATAAAATATCAACATTCTAAAGCATGAATAATATTGATTCTTGAGGAGGTGCCATCTATCTTGGAGAGAGAGTCACTGTATGCCAAGGAGTCTAAGTGTGAGTTCGGGATGACAGAGCTTTTGTACCTTGGTCATATTATCAGTGCAAAGGGAGTTCAGATGGATCCTGAAAAGATTAGAGCTATTGTTGATTGGCCCACGCCTACGAACCTTACTCAACTTAAGGGGTTCTTTGGCTTATGTGGTTTTTATAGGAGGTTTGTTAAGGGGTTTTCTCAGACAGTTGCTCCTTTGACAGATCTTACTAAGAAGGGGGCCTTCATGTGGACAGGGGCAACACAGAGGTGTTTTGAGCATTTCAAGTAGGTGATGTCTTCATGTCTAGTCCTAGCTCTACTAGATTTCACGAAGTCTTTTGAGCTTCATTGCGATGCATCAGGTGATGGGATTGGAGCAGTATTGATGCAGGAGAAGCACCCCATCGCTTTTGAGAGTAGGAAGCTCCGAGGTGTGGAGAGGAGCTATTCTATTTATGATCGTGAGATGTTGGCCATTATGCATGCCTTGGCCAAATTCCGATCCTACTTGGTTGGAGGGAAGTTTGTGATCAAGATGGATCACAACAGCATAAAGTATTTCATGAGCCAGCGAGACTTGAATGACAGGCAGCAGAAGTGGGTCACTAAATTGCAGGCTTATGACTTTGACATTAAGTTTGTCAAAGGGAAGAAGAATGTAGTAGCTGATGCCTTATCCAGAAGACCTCACATTTGTGCTCTTGCAGAGATTACAGGAGATTGGAGGGATAAGATTATAGCAGAGTATGTCGGAGATACTTGGGCTTCTGGTTTGATTTCAGGTACTATACAGGATGATCACTATGAGGTGATAGATGGATTGATCAGATTTCAGGACAGGGTTTATTTGATTCCGTCATCACAGTTGAAAGAGGCGATATTGAGGGTATTTCATTATGCGCCTACAGCTGGGCATCCAAGGGTCTTCAAGACCTACAGGCAGATCCGAGAGTGGTTCTCATGGAGGGGGCTCAAGGATGATGTTCAGAGGTATGTCAGTGAGTGTGCAGTTTGTCAGCAGAATAAGGGAGAGCACACGTTTTCTGCAGGTTTACTACAACCCTTGCCCATTCCGGACAGGAAATGGGAAAGCATTTCTATGGACTTCATCACTGGTTTACCACGAGTGCAGGGAAGAGATTGCATTTATGTGGTGGTAGACAGATTGACGAAGTTTGCTCACTTCTTTGCTATTCCCTCTTCTTACACAGCAGCTCAGGTGGCAGATTTGTTCTTCAAAGAGATTTTTAGGTTGCATGGGCTACCGAGATTTATTGTTAGTGACAGGGATAGCAAGTTCATGAGCGCCTTTTGGCAGGAGTTGTTCAGGTTGTGCGGTACAGATCTTACACCTAGTACGAGCTACCATCCTCAGACAGATGGGCAGACAGAGATAGTAAATAAATGGGTGGAAGGTTATTTACGGAACTATGTGACTGCGCAGCAGAGAGCTTGGGTCAGGTGGTTACACATGGGGGAGTATTGTTACAATACCACATATCACATGACCATCACGATGACTCCATTTATGGCATTGTATGGGTATGAAGCACCAAGCTTCATGGATTTGGCTTTGGGGGACAACAGAGTGCCCAAAGCCAAGGATCTGTTGCAGGATAGTCAGGATACCCTGAGAGCTCTCAACGAGAATATACAATAGGCTCAAAATCAGCAGAAGTTGTATGCTAACCAACATAGGGTAGAGCACAGTTTCGAGGTGAGGGACATGGTGTATTTGAGGCTACAGCCATATAGGCAGTCATCGCTCAAGAGGAGCGGAGCAGAGAAGCTTAAGCCTAGATTTTATGGTCCCTATAGGGTGATTCGCAGAGTGGACGAAGTCGCCTATGAGCTTGAGCTTCCAGAGGGCAGTCGGGTACACAATGTATTTCATGTGTCTAGGCTTAAGAAAGCCATTGGTCAGAGTGTAGTACCTTCTGCAGATTTACCCCCTTTGGATGAGGAGGGGAAGCTTGTGTTAATAATTGAGGCTATTTTGGACACCAGAGAGAGGAAACTCAGAAACAGGATAGTGAAGGAGTATTTGGTCAGATGGAGAGACCTGCCGGAGGAAGATGCTACATGGGAGAATGAGCAGGTGATACAGCAGGTTGGACTGAGATTGCTTTAGGACAAGCAATTTCAAGGGGGGCGGACTGTAATGTCCGTACTTTAGCAGTTGACCAAGTGTATGTGCGTTAGCCTATCTCTACATGGTCCCGAGGGCTAACGAAGGGTTTAAGGGGATCCTGGAGTGTTTTGGCCTAGTCATTTCCAGTTTGGGCCAAAACGGAGTTGATTTACTTAGTTTCAGGCATACTTACTATTTTTAGTAAGTCAACAAGACACAATGGAGGCTAGTTTTGGTGATTGGATTCGATACTCCTCGGCGAGAGCTTTCCAATGAGCTATCACTCGTGCTATTCAGAGTCCGATTGCTAATATATTTTAATGCCTGAAGTGTTGTTAAAGTAACATTTAATTTAATTGTAAAATATTAAAGTGTTACTTTAATATTTATTTTATGGGGATGTGTGCAAATCAAAGGGGCACCCAAGGGAGACATAAGTGAATATTTTAATATGTTTTATATTGCACATCTTTTATCCCACATTGCTCAAGTGAGTTGGGTCGTCCCTTGGAGAAAGAATAAAAGGAAGCTTTTGTGGCTTCATTTAGCATGTTGAATATGAGAAGAATTGGTATGTGTGAGTTGCAGATCCGTTCTTGGCATTAGAGGACGTCTATCCTCTCTTGTGACATTCTAGACGTCATTCCCTTGGGGTCTGGCCTTTGGAATCCATTGCTATCAACTTCATTATCAGGCAGATTGGGTGCATTTCCAGCTACAGGCAGATTTAATGTTTGTTCATATCTTCTTCCCTACTTGTCCGATGCTTATGCCATTTTGAGGAGATGATTTTATGAAGATATTGGACTATTGAAGACAAATTAATATTGCCGCAACACTATTCACGCGGGTACTATTCACTCCGGGTACTATTCATGTCACTGTAGCAGCAAGATTGAAAATGATTGCTGGAGTATTATGTCAATAATGCTGGAATAATTAGTGAGTTGATAATCTGCCATGTATTTGATTTTATTGATTTTGAAAATAACATCTTATCAGCAATAGTTCAATCTTCAGTTTGCATATTATTGTAGTTTCCTTCTTGTTCATGTTATGTGATTTCAAATCTATGCAAAGACATAAAAACAAACAAGCATTTCATTTCCGAAGGCATAAGGGGTTTAAACATTAAACAGTGAAATAAGGAGTTGGCCGCAAACTGTTTGACCAAATTCCTATTTGTGGCTGGTTTAGTTTTTGGGCATTCTAGGGTGTCCATTACATCATCTTCTCCATGTTTCATCTTTCCCTCTGTTCCTTGTAACTGTAACTGTTTCCATTCTTCTTAAGCAAGCCTTTCTGCTTCCATGCTTTGTTTTATGTCTTTTCCTTTCACAAATGGGACATTTTTCTGATTTTATTTCAGCGCTGCCATCATACTTTTGATTTCATTTTATCTTGTTTGTTAAGATTCCCATGATTGTGTCATATTGTAAATGTAAAGAGATAAATTCTCTTTGACTCTTTATTCCAAGTAGCCATTGAAGAACTTTAAATGTTAACTCTTCATTCACTAGGTTGCCGGTGGCCTCCACACACAAAAATAGAATGCCTTTGCTAAACTATTGACCCAAGTTAGGAAATGATTTTTTTTTATTACCAGGAGAAGTTTGATTGCAAAACTTTTGGCATTACTTCTTGGATGCATTAAAAAATATTTCAATAAGAGGATTTGATGTGAACAATTGTTTCTGTAGATGTATGTGTTGAGTGTTGAATCTGTCAACTGTCAAAAATTAGATTCTAGCAAATCTGATTGTTCAAAGTGTTCCCAAAGCTGAGAGATGCAAAACAAACAAAGCCAGAACTAGAAACCAAACTAAAACAGCCGAAAAACATTTTTGGGCGGTGCTGATTGCCGACTTGCCCGGGCGCTCCTGCACCAGTTTTCCCTTTATTAATTTATCCTCATTGCCGTCTTTATGCACCTTTCAGTACTCCTCATAATTGCTGTCTTAGAATCTACTGATGCCTTATACTAGCTGTATGTTTATTACACTACTGTTATATACATGGGCGATTTCATTAATTATATCTTTGTCTTGACTTCATAAATAGTAGTCAACTTAAGTATCTCAAGTCGGCTAGCATATGATGTTATTTCAGTTTCAATTCAGCCACAAAAAAGATAGTCTTGTTGCATAAGAGGAAGGTGCCAACGTGCTTCACTTTCGACTCTAACAAGTATAACAGATATACTTCACTCAACCTCATATAATATTATCAACTTCATTATTTTATACTTGTAATATTAGTCTTCTATGCGGTCAACCTATCCATCAATCTTTCACCAATTTTATCTTCTTCAAACAATCTCTTGACAATGGTTTCTTTGACATTAATGACAATTAATGTAACATTCTTTGACATCAAACTTAGACAACGAATTCCTCCCACAATGACTTTGACATCAATGACAACTATATACAATAATCTCCACTGAGTGCCTTTGACATCAATGGCAATATTTAACAGGAAAAGCATATGAGTATAGGATAGAGATTGGATAGGAAGTAGGTGGTACCATGGTGATTTTTGAATTAATAAGTTGCATAAAACTAAGTTAAGGCCAAACAAAATTGAAATGACCACTACTTGAGTTGTGGACAATCATAAAATTATTAACATACTACTGACCTAAACCTGCCATACCATTTATGGTATGAATGGGAAGGCAAATTAGCCATACACTACTGTGATGTCCCCTTCTTGTTGACATTAGATTTTCAGTGAGATTGGCCTATCATTCTGACCCTCGTAGGCTAATGAGGATGGTTAGTGTTGCTAATATTATAGCGTCGGTAGTAATCCTACAGGCCAACTACCTGAGACCAAATATGTGAATGGCCTATCGGCCTTACATATTGTTGTGATGTATTCACACATTGCCCCATTGCAAATGGGGACCCCTACTTTGTTTTGCTTTCTAGGGTTTGTTTTCTTGGTCTTTTAGGTTCTTGTCTATTAACCTTTGCATTTGGAGAGTTGTCAGAGGGATCATTAGGTAACAGGCTCTGCTTGAGTTGAGGTGGGTCAGTAGGTGGTCTAGGTTAGGTTTTACTCTTGTTGCTAGGTTATGTCATGTCTGAGTTTGAGGGGGTCAATGAAGCTTTGTGAGTAAGTATCATCTTTGAGGGTTTGAGATTGATCCAATTGATAAAAGATGAAGTCATGGGCATTGATTGATGTGAAGCTAACCTATTTATCCTTTGGGGATGCCTTGGATAAGTCTGGACTTGGAGATTTGATGAAAAGGTCAAACTTTGAGCCTCAAGGATGAATTTCGCACCTGACCCTTTGAAAGGGTCCATAGCGAAATTCTAGGATAGGTCCTGTCCTTCCAGGGGTACTTGGGCAAAATGGCTAAGATGTCCTTGTAATCCAATTCTTTTGAGCCAGGAACTCTTCGAGGTGGTTTGTTCGAGGTAAGAGCAATGTGATTGAGGGAGAACTTTGAATGTTTGAGTAATGTCTAAGGCAAATTCACCAATTTCGCTCCTGACCCTTCCAAAGGGTCCAGAGCGAATTTCCTTGGATCTTCTTTCCTGGTCCTAATTTGCATAAGAAACCTTGTCCTTATGGTGGTATGAAGAGAGCATTGATGTTTGCAACAAGGATAAGTGATGAAAAGTGAGGAATTTGGACATGATTGCACATTTCGCTCCTGACCCTTCCAAAGGGTCCAGAGCGAAATTCCCATAACCTCTATTTTGCTCCTTGTTATGATCAAGTTTTTTGACTTCTAAGGCATGGTTGGGAAGATTTTCATGGGTACTTGCCTTTGAAAAGGTAGTTTGAGGCAATGAAGTGGTGAAAATCAACCCAAAGGATGAATTTCTCTCCTGACCATTCCAAAGGGTCTAGAGCGAAATTCCTAAAAAGCGCACCCTTTTCTTCCTTGATTAGACCAAAATCTTAGTTCCTTGGACATAGTTGGAAGTGGATTGATATATTCTTGCCTTTTGAAGTGATTGAAAGTGAAGGAGATGAAGGATTTTAGCTAAAACACAAATGTCGCTCCTAACCCTTCCAAAGGGTCCAGAGAGAAATTCCTCAAAGTATCTATTTTCTCTTGGTTTGAGGTCAAAACCTTAGTTCCTTTGGCATAGTTGAGGGAAGATTGGTATGTATTTGCCTTGCAAGATGGTTTGAAGTTAAGGAAGTGATGGGATCAAGCCTAAATCTTGAATTTTGCTCTTGACCCTTCCAAAGGGTCCAGAGCGAAATTCTCAAAACCTCCTTTTTTCTCCCAATTTTGTGTTGAGCCAAGCATTGACCAAGGTGAATTGAACTTGAAGATACCCCTTGGCATGCATTTGAATGAGTTATGATCACAAAAGGTGAAGATTTTTAGCTAAAACTTGAATTTCTCTCCTGACCCTTCCAAAGGGTCCAGAGCAAAATTCTCTATAGGTCCTATCCTTGGCCATGGTCCAGAGCGAAATTCTCAAAAATATATAATTTGCTCATGTATGAGTTCAAGATATGGATTCCTAGGCCTTGGTGGAGAGAAGACTAATATTTTTTTGCCTTAAGATGCAATTTGGAGCAAGGGAGGGATGGAATTGTGTCTTAATCATGAATTTCACTCTTGGCCCTTCCAAAGGGTCCAGAGCGAAATCCTTTGAAATCCCTATTTTTCACCTTGTTTTAGCTGGGCAAGGGTCTAGTTGTGAGATCATGATGGGAGGAGGTTTGAAGGTTAAGTCCAAGATTGTGAAATGTTGAAAATGAGGTCTAATTGAGCAAAATAGCAAAAATCGCTCTTGACCCTTCCAAAGGGTCCAAAGCGAAATTCCTATAGGGCTTGTCCCTAGAGAGGATCCTGAGCGATTTCTATTTTGATGCCTTCTTGTTAATGATTTAAGGTAAGAAATGCTATGTTCGGATAAATATATCATGTGTACTTAATCATCTTTCGGTTTGTTTTGCAGATGGAGGAGCATCAGGCCAGGATAAGGGCGACCTATTCCAGTCCCATCATCATCAAGGACACTCCAAATGCATGGAGAAAGACTTCAAGTGTTCAAGAAAAGCATTGGAAGACTTCAAGTGTTCAAAAAGTAAAACTAACCATCCTCAAAGATCTTCATCCTACCACATGGAGAAACCACAAGATATCAGACGAAGGATCTTATAACACTTCAAGACAAAGAGAGCTACCAGAGTAGGTGACTTGACTATGACTTCCTATCACCATAATGCAAAACCAAGAAGGAGGCTTCATCAAGCACATGGGAGTCAAAGGGGTACATCATTCATCGCATCAAGGACGAAGGGCGATCAACCAAAATCAGTGCAAGAGTACATTGAAGAAGCACATAGTTTCAAAAGAGTTAATCAAAGTTAGCTTCTCGGCATCATCAAATTGAGTATCCAAGAGATCAACCAAACACAAACATCAGACAGGGTGGCATCCCAGTCACTGTTCCTCTAACCAGATTGGTCCACCTCAGCATGTCCAGATTCAATGTACCTGACTCACCGGTGATGGCACAAACTTTGGTGTACCTACCCCTACTTCCTATTGGTCCACACTCATTGACCTAATTAGGGTTTCCATCTTGTTTCCATCTTGATTGGCTAAGGAAGTTTGTTATAACAAACCCTAATTAGGGTTTCCATCTTGTAATCCTAGTCGTTGATCTTAAATTGATCTAAGCCATTGAATTGTATTGAGAGCATTATAAAAGGCTTTGGCTCTTCATTTGTAAAGGTTAATAGTCAGAGATTAGTTAATAGTTAAGAGTCAAGAGTTAGTAGCTAGAATAGTGAATAGAATAGCAATTAGAGTAGATTAGGAGGAGAAGGCAAGAAATTGTTGCCTAAATTGTAAATGAATTCCATTTTCATTGAAGTTAAGGTGAAATGTGTTCTTTCTTGCAATATGCATGGTTTCTTGTTGAATCTTCAATTTTAGATGGTAGATAATTAGATTGAATGGAGAAAAATTGTT
Organism: Cryptomeria japonica; assembly: GCF_030272615.1. NCBI lineage: Eukaryota > Viridiplantae > Streptophyta > Pinopsida > Cupressales > Cupressaceae > Cryptomeria > Cryptomeria japonica. The sequence continues at coordinate 604,030,155 of NC_081410.1, forward strand.
GAATGCACTCGCGTGGAGTCCGCCTAGTCCAAACCACTAGCCTCTTGCTGATTGTAAGTGCGCCTTGTGTGGTCAACTGGCATGAATGAGTTTAATCTCAAGTCGTTACGCGTCTATTGTTCATGCATTAACTTGAATGGTGATCAGTGTCCGATGGTGTAACGATTTGAACATCTTAAAATTCCCTTAGAAGATCGCACTGAGTTGGTGTCGAATTGTTCAATCTGATGGTGAGACCCAACCCAGTAGGACTCCACCTAGTCGTTCATCCATCTTCTTGCATTCTAGGTCTTAGAGTAGATTTTTTGAGCCTTGTATCTTTTGATGTTTCTTTATCTTCCAGCCAGTAGATAGGATTCAAGTTCTAGCAGATTAAACACTCAGGCCATCAAACGTAAGTCCCCTTGTGATTCTAGCATAATCACATCACACCAACAGAGCTTATCCACATGTAAATTACGTTGAACGTGTGATGTGATTATGCTAGAATCACAAGGGGACTTACGTTTGATGGCCTGAGTGTTTAATCTGCTAGAACCAGAATCCTATCTACTGGCTGGAAGATAAAGAAACATCAAAAGATACAAGGAAGATTCAAGTTCTAGCAGATTAAACACTCAGGCCATCAAACGTAAGTCCCCTTGTGATTCTAGCATAATCACATCACACCAACAGAGCTTATCCACATGTAGAGAACCTACATACCAGAACCTCGGAGTTGCCTCGATTGATCCTTAGGCGAAATCTTCAGCATTCGGGGAAACTTTGTTCAAGAGAGGATAAGATAACTTGATATTTTATTCTGTGTTCGCATGTGCATAAAAAACACATCAACACATATTTAGTAAACCGATTATTTACTGTCACCATGCTTTATACACTTCGTTTTTCTTATATGCATGATTAATAAGCAAACATATTATTTAAATCGGTATGTGTATAACCGATTGGGCCTTGATTAACTGTTCGTTAAGTGGTCGACTTATGGTGAAAATCCGCCATGCCTTATTAGAAGGGTGCGACACCTCTATGTGAAGTCGTGTCTCCTTGAAAGGAGCCGACTCTTGGAGACTATTATCCATCAACAGCTATATATGATGATCATGTCTTCACTCCTTAGAATGATACACACATCTTCAGCATTTTGCATATAACCTACAGCAAGTTCGAATGTTATACACAGCAGTTTGAATACATACTGCAGTTCTCATACACACCAGATTGTGGAAACTCAGACAGTAGCCTGCACGTCTTGAGACCGATTCATACTTAGTTTGCTTCAAGGTGTAAAGCAATACATATTGTAAAAGGCATCTGGCTGTTGATAAATATAATATCTGCAATCTTGTTTGAATTGTCTTATATCTACATTTCATTAATCTGATCATTAAAAAAATAAAAAAAAATAATAACAGTTAGAGGGTCTCCTGAGGATTGTATCATCTCCAGTGTTCAGTATACTTTGGTTTGGTCTTCGTTTGGCATCATTCGGACTTCATTTGCTATGGTATTGCTATACTTACTATTTATAGTAAGCCTTGGGTTGTTCGAGAAGGACCCTTTCTATTCTTAGTAGGGGTGTATGGTCACATGGGGAAAAGTAGAGTGGACTCCCATTTTAGACGGCATCGAAAAATGTTAAGTATTTTGGGAGATATTAATGTTCGTGGCCAAATTAATAATAAAACATTAGTTAAGGTAAATATAAAGTTATAACTTAACTTTATAACTTGAGGGTCTAGGCATCATAAGGAGGGGGCCGAATTATTAATTATTTCCGTGCACATAACCCAAGGTTTTATTTATTTAATGATGCTAACGTAATGTAATAACATTTTTAATGTTATTAAAGTGTATTTTGGAGAAGTCCGAACTTCTCATGGAGAATATATAAGTTGAATAAGAGAAGTTTGACTCATTATTATTGTGCATCTTCTTTCAATAAAATTGTTGAGAGAAGAGACCAAGAGACCAAGGGTTTCAAACTTTCATCCGCCATTGGAGAACGATACTTCTTCATTGTTGCAGCTATCTGAGGTAGTGAGATATCTATTGAAGTTGGCATTTGGAGAGCTTCATCTAGAAGTTCTACTTGGGCTTATTTTGGTGTTGAATCAGAGGGTTTCGGCGTATAAATCATTAAGAGGGATCCAAAGGAAAGTGCAGATCAGTAACAACAATCAAATCGTTGTTGGCACATTGTTTAGGGGAGTACGAATGGTATATTTTCCAGCTGTAGTTGCAGCAAGGCGGCACCCTAGTAATGGTACGATTTTGGTTTAGAAGGCTGCCAAGATTCCTAAGTAAATTTGTAGTGAGGCATCCTGTAGTAAAGAAGCCAACAACGACATCCTTGGAGGCATAGATATCAATTTTGAGGAGGATCGAATCAATTAGGGAGCTGCTTTTTATCAGAAATTTCTAGCAGTAATAATATCTCCCATTCTCTGGGTATGCATGTTTTGTTAAGGCTTATTATTCAAAAAATAATGAAGTTATATGAATGGGTTATCATTTCTTGTAACAAATTTTAAGATATTTAGTTGTGATTATTTCAATCAGATTATATGCATTTGCTTTTTGCAATCAAACCCTCGAAAAACACAAAGAAATCACAAAAATACAAAACTCAAAACAAATACAACAACAGTATCAGTAGTTAGAGCCAATAGGGTTTTGTTGATGTGTATTTTGTACACGACCAAACACAGAATAAAATACCTAAAGGTACCTTATCCTCTCTTGAATAAAGCTCCCGAATGCTGAAGATATTGCAGAAGGATCAATCAGAGAGCCTTCAAGGTTCCTGTTATGTAGGATCTCTACTTGTGGATAAGCTCTTTGTGGTATGATGTGATTTTGCTGGAATCACAAGGGGACTTACACTCGATGACCTGAACGTCTGATTTGCTGGAATCACAAGATTTCACTGGCCTAGATTTTGAAAAAAAGGAAAAAGGATGAGGGCGAGGGAAGGATCTAATTCTGATACTAAGAATGTAGGAGCAATGAATGACCTTTGATGAAATTCTAACTAAGTCTTGTTTTGACATCCCAGGACCATCTCCACAAGATTAGTGCGATCTTCGGAGGAAAGCTTTGTGATGTTCAGATCATTGCTACAGGCATAGACACCATCAGGCTGATGCATGTCAATGAAGAAGCGACAATTGAAGTTAAGCTCAAGCTGAATGATTCCAGTTGACTACACAAGGCAAGTCTGCAATCAACAAACTGCTAGTAGTATGGATATACAAATTTCACCATCAATCAAACACATTTCTTCCACTCATCTAATAACATGAAATCAAATCTGAGAAGTATAAAGACCATGCAAATTGTTGAATCGACCCATAGATTTCACCATTTCTTCAATGAAGTTTTACAAGTCTTTTACAACAACATCTTGGCAACAATCTTTGCCTTCTCTTGCTATTCTACTCTAATTGCTATTCTATCAACTGACTATTCACTATTAGCTAACTATTCACCTACTATCAACTATTGACTAACTATTAGCCTTTACAAATGAGGAGCCAGGGCTTATATAGTGCCCACAATACAATTCAATGGCTTAGATCAATTTAAGATCAATGGCCAAGATTTTACAATGAAACCCTAATTAGGGTTTGTTACAACAAACTCAATTCTGGCCAATGAAATAATTGCATTATTTGGACACAGGTCTTCTCTGGAATATTCGACCAATGGAGAACCGGGGTAGGTACATCGAAGTTTGTGCCATCTCCCATGAGTCAGGTACATTGAATCTGGACACGCTGAGGTGGACCAACCCGATTGGAGGAGTGATGACTGGGATGCCACCTTGTCCGACACTTGGTTGATGTTCAATTTGATGATGTTTAGAAGCTAACTTTAATTAACTCTTCTGAAACTATTGGCTTCTTCAACGGACCCTTGCTTTAACCTCGTTTGTCTTTGATGTGCAGGATGGATGGTGTACCTTTCCTTCAAATGCTGGACTGGAAGAGGTCGTGCTTGATGATGCTGAGCTGGAGAAGGCCGTCCTTGATGATGTTGAACTGGAGAAGGTCGTCCTTGTTGATGCCGGACTGGAGAAGGTTGTCCTTGTTGATGCCGGACTGGAGAAGGTCACTTTTTAACTACAAGACAAACAAAAAGATAATTAAAGACACATGATAAATTCATTTCAACATAGCATTTTCAACTTAAATCATCAACAAAAAGATATCAAGATGAAACTTGCCCAAGATTTTCTCCAGGAACAGACCCTATAAGAATTTTGCTCTGGACCCTTTGGAACGGTCAGGAGTGAAATTCCAACTTTAGCTCAAAATTCACATTTTTGAAGGTCAAACATCTTTCCAAGGCATTCCAAATAGCTTTTCTCACCCTAGTCCAGGCCTGACTTAGCACAAAATTTGGAGAAAAGGATGGTTTTAGTGTTTTTCGCTCTGGACCCTTTGGAAGGGTCAGGAGCGAATTTCTTGTTTGTAGCTCATTTTTTTTTTTTATCATTTCAACTTCAATCCACCTCACAAGGCAAGGAAGCACTTTTCTTCTCTCATCCAACCCAAGTTTATCTTGATTTTGCAAGGCAAAATAGGTGATTGAAGGATTTTCGCTTTGGACCCTTTGGAAGGGTCAGGAGCAAAAATCTTGTTTAAGGCTCATTCCTCCATCATTTCAACTTGAACTCGCCTCCAAGACTAAGGACACATTGCCTCATTCCTCTCCAGGGTATAAAAACCAAAATCTTGTCTTGATTTGCAAAAATAAGGGGTATCTTAGAAATTTCGCTTTGGACCCTGTGGAAGGGTCAGGAGCGAGATTTTTATTAGGCTTCAAAATTTGCATTCTTGGCAACCAAAATCCACTCTAAGGCAATCCAAATGCCTTCTCACACCCTTGTCCAAGCTTGGCTTTGCTCAAATTTTGGAAAAAAGATGGTTTTAAGGATTTTCGCTCTGGACCCTTTGGAAGGGTCAGGAGCGAAAATCACTTCTAGGCTTAATTCCTTCATCTTTTATGGTTTCTAGCTACTTAAAGTCACTCTCAGGGGCAACTTCTCCTTGAATTTACCTTAGCCCACACTTGATCTAGCAAAAAATTGATAGCAAAGAGAGGTTTTGAGAAAATTCGCTCTGGACCCTTTGGAAGGGTCAGGAGTGAAAATCTCATTCTTGACCCAAAATCATCATTCTTTCAACTTGAAACTTCTTTGCAAGGTAGAATCTCATCCTTCATTGCCCTAGGAACAAGGTTTCATGTCCAAGAAAGGTTAAAAAGTAGGCTTATAAGGAATTTCGCTCTAGACCCTTTGGAAGGGTCAGGAGCGAAATTTCCTTTCCTGGCTAAAATCCTTCATTTTCACAACTTCCAAACACCCTCAAAGGCAAGATCATGTCCATTTCCCCTTTCAACATGCTTTGGACATCACAATTTGGTCAAATAGGGAAGGAAATGAGGTCTAGGAGGATTTTCACTCTGGACCCTTTGGAAGGGTTAGGAGTGAAAATCATGATTTGGGCTTGATTCTTCCTTTTTCCAACTCAAAATCACCTCAAGAGGTAACTAAACATCATTCTTCACCCAAGGGATAAGGTCTTAAGCCAAAACAAGGTCAAAAGAATAGGCTTGCAAGGAATTTCGCTGTGGACCCTTTGGAAGGGTCAGGAGCGAAATTCACCTTCTTGGCAAGAATCCTTCATTTTTTCAAAGCTTCCAAACATTTCCAACGTCCAAACATGTCTACTCTTCCCTTCAAAATGCCTTGCAAAAAAAAATTTGGTCAAATAAGGCTAGAAATGAGTCTTAGGTTGATTTTTGCTCTGGACCCTTTGGAAGGGTCAGGAGCGAAAATCTTGATTTAGGCTTTAATTGCTCATTTTTCAAACTTCAATCTTCTCCTGGAGGCAAATATAGATTGTTTTCCACTTGAGGAACCAGGTTTTAAGCCCATTCAAGGTAGCAAATGAGGATTATAGTGAATTTCGCTTTGGACCCTTTGGAAGGGTCAGGAGCGAAATTCACTATAATCCTCATTTGCTACCTTGAATGGGCTTAAAACCTGGTTCCTCAAGTGGAAAACAATCTATATTTGCCTCCAGGAGAAGATTGAAGGGTCAGGAGCGAAATTCCTAATCTTGGCCAAAATCCTTCACATTTCTAGGTTCCATCACCTCAAAAGGCAGAGACATGTTATTTCCTTCCCAAATTCGCCCATGGAACAAGGTTGGTATCCAAAACAGGGGAGCAAATGAGGCTTATGAAGAATTTCGCTCTGGACCCTTTGGAAGGGTCAGGAGCAAAATTCCTATTTTTGGACAAGATCCTCACTTTTCAAAACACTTCTCAAGGCAAGAACACATCAAGACTCACACACAAAGCCTAATAAACCAATGCCCATCCAAAACAAGGAAGGAAAATGAGAGTCATAAGGATTTTTGCTCTGGACCCTTTGGAAGGGTCAGGAGCGAAATTCCTCTCCCAGGCTGGAATCCATCATCCCAAGGTCTAAAATCTCCTCTCCAAGGCAAAGTTGCATCAAACCTTCTCAATTATGCCTCAAAAGTCTACAAACTTGGTCAAGCTAAGGAGAAAAATAGAGGAAATAAGAATTTCGCTCTGGACCCTTTGGAAGGGTCAGGAGCGAAATTCACCTTAGGCCATGATCCTGACTTCATTTTTTTGCATTTCTTTTGTATAAGTGACATTTCCTTATATCTTTCTTCTTTCTTATACTTTAAGTTATATTCCATATATACTTTCAGGATGTTTGAGAGTGGTTTTGGACCTCCAGGAGTTATATTGCAAAATCTAGTTTTTGGAGGATTCTTCAGTTTTCCAGACTTAGTCAAATTTCAGGATCAGGACATTCCAGACTTAGCCAAATTTCAGGATCAGGGCATTCCAGACTTAGCCAAATTTCAGGGCATTTGAAGATCAGGATGACATTCCAGACTTCATCACTCACCAACTTGACCTAGCTCGGACCTTCAAGAATGATACCCACTCACAAAGCAAGACACAATTAGCAACAACAGCAAAACCAGGCCCTAAGGAAGACTCTAAAAGAAACCCTAATTCTGGGGCCTTGTGGACTCACCCTGGCTCAAGCAAAGCCTGTAATCCAACGATCCCCTCGACAACACTCATCCTGCAAAGGCTAACAGACAAAACCCTAAAAGACCTAGAAAACAAACCCTAGAAAGCAAAAAGCAGGGGTCCCCATTTGCAATGGGGCGATGTGTGAATACGTCACAACAGGTTCTTACAGTGGTATCAAAGTTCTTTCTTGCCATCCTTGTGGGGTTTGAATGCAACCAAGTGGCAGAGAAAAGAGATATTATTAGAGGGAATACAGAAAAAATTGGCATCCACCACAGATACCTGAAGGGGAAACAACTTCTGGTTTGATTGTTCTTCATCAGGGGTCTTCCTTAGGACCTTCAAAATAGGTTGCTAGTATGGGTGACAGAAGAGACAATAGTCCACCACGAGATGAAGCTAGGGAAGTTAGGGAAACCATGAGAGGTTTACAGGATGGACAAAAATGTATAGCAGATGCATTGCAGCAACTTACCGCAGCTATACAATAGTAGGCTAATCCTAGGAGGCAGAATCATGAGCAGGAGGAAAATAGGAGTGTGGTTGGGACTCCTAGGGCTTGTAGGACTCCTACACACACTGTTGATCGGCCTACTAGACCTACTTTCCTGAGGAATGAGCCAGAAGGAGGCGGTGTAGGGGAAGATGATAATGCTATGTTTGTGGACAATGTCATGATAGTGCATGATGAGTGGAGCTTACTACCCCTTGATGTAAGAGAAAATTTGAACTTTGATAGGTTCCTGACTCAGAAGAGGGAGCATGCTAGAGCTAGGCAAGACAAGAGGCCACTAAATCAGAACAAGGATTTGTAATATGCTACCAGTAAATTGACCCTACCCCTATTTGATGGAAGTGGAAAGGTCACAACACGGTCATGGATTCATAAGTTGGACACCTACTTCAACTTACGGCCTATGACAGAGGGGGATGCAATTAAATTTGCCACATTGCATTTAGATGGAGTGGCTAATGATTGGTGGCACAATGGAATGGTTACCTTGCAACATAACCTCATCACTTCATATTAGGAGTTTGTGTTGGAATCCAAGAACACTGAGAGTGGGGGGGGGGGAGGGGGGTGAATCAGTGTTCTGCCAGTATTATTAATTTTAACCTTATTAACAATGCAATTCAGTACCCTGTAACCATAAAAGAATACAACAACAAATAGAAATGAAGCAACCACAAGAGCATACATCATAACACAAATATTTATACGTAGAAAACCTCAAAGAGGAAAAACCACGGTGGGATTGGAGACCCACAATATTTATCCACTGGCCAAATGACTAAATATTACAATAGGGGCCTGCACATGCAGGAAGGCCAACAGCCTAGAGCACATTGCTCATCACAAAAGGAGCCTCATTGACTACAAACACCACATATGGAGTTACAAACAAAATTTTGAACTCTCAGAGTGCATTTGCTATGCTGGATGAGTTCCGATTAAAGCACAGTCTGTACCGGTTTACACTGTGTCCTTCCTTACCGATATCTTGCTTCGCTTCCCAAACCTCTAAACCAATATCCAAGACCGACTACAAAATATTACATTTGCATTCTGTCGATCAAGATCGCTCGCACAATATCACATCACTATATTCCATTACATGTCATGTCCTTCTAAAATAACCTAACTGGATTGACTTAAATACCCTTCCAAAACACAAACATAAATGCCTTATGTCGGCTTACAATGATATTACAATTTATTTACATGTCGGCCTAAGCAAAAATAAATTCATTAAACTTCAAGACCAATGCCTTTGATCGTTGCCGTGTAGACTTGCCGGATCAATCTCCCATGTCGGCCTCATATACCGGTTCCTAGTTTGCCGGTTTCCCTTGTGTGCCGGTGCCAGTTCCTTGTGTGCCGGATGACTGAATGTCAGTTGCCAAACAATGTATACCGGTGAGTACCGGTTAAGTGACCAACCCAAAATGGTGTGTGTTGCCATCAATGACAACATAACTAAGCTGGATGAGTGTCAATCGCCAACAATGTCCCCCTTTGCCATTGATGGCAACACTCATGTGAAAAATGGATCGTTGAAGTATTGTTCCAGTTCCCTGCCAAAAACTCCAAAACTGATCTCAAAAATTGTTGGAAGACTGCTCCCACTGAGCTATATATTACTTCTTATGTCCCGATCATTTTTCACATCAACCTCTCCCCCTTTGACAACAATGCCAAAGACTGGGGCAAAACTGTGATTACCGGACCTGGATGAATTTGAAAATATCCGGGTAAGCATTCTTGAAAAATCCTAAGTATGCATCCCAACCTGTCTTCAATATGCTCAAAATGGATACAAAACCATTAAGAATATATGCATGAAGCTCTTCTTTTGATAGGTCTGCCGGAGTAGGTTTATTCGTTAACTCTATGCTTTCCCTCTTGTGAAGTAACAGAGTGTTCAACCGGGGACTCACCAAACCTCTTAATTCCCTTGCACGCTAGATTAGCCTATCCATGTCCTTCTCTAATCCAGAAATATCAGACTCTGTAATCAAAATCTGACCATCAATGGTACTGGTCAGTGTCTGAGTACCATCAAAACTGTTAGCCGAATGTTCTAACCGGGCCTTTGCCACCTTCAATTTTACCTCAAGGTCCACTGTTTAGTTTGCTGGTGTTAGTACAAGACCTATATATATTGCTACATTTAGAGCCACATCAATCTTTGATATCTCATTTGTCAGCTTAGCCTTGTTAGATGAAATCATGTTGTCACAAGTGACCTTCCAGGCTGCATTATACTGCTCAATCAACTTCTGGTTTGATACCTGTTGAAGAGTTTTAAACTCTTTGGAAATATGCTCTGTCAAACCTTTCAGTTTGCTGGATGGGCTTCCAATCTGATCTACCTTATATTCCGGTGCAAGCTGCTACAAAACCGGAATGGCCTGCTCAATAACCTTCTTATCTTCAGTCCCTTCCTTCCTTAACTTCCGAGCTGCGACATACATCAATTCAAAACTGTTCAGCTGCTCAATATTCTTCTGTGCAAAATCAACTTGATCGGATGAGTCAAGTGCCAACAATGAATGACTAACCAAAATCTTCCCGGAGGATTCAACCTCTTGACTTGCACTGGTGGCTTCACCACTTGGTGCAGTAACCTTTTCAACCTTAACCTCTTCAGTATGTACATTTGGTGCCGGAGGTTCAATATCCTCAACTTGTTTATTTTCTGTATCCACATCAATAACCTCTATATTCGGAATGACCTATTCCGGTGTATCTTGCTTATCCTGTACAGTTTCAATGTTATCTACCAGTATCTCTATATTAGGTACAAGTGGTTCTACCAAAAGAATATCCTCTGGTATTTTCTGATCCAAAACCGGTATATCCATTCCCAATATGCCTTTCCCCTTATCATCTACCGGGATATCTGGAGTGTTAGACTTTTGAGGGACTTTCGATGATGTAAAGAATCCTGATTTATCCACAAATAATTTTACCCAAGGCTCATGTGTCTTCTTAATTATCTCATTCACTCTACCTACCATGAGACTCACATGCCGATGTTTGCTCCGGAAAATTGATTTATTTGCAAACTCTAAACACTGCTTCATCTCTTCATTAGTTATAGCACCACAAACAGTCAACAATTCTTGGACCTTTATGTGTCTATCCTCTTCAACTGTAGATAACCTTCTAGCATCTAGTTTTATATACAAACCTCCCGGTATCTGTTTTTCAATCTCTAAAAGTGCTTTCTTATATATGTCTTAAGTATAACAAAACTGATTCCTCTATCTCCATTTGCTCCTTATCATCCATATGTACATAGTAATGTTGTATATTACTCAAAATTCTATCTTTAGTTATTTGATCAATCAACTCAGCAACTGAAAGAGGAGGAATGACTTCAATACTCTTACCGGATTCGAGAGCTATATCTACATCTAATTTCTTCTTCTTGCCAGGTGTAGAAGTAGACTCCTTAACCGGTGTCCTCTTCTTTGTGGGCTTCCTCTCCTTCAAAATTTTCTTACCTTCACTTTTTGCTTCTTTACTTCCTCAGCCTTCTTCCTTGGTATCCTGATGAAAGTCGTGGGAATCTGTGAGGGCACTACATCAGTATCAGAACTGGATGTAACAGGGGCAATATAAGTCTCCAGCTTCTTCCTCTTTACCACACCCTTGCTGGTTGCTGTTGCCGGTGAGGCCTGAACTGCTGTCGGAGAAGATCCTTCAGCTAGTCCAATAATCTACTTTATCTCAGAGGACATCTTCTGTAAAGCTTCTCCAACCTTATTGATCTTTCCTTCCCTTTTTTTCTTACTGAATCCAATTTCAACTTCAGTTTCTTTTTGCTTGGCAGTCCCAAAGGCTTTCTCTGCTTCATCAACTGGGGCATCAATAAGAGTCTTGGCATACAAGTCCAAGATCTCAGCATCTACCTCATAGCCCATCTTTGTGATCCAGATCTTCCTAGGTTGCACTGCCTCCATCAGTGTTTCACCCTTCTTCACCATAAAAGAGATTTCAGTTGAATATTTATCTACAATATGCTTTGGAACCCTTTCTCTCTTCTTCATTGCCTTCTGGAATGATTTGAAATAACCCCAAAGAATGGAGTCCCTATCCTGTTCCATATTCCTTATAGCATCTTTGATTTGTTTTGCTACCGGTATATCAAATGCCCATTGGGTCTTACCGGTTCCGGGTAACTCATTCAAAAATAAAAGCATTAAATAGAAAACAAGGTTGCCATACCGGAAAATACCCTTTTTCTCACCCTTAATCTTCCCTAGGTTTATAATCAACTCATCACACATCCATTGACATAGATCTAGCTTTTCATTCTCCTTAATCATTTTGTGAGCACAAAAAATACATGAACTGGAAATAGAGGTCAACCGATTTGATTGGGTTGCCTTGTAACCGATGATCATGCTTGCAAATTGAATTGCTTTGTCTTTGATAGTGCTAATTCTCATTGATTGGTTGTCAGATGTTGCACTAGTTAATTTCTCCACCTTATTGTTAGATATCTTCTTCCTTTCGGGTGTTGGACCAATCTGGGGTAAACCGGTGATTGCACGAATAGCCTCCTTGGTGATCTTGTGGGGCCTGTCTAGCCATATGAATTCGCCATGGACTTGACTCAATGCATAATGGATCAATTCATCGTCAAATTCCGACATCTCCAAAATGTCGGTAAAACCCTGATCCTTCAGAATTTGAAATTTCGGTTTCATTGAGCCATCCTGGTTCAACAAAGTGCCAATATACATGTTCTTGATCTCAGTAGAACCCAAATCCTCCAAAGTGCAGTGAATGTATGCACGAACATCCTCGACATACAAAACTCCTTCAGGAACCCTAGAAAATGTGCCAATTGAATCATCGACCTTCGCAATCTGAGGGCATTGCTTGAAAACAGGGCATGGACGGTCCTTGATGTCGACAACAGTAGGGGTAGCCACACCCGCTGGAGTGAAAGATGATCCAGAAGCCACTGCAAACAAAAGATAGCTCGAAAACTGATAAAATACCTCACAACCTTCGACGGTGAAAGCTTTGGAAAACCCATTGTGAATGCACTGGAATTCGCTTGAAATGCTTTTGATCGCCTTGAACTCGCTCTATTTCGCTCTGAATGTAGTGTGATTGAAAATGAACCAACATTTCCCTTTTATTCTACGAAAACCCTAATTTCTCATTGTCATTAATGCATGCCGACATATCATACCGGATACAAAATCCATTATCTCAGCGCCAGTGAATCTCCAGACTGTCTTCTCCAAGATTTGAAAGATAGCTCGAAAACTGATAAAATACCTCACAACCTTCGACGGTGAAAGCTTTTGAAAATCCACTGTGAATGCACTGGAATTCGCTTGAAATGCTTTTGATCGCCTTGAACTCGCTCTATTTCACTCTGAATGCAGTGTGATTGAAAATGAACCAACATTTCCCTTTTATTCTACGAAAACCCTAATTTCTCATTGTCATTAATGCATGTCGACATATCATACCGTATACAAAATCCATTATCTCAGCGTTGGTGAATCTCCAAACTGTCTTCTCCAAGATCTGAAATAGGCTTTCAGACCTCTACCGGGGGCAATGCAAGATCTGTCATTAATTTGCCTCCCCCTAAGGCTAATGCCTCGGTTACCAGATAAGTTTCTTGCTGGTGCAGGAACATTCTGCTTTGCCGGTTGAGTAACCGGGTTGATTGTCTCTGCCGGATCTTCAGATTTCCTAACCCATTTTTTCTCATGCTCCTTTTGGATATCTTCAACCTTTTGTTTTCCTTTTTCATCATTTCCTACCGGATTGTTCTTGCTTCTGCATTATTTGGCAATATGTCCTATTTTGTTACATGCATAGCAAGTAACATTATTTTTCTGAATTGCCTTGTTGAGTCCTTGACCATTCTTCAACATACATTGATTAGCCATATGTCCAAACTTTCCACATGCATGACATCTGACATTCATTCTACAATCTTCTGTCCTATGCCCATACTTATTACATTTTGAACACTGACCAGGAACAACATTATTATTCTGATTTGCTCTATTTCTGCACTGACTTGCTCTATGACCAAACTTATTACAAACAAAGCATCTACCATTAAATTTATGTGCATTGGGTTGCCTTACCGGTGATTTCTGATTCCGGTTGTTTGGTGGATTCTCCTGATTTGTAGTACCGGTGCTTTCTCCATGCTCAAATCCAAGACCTCTAGTGTCTCCAGTGTCTCTTTGATCCTTCAATAATTCATCAAGCCTTGCAGAACTAACCCTGAACTTTTCTTTGTATTCATTTGCAGCATCCAGATCACTTCTTAGGATTGACATCATTCTTTCCAACTCTTGCTCATTGTTCTGTGATTGCACCAACTCAGTTCTCAACACATCATTTTCATGTGCCAACCTAATGCATTCCTTAGATCTGTCTTTCAGAAATCTGCCAAGATTTTCTTCATTCTTCTTGCGGTCTTCAATCTCCTTGGACATCCTCATAGTCATGGCTTGCATTTCATTCTTCATCACACCATTCTCCTAACTCAGCTTCTGACATTGTTCCTTAAGGGCATCCTTCTCTTCATCATCCGGATTTTGTAAAAGTTCCTTCCTTTTAGCTTGAACAAATGACAGCCTCTCCTGTAGGGTAAGAATGAATTCCTTTGCAGAGTTCAATTCATCTTGCAACTTCAAGTTCTTCATCCTTTCAGCATCATAGTCCTCAAGTGCTACTTCAAGTTGTTTCTGTAGACTCATTTCCATGGATTCCGGATTTAGGATCTTCCTTAAGCTTTTAGACTTACTCCAAGACACCAGGCTCTGATACCAATTGTTGGAATCCAAGAACATTGAGAGGGGAGGGGGGGTGAATCGGTGTTCTACCGGTATTATCAATTTTAACCTTATTAACAATGCAATTCAGTAACCAGTAACCATAAAAGAATACAACAACAAATAGAAAGGAATCAACCACAAGAGCATACACCATAACACAAAGATTTATACGTGGAAAACCTCAAAGAGGAAAAACCACGGTGGGATTGGAGACCCACAATATTTATCCACTGGCCAAATGAATAAATATTACAATAGTGGCCTGCACATGTAGGAAGGCTAACAACCTAGAGCACATTGCTCATCACAAAAGGAGCCTCACTGACTACAAACACCACATATGGAGTTACAAACAAAATTCTGAACTCTGAGAGCGCATCTGCTATGCTGGATGAGTTCCGGTTAAAGCACAGTCTGTACCGGTTTACACTGTGTCCTTCCTTACCGGTATCTTGCTTCTCTTCCCAAACCTCTAAACCAATATCCAAGACTGACTACAGAATATTACATTCGCATTCTGTCGATCAAGATCTCTTGCACAATATCACATCACTACATTCCATTACTTGTCATGTCCTAAAATAACTTAAGTGGACTGACTTAAATACCCTTCCAAAACACAAACATAAATGCCTTATGCCGACTTACAATGATATTACAATTTATTTACATGTCAGCCTAAGCAAAAATAAATTTATTAAACTTCAAGGCCGATGCCTTTGATCGTTGTCGTGTAGACTTGTCGAATCAATCTCCCATGTCGGCCTCATATACCGGTTCCTAGTTTGCCGGTTTCCCTTGTCTACTGGTGCCGGTTCCTTGTGTGTCTGATGACTGAATGCCGGTTGCCAAATAATGTATATTGGTGAGTACCGGTTAAGTGACCAACCCAACATGGTTTGTGTTGCCATCAATGACAACACAACTAAGATGGATGAGTGTCAATTGCCACCAGTTTCCTGATCGGTTGGTTGAGTGTTTTGATAATAAGGATGCAGAGTCTTATTTCAGAGATCTTGCTTAGCTTAAACAGGTTGGGAGCTTAGAGAGCTACATTGGATATTCTCAGCGATTATTTGTCATGGTTACTAATATCTCTGAGTAGAGGTTGATTGTGTTGTTCATTGAGGGCCTTTTAGAACCATTGGGAGGTTGGGTTAAAGCTCTTGACCCACCATCATTGCAAGAAGCCATGAAGAAGGCTAGGGGCATGGAACTTGCGGCACCACAAAGTAAGTTCACGTCTAAAGGCTCGTCTTCATCTAGGTACAACAAGTTCTTCCCTAAGAAGCAAGGCAAAGCAGATTTTAAGGGAGATCAAAAAGGGAAATCAACAACACCATTTGACAAGGAAACCCTCAATGATTTACGACATAGTTGGACTACTACAACTCCCTGAGTTTTCCACCCGTGCGAGTTTTATTGAGTTAAACTCGCAAATAAAATTCGCCGAGTTTGGCGAGTTTTTGTCAAAAACTTGGCGAGTTTGTGACAAAAACTCGGCGGCTACAGCACAAAACCAAAAAATGTCAAAAACACAGTTTAATTCAAAGTTGAACTCTTTGCCACTCAGCAAAACTCGCTAAGGCCTGGAAAAAAAAACTCAGCGAAAAACTCGGCAACTTAAAAACATGCTTGAATTTAATTAAAAATGCATTTTTTTGCAAAATTTAATGAGAAGATGCATGCAATGAGTCAATAAATGAGAACACAAAAGAAACAAGCTGATTCTAGATATATTCAAATGCAAAGTATCTACAAAATTGCATCCTCATGAGGAATGCTGATGGCTGGAAGCCTGGAAGCAAAATAGTAAATAGTTTTTGTAAAACGAAAAGTAAATACATCATTACAATTACAACTTCCTCTTCCCAGCTCTAGCAAAAACTGGGGTTTGAGTGGTTCTTCCTCTCCTTGCTAGCTCTGAAGAGAATAGCTTACCCCTTGCTTCCTCATAATTTTGGAGTTCGCCCATAATGAGGTCTCTCTCCTCAACATCGGGTACTATCCTCTCAATGCATGTACTGAGGCCCTCCATAACCTCTCTATTAGGATTTGAGTAAGAACCCCTGAACCTAAAACGAGGGTTGAGGAAGTACCCTCAAGCATGAATGGGTTGGTGGAGTTGATTGTTCCACCTCCTATCATTAATTTCCCAAATGGGATCAAATCAAGAGTGTTTTGATTTTTCAAGGATAGACTCAAATTTGATCCCATTTGGGAAATTATTGATAGGAGGTGGAACAATCAGCTCCACCAATCCATTCATGCAGCAAGGTACTTCCTCAATCCTAGTTTTAGGTTCAGGGGTTCTTACTTAGATCCTAATGGAGAGGTTATGGAGGGCCTCAATATATGCATTGAGAGGATGGCACTCGATGTTGGGGAGAGAGACCTCATTGTGGGTGAACTCCAAAATTATGAGGAAGCAAGGGGTAAGCTATTCTCTTTAGAGCTGGCTAGGAGAGGAAGAACCACTCAAACCCCAGGTATAACGTTTGCCATTTGGATTTTGGGATCTAAAGTGATTGATAAATTATGTTCTCTTTTCTCTTTGTTTTCTAACTTTTCAATTTTTTTAAGTTTGCAGATGCTTGGTGGCAAAATTGGGGTGGAAACACCCCACATCTCAAAAAATTTGCCCTCAGAGTCTTATGTCAGCCTTGTAGTTCATCCAATTGTGAGCACAATTGGAGCTTGTTTGAAACAATCCACACGAAGAAGAGGAGCAAGTTAGCGTAAAAACGCCTCAATGACCTTGTCTTTGTGCAATATAATCTTCGATTGCGCATAAGGAAGGTAGAGGAAGTAGAAGGTGGTCCAATTGACTTGGATGATATAGATCCTTATAGTGATTGGACATCACAGGAGCAACCTCCATTGTTTTCCGAGGATGACATCACTGATTTCGAGAGGCAGGCTATGGAGGAGGGGGGTGAATTTGGTTTTACGACATTGAGGAGGAAGAGGATGAGGATGAGGAGTCATTACCAGTGCCACATGCAGGTGGAGACACAGCTTTAGCCAGGATGGAGGACGAGCCAACCATACCGAGCGAGGAGGCATAGTCACGCGAGTCACGCCCACTACAGACTTCCAGGACTATACCCTCTAGTTCTACCTCTCCCCCAATTATTGCTAGAGTTGGGAAGAGGAAGTTGTAATTGTAATGATGTATTTACTTTTGGTTTTACAAAAACTATTTACTATTTTGCTTCCAGGCTTCTAGTCATCAACATTCGTCAGGAGGATGTGATTTCGTAGATACTTTGCATTTAAATATATCTAGAATCAGCTTGTTTCTTTTGTGTTCTCATTTATTGACTCATTAGATGCATCTTCTCATTAAATTTTGGGAAAAAATGCATTTTTAATTAAATTTAAGCGTGTTTGTAAGTTGCCGAGTTTTTCCGAGTTTTCCCCAAGTTCTTTTTTCCAGGCCTTGGGGAGTTTTGTCGAGTGGCGAGTAGTTCAACTTTGATTTATGGAAGAAAAAGTTATGTTTCTACTGTAAGGGTCCTTACGTTGCTAGCCATGATTGTCGCTTGAGGCCTAAGGGCAAGGCCAATCGTACTATGTGGGCTTTCTATGAGGATTCCGAATCTGAAAATTCGGACCAGCAATCTAATCCAAAGAAATCTAATGCAGAGAAGGGTGGATATGAGCCTAGAAAATTGGAAACACTTGATGCACATGAAGAGGATGTCAAACTTAAGGAGGCATGTCTCACTAGTCTTCAGTAGGAAGCATCTTTCAGGATGCATGGAGTGTTGGCTGGATAGAAGGTTATCACTTTGTTGGATATAGGAACCATGCACAATTTCATAGATGCCAGATTAGTTGAGAGATGTGGGATACAAACTGAAGAATTTGAAGGCATAAGGGTGAGGGTAGTAGATGGTTACACCCTCAAATTTGATAGAATGACTTCAGGACTCCCTCTAGGCATCAATAATTTTGACTTCAAGGCAGATTTCTATGTTGTGACTATGGGAGATACAAACGTAGTTTTGGGAATGAAATGGCTTCACGACATAGGGATCTTCACTCTCAACCTTCGAGAGATGGAGATGAGATTTACAGTAGATGGCTGAACTCATGTGTTGAAGGCCATCTGAGACAACAATTTCAGGATGATATCTTTTAGAAGAATGGAGAGACTTATGCGGCATGATATGG
This sequence comes from Cryptomeria japonica, assembly GCF_030272615.1. Taxonomy (NCBI): domain Eukaryota; kingdom Viridiplantae; phylum Streptophyta; class Pinopsida; order Cupressales; family Cupressaceae; genus Cryptomeria; species Cryptomeria japonica. Next base: position 604,048,758 of record NC_081410.1, read on the forward strand.
TTGAGTGGGCAGTAGAGTGTAGATTGATGCCATCACAGGAGGGACAACAAAAACCAAAATATCACCCAGATATACAGGAGTTGAGAATTAAGCATGGGAAAGTATTTAGTGACATTCCACCCGACAGACCTCCAAATAGGGGCATTGATCATATTATAGAGTTGGAGGGTGCAAAACCTGTGATGATTACTCCTTACCGTCACCCAAAGCGATTGAAAGATGAGATAGAAAAAACAATTAAGGAGCTGCTCGCTATGGGTCACATTAGGCTGAGTAAGTTGCCATTTGTTTCATCAGTTGTATTGGTAAAGAAGAAAGATGGTACCTTGCGTATGTGCATTGATTACAGGGCCCTAAACAAGAGGACCATCAAAAACAAATATCCTATCCCATGGATTGATGAGCTGATCGATGAGTTCCATGGTGCTTGTTACTTTTCAAAGATTGATCTGAGATCAGGCTATCACCAGATCAGGGTTAGAGAGAAGGATATAGAGAAGACTACATTCAGATGCCACTATGGACACTTCGAGTTTGTGGTTATGCCATTTGGGCTAACCAATGTGCTTGCTACTTTTCAGTCCACAATGAACCCCTTTAGGCACAGTTGAGGCATATGTATTGGTCTTCTTTGATGATATCTTAGTATACAACACATCGTGTAATGAGCATTTGGCACACTTGGACATAGTGTTGGGCATCCTAGATAAGGGGTCATTGTATGGTAAGGAATCAAAATGTGAGTTGGGTATGACGTAATTACTGTACTTGGGTTGTAGTACCCCTTCTCGATCAGAATTTTTAGACTTATGTTTGACTTTAGTAGATTTTTTAGTGGATACATTATTGTTATACTTTATTCAGACTTTATGCGATGTTATTTCATGCTTTAACTTGATATGTAGTGTATGCGTTCATGTAGTATTTCATTACTTATGTTAAATGTGATTTTTATGGATTACTGACATGGACTGACACATTTACTTTTTATGTGCGATGTGTTATTTATATGTTTCGTGTTTGTAAGTGTATGGGATGCGAGGGGATGATTTTCCTTCACTCACTCCGGTGAGACAGAGAACGTCACGATTCTCCTTCATCGGTGTGTGTGCCGTGTCTGATAATATATTTGTCTATATGCATGTGTGGTTCATTGATGCAAGACATTGCAGGTACAAGTACTGGGTAGGTACGGAGTATCGACTCCACTTGGTTTCATATGTCTGAGCGTGCTTTATTTGTCCGATGGGAGTGGAGGACATAGTTGTTGGACCCTAACTTGACCCGCAGTTACACTCATGTGAGTGTTGTTAGTCGGTCGTCTTTCCCATTTGACCGGTATGTGAGTCATAGCGCTTTAGTACTTTGGCTTTTTTCGTTTTGTGAGTTGTCGTTTGATCATTCCTCGTTTTGTGTGCTTCCGATTATTTGAATAGTTATTAAAATTGAGTGAATGATGTTATTTGTGTTGGCGTAATTAGTTATTTAATATGCCCTTGAGTTTATTGATTTAATTACATAAATGAAGTTGCTAGATTTAAATGGTTAAATTTGCTTACTATATTGTGTTTAAGTTGTATTAAATTATTGGAAAAATAAATAAGTAAATGCTTTGCTATTTAAATTTTAAATGCTATGTTGAGTTAAAGTCTCATGGGAAAAAAAAATGAAAATAAAAAATAAGCATTCCCATTTACCTTTTTATTTAGCTTTTAGATTTTATTTTGTTGAAAAGAATTGTTTTATGGAAAAGGTAAATCATATTTCTTTTACTTTTAAATAGTTTATTCTTATTGGTGGAGAAAACTTTTAACCCAAAAAGTTTAGGTTGAAATTATTTTTCGATATATTCCCGTGAGTTCACGGGAAGAAGGGAGGATATTTTTGGAATGCAAAATTTGAAAATCCATTTGGAAGGAGGAACCTGGATTTGGAAATTGTTTGCAAGGTGGAAGCTCTTCCACAAATTTGCTTCCTGGATTGCTTTTTAGTTTCTTCTTATGTTTCAATAAAAAAATTTGAATGTTGATCTTTCTTCCTGTAGGTTTGATTTAAATTTGTGAAATCTTGTTGGAAACTCATGTGGGAAGCTTGTTTTGGATAATGGAGTAGTTTGTTATGGGATTCAATTAAATTTCATTTCAATTTGTTTTGTTGAAGAGTTTTTCCAATCTTCTTTTGACTGTGTGTTTTCAAGTTCATGCATATATTTGGTTTTTGATTATTTCCTTCTTTAAGTGTTATATGGAATGAAATTTATTTTCTGAGTGTTTGCAAGTTTCTATTTGTCCAAATTTGGGGGTAATGCTGGCAAAATTTTGTCAATTTTGCCCTCTTTGTTGGATGCAAAATTCTTCTTGTGTGAGAAGAAATCAACAAATGAATCAAATCCTCTCTTATTCCTTAAAATTCTTGGAGTGTTGCCAAGATCTTTGTAATTGGGTCTTTTATATTTTTCTAGTTGACAGAATTTTTTATTGAAAAGAATTCTTTTCAAGCTTTGCTGTTCACTGTATTCTGTTCCCAGTGATTTTGTGCAGTATTAATGTTTATATATATATTTTTTAAAAATTTTAATTAAAAAAAATTCAAACATTAATACTGCACGAAATCACTGGGAACAAAATACAGTGAACAACAAAGTTTGAAAAGAATTATTTTCAATAAGAAATTCTGTCAAATAGAAAAATATAAAAGACCCAATTATAAAGATCTTGGCAACACTCCAAGAATTTTAAGGAATAAGAGAGGATTTGGTTCATTTGTTGATTTCTTCACACACAGAAACAATTTTGCATCAAACAAAGAGGACAAAATTGACAAAATTTTGCCAGCATAACCCCCAAATTTGGACAAATAGAAACTTGCAAACTCTCAGAAAATAAATTCCATTCCATACAACACTTAATGGAGGAAATAATAAAAAACCAAATATATGCATGAACTTGAAAACACAAAGCCAAAAGAAGATTGGAAAAAATCTTCAACAAAACGAATTGAAATGAAATTTAATTGAATCCCATAACAAACTACTCCATTATCCAAAACAAGCTTCCCACATGAGTTTCCAACAAGATTTCACAAATTTAAATCAAACCTACAGGAAGAAAGATCAACATTCAAATTTTTTTATTGAAACATAAGAATAAACTACCCAACCTGCAAAGGAATCCTGGAAGCAAATTTGTGGAAGAACTTTCACCTTGCAAACAATTTTCAAATACAGGTTCCTCCTTCCAAATGGATTTTCAAATTTTGCATTCCAAAAATATCCTCCCTTCTTCCCGTGAACTCACAAGATTATATGGAAAAATAATTTCAACCTAAACTTTTTAGGTTAAAAGTTTTCTCCACCAATAAGAATAAACTATTTAAAAAGTAAAAAAAATCTGATTTACCTTTTCCATGAAACAATTCTTTTTCAACAAAATAAAATCGAAAAGCTAAATAAAAAGGTAAATGGGAATGCTTATTTTTTATTTATTTTATATTTTCATTTTCTTTTCCCATGAGACTTTAATTCAACATAGCATTTAAAATTTAAATAGCAAAGCATTTACTTATTTATTTTTCCAATAATTTAATACAACTATAACACAATATATTAAGCAAATTTAACCATTTAAATCTAGCAACTTCATTTATTTAATTAAATCAATAAACTCAAGGGCATATTAAATAACTAATTACGCCAACACAAATAACATCATTCACTCAATTTTAATAACTATTAAAAAAATCGGAAAAACGCAAAACGAGGAATGATCAAACGATGACTCACAAAATGAAAATGCCAAATCACTATGACTCGCATACCGGTCAAACGGGAAAGACGACCAACTGACAACACTCACATGAGTGTAATTGCGGGTCAAGTTAGGGTCCAACAACTATCTCCACCACTCCCATTGGACAAATAAGACACGCTCAGACCTGTGAAACCAGGTGGAGTCGATACCTCGTACCTACCCGATACAAGTACCTGCAATGGCCTGCATCAACGAACCACACATGCATATAGACAAATATATAAACAGACATGGCACACATATCGATGAAGGAGAATCACGACGTTCGCTGTCTCACTGGAGTGAGTGAAAGAAAATCATTCCCTTGCATCCCATACACTTGCAAACACGAAACATATAAATAACACATCGCACATATAAAGTAAATGTGTCAGTCCATGTCAGCAATCCATAAAAATCACATTTAACATAAGTAATGAAATACTGCATGAACGCATACACTACATATCAAGTTAAAGCATGAAATAACATCGCATAAAGTTTGAATAAAGTATAACAATAATGTATTCACTAAACAGTCTACTGAAGTCAAACATAAAAATAAAGCTCTCATCTTCGCTGCATCCTCCCATGTCGCCGAGGTCTCATCATTTGGGTCCCTTAGGACCCTTACCTGGTTGATGGTACGACCCCTGAGGGTCAAATCTAGACGCTGAAGAATGCACACGGGCTCCATGGAACACTGCTCGTCCTCGACCTGCAAAGCGTTCCAATCAAGAACATGAGTCACACAGGATGATAAGGTCGAAGAACTGAAACATGAAAGACATCGTGGATGCAGGATAGACTTGGTGGGAAGGGAAGACGGTAGGCAATAGGTCCTATCCTCTCAAGGATCTCAAAAGGGCCAACAAAACAAGGTGCCAACTTAGAACCCTTTCCATAACAGATCAGACTCTTCCGCGGACACTCTCAAGAACACACGGTTGCCAACTGAAAACTGACGATCTACTCTATGAGCATTGACATACTTCTTCTGCCTATCTTGAGCAGCAACCAAATGCCCACGAATCTGCTCAACCTGTTGCTCCACCTCTCGAATCATATCCGGTCTTAAATGCACCCTATGCTCTGACCGATCCCAACTCAAAGCATTACGGCAAGGACGACCATACAATGCCTGGAAGGGAGACATGCCTATAGAGATGTGATATCCATTGTTATAAACAAACTCCACAAGGCAAAGATATTCCTCCTAGCGTGACTGCTGGTTCATAACATACATGCGAAGCATGTCCTCCAAGACCTGATTCACACGCTCAGTCTGACCGTCGGTCTCTAGGTGATAAGCTAAACTAATGTTCAATTTGGTCCCCAAAGCATGCTGAAGTGAGGTCCACAATGCTGAAATAAAGACAGGATCTCTATTAGAAATGAGTACGGCAAGGAATCCCATGCAACCTCACCACATCTTCCAAGAAAACTCGTGCCACCACTGCTGCTGTATAAGAAGATCGAATAGGAACAAAATGAGCAACTTTGGTCAATCTATCAACAATGACCATGATGGCATCATGACGAAGCGAAGAAATAGGCAACCCCACTATGAAATCCATGGAAATGATATCCCATTTCCAATCCGGTACCAAATTAGGCTGTAAAAGCCCTGCAGGGTGCTGATGCTCCGCCTTCACCCACTGACATTCTAAACACTTCGACACAAAATCAACAATGTCATGTTTCATACCAGCCCAATGATATATCTGTCTAAGATCTGCGTGCATCTTCTTAACACCAGGTTGTGTCGAATAAGGTGCACGATGGGCCTCAGTCATGATCAAAATGTGAAGACCCTCCAAAGGAGGTACATAGATCCCTCCAAGATGTCGAAGAAGACCATCTGTCTCAAGACTATATCCAGAATATCTTCCCTCTAATGGCCTTCCGGACTTTGTCACGGCTCTAACATCCTGATACCAAGTGTCCTGAGGGAGAACTCCAAGAATTCTCTCCCTCAAGTCCACTCCAAGGGACAATGTTGCAACCTCACGTCACCTACGACTCAAAGCATCTGCCACTACATTCTCTTTCCCCTGAATATATCAAACCTCAAAATCATACTCATAGAGAAATTCCATCCATCTTCGCTGTCGAGCATTTAAGTTTGGCTGTGTGAAAATATACTACAAACTACGGTGATCACTATGTAGCTAAAACCGACGCCCCAAAGAAAATGTCTCCATCTAACCAACGCATGCACTACAATTGCCAACTCCAAGCCATGAACTGGATAGTTCAGCTCGTGGTCCTTGAGTTTGTGAGACTCATAGGCGACCACATGGCCATTCTGCATAGGCAGTGCTCCTATACCTTCTAAAGAGGCATCTGTGCATACCATAAAATCTCCGGATGGATCAGGGACTGCCAGAATCGGAGCACTAACAAGGAGTTTCTTCAAGGTACGGAAAGCTGACTCGCACTGCTTTGACCCAACAAACTTCTTTCCTTTCCTCTGAAGAGAAGTGATCGAGTGACCTATCCGGGAAAAACTCTGAACAAAGCGATGGTAATATCCGGCCAAACCCATAAAACTTCGAACCTATGAAACATTGGTCGGCACTGACCAATCTACAATGGCTTGGATCTTAGAAGGAGCCACAGATACACCTCCCGAAACTATATGACCAAGATAGTTCACCTCTGACTGGAAGAAATCACACTTCACCAAGTTGGCATAAAGCTGATTCTCCCTCAAGCACTGCAATACCTGTCTCAAGTGCCCCTCATGCTCTTCCATAGATCTAGAATAAATCAATATGTCATCCAAGAACATGTTGATGTGTCTTTTGTACACGACCAAACACAGACTAAAATACCTAAAGGTACCTTATCCTCTCTTGAACAAAGTTTCCGAATGCTGAAGATATCGTAGAAGGATCAATCGGAGAAACTCCAAGGTTCTGTTATGTAGGTTCTCTACTCGTGGATAAGCTCTTTGTGGTACAATGTGATTTTGCTGGAATCACAAGGGGACTTACACTCGATGACCTGAACGTCTGATTTGCTGGAATCACAAGTCCTATTTACTGATTGGAAGATAAACAAAAGGCAAAAGATACAAGGTTCAGGAAGTCTACTCTAAGACTTGGAATGCGAGAAGATGGATGAATGACTAGGTAAAATCCTACTGGGCTGGGTCTCACCATCACGTTGAACAATTCAACACCAACTCAGTGTGATCTTCTAAGGGATGTTTCAAATATGTCCAAATCGTACACCATCAGATACTGATCACCATTCAAGATAATGCGTGAACAACAGAGGTGCTATGACTCGGGATTAAGCTCGTTTTATGCCAGTTGACCATGCAAGGCGCTCTTACAGTCAGCAAAAGGCTAGTGGTTTGGACTAGGTGGATTCCACGCAAGTGCATTCAATAACTTCTTTCATCCAATTTTAATTATCTATCATCTAAAATGAAGATTCAACAAGAGATCATGCATATTGCAAAGAAACAACATACTTCACCATAACTTCAATGAAAGTGGAGTTTGTTTACAATCAATGGCAACAATTTCTTGCCTTGTCCTCCTAATTTACTCTAATTTCTATTCTATCAGTTGCCTATTCACTATTTCTAACTATTCACCCCACTACTGACTATTGACTCACTATTCCTTTTACAAATGAGGAGCCAGGGCTTATATAGTGCCCACAATACAAATCAATGGCTCATATCACTTTGAGATGAATGGTCGAGATTTTACAATAAAAACCCTAATTAGGGTTTGTTACAACAAACTCAATTCTGGCCAATGAAATAACTACATTATTTGGACACATGTCTTCTTTGGAATATTCGACCAATGGATAACCGAGGTAGGTACATTGAAGTTTGTATCATCCCCAATGAGTCAGGTAAATTGAATCTGGACACGCTGAGGTGGACTAACCCAACTGGAGGAATGATGACTGGGACGCCACCTTGTCTGACACTTGTAACTTGGTTGATGTCCAATTTGATGATGCTGAGAAGATAACTTTAATTAACTCTTCCGAAACTATTGGCTTCTTCAACGGACCCTTGCTTTAACCTCCTTTGTCTTTGATGTGCAAGATGGGTGGTGTACCTTTCCTTGAAATGTTGGCAACGCCCTTCATTGTCATCTTGTGGTTCCTTAGTGTGGCGAAGTGATGGTTCTGGAGGTCGTTGGCGAATTGGTCGTCCTTGATGATGCTGGACTGGAAGAGGTCGCCCCTGATTTGGCCTGGTCTTCTTTCATCTGCAAAACAAACCAAAAGATGATTAAGGTCATATAACAAATTCATTTCAACATAGCATTTTCCACCTTAAATCATCAACAAGAAGACATCAAATGAAGTTTCCCCAAGATTCTCCCGAGGGACAGGCCCTATAAGAATTTCACCTTGAACCCTTTGGAAGGGTCAGGAGCGAAATTCTAATTTTAGCTGAAAATTTGCGTTTTTAATGATCAAGAATCTTTCAAAGGCATTCCAAATGGTTTCTTTTACCCCAGTCTAGGCCTGACTTTATTCAAAATTTTGGAGGAAAGGATGGTTTTAGTGTTTTTCGCTCTGGACCCTTTGGAAGCGTCAGGAGCAAATTTCTTGTTTTGAGCTCATTTCTTCATATTTGATGACCCTTGGCAATTCAAGGACATGCCTAAGGACACCTTTAATCTTGATCCACACTAGACTTGGCATAAAATTGAGGGAAAAGATAGGTTTTGCACAATTTCGCCCTGGACCCTTTGGAAGGGTCAGGAGCGAATTTCTTCCTCTAGGCCTGAAATTTCATTTCTTGAACTCCAATCTACATTGCCAAGCAAAAATACATCACTCCACTTCCATATACGCTATAGGAACCAAATTTTTGACCTCAAAATGACTAGAAGAGAGAATTTTGCTAGAAATCATGGCCAGGGACAGGACCTATAATGAATTTCGCCCTAGACCCTTTGGAAGGGTCAGGAGCGAATTTCTTCCTCTAGCCCAAAATCATCACTTTTGGAGACAACAATCAATTCAAGGGCAATCTCAAGGGCATCCCTCACCTTGGTCTAGGCATGGCTTGGCACAAATTTGAAAGGAATAGGTGGATTTTAGGATTTTTGCTCTAGACCCTTTGGAAGGGTCAGGAGCGAAAATCTTGTTTTAGGTTTATTCCTCCATCTTTCAACCTTAACCAACTTCAAAAGGGCAAGAACACCAATCCTGACACTCATCCAAGCTACAAAAACCCAAGTTTGACCTGATTTTGCTAGGAAAATAAGGGATCTTAGGAATTTCGCTCTGGACTGTTTGGAAGGGTCAGGAGCGAAATCCACTATTTGGCTCAATTCCTTCACTTTCAATGATTTCCTAGCACTTGAAGTCATTCCTAAGGATCTCTTTCACCTCAATTCACTTTAGTCTGCAATTGCATTGGCACAAAATTGGGGAAAAAGATGGTTTTGAGAAAATTCGCTTTGGACCCTTTGGAAGGGTCAGGAGCGAATTTCTCATTCTTGACTTGATCCTTCATCTTTTCAACTCCAATCCTCTCTAGAAGGTAGCTAAACATCATTCTTCACCCAAGGGACAAGGTTTGTGGTCTAAGCAAGGTCAAAAAATAGGTGTGTAAGGAATTTCGCTCTAGACCCTTTGGAAGGGTCAGGAGCGAAATTCACCTTCTTGGCTAAAATCCTACATTTTTCAATGCTTTCAAACATTTCCAAAGGCCAAACATTTCCATTCTTCCTTTCAAGATACCTTGCAAATCAAAATTTGGTCAAATAAGGAAGGGAGTGAGGTCTAGGGAGATTTTCGCTCTGGACCCTTTGGAAGGGTCAGGAGCGAAAATCATGATTTGGGCTTGATTGTTCACTTTTCAAACTTCAATCTTGTTTGGGGGGCAAACATAGATCATTTTCCACTTGAGGAACCAGGTTTTAAGCCCATTCAAGGTAGCAAATGAGGTTTATAGTGAATTTCACTCTAGACCCTTTGGAAGGGTCAGGAGTGAAATTCATCTCCTAGGCAAAATCTTGATCATCCAAAGCATCCAACTCCCTCTCAAGGCAAGAACATACCCATCCATCCTCCATCATGTCAACACCAAGCCTAAACAAGGAAGAAAACAAGAGCTATAAGGATTTTCGCATCCCATCACCTCAAAACTAGAACATTGGTCTAAACAAGGGAGAAAATGAGGTGTTTTCAAGAATTTCGCTCTGGACCCTTTGGAAGGGTCAGGAGCGAAATTCCTACTTTAGGCTAATTTCCATCATTTTGTCACCTCAAATCTCCTCTCAAAGACAAATGTGCATCAAAACCTTCCCATCACGCCCCAGAAGTCAACAAACTTGGTCATATCAAAAGAGCAAAGTGGACAAAAATGAATTTCGCTCTAGACCCTTTGGAAGGGTCAGGAGCGAAAATCATCCTTGGGCTCAAATCCTGACTTCATTTTCATATTTCCTCATTCAAACAAGCATTTTTACCTTCATTCAAGCTTGAGAATGCGTTAGTTCTAGGTTTTGGTCAAAGTAGAATGTCTTATGGAGAGTTTTGCTCTGGACCCTTTGGAAGGGTCAAGAGCGAAATTCGCTTTGGACCCTTTGGAAGGGTCAGGAGCGAAATTTGACATTTTGGTCTCTCCGTCAGGATCATTTTATGGAATATAACATTTAAGTATAAGTGTTATACTTTAAGTTATATTCCATATATACTGTTAGGATGTTTGAGAGTGGTTTCGGACCTCCAGGAGTTATATTGCAAAATCTAGTTTTTGGAGGATTCTTCAGTTTTCCAGATAGTCAAATTTTAGGATCAGGACATTCCAGACTTAGCCAAATTTCAGGACATTTTAAGATCAGGATGATATTCCAGACTTCATCACTCACCAACTCGACCTAACTCAGACCTTCTAGGATGATAGTCACTCTCCAAGCAAGACACAATTAGCAACAAGAGCAAAACCAGGCCCTAAGGAAGACTCTCAAAGAAACCCTAATTCTGGGCCCTGCGGACTCACCCTGGCTCAAGCAGAGCCTGCCATCCTAGTGATCCCTTTGGCAACACTCAAAATGCAAAGGCTAACAGATAAACCCTAAAAACCAAGAAAGCAAACCCCAGAAAGCAAAAAGTAGGGGTCCCCATTTGCAATGGGGCAATGTGTGAATACGTCACAACAGAACACAAGGACAAAATGATCAAGGTAGGTGCGGAAAGCCCCATTCATGAGGCTCATGAAAATTGAAGGCGAGTTCGTCAACCCAAATGGCACCACTGTGAACTCATAGTGACCATAACGAGTACAAAACGCCGTTCTATGAATGTCTGCATCATGAATGCGCAACTGATGATACCCAAATTTCAGATCAATAGAGAACACCTTGGCTCCCTTTACTTGGTCAAAAAGGTCATCTATACGAGCCAATGGATATCGATTCCTGATGGTTACCTTATTCAAGTGTCGGTAATGAATGCATAACCGAAGAGAACCATCCTTCTTCTTAACGAAGATAACAGGCGCACCCCAAGGAGAAACACTAGGACAAATGAACCCTTTGGTCAACAATTCCTCCATCTTCAACTTCAACTTACTCAACTCCTGAGTAGTCATCCGATATGGAGCTCTCGAAATAGGTTCCGCACCAGGAACCAAGTCAATGCGAAAGTCTATGTCCCGCTTCGGAGGCATACCGGGAATATCCAAAGGAAACACATCAGCATACTCTCGAAGAATAGGGTGAGACCATCAAGAGCGATTTCTTGACTCTCTTCCTCATCCACATCTTCAAGAGCAACTGCAAAAAGATGACACCCTCGACGCATACACCGCTTAAGTTGCATAGCGGAAATCATACGTAAGGATATCGATCTCTGAACTCAAACGATCCCCACTTTCTTGCCTTGATCATCTAAACACTCTATTGTCTTCTGACAACACTCTACACAAGCGTTGTGAGATGATAGCCAATCCATCCCCAACACAACTCCATAAGACCCCAAAGGAATGACCCGAAGGTCAATTGAAGTAACAAAGGGTCCTAGGTCCAACTCACAATTGGGAATGAAGGTATCTACGGACACACGCACACCGGTAGCCAACTCCACTTGCCACCTATCCGCATGCTTAGCAGATGCGAGTCCGCATCACTCCACAATGGATGAAGAAATGAAAGAATCTGAAGCATCGGAGTCAAAAAGTACAGAGATAGGAATCCTTCTTCATTTTTGGAATTCTTGAATGTCATCTTGCCTTGATCATGTTTGGAATCCTTGGGCTTCCTTGCACATTAATCTTTTTGAGTCTTTCCTCCTTGGAATCCTTTGTCTTGAAAATCTTTGATTTCCTTGTCATTGTAGAGTCCTTCATGTTGATCTTGAGTTTCCAAGGGAAATCCAAGGTCATTGATATCAGCTTGTTTGAATTGTTCATATTGGATTCCATTTTCTTGACAAATCCGCTCTTGCATTGAGAAGTCCCTTCCTTTGTTCCATCATTCATCATTACTCCATGCAATCATTCCTTGGGTTCTCGATCCTCTTGATATTTTTGTTAAAACATCTTTGTGTAGGAAAAAAACGACCTTTGAAATCTAATGCTAAATTTTGAAATGATAAGAACATGAAAGTTAATAGTCTCACACTCTAACTTCATTCACTCTGAAATAATTCTATGACAAACAAATCCTCAAAACATTATGAAGTGAATTGCATCTCAAGCTTCTTTGGATTTTATTAATCTAAAAGTGACTAGGAATTCTGGAAATGATGTTCAAGGTCTGGAAATGCTCACAAATATGGAGAAAATCATTCAGATCTGTGCATAAATTACTTTTTTCTCCCTCTACAACAACCTCCCTTGCTGGCTTTCCATGTCAATCTCTTCCTTTCGCCTTCAACACGATTTAAATTTGGCCTCTTTGCAGAAACTCACACTTTTCTTCTTTAATTTGCATCAACTTTGCTCCTTATTTTCTTTTCTCTGGTGTGAAATACCTGAAATTGGTCTGAAAGTAGTCGTTTGATCTTTCACTTATAGGGCTTCAATGTAGCAATCACCTATCCCATCAAGGAAGTCGGCTAGGAGAAAATTTAGTATGTTTCAAATTGTTTTATTGAATTGCAATCAAGTCGGCTGTCTTCCTCATGATTTCACATCTAAATTGGAATTTTTAGAGGGAAATTTCATTGTTTCTATCTAGGTAAACTTTCTTGAGGAGGGATTTTCATTAACTTGAATGCTATAAGGTGAGCGCTCATCTAGCAATTCCAAGCTTCAACCTTGCATTTGCAATTGTAAATTCGACTTAGGTTTGCACTTTTAGGTAGGATTCTGCCCTAGTTTCACACTTTTTGCCTTGTTTTCCTCAATCTAGTTTGGCCCTATGTTGATTGATCCCTTTGCTCATTCCACACGTTTCAACTCTTGGAATCCACACATTTTGCTTGATGTTTTACCTAGTCAACCTCCTCCTTTCTCCTTAACTCTCCCCTAGTGGGATTAGGAGGTATGCAAGGACAATATTGAGGGCATTTTGTGTAATATTCCCCTTAATTTTTTTTTGATTTTTCAATAGCAAGATTACAATCACACCAATCACTCGTTAGGGTTAGAATAATGAAATCCAAACAACTGAAGGGAACCCTACACCTTTTGATCACCGAGAGCCCAGACTGGGAGGGTGAGAGCATACGGTAGCAAGGGATCGTTAGTAATAATTTGCTGAAGTGCTAAATACAATAATGGGCGGCAAGCCAACCCCTTCCACTTATCCAGCGGGTAAATCAAGAAGCTTGGCGGTAAACCAGCCAAGAGAACAACACTCCCAAAACACGAATCACTCAACCGCAATGTGTCAACGGGAGGACTGAACACACCAAACAAGCTCAACTCAACCGTTTATGTAGCGGGAGGATCATTACAATAAACCATCACTGGACTGCTTATGCAGCAGGAGGACCATTACAAACAGATATCAATCAACCGCTTATGCAGTGGGAGGACTAAGTAACAATCACTATCAAAGTATAGGCGGCAAGCCGACCTCTTCCACTTTCCAGTGGGAATGCTTACAATCCAGAAATGGTTAGTAGTACTACTGCTTAACCTTACAATATAAAATAGAGAGCTAGAATAGATAAGTAATGTTGTCCAATGCTGATAAATTTCTTCAAACAATTACTAACTCCCAAAAGGTTCTTCAACATGAATTTATGAAATCCTAGGATCAATAACACGCAGACCAACAACTTCAAGAAACTAAGAAATGCTCAACTCTCTCTCCAAACTCACCCAAAAACACCCCAAATCACTCCCAAATCAACTAACCTACTCACACTACGAATGGCACACCCAAACACCAACTTTTGGAAATCTGTAATTTTATGACAGCAAGCTGAAAACCCACCAAATCACTCATATCTTTCTCTGTACTCAATGGAAAACACCCAAACTAGATGCAAATGAAAGATACAAAGAAGGCGATAAGGATAGAATAGATAAAGAACCACTAACAATGCCCCAAACCAGAGACACACAACCCAAAGCACCTCCAGCATAGGGCGTACCAAAGCAAAAGTTTGATTTGCAAGATAAATTCCAATACACCATGAAAACCAATTCAAACTTAAAGGAAGAATTGCCTAGGACATCGAAAACCAAGGAGCCAATACCTAGAAGCAGTATGAGGTCACACAGAGACTTATGAATGAAAATATGCTTCACCCATGACTTTTCTAGTAGCTTTGGAAGCACACCAAAACTCGAACTACAGCAGAACCAACAATTCCACATTTCAACAAACTTGCAAATATCACTGAAAGGACAGGTAAAACAACTAGGTACTGTCTTGCAAGTACGAAACTGCACTTAGCTAGGAAAGCTCACTTCAAAGCTCAGATTTCAATTGCCAAACCAACAGAATGTTGACGTGTCTAAAATCGCTGAACTTACGGCTTCATCCGGCCAATGCAGAATAGAAATGCTAAGAATCCTATCCTCTCTTGAGATAAGGAAATCCTTAATGCTGTGTAAATTTGATCAATGGGGATGACCTCAATGTTTTGGTTGTCATGTCTTGACAACAGGATAGCTTAGTAGTTTGATGTGTTTTGTTGGAAACACAAAGGGGACTTAAGGTTAGACGGAATCGGTTTCAAACGAGTTCCCTAAAGTTCAACAGTCCTATATCATTTGATTTTGCTTGGATTGATACTATCTCAGCTTGACTGTATGGTTTCTTTTTGATAAAAAAAAAAGGGAAAAGGGAAGGGAAAAGAGATAGAGAATATCTAATTAATCTATCTAAGGTAACATATTCAGGAAAATAGACGGAAACCTCAAAAAAACCAGATTTAACATTATCAGCTAATAAAGCACAATGTTGTAAAATCTAGTGCAATCTTCAAAGGGAGTTGAATTTTCATGCTACTAAACATAAATGCAGAACTTGACATCCATTCATTTGATGTTTAACAACCGAACTAAACACATAAATGGGTTCAAACTAACCATGCAGGGGGAAATGGCAATCAGCCAATCCTTAATGGTATGAACACCAAGGTTTCTATCAAATATTATCCCTAAAATACTATTTGAATGCAAAATGCATAACAAGAATATTAAATGGTGAAGAAGGAGACCATACACTCACAAAGAAATAAGACAGCTTTAATATCCATTAATTCTGCATGAATTTCGCCAAAGTTTCAGCAACAATCTTAGACTTCTCACCCAAAAAAGGGGAAAACCAACCCCTTTAAATAGAGTTTCAAGACTTAGATGAATGGCCAAGATTAAAACAAAACAAGTGGCCTAGATTCATCAATACAACATAGTACCCATGCCCATAAATGGGAGGCAAAATATCAACAACCACCAAAAAAGAAATAATAACTACCCAAAAAGGTAATTAATAACTACCAAAAAGCAGTTCAAAAAGTGCACATGCACGGAGCTCAAGATTTACAACTGTTTTGGCAGTTAGAAATGAACTTTATGGCCAAAAAGTCCTTTTTAAGATTTTAAAAGAATTTTGCACTTTATGAAAGCACTTTCTCCTTCTCTGCTGTAGACCCTTTTTCAAGAAATTCATCCTCGGCATGCAAATATTCCTTCCAGAGGTCTCGACCTGCCGCACGTTCTACCCGAACATAGTCTTGAAATCTGATGCATAGCTGGAACAACAGCATGTATTAAGGCATAGGAGGATGGCGTATTTTGTATTGCATACCCTCCAAGTGGCGATCTACATGCTTTAACCCATCCTTCTAGTCGGACTGATGAGCCTCAAAACATAAAATGTCTGAATGCAATCCGCTGGCAAACTCCAGGTCCTTCGTGGAGTATGTGACCTTGTCAATTCTCAATCTATCCTCCCAGTTTGGTTGCACTTGGTCATCGAACAAACTATTTTTCCAGCCCAAAACCATTGATCGGAGGATCCTTCCACCAAGGTCCCTCATGTCTTTCAAGATTTCCTCGCATCCGCCTGCTCTTTATTAATGGTATCTTTTGTTTCATTCTTCATGGTGGTGGTCCAGTACCATTCTTTAAGGATGCCGATGTCATAGGGATCTAGGATAGCGGACAATGTGGGAATCTGCGCGTGGGTCCAGAAAAGAGCCCTCATGAGGGGAAGAGTTGTACCAACCACCTCATGAATCCTGAGACATTCCCTCTTTACCTCGAACAATTTGACCAAAATGGTCCCTTGGTGTTGGGCCATTTCCTTTACATCTTCAATGATCCGCTCTCCCTTTTCCTTAATGTCTCGCTTCCATTCCTTGACAACTTTGGCATTATCACGTACTCCTTCAAACTCTATTGTAGTCCTTTGTGGCAACGCCAATGGGGGGATGTGGGATTCAAGGGCGTGTTGCAATGGTTTTAGCAGGTGATCAATATACCCCTCAGCCTGCTCAGCACGAACTCGGTACATGTTTCTCTCAGCTGTTATTTCGTTGAGTTGCCTGAGCATATTTTGCACGGAGTCCTTGAGCTCTTCCCTTTCTTGCTCTTTGGTGGCTCGCCCTATCGGGACGGTTGTAATGCTATAATCGGTCAACTCAATTTGATCTGCTGGCTTATCGACAGGCGAGGTAGCGATATGGATGGTGCGGTTCCTCTGCTCATCCTTGGTGATCCGGGAGTAGGTCTTGGGCTTTTTCTTCCCTTTGGACTTTGTTTCCCCTATGCGAGAGAAAATATTCTCCAAGTCGATAGGTGGCTTGGTGGCTGCCTTCCGCTGTGCACGAGCAACTAACCAGTCTTGAGGTATGGTCTGCTCGGATGTTATGGCCAAATTCCCACTTTGCTCCTTAGAGGTCTCAGCTGGCTCACTGCCTATCTGCAATTGATTTGTCATAGAAGGAACAGATGTAGTATCTAGCCCTTTACTTATAGCTAAGTTCTCCCCTACCTCACTGAACAATTGTCGGGTATCCCCTTGTGATGGTTACTCTTCAGTTCTGTCGGGCTCGTGGGTCTTATCCGCCTTTCGTTCTCCTTCGACGGTGGTGTCATCTTTGCTGGCACTATTCATTTGTAATTCATGCCAACTCCCGTGGGTGAGTTCATGCATATCAACCTCTTGATTAGGTGGAATTTCTCCTTCCTCAACTTGATTTCCAGGTTCACTAGAACCAATGATCCTTACCTCTGCATCTAGCTCATCTTGTGCTGGAGGATTATTAGCCTCGAATGCATCAACATTGTTTTGCAGGGCAGAGTAGGTATATAGCCAAGTTCAACTACATCATCCTCGGAATTGGGGTCCTTGGATGACGAACTGACTTCTGGCCTTCTAATAGGGATCTTTTCCCTTCTAGTCCTTTTTGACATCCAAGTCCCTCTATTAGCTTTGGCTTTCTTCCTCTTTTTGGGTTTCTCAACCTCTTCCTTTGGTGCACTTGAGGTTCCCTCATCTTCCGAAGAGTGGGAATCGAGATTGCCCATCATATGGTATGTAAATTGAATTCCTTCATAGGTTAGACTCTCAATCTACTGGTGTAACCAATGATCGGTGTACCTTCCCTGAGCTATGGTAACTGCCTCAAAATTAGTAATCGGATCCTGAGACCAATTAATGCCCGGCAAGAGGTACTTTACTGCCTCAAACTCCTGAACCTGCAAGCAATTGCCAGAATCTGTCACCTGATCTGGGACCCGACGGTACTCATAAAGCCGCATCTGCTGGACACTTAGCTTGGAATACTCACGTCGTCGGACCTCATAGTCATTGGAACAATTTCTCCAATAGTCCTCAATTGATTCCTTTGCTCTGTAGTGCCTGCCATAGGCTCTTTTTGCCAAATTGTCATGATCAAGTGACTCATCAAGTGACTCATCAAGTAGGCCATAAGATGCTAACTCAGCAAGTGACTCATCGGCCTGCATTGAATTCTTGAAATGCACATCGAGGTTACCCAAAATCATAGGGAAGGTGAATCCGGATTGTTTCTTATCTCTGAGTAAGTTGCCCGCTGGATGTGCTTGCCTTGCAACTTCCATAAGAACTACTTTGTCTGTTGGATAGCGTGGAAGTTGGAATGGAGCCCCCTCAAAGCCGGCTATCTGGATATAGGAGAACCTAGGGAATTGAATAAACCAGGCGCCGCACTTTTTTACCAAAATGGTAGCCTATTCTGAGAGCCTTATGTGCAATCCCCACTGCATCAACCTGACTAGATGCATTGTGAAGGCGTCATTGACATGCTCATATTGACCAATTGCATAAGTAGGGTTGATATTTTCCCTCTGCGCTATGTCGTAGTAATGTAGTTGAGGATAGCAGTCGTTCACCTTTACCTGATTGGGCCCGTTCCCGATTTCACCCTTCTTGATTAATCCTGTCAACGGTTGGTGTCGGGCGAACATATAAACTAGGTAGGAGGTTATGGTGAAGTAGGTTATGGTGAAGTACTTCTTTTCTTCAAGTTCGACCAGCTGTGTAGAAATATTATCACTGATGATCTGAGCCCAGTCGAACTTGGATTTTTTGTCAAAGACCTGCTTCGTAAAGTAGAACATCCAGTCTTCAAAAAGGTTAGACTGAGGGAGTCCCATAACCCGGCTGAGTAAGGTGACCATGTCACCATGCTCGTTATGAAAGTTGCTTCTGGGGGTCTTTTTACTGATTCTATTACTCGGAGGCCTTCTCTCCTTATACCATTCTTCATTTATCAATGTCTTGCATTTAGCAGGGTTCATGTCATAAGCAACTTGTGCTTCATCTATGGTTGTAGCAATGGGATTATCCGGGAATGGGATGTCAAATGCATCGCCAATGGCCTCAGGTGTGAAGTCAGCTAGCACCATATTTTCTAGAACCACTAGTCTGGTCTTTGGCTGATAATGTTGGGCAGCCTCAACTACTAGCTCATAATTTTGCACGGATGGGGGAAATCCTGCTGCCTGAGCGATACCACTTTCCACCAACCGCCTAGGCTTGCCATATGCGTTAGGAGAATATACCTGGGCTTTGAAGTCCTGAATGTCTATGTGACCCAAATCAGTATCACCTATGTTTTCCCATATGCTCTGAAATTTTGACTCCCTCAGTCCTTCTCTTTGGTACTGGTATTTCATCTTCTCGCCTTTACAGGGAATGTCAGATTTAGAGACCCGAGATGTTCTGGTTGCACTAGGTGTCTTTGAGGATTCTATCGCAGATTTAGGTATTTATCCTGGACAACCGGATGCGGATTACGAGACGAGATGAAGGAAACAAGCAGATTAGTCGAAATAAAGGATGATGTTAGCACATAAGGATCAATGAAAATTGAATTTAAAAGAAAGTACGATGCTTCAGCACAAGAGCCCGATTAAATTGGACGTGAAATGCTATTAAGTTCTTTGTTTAAAATCTGTCACTTGGCTACAGTTCAGTTTTTCAAAATTTCCCCAAGTCTGAATTTTTCGCCTTGCAAGGTTAATTTGGCAGGTTTTGCTGTTGCGCTACGTTTAATGTTACAAATAGACGACCAATTTTGCATAAATAATGATTTGGAGGAGAGAAATGCACTTACCTGGCGAACAAGGTGTCTATCTGTTGATGTGTTTTTTGTACACATGCGAACACAAAATAAAATACCTAAAGGTACCTTATCCTCTCTTGAACAAAGTTCCCGATTGCTGAAGATCTCGCCAAAGGATCAATCAAGGCAACTCCAAGGTTCTTGTATGTAGGTTCTCTACGTGTGGATAAGCTCTTTGCAGTACGATGTGATTTTGCTGGAATCACAAGGGGACTTACATTTGACGACCTGGACGTCTGATTTGCTTTGGATATTGCTGGAACGTGAGATTTTACTGGTCCTAGATTTTGAAAAAGGAAAAACAGGATAAGGGTGAGGGAAGGATCTAATTCTAACACTAAGAATGTAGGAGCAATGAATGACCTTTGATGAAATTCTAACTAAGTCTTGCTTTGACAACCCAGGACCATCTCCACAAGGTTAGTGCGATCTTCTAAGGAAAGCTTTATGATGTTTAGATCACCACTATAGGCACGGACACCATCAGGCTGATGCATATCAATGAAGAAGCGACAATTGAAGTTAAGCTTAAGCTGAATGATTCCAGTTGACTACATAAGGCAAGTCTGCAATCAACAAACTGCTAGTAGTATGAATATGCAAATTTCACCATCGATCATACACATTTCTTCCACTCATCTAATAACATGAAATCAAATATGAGAAGTATAGAGACCATGCAAATTGTTGAATCGACCCATAGATTTCACCATTTCTTCAATGAAGTTTTACAAGTCCTTTACAACATCTTGGCAACAATCTTTGCCTTCTCTTTCTATTCTACTCTAACTATTCCCTAATCTCTGACTATTCACTACTATCTATTCTCTATTAACCAACTATTAACTATTAACCTTTACAAATGATGAGCCAAGGCTTTATATGGGGAGCCCTTCACAAACAAACGACTCTGATTGATTTAGAATCAATGGCTAGGATTACAAGATAGAAACCCTAATTAGGGTTTGTTACAACAAACTTCCTCTAGCCAATGAGAAAATTACATTCCAAGAGTGAGGACCAATAGGAAGCACGGGTAGGTACACCGAAGTTTGTGCCGCCTCCGATAGATTAGATACATTGATTCTGGTCCTGCTGGGGTGGACCAATCCGACTGGAAGAATGATGACTGGGATGCCACCTTGTTTGACACTTGTAACTTGGTTGATGTTCAATTTGATGAAGTTGAGAAGATAACTTTAATTAACTCTTCTGAAACTATCTGCTTCTTCAACGTACCTTGGTACCGACTTTGGTTGATTGTCAAGTCATCCTTCTCCAGAAGTACACCTCTGCCTGGGAGTGCTGGCAAAGCCTTTCTTGGTCATCTTGTGATTCTTTAGTGTGGCGAAGTGAAGGGCTTTGGAGATAGCTGGCAATTCCTTGAACACCTTGAGTCTTCCAATGCTTCAAAGCACCTTGAGTCTTCCCTTTTGCCTGTGGAATGTCCTTGACGATGATGGATTGGAAGTGGTCGTCGTCGATGATGTTGGACTGGAATTGGTCGTCCTTGATGATGCTGGACTGGAAGAGGTCGTCCTTGCCCTGGCCTGGTTTTCTCCATCTGCAAAATAAACCAAAAGGTGATTAAGTACATATGACATGTTCATTTCAACAAAGCATTTTCCACCTTAAATCATCAACAAGAAGACTTTAAAATAAAGTTCCCTCAAAATCCTTCCCAGGGACAGTCCCTATAAGAATTTCGCCCTGGACCCTTTGGAAGGGTCAGGAGCAAATTTTGCATTTTGCCCAATTTAGACCTCTTTTCAACATTATCTCACAACTAGCTCTTCGCCTGGCCCAAACAAGGTGAAAAATAGGAGTTTCAAAAGATTTCGCCCTGGACCCTCTGGAAGGGTCAGGAGCGAATTTTGCATTCCAGGATAATTCTATCACTTGTTTACTCCAAAATTCCTCCCAAGGCAAACATATGATAGCTTTCCTTCCTCCAAAGCCTAGGGATCCATGCTTTGACCTTTATCATGAGCAAGTTAGGTGAAACTGAGAATTTCGCCTTGGATCCTTTTCCCATGCTTGCAACATTTTGTTTGACTTCAAAATGACCAGAAAAGAGAATTTCGCTAGAAATCATGGCCAGGGACAGGACCTATAATGGATTTCGCCTTGGACCCTTTCGAAGGGTCAGGAGCGAATTTCTTCCTCTAGCCCAAAATCATCATTTTTGGAGACAACAATCCATTCAAGGGCAATCTCAAGGGCTTCTATCATCTTTGTCTAGGCCTGGCTTGGCACAAATATGAAAGGAATAGGTGGATTTTAGAATTTCGCTCTGGACCCATTGGAAGGATCAGGAGTGAAATTCATGATTTGAGCTTATTTTCTCATTCTCTCAACTCCAATCTACCTCCAAGACCAAGGATACATCGCCTCACTCCTATCTAGGCCATAAAAACCAAAAACCTTATCTTGTCTTGCAAAGAAAATAGGTGATCCTAGGAATTTCGCTCTGGACCCTTTGGAAGGGTTAGGAGCAAAATTCCTGATTTGGCTCAATTCCTTCATGTTCATGGATCACTAACAACTCAAATTTTTGCTCAAGGAACCCTTTGGAAGGGTTAGGAGCGAAATTCCTGGTTTGGCTCAATTCCTTCATGTTCACGGATCACTAACAACTCAAATTTTTGCTCAAGGATTTCTCCAATCTTACCCCATCCTGACCCACACTTGACTTAGGATAAAATTGAGAAAAAGGGTGGTTTTGGGGAATTTCGCTCTGGACCCTCTGGAAGGGTCAGGAGCGAAATTCAAGATTAGGACACAATTCCATCTCCTTCTTCCCTTGCTATGCCATGATTCTCACCTTTGGACTCCTTCCTCATGAAGACAACACTTGTTTGACCCCCACGAAGGCCTGGAAGGAGAAATTCGCTGAAGACCATGGCCAAGGACAGGACCCATTTGGATTTCGCTCCGGACCCTTTGGAAGGGTCAGGAGCGAAATTCATGTCCTAGCTCAAAATCATCATTGTTGATGGCAAAAAATCAATTCCAAGGCATGCCTAGGGATCCTTCTAAGCTCTATTCATCTTTATCCATGCTTAGCTTGACACAAAATGAAATGAAAAGGTGGATTTTAGGAATTTCGCTCTAGACCCTCTGGAAGGGTCAGGAGCGAAATTCTTGTTTTTAGCATATTCCTTCACTCTTTCAACTCCAATTCACCTCCAAGGCCAAGGAACAAGGTTTTAATCCCAAACAAGGTAAAAGATAAGGTTAATAAAGAATTTCGCTCTGAACCCTTTGGAAGGGTCCAGAGCGAAATTTCATTCTTGGACAAAAACCCTCACATTTCAATGCTTTCAATCACTTCCTTAGGCAAGAACATGTCCAAACATTCACAATATGCCCTAGAAACTAAGATCCTCGTCTAAACAAGGAAGAAATGGGTGCCATCTAGGAATTTCGCTCTAGACCCTTTGGAAGGGTCAGGAGCAAAATTTCCCATTTAGGTTGATTTCACATTCCATTGTCTCAATTCTACTTCAAACTTGATTTATCCACGCGTAGATTCCCACATTGTCCGCAATCCTGGATCCCTATGACATCGGCATCTTTAAAGAATGGTACTGGACCGCCACCATGAAGAATGAAACAAAAGATACCATTAATAAAGAGCAGGCAAAATGTGAGGAAATTTTGAAAGACATGAGGGACCTTGGTGGAAGGATCCTCCGATCAATGGTTTTGGGCTGGAAAAATAGTTTGTTCGATGACCAAGTGCAACCAGACTGGGAGGATAGATTGAGAATTGACAAGGTCGCATACTCCACGAAGGACCTGGAGTTTGCTAGCGGATTGCATTCAGACATTTTATGTTTTGAGGCTCATCGGTCCGACTAGAAGGATGGGTTAAAGCATGTAGATCGCCACTTGGAGGGTATGCAATACAAAATACGCCATCCTCCTATGCCTTAATACATGGTGCTGTTCCAGCTATGCATCAGATTTCAAGACTATGTTCGGGTAGAACGTGTGGCAGGTCGGGACCTCTGGAAGGAATATTTGCATGCCGAGGATGAATTTCTTGAAAAAGGGTCTACAACAAAGAAGGATAAAGTGCTTTCATAAAGTGCAAAATTCTTTTAAAATCTTAAAAAGGACTTTTTGGCCATAAAGTTCATTTCTAACTGCCAAAACAGTTGTAAATCTTGAGCTCCATGCATGTGCACTTTTTGAGCTGCTGTTTGGTAGTTATTAATTACCTTTTTGGGTAGTTATTATTTCTTTTCTGGTGGTTGATATTTTGCCTCCCATTTATGGGCATGGGTACTATGTTGTATTGATGAATCTGGGCCACTTGTTTTGTTTTAATCTTGGCCATTCATCTAAGGCTTGAAACTCTATTTAAAGGGGTTGGTTTTCCCCTTTTTTTGGTAAGAAGTCTAAGATTGTTGCTGAAACTCTGGTGAAATTCATGCAGAATTAATGGATATTAAAGCTGTCTTATTTCTTTGTGAGTGCATGGTCTCCTTCTTCACCATTTAATATTCTTGTTATGCATTTTGCATTCAGATAGTATTTTTGGGATAATATTTGATAGAAACCTTGGTGTTCATACCATTAAGGATTGGCTGATTGCCATTTCCCCCTGCATGGTTAGTTTGAACCCATTTATGTGTTTAGTTCGGTTGTTAAACATCAAATGAATGGATGTCAAGTTCTGCATTTATGTTTAGTAGCATGAAAATTCAACTCCCTTTGAAGATTGCACTAGATTTTACAACATTGTGCTTTATTAGCTGATAATGTTAAATCTAGTTTTTTTGAGGTTTCCATCTATTTTCCTGAATATGCTATCTTAGATAGATTAATTAGATATTCTCTATCTCTTTTCCCTTCCCTTTTCCCTTTTGTTTTTTATCAAAAAGAAACCATACAGTCAAGCTGATATAGTATCAATCCAAGCAAAATTAGATGATATAGGACTGTTGAACTTTAGGGAACTCGTTCGAAGTCGATTTCGTCTAACCTTAAGTTCCCTTTGTGTTTCCAGCAAAACACATCAAACTGTTAAGCTATCCTGTGGTCAAGACCTGACAACCAAAACATTGAGGTCATCCCCATTGGTCAAATTTACACAACGTTAGGGATTTCCTTATCTCAAGAGAGGATAGGATTCTTAGCATTTCTATTCAGATGAAGTCGTAAGTTCAGCGATTTTAGACACGTCAACACATCTGTTGTGACCATTTCACACATTGCCCCATCAAGATGGGGACCCCCCCTTTTTTTACAGTTCTTGGCCTCTTAGTCTAATCTCTCCCCTTCTAGCAGATGTAATGAGTAAGTTCATAAGGTCTAGATGATTCAGTCATGAGCTCAACCAAAGTTCTTTCAAGAAACCTTAACATCATGTTAAAGCCTTAAGAGAGCGCACTTTATGTTTGGCTATAGATGAGCAAATTTCCTCCGAATACCTTGTTTGAGTTTTTGTGCGTTTGAATGAGAAAGTCTAAAGATTGAATCAAAATACAATAAAATGATTGAAGATAAGATCATTTTGCAAATCTACTTCATCTCCAATTCCTCGTGAGGTTTACTTCAGGTTTGAGGATATATGAGCGAATTTCACAATTTGAGGGAGATGAGCAAATGTTACCTTAAACAACATAGAAGCAGATTTCATAAGCGAAAGAAAGGATAGTTTCAAGAGCAAGATCAAAAAGCAAAATTCAAGTGTTGCTTCATGTAGTGAATGATGAGATCTAACTTCATGAGTTGAAGGAGATGAGCGAACTTCATGACTTCAAGAATAGAAGCACATGAGCGAACTTCATGAGTTGAAGGAGAGGAGCGAACTTCATGAGTTGAAGGAGAGGAGCGAACTTCATGAGTTGAGACAAATGAGAGAACTTCAAGAATCAAGGCACATGAGCGAACTTCAAGAATCAATGTACATGAATGAACTTCATAAAATGAGGTATATGAGCGATCTTCACAAATTGACTTAGATGAGCGAACTACATGTTTCAAGGGAGATGAGCAAATTTCAAGGATTGAGATAGATGAGCGAATTCTCTTAATATTCTAAGGAGGATTAAGTAAACATTGTTTTGGCGCCCTTTAAGCTAAATTCAAAATTCGAATTCAAAAGGATAAGCCAGCCAGCTTAATGAAATTTATTTTTTTAATTTAATTGAACAAGTCGGCCTATATGAGGAAAGGCACAACCTTTCCCTAGTTGCCTATAAGAGACAGAGCAAATAATCATTTTAAACATCAATTAAAACAAATTCATCTCTCTAATTAGTGAACTTCAAGAGCAGATTGGCGAACTTTAGTTGCAAGAAGGCAAATTAATCATCTTCTACAGCAAATTCACCCCGAAGGAGCAGCGACTTTATCATTACAAGGGCGGATTTGAGAAGATTGAAGGGCGAATTTCATCCTTCAATAGCAAGGAATTAAGGCGAATTCAAGGAGGTAGCAAACCCTTAGATATCAGCAGTCATATCAGTGATCATATTTTAAGTTTAAATCAGAAGTAAATGCATCATTTAGACTGATATAAAATCAGATACAGGTCTGATTAAGGTCAGAAATTGATTTTGTTTTGGCAAATTAGACCTCCCTAATTCATCTAGAAGAGTAAATCAGTCTTATTTAGCGATTGATTTCATATTTATTAAGATTCAAGATTCATTTCATAGCTGAGTAATAAGGCTTCGTTACATCAATATTTCACCACTACTCTAACTTGTATATCTCTCATAGGTGAAAGATAGCGGCTCCTAAACCAAACAAAACCATTTCCCGTCAAGCACTCATCAAGGAAGACTCGAAGAGTGGTGCATTCGAAAGCAAGATCACTTTGCATTGGAGCAAGATAGGAGACACCAATCTCGGGAAGTTTGACACCAAGAAGTTCCGACACCCTTCATACACAAGTGAACCTATTGCTACAGCCAAGAAGATGATTGAAAGTGGGATCATAAATGCAGTTGGCTTTCCTCCCGTAGTGCAATGCTACGAGCTGATTGTTGAATGTGCTCAACATTATGACTCTACCTCAAGAAGAATTGTGACAAAGGATGGAACATTGCTCACATATCTCTCGGAGACAGCAATCAGTGAAACATTTCATCTACCTGAGCCTAAAGACATGGTCTACATAAGCATGGAAGGGGCTCTGTCCGCCTATAATGATGATCCAAATGCTTGTGCAAAGATCATTGACAAATTTTGGTTGAAGAAGAGTAGAGGTGGTAGGAGCAGATGGCCCGATAGACTACATAGGGTGGACTTCAATGATGAATTTAGAGACTTCATCACCTTACTCCATCGATTGGTTGGTGCACCTGAGGCTTCATATTTCTAGGACTGGATGTTCTACTTCATTGAGACTGTCACTCATGGCAAGAATGAAATCAATTGGGCGAGGCTCATCAGAAACATCATTGATCTATAGTTAAGGAGGCTGATGCACACCAGAACATTCTATATGAGCGCCTACGTCATATAATCCCTTGCAAGAAATTATGAGTATCCAGGACTTATGTACACGGGCGTAGTTGGAAGGAGACTCGAAGAGATAAAGGTGCATGAGTGTTATCCACAACTTGATCATCCACCAAAGCAACACTGTAGGAGAGTGAATGATGCATTCACTATGCATATCACAAGGGCGCTTCAAGGTGGATTGCAGCGAAGACTCTCTCCAGAAGGACAAGCATTGGTAGAACAACATGGTGCATGATTCATCTAGTTCCCAAAATTCACATATATCAAAGTTCAAGGATGTCCTTCTCCTCCCTACATGTTGCCGCGCTACCCAACGAATAGAGTGGTGTTACTTGAAGTGGTGAGACAATTGATAGTATATGTCAAGACATATAGGCATAAGCATGGAACCGGTGTTTCTTTTCCTATCACGCTTGGAGATTCTATCGAAGTATGCCCCTCCATTCATGCAGCAAAAGATGTCGAAAGAGAGTTGGCACTCCATTCACTCAAGCCATTCATGCCTAGAGATTACTTCGATCCATATGATAATATAAAAGAAGTTCTGGGAAAGAAATATGGACATCGGTGGCAGTTTGAGGACTATTGGAGGAACGTTCAAGATGATGTAGAAGTGAAGAAGAAGATGTATTCTAGGCTATCTCTCGATTTTATTAGGAAATGCAAGTTGTTTCATGTTGCCGACCAAGTTCAAGATAGCGGCAAATATCTCCAAGCAGCCTACGCCAAAGAAGACAAAGAGATCAAATTCAAATGGGTGGATATAGAGGTTATTGATTTGATGGAGTTGATGAAACCAGTTTTGGAATACACCCGCATATGGATAGACATATAGCACTAGAAGTTGAAAGAGCAGAATATAGCACTGACATTCCACTCAGAAGAAAGAGCAGATGATGAAAACAAAGCGAGTGCAAGTGGGAGTGCTCCTCAACCATCCCAGTCAAGAGGTTCGAAGAGAAAGGAGGATCGTGGAGAAAAAGAGCCCTCAAGGAAGAAACATAAATCAAATTCAAGTCATGAAGAACAAAGGATAGAAAAAGAGTTGAGAGTCAAGAAGCTAATGAATCAGTAGAATCCATAGTTCACAATGATAAAGGAAAGGAGAAATTATCACAGGAACAGAAAGATCTCACTCATCACACCCAAGAGATCAAAGGAAATGAGGAAGAGGACAATGATGAGACTACCTCACCACCTAGAGATGAGCAAATGCATGAAGAAACACAAATTTAAGATGGAAGATCCTCTATCCTAGAATGGCTAAAGGAAAGACTAGCTCAATAGGTAATAGTAGTTGATGAAGAACCAACATACGACATAGCAAGCCTTCTAAGCCAAACTCGAGAAGTTACCGAGACGAAGAAAGCTACAAAGATGTCAAAGGTGATTAGAGATGATTCGGGATCAAGGAAGTTTCAAATAGCTACTCCAATGGTTGAGAAGTATGAAGGTGAGATCAAAGAAAATGAGTATGATATGGAGACTATTGATTTGGGTCCACTCACCTCCGAGCAAGCAATAGGTGATGCAACTGATTCATTGAAGGAAGTTAATGACATGTTGAGAGCTGAAATAGAAAAGAATAGAAGATCAGAAAAGGAGATAAGTGCGCGGAGGAACTATGTCAACAATTTCAGCAACCATTGAGACATTAGAGTCCAGCAGCCACACCACCATCTTTGCTTCCTCTGGAATCAGTTAATCATATGGAAAAAATGAGGAATTCGACACAATTGATGGATACATGGATAGAGGATTCATATACTAGAGTTAGCAAGTTCATGAAGGGCATAATGAAGACACTTGATATAGTCATAAAGGTCCTTGGGAGAACTCATGTCCTTATAGAAGCCTTCGACGAAGCATTTTCTCATGCTAGAGATGTCATCATCCTAGTACTTCAAGTAATAAGGAAAACACCTAGGGAAGTCCTATCAAGAGAGAAGATAAGAAGATAAGGATCTACACCCAACTTTCTACAATGGAGCAGCATACTTCGCACAAAGAAGATCATTTTTGAGGAGATTGGAAACGGATGTAGTCAAGTTCAAGATGATATGCACCGAATTCATGATAGATAGTGGAAGTAGCACAAATTGTTTTGGGAAGAAAGACTGATCCTGGAACGATTATAGAAGCTAGAGAGTTGGAGGAAAGAATAAGAGTTATCTTCCATGGGACTGATGGAATGATCACCAAAGGACAATTGGATGATATGCTTGAGTTCGTGGTGTTAGCCAACAAGACTGAAGAACACGAACCTGAATGGGAGAATGCCATCGTCAAAGCTTTCCATGAGGTCATGCACATGGAGGAACAACTGAAGTCTCTACTTGAGATCCCGATGATAGAGATAGAAGGTATAGTGACTAGATTTATTGAATATGCCAGAAAGGAAACAAGATTCTAGAAGATAGTTTGTTATGATCCTACTTGGCAGGTCGTTTTCTCATTGGAGGATGCTTCCTCAAATTCTGTGTTAGCACATGCTATTTTCTCATTGGTTGTTTCCATGATAATGTTTATCTAGATAGGGTTTCATTTGTATCAAACCCTAATTAGGGTTTAGGTGGCAAAATCTTGGTCGTTGATCTTCATTTGATCTCGGCCCTTCATTGTATCTAGGTGTATTATATAAACTCCACTCATTTCATTTGTAATAATTAATAGAGAAATATGGATTTTGATTAGAAATAAGCAAGAGAGAGATTAGATATTAGAGATAGAAGTCAAGAGTGATAAGAGAAGGACTTGAAGAATTGTTGTTGTTTGGCCATTGGATTAATAATACATTGAAGTTATGGTATTTCTATTCAATCTTTGAAGCCTATTGCATGGTTCTTTATCTTCTCAAGTCAATCTTTGATATTTGTTTAAGTATTTAGATTGAATGATGGAATGTTACACTTGATGTAGTATGAAACTCGTTATCCACATCACTAGCCTCTTGCTGATTGTAAGTGCGGCTTGTATGGTCAACTGGAACCTTTGAAATCGCAATTGTTGTTCAATCATTGACATGCATTCAAGTAATGGTGTTTATGCTTAGTTATGATTTGAAAACCTCTAAATATCCTTAGAAGATTGGACTAGTTCTAGTGGAGTTGTTCTTGTATGGTGATGCTAAGACTAGTAGACTTTCATTTGTGTCGTTCTTCATCCATTCATTCTTAGGATATCTTAGAACCTCTCTAAACCCTTATCTTTCACCATTTTTTTGACAAACATTCAGTAGTGTTAGGAAGGAGCTTCACCGCATACCATCCGCAAAGTGCTTCATAAAATCTCTTCTTGTGTAAAAGGCCCCTTGATGAAACATTATTCACAATGACCAATTGTGCTTATCCACACGTCATGACCTGACATATCAGAACCTTGGAGTTGTTTCAAGTGATCCTTAAGCCAATGTTCAGCACTTGAGTAACTTTGTTCAAGAGAGGATAAGATACTTTTGGGTATTTTATTCTGTGTTCGCATGTGCGTAAAAAACACATCAACACCATCCTTGACCACTAACCTCCTTTCAGTTTATCAAATTACTCATGGGGCACAAGGTAAGATAGTGGAGTTCACTCCTCATTATGTCTACATTAGGGACATGGAGACTAGAGATGTCATAGCTACAGGAGTTGTGGATCATGCTTCTAGATTGTATTCTTTTCCTCATTTTGCTCCTGATGATAATGGTGTTCCTGATGTGCACACCTATCCATCAAGGATGAATCATGTTTGTAAGGAGAAGTTTGGACACTTGAATCATTGTGTACTTGAGATAAGTGTTGATCTTCCTACTCCTCCATCTCCTGATTCTCTGGACCTGAATTCTATTATTCAGCAGGATAATCATAGTATTTCAGATCTTGCAGTGTGGGATGAGTACTTAGATGACATTTCAGATTTGTTTGTTGATTCTCATATTGCAGATTTGGGAGACATACTTGAGGGGGTTTCTCTTCTCTTTGATGACAGTCTTATCCTAGTTGGAGATTCTTCTTCACCGTCTTTGGAGATTGACATTCGTGAGTCTCCTCCTTCAGTTGATTTGTCACATTTCACGGTTCAGTTTGATCATGCTTGTGTGATGGATTCTTTGAGCTTGGAGGCTCCTATTCAGTTTTTCAGAGATTCACATTTGGAGACTTACTTCCTGCGTTTAGTTGGACATGGCATGGCTTCTTCATCATTCGATGGACTTGTTTCTTCCTAAGGGAAGATGTGTTGCTTGTAGACCTTGGGTGATATTTTGTTTGCATGCATACTTCATCGACATTGGAGCTTCTTCATTATGGGGGGGATATTATGTCTCTCTTCTTCCTTCCTATGGGGGGATACTTGATTGTATATACATGATGCATGTAGTCCTTGGGGGGTCTTGAGTCCATGCATCATGATTTGCTTGTTTGTTTTCTCTCTTTTGGAGAGGAGTTTTTTCCCATGTGGTTTCCTCCTTTTCTCCGCTTTATGAGAGATTTATTGCATTGCATTCGCATTGTTCATGGGTACCTAACATGGCCTAGTAGCCGAGACCCATCTCACATTTTGCATCTTGCTTATATTACATAATAATCTTCTCCCTAAGTTGCACTTAAGGGGGGGTGGAGTAAATTAATATTTACTGACATATTAAGTTTACTTTTCCTAGGTGGTAGGTAAGGTTAATATTTTACCTGCATCTAGTATTTTGTGTAGGGTGGTTGTACCTACCCTTGCACCTCATTGGTGCTTGCATCTCGCTCTTTCCTTTATAAGGAGAGCTCATGTACATTTTCATCCATCTCAATTCATCATTATTTCTGGTGAAATATTTGTCTTCTCTCCATGAAGGTTATTGTGCAAGTTGCAGGTCTTGGAATGGAATTTGATAATTCTCACAATATTGAATGACGTCATTTAAAATTCCTCTTGTTTTTAATTATCGTCCCTTAATAAAAGGCCTCCTGTCTCATCTGTCCCAGGGACCAGCCTGCTATCCTTTTCTGTCTCCATCCTGGAAACTCCATGGAACATGGTTGATATTCAAAGCAGATTTGGTTTATAAGGATGTATGCAGAAAATAAAAGAATTCTAGAAAATTAGAAATAGAAGAAGAAATAGACACAGTGACTTTTCATGCTTAACTGGGTGTCTTCATTATGGGTGCTCAATAGGCACTTGGTGTGGTCCATGTATAGTTTTGTACAACATAAGGTCCACACATAAAAAATGATAGGTTTTAAAAGGATGTGCAATCATTACCTATTGAATATAATAACTTAAGTTTTTCCAAAGGCAGCACAACTCCAAATTCTAAACCATAAAAACAAAAAACAGAAGGGCGCAAATTTTCTAAACCAAGAACAATTTGCTTAGGAATAGAAATGAGGGGATTATGTGTAGTTTTGTAAGGGAAAAGATTTGAGTCAGGACTGAGGACTCAAAAGTAAGGATAATGTGTTTGAAGAAAGACAATATTCAATAGGGCAGATACAAGCCACTAAAACTGAAAATTCTGATTCTAAAAAATATTGGTCCAATCTGTAATTGTGAACAGTTGGATTTGCAGCTCTACTGCATAACGGATTTCAAATGATTATTCAGGAAAATACAGACAACTGAATTACATTGATCAATCAATTTTTAAAGAAGGGGTGCATTCAAAGTTTGATGCTTATGTTGCTTTAATTGATTTGGGTGTGAAGAGAAACGGTGGGTTCTAATTTTCAGATCAGATTTTTAAGCTCAAAGGTGTTAAAGATTCAGTGAAATCAGGGATGGTTGGATTTTTTTTGTGGTGACATTGTCAGTAACAGGTTTGTTTGGTTCAAGGAATGTTTTACACGCAGAGATGGTTTTATATTTTTATATTTGAACTAAATGCATTATTCAAAATTTGGCTTCTTGGTTCACTGATAACTGTTTAAAATTTATTAGCCTGTGTATCATTGAAATAAGGTTGAAAGTCAGAGTTGTGGAAATTAATAATATGTGGAAGAAAGGAGATTGCACGTCATGGTGGTGATGTCTGGAATTTATCCCTCTTCATTTGTGATGTGTAACGTACAATCATTTTTCTCATCACCCATTGCCAAATGTGGTCTGAAGCTAGGTTAATGGCAAGTGGGTAACGTGGTACTGGTGAATTATGGGTATGGGCAGAAGAAACAGAAAATTTTTAGACCCTGGCAACTGTTTGTCATGGAATTGTCTGTACAGAAAATAGAAAAATATAAGCATAGCATCACTGTTATGCACATAATCAGTCTTTAATATACAAAATTAACAAACACTACATAATTCAAATATTATTCATTTATAAATTATCATTTTGGATTCAGCATAGTTCTGTTTTTTCTGTTCTTTCTTTTTCCCTTTATAACAGCTTCTCTCAGGTACTTTCCATGGATTCATGCTGAAAATGAGTTGGATTTGTTAGGTCCTTATTGGAAACATCTTGGAAATGCTGTGAGTGTTTCTAGGCTGTATACAGAAAGGACCTGCTGCTTTTACAGAACCAGGATCAGTACCAGAACCATTTTGGTTCAGGCAGAGGGAAGTTTTGAAGAGATTGATAATATAGGTCCAGACTCAAAGATATAACTGAAGAGAATCATGAGGGTTGCGATGAGAGGTAAGCTGGTGATAGCTCATTGCAGAGCATTGAACTTGATTTAAGGATGACTGAGTGTCTTGAGTGAGTGAACTGTGATGCATATGCTACCGCTCACTTAGCCCATCACATAATTGATCTAAGAAATCATTGCATGGGTCTCTAGTTGTCAAGACTCAAAATTGCCTAAGTGTTCTCCTTCATCCCCCATGTGCCTACCAAGTATTAGGAAGTTGCAAACTATAATGTCCCCTTTTTGGGGTTCTCTTGCTTTGCAATTGGTGCTGACTTTCTGGGTTTGAGTCAGCCTAATCAGAGTGATAATTTGATGCTACCAGTGATCTCAAATGGTTTAGTGGAGTTGTATGACACTTACATATGTGATTTCTGGCTTCTAGTAAGGTCTTCAAGATTCTTGGAGGGAGCGTCTATTTTTAGTAAGTCACTCGGTTAAGTCTGTTTATCATCTTTCATCATGGAGATCATTCCTACGTAGTTAGTTTTCGATTCCAATGCCATTTGATCAATGTTGCTACTTGGGTGTAATTTAAAGCTATATTAAATTAATTTCACTAAGATTGCCATTTTAATTAAATTATTTAATTGGGCACCTCAGTATGATAGCTCGTTGGAAAGAGAAGGGAAAGTTTTAAATCCAGTGAGATGCTTAAAAGTGACTTTAACTGCGAGAAATGTTTAAAAAGTAAAATGAATCACTTTTTGGAGTTAAAAGTCTTATTAAATAAATAAAGTTATTTCTGGTAAGCTCTCAAACAAGCTTATAGAAAGGGGAATTCAGAGTTCATTTGGTATGTTGAAGTTTATTCTATTTCTCTGATTGAAAACCCTTGTGGGTGTGGAGATTGAACTTGGTTCATCTCAGCCTTTAGATGACGAAAACCCTCTTGCAAGATCAATTTTGGTGGTAAAAGATTCATCCCTAGCTGTTGTTTGGGGGAAACACTCAGATTTTGCATTGGAGTTTAAAAGATTGGTTTAGAAGTTTGTGAAGATTTCAAAATTTCATTGGAAAATCAAAGGCAAGTTGGACTACTTTTTCTTGGTCTGTTTATTGTTTGTCAAACTCTCATAGTGACTGGATGTACATTGCTTCATTTATTTTGTTGGTATTGCCAATTCCTTGGATGGCAAGTATAGAAGATATTTGTTTTGAGCGCTTGAAGAGTTATGGGTTTATCTATGGTAGCCATATGAAGTAGATTGCTAGTGGCGGTGGAGATAACATAAATTTATGCTTGCCACCTTGGTTGTAGTTGCAAGTCATGGAGGGCTTTAGAAAGGCTTGGGATGCCAGACTTCTTTGGTTGGGCTTTCACCCTAGCCCTGGACTTTTTCTTTGGCGTTAGGCTGTGAGTAGAATGTAGACATTGTTAATTATGTGAAGAGTGTTCCGAGGCAGTGTGGAGAACATTGTGGCTGCAAATAGTGGTGTGGAATAGAATCATTCTTGGATAGACTTTGGAGAACATTTGTTGATGTTTCTACTTCCTTACCATTGCTGATGCTATCCAATGAACAAGCCGTTCACCTTCTTTGCTACTGTCAAATGTCAAGTACAATGTTTGGATTGCTGCTGTTGTATTTGTGCTTGTAAACTCTTATTCTGCTGCAAATAAGGGCAGAGGCTATATTGAAGATTCTATTTGTTGTTGCATCCTTTAGTTGTACTGTGTAATTGTAGACATATAATGGAGCTTAGATAGACCTTAACCTTTTCTTTATATCTTATCACAGCTGTTGCAATTAATGAAGTTATCTTATTTGAGTTGGGAATGTAGAAAGGAATAAATTATCATTGTTTTGTTAATGCATGCTTGGGTTTTATTTGTTAAAAAACATAAAATCCATCTTATTACCACTATCAAAACTGAAAACCATACACCAAGAAAACTAATGGACAAAATTACTCTGAGGGGATGATGAATGCAAAATTTGGGCAAGATTTCGTAGGGGATTCAATAGTGGTATCAAAGAACAAAATTTCCTGCTAGCTCGTTGGGTAACTCTGAAGTTTGATTTTTACCTTGAAGCATGGCATCAAAAGATAGAAAATGGTTGGCAAGATTTCTCTTTGAAAAATCTAGTAAACTTAGTTTTCAATCACAACCAAGAGATGTCGTTTTCAATAGTTTGAATGAATTAGAAGGATGTTTGATCATTGTAGAGCAGTCACCCTCTGAGTTATTGCAATTAGCTCTAGTTCCTATAGCGACTTCTTTAAAATAGCACGTGGTTGAGTTACACATACGTTCAGATTAGACTGATGGTTATGTTATGTTTGAGCGAGATGATGAGAATTTTAGCACCTCGTGCTCCTTATGATGACAACACAATGAAAGAGGTGATGCAAGTGTTGGTGTATAGTTTCCAATATCTTGATATAGAAATTTCCCACTTTTCTAAAAGGGTTGTGTTGTGACGTTTTCACACGTCACCCCATTGCAAATGGGGACCCCCACTTTTTGCTCGTAGGTTAGTTATCTTAGTTTAGTTGTTTGGCTTGGCAGTAGTTTTAGTGTTCTTAACCTTTTGCTTGTAGGAGGTGCAATTACTTAGATTGTTAGGAAGCGATCAAGTCAGGTCTTCCTCTAGGCTAGTTTGAGGCCTTCTTAGCTCTAGATGCTCAAGTGATAGGTGCAAGCTGCCCAAGTGATGATGACGATGCTACCTTGGTGCATGAAGTGGTGATGCCTTGACCGATTCATTGAACAAGTGATATTGGTGTTGCAAGGAACTCACCACTTCTAGTGATCTCCAAAAAGCTCGACCTGCCTTGGCTACATTTCTACTTGGATATGAAAAGCCTAGCCTAAGGTGATGCAATAAGGGACATACTGTTGTATCAATGCCTTGATGAGGATGAGGTTGTTTTCATGGGGAAAGGTAAGGATGATTGGAACGTTTAAAGCTAATGAAGAAATCAAAGCAAAGAGGAATGGAAGTCACCACTTCCACTTGAGGGCCAAAAGTTGGGCTAAGTGGGAGTCATTTCCACTTACCCTTGAAATCCATAGACTAACTTGGGTGACTTCCTCTTAGCAAGCAAAAGCTTGGCCAACTTGAGTCATTTCCAATGACCCCTCAAAAGCTCAACTAGCTTGAAGGCAATTCCATTTCACCCTCAAAACCCTGCCATGACTGACTTTTTCAATTAATTTGGTAATGATCATCAACATGAATGTTTGATCAAACAGATGGTTAAGATTAATGAGGGTAATTAAAGTCGTTGAGGAAAACACAATTTGGGAGAGAATGAAGAATTACCACTTGCTGGGCAAATTCACAAACTTGTTTGTTCCACTTCCAGTGTAGGCCTATAAGCTTGGCCAGCATGCTTACTTCCACTTGGTGCCAGAAAGTTCAGCCATAAGTCATCAACTTCCACTTCAGGTTGAAAAGCCCGACTTGTTCTAAGACATTTCCAATGGCCTCCCAAAACCACAACCAGACATGAAGGTGATGGTTTTGTCCTTGTGATCCATGTCTTGGGAAAGGAAGGGACAATATTGATATTTGATCAAGCAAGTGAAGAAGTTGATGAAGGGTAGAGGTGGTTGAAGCAAACATGATTCAAAGAATTCTAAGTGAACAACATTCCTCATTGGCACTAAAGCCCGACACATGCCTTGTAGCCTAAAAAGTTCGACCTTCCTTGCATGCTCAAAACCCCAAGCTTCCAAGTAGACATTGCTCACTCCCTCAAATCCTCGACCTAGCAAGGTGACTTGAAAAGTTTAGAAAACAATTATGTGATCACTAATGATGAAAATGTCTCTAAAGTGGATTAAGTGAAGAATTTCCCATGATGAAGGTGAATGACAACCTTGTCTTGGCAACATTCCACATGCCCGACCCTCCCAAAAGCCCAGCCAGATGCCTGACCTCCTCAAATCCTCGACCACAAGTCATGTCATTCCTGACCTCCCAAAAAGTCCAGTCACATTCCTTGCTAGCTGAATCCATGGATTAGACCTTAAAGAGTGAAGCTTCAAACTGAGAAGCAATCAAATTTCAAATCTCATTGAATCAGACTTGAAATCAATAAAAAATCAGACATTGAGTAGACCTAAAATAAGATAAATTTGTCCTCTAATTCATTAATCTGAGTAGCAGAAGTAAAAATTTTAGACTAAGGAATTTGATTGAATTTTTAAAATTAGTAAGTGTTTCTTTTAAAATACGATGTAATGTGTTTCTTTCAGTTTTACAAATATCTTGAATTTCCTCTAGAAATCCAAGAATCATTGCCAGTATAGCAAGAGTAATCCAAGGGGGAGACTTCAAGTGAATGTGATCAAGTCAGAGAGGATGATGCAATTTGGAATATCCCCCACCATCATCTCATTCCCTCCATCATCATTGTAGGCGCTTTGAAATGCTGAGTATCAAGAAATATGTCTCAATTACCTACACTTGTGATGAGTTACAATGAGTAAATTGAGGTGGCACCAAGTCATCACCTATCCAATTACATCATTCTAAGTCAAGGCATCTAGATTTGATGCACTTGACTCGTCCAACGAGGATAACTACCACATGTGGAGGCACAAAGTTTTATGTACCTAACCTCATCATTCATTGGTCGACTTTCAAGGAAGGACATGTGTCCCAGTTATTGTAATTTTATTATTGGTCAAACATTAAATGCTATGTAAAACTAACCCTAATTAGGGTTTCTATCTTTCAATATTAGCCATTGATGTGGATTTGATCTTGGCCACTCATTTGTATTGGGAGCACTATATAAGGCTCCACTTCTTCATTTGTAAAGGTTAATAGTTCAATAGCAAGTAGCAAGCAGTTAGCAGTTATGAGTAGAGTAGGAGGAGTGTTGGACAACATGCCACTAAGAGGGGGGGGGGGGTGTGAATCAGTGATTTACAAACTTTTCCCTTTTCTAACCCATGGGTGTATACCAGTTAACAGATCTAACAGAAAGAAGACTTACTAGTTAGATGGAAGACTAACACAAATGCAATCACACATGAAAGGGACATCACATAACACCAAATGTACGAGGAAAACCCAAGATGGGAAAAACCTCAGTGAGAAATGCTGCTGGAGTCTATTGCTCCAATCCAACCTCACAATGGAAATCTCATTACAATGTTTAGGGCACCAACCCAAGGAGCACCAACCCCTGCACCGAGCTCCAACTCAGTAATCTTCAATGAACATAATCAATTACAAAAGTTATATCCTTGTTACAAAAGGATCTTTGTAACACTTATGCAAATCTCTCTACTGGTTCTCCTCTCTTCAATTCTCTGTTGGTTCTCTGCTCACCTCTCAGCTGCAACCCTATCTCCTGATGCAACTTACTCTCTACTGCACCTTCCCCTATTCAATCTCTTCTTCTTCTTTGTCGATTCTACTCTCTGTCGGTTCTCTCTTCTCTTTGTTACACTGCTTCTCTCCACCACTGGTCTTGATAACTAAGTTAGATGTCAACCATCTGATTTCTCTCGGTTCTCAACTTCCCTTCTCTCCAATCTTCTATATCTCTTCTCTGCCGGTTCACTCACCAGCGGTATACTCCTCTCACAGATTCATTGGTAGACTACTGGTCGCCTCACTCTTACCAGTTGAACTCTTCAACCCGATTCTCCCTCTCACACAGTCTCTCATCTGATACTCGTTGAGCACTTGACTGATTTCTACTCTCACATGCAAAAAACACTCTCATTCAGCAACAACATTCATTGATTCTGACTTGCATATTTATAAACAAGTCCTCTTGCCAAAAAACAATTCAAACTTCAGGTGGTTAGGGTTTCTTCATCAACCTTGAGGCAAACCAAGTCCAATTAGATCTCATTAGATATGATCTCCTTGATTGATGAACTGCAACACATCAATCAACCCTGCCATTGTTGTGCCTTCCAGAACACGCCATCCATATTTAGCAATCTGCTTTTAATCTGTTAGCTGATCTCTTGGTCGATCACCAAGAATGGTTTCACGGTTTCCTTCACCTACCTCGATCTGGTCAATCAGTTCGTCCTCGATCTCTATTGTTTGTTTGACCTCGAGCCACAAACCTCGGCTACACATCCCATGAATCATGTAGTCGACATAAATGTCGACCTGCCACCATCTACCTCGCCGACAGACAGTTCACCAACTCGCCACGCTGACCTGTGCATGCACGCTTGCCACTTCAACTCCATGTGGCATTGCTATCGATATCCACCTTAACAGAGACCTTTGTGTCGGCTAGACTTGGTCACCTACAATCAACACACAATCGGTCCTCCTTTTCTGTCGGTTCTCTAACCTTGCCAGTATCTCTCACTTTGTTGGTTAACCATCATGTCTGCACTTTGCTGCTTTGTCGGTGGAACACCTTAGCTGGTCACCAAACATGCCTATCCACAACATGCCTAACTTCATCAGACAAGAGCTCTTCACTTGTCACTTCGTCAGCTTTACCGATGAACATACTTACTGGTTAACCACCTTGATGACACCATGCCATCAACCTTTAGCTGTTTCCATTTGAGGCATCTGCATACCGGTTGCACTCACTATCTACAGCTGCTCAACCTTGCCTTCTTCTTCATTTGATCGGTTCATCTCTTAACCGGTTTGTCAAGGTGACAGACTCATTTGTCTTAGTGACAAACCCCTCACTCTTCAACTATCCCGGTACCTGATTATGCCTTCCCTGTCCATCTAGTGCATATCTTTGATTTCATGCACTTGATGTATCTTTGTGATTCACCGGTAGATCCGGTGTGAGCCTTCAATCACCTACCGACAGAAGTGGATCCTTGTCATTTGCATCCTGCATTACACCAATGTAGCTTCCCTGTTTGAGTAGCATATCTTCAAACATGCACATGTGATCCGGTTGGGGCACATTCACTGTCAATCATCTCTTCAAATGGTGACTTCATCTTTATCCGGTGGGAATCCTGCTAATTGACATCCACACAGTATACTGGTGGCCTGCACATACTTCACCTCTGATGTTTATGTGATTCTTGATAACATTCCGCCTCTTCATCACAAACAACATCCAAGCATCTTGCACACCCTGTTTTTACAATGGTCATAAGCTTGCCGATCGACAACCACTCACTTTGTTGATTTATCTTCTCCATGTTTATACATGCTCACCGGTTAGGAACCACACACTATCAACACATCACTTACCAGTTGACATCCTCTCCTTACCGATGATAGACTATACCGGTAACCTGCTAGATTAGTTGACATCAGTGACTGCACATCAACTATTTTCCCATACCGGTTGTCCTTCTATACCGATTGACATCAATGACAACACAATGCCAACAAGGAGAAGGAAGAAATTGTTGCCAAACTTGTAAATAAACCTCCATTTCATTGAATTTATGGTGGAGTGTGTTGTTTCCTCTACATATTGCATGGTTTCTTGTTGCATCCTCATGTTGGATGATGTTCATTAGATGGAAGGAAGCAATTGTTGATGATTAATGGTGTAATTTGCATGTTCATACTAGTATTTTGTTGATTGCCAAATACTTTGCATGGTCAACTTAACTCTTTATAAGCTTAACTTTTATTGCCACTCACCCACTGATATGCATCACATTGATGGTGTTTATGTTGTTGGATATCATAAGATTACCTTAGAAAAGAACACTAGCTTAGTGGAGTTGTTGCTTTGCCTAGCAGAGCAAAGTCTAGTAGATTTTCACTAAATCATTCATAGTCTTTTACATTCTAGGATTAGGCTATCTTTCTAAACTCTCAATCCTTTTTACCTTTTTTCAATTCAAGTAAATTTCATGTTCGAACAACATTCAAACATTTAGGTTCAATGTAAGTCCCCCTTGTGATTCCAACAAAGCATATCACAATCATTGAGTCTATCTATTTATAAGGTCAAGATCTAACTATTAGAACCTTGGAGTCACCTCGTATGATCACATAGCTTAGCATTTAAGATGATTTTGTTCAAGAGAGGATAGATTACTTAGTATTTTATTCTGTGTTACATGATGCCATAAAAAACACATCAATAGGTTGCCATTCTTAAAACATTTGTAAAAATCAGATTGAATTGCATTATGTTGGATCTAGGAATGAATGATTTGATCTATAGAATGTTTCATCTTTTCTTTGCTATAGTTAGGAAAAAAACATGTCGATGAGGTTATTGTAGCCATGTTAAACATTATGGTTTTGACTATTAATGAGAGTGATGATGTGCAACAATCACTGTTTTCTATTCTATTGGCTAACAAAAAGGTTGATCATGGAATCTTAAGGAACTTAGTTGAAAAGGTAATTGGTCAGTGTAAAGAGAAATTGAAATGTTTCTTGGATAATGACGAGCAAGAAAATGAAGAGATGGTCATATCAGAACATTCAGTTGGAGAGATTGCTTTGATGCACGAGGGTTGTGTGTCTAAACATTAGGATGACTTTACGGACATGCGTGCAACAACAAATGATGTGTTCGTCCATGAGGAACAAGCCTAAACAAAAGCCTTGGATCCTAGTTTGGATTGAACCAATGATGATTCTAATAGCTTCCTTGATGATTCTTGTGGAAAAGATGCTTGTGTTGGGTTCACTCTAGTTTTTAGGTGAAAGCAAATAATATGTCTTCGAATATACCAATGATGATGAATTTTTATCACATTCTGATATAGATAACTCAAGTGGCTTTGGGTTTGACTTTCAAACCAAGCCTATGGAGAGAGATGTTTATGACGATTTCAATACTAGTAAGTTGGTGATGGATTATAATCACATTCTAGTGAAGATAAGTCAGGTGACTTTGGGTTTGACTTTCAAACCTAAGAAGAGAGATGTTTATGATGATTTCAATACTAGTCAGTTGGAGAGTGTCTTTTTTAGAGAGTCAATCACTTGTGAGGAGCATGATGAACACACATTCTATGAACAAAGCAATCAACTATTTAACACATAGGGTATGAGTGTGTTAGCACCTAAGTATGATGAAGATATTGTATGAGATGAATTTCCTCTCAATCATGATGATGTTCTAATCTTAGAGCACAATGTATGCAATAAGGATGTGATGGAAGAAGCTGATCTTGAAAAGTTTGTTGTTAATCTTGCACATAAATCTAGTTTATTATTGCATGGAGCTAATTATGAGAAAAGGATTAGTGAATTTGTTGACACAGATCCACAACTTAATGAGGAGAATGAGACTTAAGACGACCATGGAGACACAATTGAAAGGTATGAAATTAATTCTAATTTCTACGTACATCATAATAAAAGTTTACCATTCTTACAAACTCGTGATTGGAAAAATCAGTTCTTGGTAACCATTGAAAGTGAAGTGCAAGTTGTATCTAGTTTGGATAGAACACATATGCATTTTGAGAATATAATTCAAAATGCATGAAGATGTAAAAATGAGTTTAATGTTTCCCTTGTTAATTTGCAAACAACGAAGAGCGCTATGGAAGAAATTAAAATAACCTACTTGCACATAATCCGTGATATAGATATGGCTACCAAGATTGCATATGAGGCTTTGAATTTGTACAAGGAAACTAAAACTAAGGCGGACAAGCTTACTCTAACTAACAATTTCTTGATGAATGTTCAAATGTCTCTTTTTGAAGGAGAAAATCAGATTGATTGATAAATAGTATAAGGAACAAGAAAACAAGGAAAGGATAATAGAACTCAAATAGGTGATTGAAGAGCTTGGTTGCATTCAAGAAGAGTATGATCTTGTCCATTGTCCCAAGAAATTAAAATAAAAGTTTGGATCATCAAGAGGATTGGTTTGAGTTTGGAGTTAAGGATAATCATCAGCTTGTTGATAATCCTTTTCTTGAGGTGAATGTTGATATAACATGATAATCCACTCTACAAGTTGGATGATGGAACTCTTTCTGATAACAATAATGAGATTGGACTTGAATATAGGATGTGGGACCCAAGTGTAGTTCCTAGTAGTAAGGTGTTGAGATAGGATTGGAGTAGTGCACCATATTTTAGAGTTAGCACTGTTGTCCACTTTCCGATCAACCTACACATGACTTCAGTTCTTAGCTCATAGTTTCGTCAGTTTATCTTTCTAGACCAACAATTGAGTACTATTGTGTTGAGTTTGGTTGAGAGAGGTGATTTGATAATAGGAGAGGACTCCTTAACTATTTCCATACTCATTTCTCCTATGTTTTCAATGAGATTTCAAATTGTTTACTATTGCCCTTGCCTTCCCACATTGTTTATGGCAATTCAATTCATGGGCAAGATTATGAGCTCTTGCAGGCTTTGGTGTAGCTAGTTGTGGGAGGTCTTCCAAGTATAATTCAACTATTATTCACTTCCATTTGGGTGAGTGATGATTATTGTAGTCATTTCATGGTATTGGTGTACATATCTCTAGATGATGTTATGATGGTTGTAGGGTGTTGGGTGTGTTGGTGTGCTCAAGGTTCCCCATTTACACTTGGAGATTAAGTGTCTATGATATGTTTTTAGTTGGTGACCATAGGGGCACTCCTTAGTTAGCTGATTGTAGAGTCGATTATGCTAACATATTCTATCTAGACACATGATAGTGATTGATCAACTTCTTTTGATGAACTTCATGAGGTGATTGATCAACTTCTTTTGATGAACTTCATGAGGGGAGATGTTGAGATTTATATTTTATGGTCGAGTAGATTTTCTTTTCAGTTACCTAGGATTGAGTCTAGCTGTGGAATTGCAGATATGGACTTCATTGAGATGCCTTGGCAAGATATGTTTAATGGTATTGATTTCAACCCTTTTAGGTATTTCAACTTCGGTTTTGATGATGATTACTTTTTTGGGGTTCTAAGAGAGAAGAGTGCAGCTTGGGCACGATGGTGATGCAATTATGTGGTTCTTTTCTAAGAGTGACTTGGAACCTTGGGATCACATTGGTTTGTAGTTCAACAACTGATGGAAATAAGAGAGCCAATATTGACTTT
The DNA here is from genome assembly GCF_030272615.1 of Cryptomeria japonica. Lineage (NCBI taxonomy): Eukaryota > Viridiplantae > Streptophyta > Pinopsida > Cupressales > Cupressaceae > Cryptomeria > Cryptomeria japonica. The sequence continues at coordinate 604,093,595 of NC_081410.1, forward strand.
TTGGAGTTTACTCTTATAGTGCTTTAGTTTGGTTATGTTGAAGAGCAATTCTCTGAGGAGTTGATTGATTTTATGCACTATTTGATTGGTCTTCTTACAAGTGATTTTCTAGAGATCTCTTTTATAGGTGTATAATAGGACAATGCCTTGAGTAGATGGAGGTTCGGTTCTCTGTGGTTGACATGTGACCTTGGGATCATTCTTGGTTTCAGTTTGGTTTAGTTTGTTGATTTTGGGGTTCATATGACATTGCTTGAGAGCAAGCAATTTTGGGAAGGGAGGACTGTGATGTCCCTTTTTCTAGCTTCTCTTGCTTTGTAGTTGATGTTGACTTTATGGGTTTGTGTTAGCCTAATCAAGGGGTAATTTGATTTTATCAGTGAGCTAAAATAGTTTAGTGGAGTTGTATTACACTTTTAGAAGTGATTTTTGGGTTCTGGTTTCATCTCCAAGATTCTTGGAGGCAACATCTATTTTTAGTCACTTGGTTGGGTTCGTTTATCATATTTCATCATTGCGATCACTCCTACATAGATTTTTATTTTGATGCATTTCAACAATTGTCACTACTTGGGTGTAATGTAGAGTTATATTTAATTAATTTCAATAAGGTTGCCATTTCAATTAAATTATTTAATTAGACACCTCAATATTATAGCTCGTTGAAAAGAGAGTGGTTCTTTTCTAAGACCAACTTTGAAACCTTGAGATCACATTGGTTTGTAGTTCAACAATTGATGGGAATGAGAGAGCCAATTTTGACTTTTTGGAGTTTACTCCTATGGTGCCTTGGTTTGGTTATGTGGAAGAGCAATTCTCTGAGGAGTTGATTGATTTTATGTAATATTTGATTTCTCTTCTTATAGGTGATTTTCAAGAGATCTTTTTTATAGGTGTATAGTAGGACAACACCTTGAGTCGATGGAGCTTCAAATCTTCTAGGTTGACATTGGACCCTGCAATCACTTCCAGATTTAGTTTGGTTTAGTTTGTTGCTTTTGTGGTTTTGATGAAATTTTGAGATATCTCACCATGTTCTATACTTTTGAATTAAGGTTTTGGAATATTTTCTATCTCTCTACTTTTTCTCTTTTTTTTTCCTTTTTTATTTTTTCTACTTTTTTCTTTTTTTGAGTTTCCTATTTTTTGTGTTTTGTTGCAATTTTTTTATTTTTTGGTTTTGATATATAAATACGAAAATATAAGTTCTTGGAAATAATGCTATGAAATTAAATAACAATTCCAAATAATTTAACAACAATTTCTTCAAATTCTTAACTCCAGATTGCATTTAATAAATTAATAGTACATGCTCTTATCAACTACAAATAATATTATTGATGTCAAAAATACAAATCGGATACATAAATTCCATTGCCTCCTTGAATGATGATATTTGCTGATTATTGGAGTCCATAACAGATCTAAAAACTCTCTTCAAAAACCCCCACACATCCCTAGAATATTTGCGGCCAATGCTTGAGAGACTACAACCTGATTGGAAAAAGGAATGGTTGGATTTATAAGCCCTTAAACTGCCTTAAATTTGCAAAATAACTAATCTTCAATCTGTTCTTGAATTAATCCTCTGAATGCCCTTTTTCAAATCTGTAAATCACAATTCAATGCACAAGTATAATCTCTTGATGAGATTATGCACTAAATACCCTTGGATTGTATCTCACACCTGGAGGTAGTATCCCCTTTGAGAGTTTTTGTTTCTAGAAAGCTTGAAGCTTCAACAAAACCGTTGCTCTTCAATCTCCATCAATTTTCTCCAAAATGTATAAGTGAATGAATGCCAAAAAGACTTTAATTAATGTTTTAAATGCCTCTTCAAAATCCACGACCCTTTAGGCATGCAATTAAATCATTTAATTTCTTATGAAATTTAATAAAGATGGCATCCCAATTAGACTGAATAAATTCTCTTTGTATTATTAATATAATTTTTACAATAAAGACCCCTTATAATATAAAATCATTAATTTTTAATTAATATTATTGAAGTTGAAACTTTAATAATTTTATTATTAATCATTAACTTCATAAATGCCAATATCGGGACATTTTATTAATTTTGCCAACTTCCCATTAATAGTCGGGGTAACCTCCAACTGTCCAAATGACTTACTATAAATAGTAAGTAGTGGACCAAAATGCTCAAGAGACTTACTAAAAATAGTATGTCCAAATGGAGCCTGAAAGACCTCTAGAAGAAAAACCACAAATACACTGATATTTTGAGATGGAGAGTACTACAATAATCATCCAAAAGGGTTTGTTAAATAGCCTAAATCACCTCTAATGGGTCCCCTAGTCACCACATTAGCTTTCGAGAACCAAAGTCATAGGATAATACATGTAAAACACTGATGCTAAGGAAGGAAAAAAAATGGGGACGTTACACGTTTCTTGAGGACAAACAATCTTTGGGAAGGAAGGACTATGATGTCCCCGTTTAGGTTTTGTTGCTTTGTAGTTGTTGTTGACTTTTTAGGTTTGTGTCAACCTGATCAGAGGGGTAATTTGATGTTACCAGTGAGCTCAAACAGTTTAGTGGAGTTTTATGACACTTCCAGATGCAGTTTCCAACTTTCAATTGTTCTCCACGATTCTTGGAGGGAGCATCTATTTTTGGTAACTCACCTTGTCGGGTCCGTTTACCATCTTTCATCATTGGGATCCCTCCTACACAGTCAGTTTTCGATTATGATGAATTTTGACCATTGTCTCTACTTGAGTGTAATTTAGAGCTATATTTAATTAATTTCAATAAGATTTCTATTTCAATTAAATTATTTAATTAGGTACCTCAATATTATAGCTCATTGGAAAGATAATGGAAAGTTTGAAATGAGGAGACACGTAAAAGTGATTTAAGTGTTGAATATGTTTTAGAATTAAAATAAATCACTTTTGGAGTTAAAAGACTTGTTAAATTAATTAAATTATTTTAAAGTGAAGTTTCTAAAAATTTACCTTAAAAGCTTGTAAAAAGAGGGATTCAAAGCTCATTTGGTATGTCAAAGTTTATTCAATTTCTCTATTTCAAAACCTTTGTGGTTCTGAAGATTGAATTTGGTTCATCTCAGCCTCTAGATGATGAAAACCCTCCTGGGAAGATTAGTTTCAGCGGTCAAAGATTCCTTGCTTGTTGGTTTTTGGCAAAGTCACTCAGGTTTTGCATGGAGTTTAAAAGATTGGTTTAGAAATTTATGAGTCTTCATACAAGACAAATTTCATTGCAAAATCATAGGCGAGTTTGGAAAAAAATCTCTTGGTTTTTTTATTGTTTGTCAAACTCTCATAGTAGCTAGATGTACATTGCTTCATTTATTTTATTACTATTGCTAATTCCTTGGATGCCAAGTATAGAAGATATTTTGTTGAGAGCTAGAAGAGCTATGGGTTTTAAATATTCTGGCCATATGAAGGAGATTGCTAGTGGCATGGAGATAATTGATGCGGGAGCATCCCCGATCAATGGGCAATCTTGCATCAACCAAAAATATTTGTTTCCAGTTTTGTTTATGTTCAGTTCTGTGTTTCTTCCGGCATTCTCCGGACGTTGTTTATTTTCGTTGCAGATCAACTCTTTGGTTTCCAGACTTGTTGTGATTCCTTATTCTAGATTTTTCAGTTCATTTGGATCTTTTTCCGACAAGTTGTTGCTTCCAGATTATCTATTTCTTGGTTCCCGGAGTAGTTTTGAGCTTAATAGCTAGTTGGAGATTTCTTCTATTGCAGAGCGATTTCTTGGCTTGCGGATCTAATTGGCACTTCATTCGATATTCCTAAGCCCTTGGCTAACCTTCCTTGGTGGTCCGCATTTCATTTGCATTCTTGGCGGATGACATCTTCACGTTTTGGGTCTGACCTATTTTACACATTTCATTTCCCTGTCTTGGAGAATGTAATCTTTTGTGGTCGACCCAGATGTGTTCTAGATGCTATATATGTTGTTGTATTTGATCTTTAGGGGGGAAGGGAAGATAGATGATGATTTAGATTCATGATTTGTAATTTGAACTCCTCTGGAGGTCCAAATGGATCATCTTCTGGAATGTAAGCTTTAATAAGGCTTGTAAGCCTGTATGTTTGCCTGCATGTTGCCGGCTAGTTTGTAATGAATCTATGATATTGCAGATGTCTAATTGTGCATTTTCTACCTTCTATGTTGTTGCTTCCATTGTGTTACTCTTGTTGCATGATCTAGATTGTTCTCTTTGAGGGCCCTCTAGAACATGGTTTTAGCATATGGTATCAGAGCTGGTTGCGATTCTTGAGGCATTCCTTTGGGTGAACAAATCACTGATTTGAGGCAGGCTGCAAGTGTGTTCAATAGATCGCCGATAGAGAGGCAATCGAAACCTTTCAACATAGTCAGATCACTGAGTTGAGGCAGTTGCACTGGATCAAGGGAGAAGATGCTACCAATAAGGATGAACCCTAGAAGGGTAGAGCAAATGATGGAGGATTTCAATACTAAGATGAGGAATGAGATCCAAAATGCACGGACTGGTTTGTGGAGGAATCCAGAATCACAGGATGAGTATGAAGAGACAAGGGAAGAGATAGAAGCTGAAGAGGTTGAAGGACCAACAGATGAGGGAGAAGAAAGATTTCTTAGAGCGGTGACACAAGTAAGTAAAATTCATAAAGTTGAGGTTTCTAACTTTTCAGATACATTCAATCCGGAAGACTTGATAGATTGGATCGGAGAATTGGAGGACTACTTCGAGTTTGAAGATGTTAAAAACCCATAGAGGGTTCGGTTAGCACAAACTAAGTTGAGAGGACATGCTGCTTTATGGTGGAAGGAATGCAAAGAGATAGAGTCGAGAATGGTGAGATGAAAATCACTTGGTGAAGGTAGATGGTTGCAAGATTGAAAGCTAAATTCATTCCGGGAGACTATGAGTTGGAGTTGTTCAAAAAGTTGCAGAACTTGAAGTAGGACATGAGTGTGAAAGAGTATACTGAAGAATTCTACAAGGTGGTGATTAGATCCAGTCATTGAGAGATGGATAGGGAGAAGGTGGCTAGATAAATAGATGGACTTTGATTTAACATTTAGGATGAGATGTGTATGCTGAGGATATCTATAGTTGAGGAGGCTTATCAATATGCACTGAAGGCATAAGATAAAGTGAAGAGAAGACAACAAAATAACCCTAAGGGAGATAGAGACATCCAACATATAGAGGGAAGATGAGTGGCAGTAAGGAGAAGCAAATTACTGAAGAACCAAAATCCAAATGGAGTAAAGAACTAGACCAGAAGACACAAAGAAAAGGAAGTGGCAATGGCAGTGTGGAGTTCTTGGGTACATGTTTCAAGTGTGGGGAAACCAGACATAGAGCTTATGAATTTTCTTAGGATAACATGTGACGACCAGGGAACCGGAGCTGCAGATATGAGTATGGTGGAACCAGAGCAAGGAGAATCCCTTATGTTTATAAGAGTCTTGCAGAGCAGAGAGGGGACCGAACCTATACAAAGGAAGAATCTTTTCCGGAATGTTTGCAAACAGGAGGTAAGTGTTCTAAGGTTATTGTGGATAGTGAAAGTACTGATAATCTGGTATATGAGGAAATGGTAGAGAAGCTTAGTTTGAAGTGGCTTAAGCACCCTAGCCCTTATAAGGTGATTTGGCTTAAAGATGATCATGCTGAAGAAGTAAGAGAGTAGTGATGGGTAAATATTAATATTGGGCCTTACAAGGATGAAGTCTTGTCTGATGTTGTGCCTATGAGTGCTTGTCATGTTTTTCTAGGTACACCTTGCCAGTTTGATAGAGCAGCTATCTATGATTGTAGGAAGAACATGATCACTATTGAGAAGGATGGGAAGAAGTTTACTTTGGTTTCTTCGAAGGAGAAGGAGAAGGAGAAGGAGAAGGAGAAGGAAGTGAAGAACTTGAGTCTTGTAAAGTGTTGTTGTGTTGAGAACCAGGATGCAGAGGATAGCTTGGATTTGAGGAAAGACCTTGTGGATAGGCCTGATAGCAAGGTGGTACCGGGTGTTAGCAAAGTTAGAGTTATGGTGGCAGATAAGATGGATTCCAGTGGAGGAACTAAATCAAATTTGCAGAAGAAAGGGAGTGGTGGTAAGAGATAGATCAGTGCAAGTGTGAGGCAGGGAGGAAGAGGAGAAGTGGAAAAGAAGTTGGAGAATTTAATTGAGTTACCGAAAGGGGTAAGGAGGAAGAATTTTGCAGATAAAGAGGAAATTTGGATAAAAAATAAGCATAAGATCTATATCCCAAACCCTTTGCGATGTTCATGAGCTTCCTCTAATGGAACATCTTTTTCTACATGGGGTATCTGATGCAGGATCATCCCCGGTCAATGGGGAATCTTGCATCAACCAAAAATATTTGTTTCTAGTTTTGTTTCTGTTCAGTTCTGTGTTTCTTTCGGCTTTCTCTAGACGTTGTTTATTTTTCATTGCGGATTAGATCTTTGGCTTCTAGACTTGGTCTCGTTCCTTATTCCAGATTTTCAGTTCATTTGGATGTTTTTCCAGCAAGTTGTCACTTCCAAATTATCTATTTCATGGTTCCCAGAGCAATTTTGAGCTTAACGGCTAGTTGGAGTTTTCTTCTCTTACAAAGTGATTTCTTGGCTTGGGGATCTAATTGGAACTTCATTCAATGTTCCTAAACCCATGGATGACCTTCCTTAGTGGTCCACATTTCATTTGTGTTCTTGGTGGGGGAGATCTTCACATTTTGGGTTCGACCTATTTTACATGTTTCATTTCCTTGTCTTGGAGAATGTAATCTTTTGTGACCGACCTGGATGTGTTCCAGATGCTATACATGTTCTTGTATTTCATCTTTAGGGGGGAAGGGAAGATAGATGATGATTTAAATTCATGATTTGTAATTTGAAATCCTCTAGAGGTCTGAATGGATCATCTTCTGGAATATAGGCTGTAATAAGGCCTATAAGCCTGTATGTTTGCCCACATGTTGCTAGCTAGTTTGTAACAAATCTATGATATTGCAGATGTGTAATTGTACATTTTTTACCTTCCATGTTGTTGCTTCCATTGCATTACTCTTGCTGCATGATCCAGATTGTTCTCTTTGAGGGCCCTCTGGAACATGTCCACGTCATAAATATAACTTTATGCTTGACACTTTGATTGTTGTTGCTAGTCATGGACATTTTTAAAAAGGCTTGGGATGTCGTACTTCTTTGGCTGGAAATTCACCCTAGCCATGGATGTTTCCTTCAATTGCTATGGTGTGATCCTATGAGAAGAATGTGGACATTTGTTTATGATGTGAAGAGTGTTCCCATGCAGTGTGGAGAACTTTGTAGCTACCAATAATGGTGTAGGATAGTATTATTCTTGGATAAAGTTTGGAGAGCAGTTTTTGATGTTTCTACTTCCTTACCATTGTTGATGCTATTGATTGAACAAGTCATTCACCTTTGCTACTGTCAAACTTCAAGTACATTGCTTGGATTGTTGCTATTATATTTATGCTTCTAGACTCTTATTTTGTTGCAAATAAGGATAGGGGCTATATTGAAGATTCTATTTGTTGTTGCATCCTTTAGCTATTATAATAGCTATTGTGTATTTTCAAACATGTAATAAAGGCTAGATAGACATTAACCTCTGCTTTATATCTTATTATAGTTGTTGCAATTAATTAAGTGATCTTATTTGAGTTGGGAATGTATAAAGGAATAAATTATCATTGTTTTGTTAATTCATGCTCTGGTTTTATTTGTTCAAATACATCAGTTCCAACTTATTATCAGTATTAAAACTAAAAACCATACACCAAGCAAAGTGTTCAACAAAAATACTCTAAGGGGATAAGTGCAAAATTTGGGAAAGATCTCATAGAGGAAATTATACAAACTCCTAAGAAAATTATAAGTTTGGGGTGCTTTTGGTTGTTTTTTTAGTGTTTTTGTAGTTTTGTGGAATTTTGTTGGGTATATAGACATTTCTTGGTAGACCCATGTCTAGTATTGCCTATAAGTTCTTGAAGGTCCACCTCTTCACTTCTCACGTTTTCCTTCATCTTATCCCTTTTGCAAGATTTCAATTTGGGTTTAGACATTTTTTTCACCTCTAGCCCTCCTCTCCTTTCCCACATAGTTTTCTTGCTATTTTATATTGGCCTCAATCCCTTCCCTATGCGTTCATTTTCCTCTTTGCAAGATCCTGATAAGGATTTAGATGTTTGTCTATTCTCTTAATGCCATGTCCACCTCTGCTATGTTTTCCCTCTTTGTTTGCAGATTTTCCTCTTGCATGCGAGCGGTTGAAATTTATCTCCTATATCCAATCTCTTCTTTCACTTCCACATCAAATATTCACAAAAAAGGACTCACTTACCTTTTTCTCTCTTGTTTCGTTTTATGTAGACTTCAATAAGACTTATTCAATCTTTCCTTCCACTATGACATTTTGCACCCATGTTAATCCTACATGATCTCCATCACCTTCCACATTCAATTCATTCCTTCCTCTCAAACCCCTTTGCAGAGTTTCCCTAGACTTTAGGAATTCATTTATCCATTGGCTTTTGACCTTTGGTCTTGACCCAAAACCCCACATCCCTTCCTAGAGCTCCCAATCCATGTTGATTTTTCCGAATCTATTCTATTCAACCTATCTATTCCCTTGCACTTCCTAGGATGCTATTAATGGTCTTGTTTGACCTTGTAACACTTCAAATTGGTCTCCCTTGCCCAAAAATCATTTTTCATCTCAAGGGCATGAAACCAAAAATTAAATCAATGGTGGATGATGAATGCCATGACACCATGAATGCAATGGTTGGAATTTTAGATGTAGGTAATCTTGATGCCTTTTGTAGACCACCATTTTGATAGAGTTCATAGGATTTCAAATTGTTCTATATGCAACATTAATGAGAACCAATTATTAGTCACATTGTTACAAAGGATTTAGCTACTAAACAAGGTACTACAAATGAGTTCATTTGACATTCAAATGGTGCGGTGCCATGCCCCATCTTAAACCCTAGTCACATCAGTTTTAAATGTTGGCATTATACACTCAGATGAGAATGGTTGATGTTGTCATTGATGGCAACCAACTGGTAACAAGGTTCAAAGGTTCTACCGGTAACAGACTTCACCTACCGGTACCGATAGTCACTACAAGGGTTATTCACACCGACATCTAGTTACACCGACAACAGATTATACCGGCAGTCCAAGCCGACTTGGAAATAATATTGTTTATGCGAAATGTATTGTAATATTATATTTGTGTAGCCGACATGATGTATTGTAAAGACTCATATATGTATGAGATCTTGTAGGTCATTTTGTGAGTAGGTAATGTAAGGAAGCGGTAATATGTGATAGGTTATGATAGCGAATAATTGTATATGCACTTTGATGTATTTATCTTGAGAGCGAATAAGAGTAGAGCAAAGCAAAGCAAGGTTTTGACATAGGTATCAGATAGAGTTTAAACCGGTACTTAATCCAGCATTGCAGATGCTATTTTGAGCAGTACATTGTTATTGGATTTAACCATCCAATTGTGTAGTCAGCGAGACTCCATTTTTGTTGTTGAGCAGTGAGCTCTAGGCAGTTGGCCTTCCTGCATGTGCAAGCCCCTATTGTACTGAGTAATATTTATTCATATTGGCCAGTGAGTAAATATTGTGGGTCACAAATCCCACAGAGGTTTTTCCCTTACCGGGTTTCCTCGCCAAAAATATCTATGTTATGTTGTGCATTGATGCTCATTCTTTTGTTTCTCTTTACTGCATTATTATTTGCTTACCGATATATTAATTTGGGTTGAAAAGTTGCAAATAAGTGTAAATCTTTCATCTATCAGTCAGACACCGATTCATCCCCCCCTCTCAGTGTCTTTGAGACTAACCAAGTATCTAACATTAAACCCTAGTTGTAACAGTCTTACACATTAGTCGCAACAATCATAAACCTAGTCGTAAATTTGTGCAATTAAATATGAGCGATTAAATAAATGCAAGGGGCCGACCCAAGATAAAGAAAATTAATATTTGGGGAAATTAATTATGAGGGTTGATGCAAAATGAAGATGAATAAAATCAAACTAAATCTATATTATAGATTATCAATTTTGTGTTTAAACTAAATTGAATTTATATTACTTTTTGACTAACTCCCTTTTGAACAATGACAAAGGACATGGAGTATTAGGAGAGAATCGAAACTCTATAAGGCAATGATTTTCGAGGAAGAAGGAATTATTAAAATATAATTAAGTTATGCCAGTGGTTAATAGGAAGAATTGTGACTCTTTCAAAGGGGTAGAAATGGTGAAGAGGCATGACTTCTCCCTCATATTGGAGGGTATAAAAAGAAGAATTCATTTTGTAGGGGCATGAACGAATGCAACCAAATTAGATTAGATATACAAAACTTGCAACAATAAATTGTAATTTAATTACCTGCAATAACAAACTTGTGATCTACAAGTATTGTGGTATACAGTAAGATGCTAATGTCTAAAATATGTTGTCATATGTAATTTGATATAGTTTTGCAAGGAGAATTAAAACTATCTCGATTCTCAAATTATTGATTTAATTTATCTATTCGTCGTCCCCACAATCAATCATACGTGAAATGCAAGGAAATAAGTTAGGGAGAGGTAGTAGACAGGTTCCTTCAAATTAAGTATGCCACCCCAAGTGATGGAATCTTCTTAGTTGCATGTTCTTTCCACTTGTGGGCCAAGGGGCGAGCTATTATAGTTGGATGCGTTGCACTTTTGGGCTTAATTCAGCTGAACAATCTCTAGGCACTCTTTCAAGCTTTTCCTTTTCAAATTATACTATGGTTGGTTATGGGAATAAGCTAGGGTTTAGGTTCTAGTAGAAAATTTATTTATCATTTCGTATGATGTTAATTGTTCATTAACTCTCAAATTCAAAAAATTTAAATGAGTTAACTTTAGAATGTTGTTGGTAAAATGAATTATATTGTTGGAATTGTTAATTTTGGACAAAATAGGTCTACCCCAATTGGGGGACATTACAAATGGTTGTTCATTTTCTCATTTCCATGTGATTGTAATTTTGAGCATCTTATAGGATTTCAATCCTTGCATATCCAATCTCCATTGGAGCAAGTCTTTTTGCTAATCATGAAGAGGTAGATATTTTTGTAGACTTTTGTAATTGAATGTCTCCAATTTGTAATTCTTAAGGAAGACTTCCAAGTGATGAAGTATGACAGGTTCTTGTTAGCATATTTTTATCTTGTCAAATTTGTTACTGTGAATGTAATAAGAATTTGATGTCATAGGAGCAATGATCTTTTCCTTATTGCATGTGGATTTATGGATTTTGGAAAGGGTTTATTAAGAAAGTTTAGTTATTAGTGTCATCTCTTTTGTCGTTTTTGTGTATTATGTCTTTTGGTTGGTTGTGGCTTTGCAATCTAACATAAGCCACTAGCCTTAAAAGTGTTTGATTGTCTATGCACTCAAAATGAATAATATCTTTGATTATTTGTGTAGAAGGAAGAAGTACATGTTGGATATTGTTGAGGTGTTTGTTGGAATATCGTTTTGTCATTGATGTCAACATATTCTTCTGTGTGTTCCAATGTTGTAGTCAGATTAAATGAGTTGTTTTGGTCAGTGTGTTGCAATTGAGCTATTGCGGTTTGATGAGTTTTTGAAATGCTTATCTCTAGTTGATTTAGCCTAAGTTATTTGTGTTATTCGATGTTCTGGTTTATGCTATGCATTGCTTCAAAATGACAATATCTTGGTTTGCAGATTTGGCAAAGTATTTGGGACGTTTAGGTGTGTTCTCAATTCTGGTGGTTCATGATTTGGAAATCCACAAGAAAATATTTCATAGTGATAGTCAATTATGTTGGTGTTCTTGAGCTCCGGTAAAGAGATGTTGATGATTCTAGTAATTCGAGTTGTTGTGGTTTAATTCACGTTGCTTGTGAATGTTCTTAGTGTTGGTATTATGGATGACTTCATCATGTGTTGCATTGATTTTGTCATTGATGTCAACACTTATCTTCTTAGAGGTCTACATTGATGATTTGGCACTATGGTTATATTGGTATGTTGTTGAATTGGCAATATGGTTCACCTGTATGGTTAGTGGCTTATGCACAGTCACCGGTATATGTTTACCTGCAGGATTTATGGTTCACCGACAGCGATGACTTGTTATCGTCTGGAGATCATTTGGCTATGTCGAAGACATGGATTGGAAGTTTGGTTTTGGTGTTTTTCTTATTGGTCTAATCAAATTGACAGATTTGCCTTCACTGACAAATAAGTCTACGTTATGGACTGGTATTCCAGATCAACACGACACATTATGGAGATTGTTTATTAATGTGGTAAATGTATTGAGCCGACATGTTGTATCACATCAAGACTCATTTTGTAATTGATTTTAATTGTAATATCTTTAGTGAGCCGACCTATACATTTGGTCTTAGGTTTTGTATATATGATTGTAAGATCTCATTTTTGAGATATGATAGGATATGGTATGAGTGTATATTGAAGGGCGAACTAAGCAGATCCTTGTGCGAATCACGCAGACATTATTTGAAGGTTGAAGGAAGGTTATGAAGGTGTTTGACACTCATGTTCAGACGTTAAGCCGATATTGAATCTAGCATTGGAGATGCTATTTTGAGCAGTACATTATCATTGGATTTAACCATCCAATTGTGTAGTCAGTGTGCCTCCTATTTTGTGGTTAAGAAGTGAGCTCTAGGTAGTTGGTCTTTCTACATGTGCAAACCCCATTTGTATACGCATACTATCTGCAGTAGCATCATCTGATTGTGGGTAAGGTTTCCCACCGTGGTTTTTCCCTTACCGAGTTTCCACGTCAAAAACTCTGTGTTGTGTTGTTGGATGTTGTTTCTCTTTTTGTTTCATGCATTAAGTTATACTGGTACTGCTATAACTGTTAATCTGTTTTACCGACACTTAACTTTGGTTTACCGGCATTAAGTTTAAGTTGGAATAATTTGCATTTGGTTTATAAATTACTGAGAACTAGTTAACAACCGATTCACCCCCCTCTCAGTTGTCCTTCCCAAGACCTAACAATTGGTATCAGAGCAAGTCCTCTTTTTGTAGAAGCCTAACAGCTTGAGGAGATCCTATGGCAGCAAATATTTTCACGAAGGATAGTTTGAAACTTGATGGAACTAACTATGGCATATGGAAGATCATAATGGAAACACATCTGAACTGCATTGGAAGAAATATATGGGATGTTACAAAGAATGACTATGTTGCTCCTATTCCGAGTCAACCTCATCCACCAACATTGGCTAAGGACATGGACAATGATTGCAAATCAAGAGAATCACTTCTGAGAGCATTATCAAATCAACAAATCATGGGATTATCAGACCAATCTACTGCTAAAGCTGAATGGGATAAACTGGAAACATTGAATGAAGGAGATATCATTGTCAAAATTGCAAAACTGGAATGTTACCGGGTTAGGTATGATATTTGAAAATGGAAGAAGATGAAAGAATTTCTGCATTTATGGAAAGAGTTAGTGAAATTGTTAAAGGAATACACTGTTGTGGAGGATCCTTAAGTGAAGATGAAATTGTATCTAAAGTTTTAAGAGCATTGCCACCGGCTTACAAAATGAAAGTGACTGGTATTAATGAAATAAGAACAATGCCTAATACTTCAGTTTCTAGAGATACTTTGGTTGGAAAACTTTCTGCATTTGCACTTGAAGAGTTTGGTCCTGTTGCTACTGTAAAGACTGATTTATCTTTCAAAGCATCATCATTATCATCATCATCATCATCATCATCATCATCATCATCATCATCATCATCTGACAAAACTGATTGGAAAACACTTTATTCAAAAAAACTTGAAGATATGAGGAGAGAAAATGAAGAACTTGAAGAACTTGAAACACTATTTACAAGGAAAATGCTCAAAGGTCCAATAGGAAGCAAGTATGAAGGTAAAGCGCCTTTCAAATGTTTTAATTGCAATAAAGTTGGTCATATAACATCTAGATGTCCTGATAGACATGCAAGATTAAGGGAGGAAGCGAAAAGATCATATAAGCCTAATCTTGAATATCAGAGATATAGATTTAAGAAAAATAGAGATAAGTCATGCTACTATGCAGATGAAGGTGTTATAGATGATTCAGATGAAGATCCAGCAGATAGCGGATGGGCTTTTGTTGCAATAAAAGAAGATTCACCGACACCCATTGTCAAACCGGTAGAGCAGGCACTAGGAGCTAACATTGAAGAAAAAGATGAATGGATTATAGATTCAGGATGCTTGCATCATATGACTAGTGATAAGAATTGTGTGTGTGAAAAGTGGACTCGTATCTATATCTGTATCTGCAATATACAACACTTCAATCAAGTCGTTACATGCATGGTTAGTCAGATATAATTAATGAATAATAAACCATAACAAATCGACCCATTGCCTTCTAAAAGATGCGAGTATAAGATTGCTCTTAGATTATTTAGCAATACCAGTGACTAGACAACATCAAAACGAAGGATTTTATCTATATGAACATGATGAATGCTAGATGGATGCAATATTGATCTAACAAGATTTAAGCAATATTAAGCTAAATGATTTAATCAATATGAAATAATAAATATGCAATATATCAATGAGTCTAGAGCAAAAAACAGTATAATAATGATGTATTCTCCAGCCTCCCTTTAAATGAGAGATGAGCCTGAATTTATAGAAAATTCAGAAAGAAACCAACGGTTGAGATCAAATTATGATGAGCGGTCAAGATTTTCCAAGAGGAAGCACAATCCAGATGAATTGATGTGATTGGATGCTTTTCTCAGTTTTAAAGGAAATTGAACTAAAATTAAGATTAAATCAAGAAAAAACTGATTTAAAGGAAATTGAACTAAAATTAAGATAAAATCAGGAAAAAATTGATTTATTATCTATTTTATTCAATTTTAATATTTAATTGTTTTAATTGCTTTTTTTGAAATTATCTATCAATTTTTAATTTGTTTTTTCAAGATTATCTCCAATTGATTTCTTTTCTCAAATTTTAATTCTTTTTTTGATTTATTTCCATTTTTGAAGATTTGTGCTCAATTGATTTATTTAATTGAATTAATTTCTCTTTCTTGATTTGTTTCCTTTTTTGAAGATTTATGACAATTTGATTTATTTAATTAAATATGCTAGGATATTTAAATAAAATAAATAAGATATTTGTTTAAAATGATTTACTTGGAATGATTTAATTAATTAAATAAATATTTAATTAATATTGAGTGATTGATTTGCCATGTGACATTTGATGATTTTAGGAATTAATTATGTGCTCAAGATTTATTTAATTGCCTTTGGTTAGGACCTTGGTGACGTTGTTGAGATTAGGGGCTCATGGTTTAGATGACTATTTTTAGGGTATTACATTTGCCCCTCTTTGAATTAATGTGCGAGCAGCGCGTTGGTTCAAAGAATAGTTGATGCTCAGGAGATACCAGTTCTGAACTTGATTGATCACATACTACATAAAAAAGCGAGGTGTTTAGTTTGATTCGAAGCAACAAAGCTGAATAAAGTCTGATTAACGTGATACCATTTCGGAACTTGATTGAACTTGAGAACGATAGAAAACAAAAGATACCGAACTTGAACTTGATTGATCAAAAAGCGGATCTTACTGATCTAGAACTTGATTGAACTAGGAACAATAGAAAACAAAAGATACCAAACTTGAACTTGATTGATCAAGAAGCAGATCTTACTGATCTAGAACTTGATTGATCTAGACGCAGTGAGTGATGATAAAAATCGATCTTGAACTTGATTGATCAAGATACGATGAAGATAAACTATCCAGCTTGATCAAGAAACGAATACCGAACACCTGCTTAGATTGAGTGTGATCAAAGAAACTCTTTAAACCCTTGATTGAGTTTAAACAAATAATCAGCTTGATGAAAAGCGATGAAACTGATTAACGTTAAGAGATTGATTCAGATAAAAGACAAATATCAGCTTGATATGAAGCAATGAAACTGATATGCCCCTAGAGATTGATTTGATTTAGATGATCGAGAAATCTCAACTTGATATAAAGCGATGAAGTTGAGATGCCCCTAGCGATGAGGTCTTATTTGATTGTTTTTCTTTAGTTGAAAAAGATTTTTGCTCGACTTTCGATAAAGATTTGAAAATTTTCTCGACATTTGAAGATGTGAGGTCATAAGGTCACGAGTATGCCCCTTCGGGAGCGAAATCAAAGGATAGCGAGGGTACATGATGATTATAGGCAATTTTTTAGCGATGATAAGTTGTTTGAGCACAAATTGATTTAGAGGAGTTTTTGAAAATTTTGCGTTGAAATTGAGCCAAAGTTGATTTGTAGAAATTAAATTGAGATTCAGCATTGATTAACGAGGAATTGAGCGCAATTAGAAGAGAGAATGAGCTTTTGATGAAAAGAGCACTAAGTGGTCCAAATTCTGAAATTGACTAGCAAAATGATCTCGATTTTTGATTTCGATCCCGAAAATGGACTCAGGACAACCAATTTACAAGCTCGTGATTTGATTTCATCGTACTTGTGTTGATTGGTTATGAGATGTTGTTCTATATGCTTTATTCTATATGTATGCATTTCCTTTCAGTATAGATGAAGAATGCAAATGGAATATTGGTGTCTATTTTTGTTTCTTTTCATATGCAAATAAATGAATGTGAATGAATAATGAGAATGAGTAATGCAATTTTTTTTTTGTTTTTCTATGCAATAAGATGAATGGAAATGAATGATAGTGAATGTATGAATCTATATAATATGCTTATGTATGCAGCTAAACATCTCAAAACACAAGTACTCGATCAGAGAAATGATGAAAAGAGACCACTTAGCGAAGAAATGATGACGCTCCAACTCTTATTCAGCAGACAAAGAGGAAGCATTGTTACTATACCGAAATCACTCCAAATTCACAAAATGCAGAATGAAATGCAAGATGAGATGTAAAATGAGATGCAACCTAAACCTAGTCACTGGACTTTGAAAAACTTAATTGTCATCATTGAGCGTTTTACAATTATAATAGGCAGAGTAGAGTTCCTTTCTTTTCATGTGCAATATTAATTATCTTGTCTGCAATGACCCTTTTTCTCGTTCATATCCTTGGACAGATTTTGCAGGGACTCGGATTGCATGATAAAGAAATTTCTTCAAAACAAACAAAGAAATGATGGGGACCTCCATGTAGCATTCAAATAAGCGGAGTCGAGGTATGTGAGGCGATTCCACCTTGATGTGAAGGCTCTTATCATAGACATCCAGCTAATTTAGATGTTTCCAGATCATTGGGATCATTCCTTCAAGAAGTAAACAAAGAAAATATTATGCCTCCAATCCTTGCTCCTCTTAGTCACAATAGACTTCTTCGAGTTACTCAGAGGGGTAATAATCGAAAACCAATATAAAAGATAGCACACAAAGAAAATATCCATGCATATCTCAAATAGTTTAGTGATTGTTTTCTGTTATGTTGTTTTGCTTGTTTACTCAATGATAAAACTTTTCAGTAGTCAGGAGATAGGTAACTAACTCGGAGTGGACGACCAGGTTTCACTGACGTAAGGTTGACTTCGTTGATACTGCTTAGGACATGTAATATGCTCTTGTCAATTAACCTAAGACTGTGACAATGATCGGTTTCAAGCCATGAGGATTCCAGCGAACTAGGATGTCATAAAAGTGATTGAAATATGTACAAGCGAAAGCAAATATGTATGAAAGCGAGAATGCCAACGTTGTGTTGATAGATGGAGCGCTTGAGTACAAGAGGTGCCTGTTTACCAGGTTTTCACCTGCTTGGCAGAGATTCATTTTTGTTTTTACCAAGGTGTCTGTTTACCAAGTTTTCAACAAGACATTTTCTCTCTTTTTTCCTTTTTTTCTTTTTTTGGATTTCTTCATAATTTTTTTTTATTTTTATGATTTTCTCAAGACTTTTTCTGATTTTTAGGATTTTTTTCAGGACTTTTTTATGATTTTTATGGATTTTGTTCAGGACATTTTATGATTTTTTTAGGATTTTGATGTTTTCTCTTAGTGTCTAGCAAGGCAAAAGGGATTTTGAGTGAGTGAATGGATAAGTGAATGATGGTGGACGCTTTCAAGGACTATCTCACAATGTTAATTGAAGCACAGGAACCGGATATAGCAATGTAAAGCAAAGATTTTAACGATATAAAGCAAGGGTTTTAGCGATGTAAAGCAAGGATATAGTGTAAAGAAGCCATATGTTACAAATAAGTGGCCATGTCAAGAGGTTTGTGGAAAACATGTTTTTGCATTTTGTCCATAGTGTTGATCAAGATCAAGGAATAGACCTGGATAGGGGACAAATAGGATAATCAAGATCAAAGGTGGTAATGAAGGATGTAAGGAAGCAAAGGAGAGGAGCCAAAGGGTCTGAATCAAGTGTAATAGATAGGACACACAAAACCTGTAAAGATCCTTAACCTTGTCAAGATCAAAGGTGGAAAAGGGATATGAATGTAGATAGAGCGAATGAGGGATAATGGAGGATGAAGGATAATAGATGGATGCACATGGATGGAACTTGCCCCTAGTGTAAAGTGCAAAAGGATAATGGATTACGCATGACGCCTGTTTGCCAGGTTTTCATCATGGTACTTGCCCAAGGCACCACAAGAAGTGGTTTTCACTCGTGGACGAAATTATTTCTCTTTACTTTTTTTTTTCATCATTTTTTCTCATATTTTTTTGATTTTTTTTGGAAGATAATGGAGGCATGACAGGGGATGGAAGAAGGACCCCAACATCTCGCTGCTTTGGATGTTACCCTTAGAATATGAGCTACAATAGACAATGGCTATGAGGGTATGCTCCAAAATGTTGGTAGGATAATGAAATGAAACTAGGCCAAGGATTTATGCAAAGGATTGGATAAGAGGGATGGAAGAGTGAAAAAGAGGTGTTGGATAATGGATGGGATGTTGGAAGAATTGTGTATCGATAGATGGAAATGTTGGAAAGATCAACATTGGCACACGCCTTGAGGGATGGTGGACATATGGAGGAGAATTGAGTCTCAAATTTTGAGATTTGGATGGAGGAAATGTTACAAATTTTGTGGCATAAGAACCCAAAATGGATGAAGGAGGTAATGGAGGAATAGAATCGGAAGGTTTGGATGGAGGAACAACAATTTTGGATGCCAATTTTGATTTTTCTTTAGATTGTTGTGCTTCAAGTAGCCGCTTAGGGATCCACATTGCTTTTGATTTTTGATTCTTTTGTAGTTCCTTGGAGCACATTGCTTGTACAAGTGCCTTAGGAACCCATATAACTTTTGACTTTTCTTCTTTCTTTGTGGGCCTTTGTGGCATTTTGTATTTTTATTTTTATTTTTGGATCATATTTTGCTTTGTTTTGACATGTCGATTAGATGAGACATGCTGATCTTTGAATACATGTGGATTACTTGACTTATGACTTTTATGCTTGGCATCGAAATTGCTTGGAGAAGGAAAATAATATATGAATGGATAGGAATGATATGGAGGTATTTTAGATGGATGGAAGGTACTCGAAGATGTGTGCCTTTGTTGATCCCACATAAGGGATGGAGGGATATAGGGACCTAGAATGGATGGAAGCGATGAAGGGGAAGGCGTGTATTTGGATTTAACTGGAGAAATGTAGGATTTATGAGAGATACCAACATCTTGAGAAATTTCCCTAAGGCCATGACCTTTAACATTTTCTTTAATAGCAAGGGGTTCTAATATACCTCGTTCATGAATGTCTAACCCTTTTCTTTGATAATGCATGCTTTGAAAGATCTTTTTAACAAAGGGTTTCTTCTTACTTTTGATGCTAGAGGCAAGTTCATTTTGAGGTGGAGGTGTCTTGCAAGGAATAATGGAATCATGAAGTGAACATGGAGGATTATGACAAGGAGATGAAGGGATACTTTGATCTTGACATGGAATAGGATCATTGGATAGAGTAGGAAGGGTGTTTGACTCTTCATTTTGAATAGGATCATTTGGAAAGGTGGAAGAGGCATCATGATCTTGCTTAGGAAGTGGATTAGGAATGGGATTTGGAAGGATGCTTTGTTCTTGAGATGGAAAGGGATCATCTCAGAAGAAGTGAAAAGGTATAATGGGATCATCATGGGATTCTAGTGAAATAGGATATGTTTCAATCATTAGATGGGATTGAGGAGTTTTGGTGTCTTGATCTTGATTTATGGTAGGACTTATTCTTCCATTTTCCAGATTATCCTCTCGACATGGAGTCACTTCTAAGGAAGGGATGGGATTTTTCATAGGCGTAGGGGATTCTTAGAAGGTCTCCATATTTTGACATAATGGGGAAGCACTTTGGAAATGGCCTTCTGGAGTGGGTACGTTTGAAATTGAAGTGTATGATGGCATAGAATCTGGGATTTTTAAATCTTTAGAGGAACTTGTATCACTATTTCCATTAATTGGATTTCCATAGGAGATAACCCTTGAAGGTAAACATGAGAAGTTTCATTGTTTGAAGGAGATGGTATGGATTGTTGCTGAGAAGTTTTAGGAGATGAAGGCATCATGGAAGGGATGGGGGCTACATATGGAGCCTTGCTAGACATAGGTTCATGATTTTGATTATGCTTAGAAGTAGTTCCTTCTTTTTCTTTAGGTGAGTCATTAGGATCTTCAATTTCAATGACACCATTATCAATGAGATCTTGAATCTTATGTTTTAATTCTATGCAATGCGAAGTCTTATGTTCATTTTGTCTATGATATGCACAATACTTATAAATTCCCACCCCCATGTGGTCTTTTTAGGCAATATGATAAGATTGTTCTTAATAAGCTCTTCCAAAGCAGACTCAATAGATTGCCCCAAAGGTGTAAACTGTCTATCTAGGGAATAGATGTCTTTTTGTCTTGGTGAAGGTGTCTTGTGAGCTTGATTGAGATTTGGCTTTTGATTGTTAATCATTTGTTGGTATTTGCTTGACAAATCACATAATCATGTTAGCACTTCTTGAAGTTTCTCACACTTGATATCATACATTTGTTTTTCAAATGGAGTCATTGATCTATTTTGTTGGATTTCCATGTCATATTTTTTTTTCTTTATATCTTGAAGCATTTGAGCATAGGTAGCCATGGGAATTGGAGCTAAGGTATCCAGGAGATTCTTACTTTTGTCAAAAAAATTAGAAGAGCTTTTGGTTTGAACAGACATTTTTAACCGACAGGACCGAGAGTGAGATGTGTTGTAGAAGTCAAGATCAAATTGTAGCTAGTAGTTCGTTTAATATAGTGATTGAGAGAAGTAACGTAAGATCTGGTCTAGTTTCAAGAATGATCTATCCTGTGTAAGACATTATCTAAGTTAACTTAGGTTTGATAAGATGTTTGTTTAAATTAGCTTAAGAGATGATCGACAAAATTGTGCAACGTAACTGCAGAGGTACACTATCAAGGTTGTTTATGCTTAGGAGGATGATAACCAGTTTTAGGCTCGCTGTAGACTATTTTAGACAGTTTTGACTATTTTGACTGACAAGATCAAGAATTCGTATGACAGAGGATTGGACAGAGACGAGATTCTGATAGACAAAGTTTCAATGACCGACGACTACCATTTTTTGATAAGGATTGATGTTTCGATGACTGACAAAGACCAGTTTGGACACAGATAGAGTTTATCACTGAATTGTTTGATATTGTTTCATTTGTTTTCTCCAGTTTTAGTATTTTAGTTTTAGTTTTAGGGATGAAAACATAGAAAACACGCAAGATATATAATAATTCAATCACAACACGCTAACCCTATGGAAGTTGGCTTAGAGAAGAAAACCTTTGCTTGCTGACTTAGGTACACACCCAATAGCTAATCAGAATATGGCTGCTGAGTCTCACACAATGGATTCTCAACGTCGTATTAGCCGACTCCAAACGCTAATGGGGGCACGATATGGCAAGTGTCTTGGGAGAGTTACTATCTCTCTTGCACAAAGATTATCAACCTTTCGGAGGTGAATCGGGTAGCTTCTATCTTATAGTTCTTAGTCAGGAATTCTATTTGAAATTAACCCTTGAAGTCACACAAGCATGATTGAGGCCTATAGCCCAACAAGGTACCAAAACAAGATGTAGTCACATAAACGTGATTGAGACCGTGAGGCCTTACAAAATGCTCGATATGAGATATCTCAAAGAGAAAACTCAAATAATCTCATCCTCTGAGACTTTAATCATCAGAGGCCTATTTATTATAGCGAGTTGGAATGCTCAGGTCTAGCTGTACTCACTTGGGTCGTTCTCACAGGGTGATTACTTTTTCCCACTATGACAGGCCCGCTAAAGGTACACAAATCTCAAAACTTAGAAAAAAGCTTCGAGGGTCTAGATTTCTGATTGTCTATAAAAGGCAAGAGCATACTCCTACCTCTTAGATTTTTCTGAAAACACGAAAGATAGATTTGTTCTTTAACCAGATAGCAATTTAAGTGCCTAAGAAAATACTAAATGAATATACAATGTTTAGTCGATTCTCCTTAGGCAACCTGCAAAACCAATATGTCAGTAGTCATTTTCTTCTTGATTCTTTGGCAAGCGTATGTTTGATTGATAGATTCTTTGACAAGCGTCCTGAAAACATTAAAAGCCCAAAATTAGTTGCCAAAATAACCTAAAAAAAAATCATCAAAAGAAAATTCTATCATGTAAACTGTAAATTAAACTAATCTAACAAGAATTTCCATTTTATGACTATCCTAGTTATGACAATTTTTGATAGTATTGCACTCTGTCGTTTATAACTTTTGAACTAGAAATAATTTGGAAAATATCTTCAGTAGAAATGTGGAAAACTTGGATTGACAAAACATATTAAAATTTTGGTTAAATCCAATGGTTCAATAAAAAGTTATACTCTCCGAACCGAGACCATTTTTGACTATCATAGAAGAATAAGTAAAATGACAGTTCTGCACTGTGTCAATCATAACTTTCAAACCCAAAATATTTAGTCAAATCCATTTGGTGAAATTGTAGAAAACTTGGTTTTCAACAACATATCAAATATTGGTTGAGATCCAACGGTTCAATAAAAGCTTATGCTCTCCAAACCGAGACCCTTTTTTGACCGTCATAGAAGAACAAACAAAAAGAAAGATTTTTATCTGCAAATTTAGCACATGTTTATTAGTTATAAAAACCAAACATTAAATTTGTTCAAAAAACATTAGAAATCTTGTAGTTGTGGGTTCGAGCCCCACGGTGGGCACCAGAAATGTGTGTGTGAAAAGTGGACCTGTATCTGTATTTGCAATACACAACACTTAAATCAAGTCATTACATTCATGGTTAGTCAGATATAATTAATGAATAATAAACCATAACAAATCGACCCATTGCCTTCTAGAAGTTGCGAGTATAAGATTGCTCTCAGATTATTTAGCAATACTAGTGACTAGACAACATCAAGACGAAGGATTTTATCTATATGAACATGATGAATGCTAGATGGATGCAATATTGATCTAACAAGATTTAAGCAATATTAAGCTAAATGATTTAATCAATATGAAATAATAAATATGCAATATATCAATGAGTCTAGAGAAAAAACAGTATAATAATGATGTATTCTCCAGCCTCCCTTTAAATGAGAGATGAACTTGAATTTATAGAAAATTCAGAAAGAAACCAACGGTTGAGATCAAATGATGATGAGCGGTCAAGATTTTCCAAGAGGAAGCACAATCCAGGTGAATTGATGTGATTGGATGCTTTTCTCAGTTTTAAAGGAAATTGAACTAAAATTAAGATTAAATCAAGAAAAAACTGATTTAAAGGAAATTGAACTAAAATTAAGATAAAATCAGGAAAAAACTGATTTATTATCTATTTCATTCAATTTTAATATTTAATTGTTTTAATTGCTTTCTTTGAGATTATCTATCAATTTTTAATTTATTTTTTCAAGATTATCTCCAATTGATTTCTTTTCTCAAATTTTAATTCTTTTTTGTCAATTAATTCCTTTTTTGATTTATTTCCATTTTTGAAGATTTGTGCTCAATTGATTTATTTAATTGAATTAATTCCTCTTTCTTGATTTGTTTCCTTTTTTGAAGATTTATGGCAATTTGATTTATTTAATTAAATATGCTAGGATATTTAAATAAAATAAATAAGATAATTGTTTAAAATGATTTACTTGGAATGATTTAATTAATTAAATAAATATTTAATTAATATTGAGTGATTGATTTGCCATGTGACATTTGATGATTGTAGGAAGTAATTGTGTGCTCAAGATTTATTTAATTGTCTTTGGTTAGGACCTTGGTGACATTGTCGAGATTAGGGGCTTATGGTTTAGATGACCATTTTTAGGGTATTACAAAAACAAATTCTTATCTTTTCAAGAAATTCATGGAGGTCTAGTAAGGTTTGGAGATGATAAAGCTTGTTTAATCAAAGGAAAAGGCACTATATCTTTGGATGGTAAGCAGGATACTGATAATGTTTATTATGTAGAAGGTTTAAAGCATAATATTTTGAGTGTTGGTTAGTTAGTTGAAAAGAGATTTTAGTTACAATTCAAGAATATAAAATGCAAAATCATAAATAGAACTGGATTGGAGATTGCAACTGGTAATCAAACTAAAGGTAATATCTTTCACTTGAATACCAGTGATAAAACATGTTTGATTGCACACATTGATGAAAATTGGTTATGGCATAAAAGACTGTCATGTGAATTTTGATTGCATTGTAAAGATCAGTTCAACTAAGGTAGTAAGGGATCTACCTAAGATTGTGAAACCTCAAAATCTGGTATGTAAGGAATGTCAAATGGGAAAGCAAGTTAGAACAACATTTAAGAGAATTACTGAGAAATCAAATAATATTCTTGATTTAATTCATACTGCTTTATGTGGTCCAACAAGAACAAGAAGTCTACAAGGAGATAGATATTTTATGTTAATAATTGATGATTATTCTAGAATGTATTGGGTTACTTTTCTCAGAGAGAAATCAGAAGCTTTTGGAAGATTCAATATATTCAAGGCAATGGTAGAGAATGAAACCGACAAGAAAATCAAATGTTTGAGATTAGATCAAAGAGGAGAATTTACATCTAGAGAATTTAATGCATTCTGTGAAGTGAATGGAATCAAAAGAACTATTAGCACCCCGGACACCCCAACAAAATGGAGTTGTGGATAGGAAGAACAAAACTATTCTGAATGCAGCAAGAACAATATTAATGGAGGCTAATTTACCTCATGTGTACTAGAGAGAAGCAGTGAATACAACGGTTTATACTTTCAACAGAGTTTACTTCAAAAGTGAAACCGGTAAGACCCCTTATGAACTATGGTTTTGTCATATTCCTACTCTTAAGTATTTCAGAATATTTGGAAGCCAATGTTACATTAGAAGAGATGAGTATATTGGCAAATTTGATTCTTGAAGTGATGAAGGAATATTTCTTGGTTATTCATCTAGAAGTAAGGCATATAGATGTTATAATAAAAGGTTACTAAAAATCATCGAGAGTACTAATGTGAAGATAGATGAACACTTAGTGGAGATTCGAGATCTGTGCAACTGGTAGTTGAAATGATCATAGATCAATCGACATAGATTGCATCAGTACAGTGTGAAGACCCAGTCACATCAGCATCATCAAAAAACTCAACTGTGACTGAATAACAACAGCCTGTGAATGTAAATCAGAACAAACCTAGGTATGTAAGATTGAATCATTCAAAGGATCAGATAATTGGAAACAAGAATCAAGGTGTTATGACTAGAGGAAGATTGACAAATGAAGAGGTATGTTTAATTTCTCAAATTGAACTAGTATCTGTTATTGAAACATGTAAGGATGAACATTGGATAAAAGTAATGGAAGATGAATTAGAACAAATTGAAAAGAACAATACTTGGACATTAGTTCCTCGGCCTAAAGACAAAAATGTAATTGGAACTAAATGGGTATATATGAATAAACTTAATGAGGATGGAGAAGTAATAAAAAACAAAGAAAGATTAGTTTGTAAAGGTTATTCACAGAAAGAAGGAATTGATTATAATGAAACTTTTGCACCGGTAGCTAGGATCGAGGCAGTTAGACTATTTCTTGCATTTGCAGCTTATAAGAACTATAAAGTTTATCAAATGGATGTAAAATGTGCATTTTTGAATGAAGATCTAGAGGAGGAAGTTTACATTGAACAACCTAATAGATTTTCTTTGACAAATAACAAGGATATGGTTTGCAGGTTAAGAAAATTTTTATATGGATTGAAGCAAGCTACCAGAGCTTGGTATGCTAGATTGGATAAATATCTTTTGAAGCTTGGTTACACAAAAGGTAATGCTGAGAACAATTTGTATTATAAAGTTACCAATGATGATATTTTGGTTATTGAAATCTTTGTAGATGATATCATTTTTGGAGGTGAAGATGGATTATGTAAGGACTTTGCTAACAAGATGTAGGAAGAATTTGAAATGTCTATGATTGGAGACATAAATTTTTTTCTAGGTTTGCAGATTTCACAAACAGATGAAGGTATATTCATATGTCAAACAAAGTACTTGAAGAAACTTTTGAAAAAATTTGGTATGAAAAATTCCAAACCAGTAAGTACTCCTATGACTACAACTGATAAATTGACATTGAAGGATGATTCAACTCCTATTAATCTGACAAGGTGCAAATCTATGATTGGAGGTTTACTGTATTTGACTCAAACAAGACCTGATATAATGAATGCAATGTGTATTGTATCTAGATTTCAAAGCAATCCTAAAGAAAATCATGAATCAACAGTTAAAAGGATTTTTCGGTACCTACAAGGCACAACAAATCTTGGTTTATGGTATCCTAAAGATGAAAATTTTGATTTATGTGCATACACCGATGCAAATTGGGCAGGAGATGTAGATGACAGAAAGAGTACCACAGGCGATGCATTCTTTCTTGGTAGCAGATTGATTTCATGGATCAACAAGAAGCAGTCTTTTACATCATTATCAACAGTAGAATCAGAATATGTTGCAACAACAACTAATTGTAATCAGGTATTATGCATTAAGCAAATGTCGAAGGATATAAAGGTAAAATGCAAAGAACCAATAATCATTTATTGTGACAATTCAACAACAATTGATATATCAAAGAATCCGGTATTTCACTCTAAGACAAAACATCTTTCTATTAAGTATAATTTTCTGAAAGAGAATGTTGAAGCAAATGAAGTGAAATTGGTTTATGTAAATACTAAAGAGCAAATTGCAGATATCTTTACAATGCCTTTGCCTAAGGAAACATTTGAATATCTCAGAGAGCATCTTAGGGTAATCTCCCCATTGACAGAGACTTAAATGTTCAAGATTGACATCAAACCGATAGGAACTAACAAAAAAATCTTTTTTTCGGCTTTGATGGAGGAGAGTTACTTTTCAGGGGGAGTAGTTGGCTAATTGTTAAGTTATGAATTCTTAAACTGCTTTTGCATTTGATGTCAAAGGGGGAGAGATATCTATGGAAAAAATTTATACTTTGTATTTGGAGAGAGATATACTTTTGGTTCTGGTTCTATAACAAACTTTGTATTGATCTATCTTTGGGAGATTGTTGGTCTAATGGTTTTTGGCATTTTGTTGTTGGCACTTAGATGTTTTTCCATCTAGTGTTTCCATTAATGCCAAAGGGGGAGATTGTTGGTATTATGGATAACTTCGTCATGTGTTGCATTGATTTTGTCATTGATGTCAAAACTTATCTTCTTGGAGGTCTACATTGATGATTTGACACTATGGTTATATTGGTATGTTGTTGAACCGGCAATATGGTTCACCAGTATGGTTAGTGGCTTATGCACAATCACCGATATATGTTTACTAGCAGGATTTATGGTTCACCGGCAGTGATGATGACTTGTTATCATTTGGGGATCATTTGGTTATGTCGAAGACATGGATTGGAAGTTTGGTTTTGGTGTTTGCTTATTGGTCTAATCGAATTGACAGATTTGCCTTCACCAACAGATAAGTCTAGGTTATGGATCGATATTCCAGATCAGCACGACACGTTATGGAGATTGTTTATTAATGTGGTAAATGTATTGAGCCGACATGTTGTATCTTATCAAGATTCGTTTTGTAATTGATTTAATTGTAATATCCTTAGTGAACCGACCTGTAGTCACATAAATTTGTCCACTTAATTAAATGAATATTTAGTATTTATTTGATTATTTAACCATCAATCAATAATTAATTAAATTAATATTTAATTAATTCATCTTAACCCTCTTCTCTTATTAATTAAATAAATTATTCAATTTATTTGATTTAATTCACTTAACTAAATTCAGACCATTAATTAAATAAATAAATCATATTTGTTTAATTAAATCTTCTCTCACATTTAAGTAAATTAATATTTAAATCCCCCAAAATCCTATCTCTCACATTTAAACAAATTAACATTTATTTAAATCACCTTTATCCTCCACCCACTTGCATT
This sequence comes from Cryptomeria japonica, assembly GCF_030272615.1. Taxonomy (NCBI): domain Eukaryota; kingdom Viridiplantae; phylum Streptophyta; class Pinopsida; order Cupressales; family Cupressaceae; genus Cryptomeria; species Cryptomeria japonica. The sequence goes on from NC_081410.1 coordinate 604,122,210, forward strand.
TTCCTACAAATGCAAGTTGCACAACTATTTTAATTATTTATTTAAAATCTTATTTATCCTCGCCCACTTGAAACCTTTAATGGTTTCCCTTAAAGTCTTCAAACTTAATGGCTTCCTTCTAGAGTCTTCTCAAGCATTTAATGGTTTCCCTTAAAGTCTTCAAACTTAATGGCTTTCTTCTAGAGTCTTTTCAAGCCTTTAATAGTTTCCCTTAAAGTCTTCAAACTTAATGGCTTCCTTCTAGAGTCTTCTCAAGCCTTTAATGGTTTCCCTTAAAGTCTTCAAGCCTTTAATGTTTTATCTTTCTTTTTCTCATTTAAATAAATTAATATTTATTTGAATATCTATCCAAATGCAAATTACACCATTTAATTGAAATAAATGATTTTATTTAAATTGAAAACCCCAAAATTCCTCCCACTTGCATTTTCCTACAAAACCCACTTGCAATCCTAATCCCTTCTAGATTCTTCTAACCCCTTCTTAATTAGCCTAATCCATCCCCTAATCATTGTCACATTCCTAATAAAAGGAAGTCACTTCTTAAAAACCTCCAAAGTCTTCAATAACCATTAAAGGCTTTATGTCTTCAAATGGTTAATCTCTAAAGTCTTCCAAACCATTAAAGGCTCTTACATAACCATTTATGGTTAACTCACCTTTTACCTTTGGTTAGAGACTTTCCTCTAACTTAACCATCCTTTTGACTCATGGGTCTCTTCAAACCATTTATTTTTTTGACTAAGGTAACTATTTAACCCTTTCACATTCATTTATCCCTTGGATAAAAGTAATATCCATTAACCTAACCCTAACCCAACCCCCTAGGGTAACCATCATGTCCCCTCAACCATTTAATGCTTCTTATCTCTCCTCTCAAGCCTCCTCGTGGTGACACTTATCAACATGGGATTGGGTTGAAAGTCTCACATGGATTGAATATCTTTCAATCCTAACCCTTGTTAAGATTTCTCAATCTTAACCCTTCATTTCTCCATTTGTTCTATAAATAGAACCCTTTTCCTCAAACAAAGAAGGAAGCATTAGAGTAATGTTGTTATGCTGGTATTAGCATAGAGTTTTTTCATAGCATCACTAACTACACTTGCATAGCATTTGTTTATCATATTCAACCATCTTGAATATTCATATGGCATCCATGGCTAGTTCTAAAAGGTGAGAGCTACACTCATGTGGAACTTGGAGAGGGGAGAAACAAGGGAGAAGCATCTTAGGGAGGCTCTTCTCCTTTCTTTTGTTTTGTTAAACTTCTTTCATGCTTTTTTGAAATCTCTTTTGATATATTTGGAATGGTTTTTAGTTCTTTGTTTTAGTTTTATGGTTGAAACTAACTTATTAACATTGAACTTTGTTGTTGTCTTGTCCCCATTTTTATGACATCATTTGTTGAATCCGACGTGAAAGAATATTTTTTTTTTAAAATTAGCTTTCTTTTTTTTTAATTATTATTATTATTTTTTTTAAATAAGTCTTTTTAGTTAGTTGCTTAGAATGTTTTTTTTTTATTAAATGGTTTCTTTTTTAGAATAAACTTTTAAATTAGTTGTTTAAATTTAATTTTTTTAATTAGTCTTTTAGAATAGATTTTTTTTTAAGTTTCTTTAAATAATTTTTATATAAAATTAGATTTTTTTTTAAGTACTCTTTAAATTAAGATTTTTCTAAATTAGTCTTTCATTTAGTTCTAATTTAGATTTTAAATTATTTTTTAATTTAGTTTTCGATTATATTTAAATTAGTTTTATTAATTTAGATCTAATTTGTTTGTTAGTGTGATTTGTATTAATATGATTAATTTAATTTTGGGTTTACATCTTGTGCAGGACATAAGGAGTGTTTTTCTAACATATTGTTGCATGTGTTGAAAGTGTCAAATTGCAACAAATTTTTTTTTTCCTTAACATGTTCTAATGTGAAAAATTGATCAATCCTGGGAGAGTCATTCACATTGTCTTCATTTTGCTATCTTGGTCTAAAAATGAACAATCACATTGCTATCTTGGATTAAAACGAACTATCATTTTTGCAATTTTGGCTAAAACAAACATTCACATCTTGCAATATGGGCTAAAAAGAACAATCAACTTGTTATTTTTTTTTGAGTTTAAAAAGAACAATCACATTGCTATCTTGGATTAAAATGAACTATCATTTTTGCAATCTTGGCTAAAACAAACATTCACATCTTGCAATATGGGCTAAAAAGAACGATCAACTTGTTATTTTTCGAGTTTGAAAGAGAACAATTATTTTGCAATCTTGGATAAAATGAACACTTCATTTTGCTATCTTGGCTAAAACAAACACCATGGTTGTTGGAGCAACATCTCCAAGTAGCAAATAGATCACATTGCGATGATAGGTTAAAAAGAACAAGTGTCTTTTGTGTTTGGCACGCTTGTACAAAATCTGTAGAGTGGTCCTACTTCTAACACACACTATTCTCTCCCTTGGCTTTCGTGGTCCTAGGTGCAAGAGAAAAGTGTTAGTAACACTCAAAATTTTATCTTTTAAAGAGAGGCCTGCCAAGAGACACATCACTCTTGGGAGCGACCTCGCACGGTAAATCCTTCTAGCCGCTATAGAAATCAGGTGAGAGCGAAAACTGTAGCCTTGGGTATAGTTGTTCCTATAGTGTAACTTGCCGAAAGGACAAATGGGCCCCACCACAAGTTACAAGGCTCTTAAGTGAGTCACTGTAGATGAACTTATGTCCAAAAACATCGAAAATTACTAAACACTTTTAAGTAGTAGCCCACCCATTCTATTGATTGAGGATATTTGTGACAAATTTAGTGCAAGAGCATAGATGGTTTTGCTCCCAAGATACTCACCATACATATTTCCTTGAATAGAAACATAACTTTTTGAAAAGTCACTTGTGGCTTGATGAAAGTGATGACTCCCCCATCATAGGGATCATCTATTTGTTATGCTCATGCAAGACTTAGTATATCACATCCTTACCTGCCACGACGAGATTCATAAGGTATGTAGTACCAAAGTCGAAGAAATACCAAGATGTGGGCTGAAATTATCGCAACTGGCCATTTGACCTTAGGGATAAATAGTGTTTGAAGTGTTTTCATTTTAGTCAAAGACCAAGTGCAAATTGAGCCGACTTCAAGCTTTGGAAATACACCTAAAATACATTTGAAGGAAAGGGTCATAAAAAGTTCAAAAGATTGGGTTGATCTAGACCCATACTTACTTGTGCCTTTTGAGGCAACATTCTTGTGTTTGTGTGCTTGCTTTGTTTTCTTGTCAAAGAAATATCATAAAAACTCAAATCCAACACAAGTATTCATCCAACACAAACATTTTCAAACACAAACGATCAAAAACAAAGAGAAACAACAAAAGTATCAAACTATATGACCATTCTTCACATCTTGAGAAAGAAGAATCTTCATCAACACATCAACTTGAAGAAAAGACCATTAAGCTCAAAGGCTTTTATCAAAAGGAGGAAATTCTTCTATCTTAATAGACAAATCTTTGTCTCTCATAGAGCCTTCTTATGTCACATGCGTCTTTATCTTCAAGGGAAATCAAACGAATTTGATCAAGAGTCATTAAACTGCATAACTTTTATGCAATATCGAGCTTTGAGTTATCACAAGAACAAAGGAGGAAAAATCAATCCTGATTTCTTTCCTGACATTTGCATCACATATAAAGTAGCTTGGGAAGAACTTCCAACTCCTGAACAAGAAGAGGAAGAGTTTGTTCCTTTTGTAACACAAAGTTTCTATTGAAGTTAAATATCTCATCCATTATCATATTCAAAAATTATCAATCCATTCTAACTCTCAAAACATCAAGAGGTGTTTGTCCTAAGTTCTATTTTTGATATTGCTTGAATCAAACACAATACATCACTTTTTAGAGTGTCTCTACATCTAGGATAAACTCATCCTAAGAGACATTTCTATGTAGGTTAAAGCTAGTCTATGAGTGCAATCCTCTCATTACTAGGTAGTTGAGTCTGTAATACATCTCAAATTTCTCTAAATCTTATCACATCAAACTTTGTCAATCAAACACAACAAGCAATTCAAGAAAGAACTTTGGTACAATCTACCTTTAGTGCTAGAGATTCATATGCGAAACATTTCACCAAACATCAATCTTTCATTCCATCACCAACTCATCATCGTTTTCATCAAACTTCAACAAAAACTTATAAACAAAATGGCTCATACCAGGTCCAGATCTAGATAACAAGAAATTGAAGAGGAAGAGGAGGAAAATATCAATGAGTTCCAAGAAGCCCTTGGAGGAAATATAAATGATGAAAATCCAAGCACTCCTACTCTAGCGGCAATAGAAAGGGCACAACATAACCCTCTCTTTAATAGACTTTTTGATGAAATACGCAGAAGCAATGCTGATGCTCACTTTTTAAAACTTTCTCAAGAAGGGGCTAAATTACCCTCTGACTTTAATGTTGCGCAACTAAGACAAGCATCAGAATGCCAAAGTTGTAATGAGGATGAAAGAGGTCGAGAACACATCAGATACAACCTTTATCAAGGTAATCCCCCTCCTCCTCCTCCTCCTCCTCCTCCTCCTCCTCCAAATGAAATAGAAATGTTGTGGCAACAAGTTGGAATCTCGCCCAACAACTTCATAGTGGTGTGAAAACTAATCAGTTTTCACTTAGTAACATTTGTCCCTATCCCTTTGATAGGAATCTTCATATGCCACCTTTTCCGCGAGGGTTTGAAACACCCAAGTTTGAAAAGTACTGAGGAAAAGGAGATCCTCATGATCATGTTAGAGAATTCCATTCAGCTTGCCTCCAAGTGGCATATAAGGATACATACCTAATGAAACTTTTTCCCCAAAGCTTGGGAGGAACAACCACATCATGGTTTTCCCGATTACCTGGTGGCATTAGGACCTTCGAAGAGCTAGTCTAGAAGTTCCTGACACATTACTCACACAACATTGAATGTGATATCACCATGGCTGATCTATGTAACACTAAACAAAAACCGGGTGAGCTATTTTCAGTCTTTCTGCAACGATGGCGCCAAATGTCTACCAGATGTTCTCTTCAATTACCTGAACAAGAACTAGTGGAAATATTTATTTCCAACTTAAATGACGAAATGGAATTTCACCTAGACATAAAAGACATAGACTCTTTCAATGACATGATCACAAAAGGCTTAAAATGTGAGCGGGCTCTCATTAAAAAAAGGGCTTATCAAAATAAATAATGAACCAAAGGATGGCCTTCGCCCATGCTTCAATAGTGACAAGCCTAAATTCTGGAACAAAGCCAAAAACATCGTCAACGACGGGGTTGTGGATGCAAGAACTATCAAAAGTGCACAACTTGTGGTTCGATTTGCAGGACAAAACCCCCCACCTAGGAATAACATAATTGCTCCTCCAAATCAAGACCGCAACACATCTCAAGAGGAACCTAGACAATGTCAACAAAATTTTAAACCTAAACGAACATACACTCCCTTAGGGGAACCCATTGAAACGGTGTTATGTCAGTTGTTTTCTCAAAATCTGGTGACCTTACCCAAAACATCAAATTATGAACCTCAAGTCAAACCTTCATGGTGGAGGGATACTGAGCATTGCGACTTCCATCAAGGGAAAGGACATAAGACAAGCAATTGTCACAGATTGAAAGATCTTATTCAGGAGACTGAGGTGAAATCAAAATCGAAGGACATGACCCAAAGACAACAAACAATGATCATCTCATGTTTAAAAATCCACTTCCATCACAAGATCAAAGGGGTCCTTCCACTTTAGGGAGAAACACAAATACCACCGATTATACGCAAGCCACGTATAATTACACTATGAATCACCTATATGATGCCAGTGAACAAATTGCAAATATTACCATAAAAAATCCCAGCTCCACTTGCAATGTTGTTACACGTCGCGACAAGATTACCATAAAAAAAGCTCTACAAGGCATCACATCTATCCAAAAGAAGTATAACCTTGTGGACCAATTAGATAAAACGCCCGCACTGATATCTATCTTAGAGCTATTGCACCTATCTCCATCTCATAAAACAATTTTGGATCAAGCTCTCCAAGAGGCATCAGTTCCTGCAAACCTAAATACAGATCAGTTCCAAGCCATTATCGGAAATCTAAGGTCATCACCTTGTCTCACTTTTTCTGAAAGTGACAACACATCCTTCCAGCAACTTCATAACGCCTCACTCCACATTGAAGGGTTTATCAACCAGCATAGGATCAAGCAAGTCTTGATCGACAATGGAACAGGCCTAAATATTTGTACACTACAATTAGTCACTGCATTGGGATATGCAATTGAATCAGTGGATCCCCGCAAGAAGATCATAATCAAAGCTTATGATGATGCAAAGCGTTCATCAAAAGGAGCTATTGTACTACCAATCCGAGTGGGCCTCGTGGTGAAACACATCATATGTCAGGTTTTGGACCTTCCTCTGCCATATAATTTGTTGTTGGGAAGACCTTGGATACACGCCATGCAAGCTATCCCATCCACTTACCATAAGTGTATCAAGTTCCCACATAATGGTTTAGAAATCACGATCCTGGGTGATGCAAACCCCTTTGCATATTGTCATAATATCATTCATCAACCAGAGATTACCGTTCCCAACAATAGAGAGGCCATCTCATCCATATCATACGTAAGTCCAGCCTCTCTTTCCAGTTTAAAAACCACTATACCCAAGCAAGAGAAGCTCAAGATGAAAATAGCAAAGGAAGGTCCTGGGGAGTACAATTTGTACCAACTCTTTTGTGTTGGACAAATGCCCACTTCTTCAAAAACATATGGCAAACCTCAATAGGTACTTCAAGCACCACTGATCAAGCCAACATGTACTTTGATGCCATTCATCCTTGGAAAGAGTCAAGAAGAAGAGACCAGAGATGAAGACTTAGCAGAATGGATCTATAAAGATCCTATCACCACTGACATTCTGCAAGCTAAGCTTCCCACAAATCAATATGGAAAAGGTCTTCTCATTATGCAAAGAATGGGATATGATGGTCAAAGTGCTTTGGGGCATTGTAAACACGGGCGACATGAGCCATTGCAGCTAGAATTAAAACCCAAAGATAACACATGCTTAGGGTTTCAAAAGGAGATCCTTCCTAAGCTCAGATTTAAAGGGAAACCCAACAAACCACTATATCAAACTACTACAAAGAGGTCGCCTTTGATTATAAAAGCAGCACCCAAAACCATAGCAATTGCCCCATTAAGGCTAAAAATCCTAGCAAAACTATCTGCAATGCTAGTCATCCCATCAATTGAACCATCAACACTATCAACAGCGACAATAACATCAGTAGTCCCCTTAGCAACAACAACTATATCAGAATTCCCAGCAGTATTGACAACATTGGCAGTTCCAGCAGAAGTAGCAGATTCATCACTACCAATACTTCCTATATCATATTCATTGATCCCTATAATCCTTCCTACAGCACCGATCATTTCATCTACAATGGTACGTCAGCCAATCACACTTGCAGTGTTTAACTCAAAAGATATCCTAGTATGGTAAAATAACTGGCTACTAGAAAGTGACTTGGAGACCGACTCGCATGAGTGAGAATTTGATTCAGTGCAACTTAACACTTCAGATGAGGAAGACACATCACCACCTCCACCCCACAAAGACATCCCTGTTTACGAAGAAGCACAGATAAAGACCTTTTGGGTTCCTGAACCAGAAACTTCTTCCACAAACCCTACGTCACATCCTACACTTGATTCTGACAGGGAGAGTACCATCAACGACCTTCATCACAATGTCTTAACCCTCACTGACACATCTAATGAACTTAACCTAATTGATGAGATAATGCCCATTATCCATCCTGAACTCATCGAATGGAACCAACCTAATCCCCCATGCCTTGACCACTTCCAAAACTATGAGGCAATCATTGAATTTTTGGAACTACGAGATAACATACCAAGTGGGGATCACAAAGCTGGATTCGCCATAGAACTTAATAGCGCAACATACTTTGGGGTGGATGCCAAACTTTTTAGCTGCAAAAATATAATAATAAAACATGGATCTTCCAGTGAAAACTACACTGTGGCACTGTTTGATCCCACAAAAGTAAAAAGAAAGAGCGTATCCAATGGTGAAAACCTCTCTGAGGTGCCTGAGGATGAAAGGTTTGACATCGTCCCTTCTAGTACACAATAGGAATGATCAACGATCCTTATTGAAGAGACAAAAGAATACAACGTGGGGACTCCTGAAACTCCTCACCACATACATTTGGCATCTCGTTTGACTCTAGAGGAACAACCCAAGTTTGTTGAATTCTTCCAGAAGCGCCAGATTAACTTTGCATGGTCATATGCAAACATGCCTGGTCTTGATCCTGATTTAGTCATGCATCACCTCACAGTAGTAGAAGGAGCTAAGCTTGTCAAGCAGAAGCTTCGCAAGATGCATCTTCAGATTGTAGTACTAGTCAAAGCAGAACTTAAGAAACTCCTGGATGTTGGTTTCATTAGACCAATTGATTATGCAGATTGGATATCCAATATTGTGCCTATCAGCAAACCAAATGGGGGCATCCGTATCTGTACTGATTTCAGAGATCTGAACAAGGCATGTCCTAAAGATGACTTCCCCCTACCAAATATCAACATCATAGTAGACCTAATAGCAGGACATGCCATGCTTTCACTCATGGATGGTTTTTCAGGATACAATCAGATAAAGTTCGCACCAGAAGATCAACATAAGACGACCTTCACATGTCCATGGGGAACATACTATTGGAATGTGATGCCTTTTGGTCTAAAGAATGTAGGAGTGACCTATCAACGAGCAATGACCACCATCTTCCATGACATGATGCATACCATAATGAAAGATTATGTTGATGACTTACTGGCAAAATCACTAATAAGAGAAGTTCATATAGACATATTAGAGAAAATATTTGATAGACTAGAACAATATCATGTTCGACTCAACCCAAAGAAATGTGTCTTTGGAGTAACCTCAGGGAAAATTCTAGGGTACATTGTCTCAAGCAAAGGCATTGAGATTGACCCAGCAAAGGTCAAAGCAATCATGGACATGCCACATCCAAAGAACATCAGCCAGCTAAGGACACTACAAGGGCGATTTCAATCTATCTAAAGATTCATTGCACAACTGGTAGATAAGTGTCACCCATTTACACACCTGCTACAAAAAAATAACCGCTTTCAGTGGGATGCTAGATGCTAGCAAGCATTCCAGATGCTTAAAGATTATCTCATGAATATGCCATTGTTGGTCCCACCAGATCCCAGTAAGCCTCTATTGCTCTATATTTCAGCAACAAGTACAACATTGGGTGTACTATTGGCACAACACAGTGCAGAAGGGAAAGAGTGCGTTGTTTACTACATCTCTCTCACACTGGTTGGCTATGAACTCAATTACACACCTATTGAACGAGCTTGCCTAGCAGTAATCTTGGCAGCCACTAAACTGAGGCACTATTTGTTGACACATAAAGTACAACTAATTGCAAAAATTGATCCACTCAAATACCTACTCATCAAAGCAGCATTGGCAGGCCACTTGGCCAAGTGGGTGATTATTCTAAGTGAATTTAACATCGACTATGTGGACCGTAAGGCTATCAAAGGCCAAGTTATTGCAGATCAGTTGGGTGATGCTCCCCTCATAGGCGATCATCCTCTCATTTCTAGTTTTCTAGATGAAGAGATATTCATGATCACAACAACACAACCATGGAAACTATACTTTTATGGTTCATACACTAGGCATGGCTCGGGGGAAGGCATTCTGTTTATCACACCTCAAGGTGACAGCATCCTGAAGTCTTACAGGCTCAATTTTCCATGCACTAACAACATAGTTGAATATGAGGCCTTGATTAGAGGACTCAGGCTAGCCATACAATGGAAGTTACAAGAACTGCAAGTATATGGCAACTCCCAACTAGTCATTCGACAAGCAACAGATGAATATCAGACCAAGGATGACAAACTCATACCGTAGAAACAAATGGTGGACAAATTAAAAACATCATTCACTACTATCACCTTTGACCAGGTACCTAGAGATCAGAATGGAGTTGCTGACGCTATGGCTACTATTGCATCTCTCCTAGATCTTCCACATAATTCAACACACTACGAGTTCTTGGTAGAACAACTTTGGATTCCCGCTTATGATATCCCCAAATCCGAGATGATATATCGTCTTGCCAGTTCTGAATCCCCATGGTATGGTGAGTTTTACACCTACCTCCATGATCACACACTTCCTCCTAATCAATCGAATCACCAACGTAAAACCTTCATTTGCCAAACTGCTCGATATACCATTATTGCTAAAACCCTATACCGACGCAATCTTTATGGTACTATCCTTCAATGTCTGGAACATGATGAGATAACAAAGGCCTTGGAAGAGGTACATGAATGAATTGTGGAACTCACGCAAGTGGTCCTTCCCTAGCAAAGAAGATCATATGCACTGGATACTATTGGCCGTCTATGGAAAAAGACTCCTATTACTTTGTCAGAAAATGTAAAAAATGACAAGTTCATGGAGACCTGATACATGCATCGGCACAGGAATTGCAACCAATCACAACACCATGGCCTTTTTGTCAATGGGGACTTGACCTTGCGGGTAAAATCCATCCATCTTCATCCAATGGCCATAAGTTCATCATTACCGCCACTGAATACTTCACAAAGTGGACCGAAGCTGTTCCACTTACCCAAGTCACCGGCAAGAAGATCGCCTCATTCATCCTCAATTACATCATCTACCGGTATGGTGTACCCATGTCCATCATCACAGATAACAGTCTTCCTTTCAAAAATTAGGATGTCTGTGAACTCTGTGAGAAATTTCACATTCAACACTGCTTTTCCACTCCCTATTACCCACAAGGCAATGGTCAGGTTGAAGCATCAAACAAGAACATATTGAGAATCCTAAAGAAGACAGTCAATGATGCTGGTCGTGATTGGCATATTCAATTGAATCCAGCAATATGGGCATATCGAACTAGCATTCGAACCCCTATAGGTGCAACTCCCTACTCATTGGTCTATGGTGCAAAAGCTATTTTACCTATTGAGGTTGAGATACCATCACTATGGGTTTCCTTGCATAATATTATAGACGATGAGGCCTATAGGGTCTCACGTCTTCAGGTTTTAGAGCTACTTGATGAGAAACGACAAGCTGCATACAATCACCTCAAGGCCTATCAACAATGCATGAGCAGAAGCTATAATCATCGAGTTAGACCTCGTACATTTGAGGTAGGTGATCTTATTCTTCGAGAGAATCCTCGTAACCAACCAAACCAAGAACATCAAGGAAAGTTTGAAATAAACTAGCTGGATCCCTATGTTATCACTACTGTATTTGGGTCTGGGGCATATCAGTTAGCTACTTCAGAAGGAGAACCGCTAGCAGATCCAATCAACAACATGCACCTCAAATAGTTTTATATCTATAAAGATGTACAAAGCATCAGGCTCCCATACATACCGAAAAAACACCAAAAAAATATTCAGATAAATGTCGTGAAGAAAATACAAAAACATCAAAATAGTAAAGAAAAACCATGCCTCCAAACGGTGAACAACCACTCCAGTGGCACCTTGGGTAAATGCGATGGTGAGAACCTAGCAAACAGGTGCCACTCGTAAAGGCTATGGCTCCATTATCTTTCAGACTTGTTGTGATCACATTCATTTCATTCACTCATCCATCGGTCTAAAACCATGGCTTGTTATTGATCTGCAATCAAGGATAGTACTTCATGCATCTTGCATCCCTCTTTTTCATAGTCATATCTAAATTGGCAGCAACGCCCTTAACCTATTGATGGAAGTGGATTATATATTACTTGTGATTCGTTGGGTTCTTCGTTCAAAACTACCAAAAACATTCAAAATCACAAAAATCCAAAAACATCAGAAAACATCAAATAAAAACATGGCAACACCTTGTACATACTCATTAGAGCTGATACCAAACAAACATTGTGAAATACTCAAAACGATGACCACTTATCACATCAACCAAACAATCAACATCAAACACACAAACTGTCTAAACAAGATGCATCCTTCCTTACCAAAACAAAGACAAGATCACATTTTCTTTGACAAGAAAATTTTGCTTAAGCTATCAAGTAATTGGTTCGATTTGTGTGTTATTTATTTATATCAGGCTCCTACGCTACTTTGGGATATCCACAAGTGATTAGAGTGGCCAGGATGGTTCCTAAGCATTGTTTGTATGTCTTCTGTGAATTATTCCGATGAAGTATTGGGGCATGTACTAATGGTGTCTACGTGGGAAGTTCACTAAGCTACGTGATCTTATGCAAAATATAGTCATAGATCACTACGACTTGCTGACTACAACGTCTACCTTGACCATATGAGCATGAACCATTATTGAGTATCCATATTCTTTATTCTTTATATATGTTGTTTGCTCATAGGTACAATGCTCCATCTTTGGTTCCTAATGCCTCATCCGCGCTTGATAATGATTTATCTCTTACTACGGTATGAACTTGTCTCAGGATATGATCGACAAAATATCAAGGAGGACATTCCAAGTCATGCATGAAAGTAGATAATCCTTGTCTGTTCTGCAAGAAATACTCAGGTCAACTTGATCCATTATATCAAGTTGCTTGTATTAACTTGCTATATCAAAATCCATGAAAGAACTATTCAGGTCATCTTGAATCATTATGTCAAGTTGCTTGTATTTTTCTTACAACATTTTAAAGCTCAATGATGAAAAATAAAACACTATAGATCGTCATTCCATCTCATCTGTATATATTGCATTCCATTGCATTCCATCCATCCATACATTCATAATAGATGCATATCATGCATACATAGTAATGACAATGGATACTCTATTTTCCTCTTTTTCTATAGGAATGAGTCATAGGTCCTCCATTTCTTCTATCTAACATCGAACCCCCACCCTCACCCTCACCCTCACCCTCACCCTCACCCTCTTGGTAATCAACATCACATACCCTACATCATCTCCCATCAACCCAATCAAGCCAATTACTCTGTCTACATAGGCACATCGACTCACGCACACCTAGACTACAAACAAATACTTTGATCAAGTATCTTCGGGTCTCAACAGGTAATCGATCATGGTAATTATAGACTATATGAGGCATTTATCATAATGACCTAGTCTCAATGGGGCTGCTATGATTCATCACAACCAACCCACAACACACACACACACTATCAATTGCTCAATCAATCAAACACAATCATAACGGACAGTTACATCAATTGTCTAAGTCTCAACGAGTATTTTGCTTCAAGTACCTTGACTTCATCGGGCAATTACATCAATTGTCTAGGTCACCATTAGGTCACTTTAATTCACTTACTCAGACTCTATCCTGTCCAAGCGAACAACTGACATCAACTACCATGCTTTGACTCGACCGGGGCAATTAAACTGATTGCACCAGATTGTCCAACCAATTTTGATCAATTGTACAGTATCAATCAAAAGCACAACACCACATTTGCATCGTATCTCCTGCATAACCTAAGGGTACTCATTGGCTTTATGTTTGTCCATATTCACTCTGATTTCTTCTAATCTTTCACTGATATTACTTATTTCTTCTCTTCTACCTCCCCGCCAATTCTCATTCTTTTTCGAGAGATTACCCGATTTTTCAAAAATTTTCGGCCCATCTCTCGAGGGGGCATGCCACCCACTAAATTAACATTTATGGGGCATATTTCTTCACACCTATTTTTCTATCTTTGAAATGACGCGATAGGACCGCACCATCTTAAAGAGGGGCAAATGCAGCCACATAAATTTGTCCACTTAATTAAATGAATATTTAGTATTTATTTGATTATTTAACCATCAATCAATAATTAATTAAATTAACATTTAATTAACTCATCTTAACCCTCTTCTCCTATTAATTAAATAAATTATTCAATTTATTTGATTTAATTCACTTAACCAAATTCAGACCATTAATTAAATAAATAAATCATATTTGTTTGATTAAATCTTCTCTCACATTTAAATAAATTAATATTTAAATCCCCCAAAATCCCATCTCTCACATTTAAATAAATTAACATTTATTTAAATCACCTTTATCCTCCACCCACTTGCATTTTCCTACAAATGCAAGTTGCACAACTATTTTAAATAAATAAATAATTTATTTAAAATCCTATTTATCCTCACCCACTTGAAACCTTTAATGGTTTCCCTTAAAGTCTTCAAATTTAATGGCTTCCTTCTGGAATCTTCTGAAGCCTTTAATGGTTTCCCTCAAAGTCTTCAAACTTAATGGCTTCCTTTTAGAGTCTTCTCAAGCCTTTAATGGTTTCCCTCAAAGTCTTCAAACTTAATGGCTTCCTTCTAGAGTCTTCTCAAGCTTTTAATGGTTTCCCTCAAAGTATTCAAACTTAATGGCTTCCTTCTAGAGTCTTCTCAAGCCTTTAATGGTTTCCCTTAAAGTTTTCAAACTTAATGGCTTCCTTCTGGAGTCTTCTTAAGCCTTTAAAGGATTCCCTTAAATTTTTCAAGCATTTAATGCTTTATCTTCCTTTTTCTCATTTAAATAAATTAATATTTATTTGAATATCTATCCAAATGCAAATTACACCATTTAATTGAAATAAATGATTTTATTTTAATTGAAAATCCCAAAATTCCTCCCCCTTGCATTCTCCTACAAAACCCACTTGCAATCCTAATCCCTTCTAGATTCTTCTAACCCCTTCCTAATTAGCCTAATCTATCCCCTAATCATTGTCACATTCCTAAATAAAAGGAAGTCACTCCTCAAAAACCTCCAAAGTCTTCAATAACCATTAAAGGCTTTATGTCTTCAAATGGTTAACCTCTAAAATCTTCCAAACCATTAAAGGCTCTTACATAACCATTTATGGTTAACTCACCTTTTACCTTTGGTTAGAGACTTTCCTCTAACTTAACCATCCTTTTGACTCATGGGTCTCTTCAAACCATTTATTTCTTTGACTAAGGTAACTATTTAACCCTTTCACATTCATTTATCCCTTGGATAAAAGGAATATCCATTAACCTAACCCTAACCCAACCCCCTAGGGTAACCATCATGTCCCCTCAAGCATTTAATGCTCCTTATCTTTCCTCTCAAGCCTCCTCATGGTGACACTTGTCAACATGGGATTGGGTTGAAAGTATCACATGGATTGAATATCTTTCAATCCTAACCCTTGTTAAGATTTCTCAATCTTAACCTTTCATTTCTCCATTTGTTCTATAAATAGAACCCTTCTCCTCAAGCAAAGAAGGAAGCGTTAGAGTATTGTTGTTATACTGGTATTAGCATAGAGCTTTTTTATAGCATCACTATCTACACTTGCATAACATTTGTTTATCATATTCAACCATCTTGAATCTCCATATGGCATCCATGGCTAGTGCTAAAAGTTGAGAGCTACAATCATGTGGAACTTGGAGAGGGGAGAAACAAGGGAGATGATGAATACTAAAAGGGGGGGGGGGGTGAATTAGTATGCCAAAAATCTTTGCACTTAAACACTTTGCAAGACTAACAGTAAATGGTAAAGTAGTCTAGCAGATAAACCGATTAGCACACATGCAAACCAAATAGAAAATAATGTATTCACCCACAGAAGCACAAACACTATAACACAAGAGATTTTGACGTGGAAACCCAAATGGGAAAAACCACGGTGAGATGGAACTCACAAGTAACTATCTGCAGAATAGGAATCAAACTGGTTAAGGTTAGACCGGTTGAGGTCATATAATGTTCTTTACCATAATAGATCCTATTAGAAATCTCAATCTCTGTTAAGAGATAAGTTCGATTAAAAACTACCTTGCTAGAGGATTTTAGATCCACAGATGTGAACCACGTTGTTAGAGGATTTACAAAAGGCTTTTGGGCCTACCTGGTTATCGGCTATAGACTTGTCGAAGATGTGAGTAATCAACAAGTGAGTGATCTAGCAAATAGCACAGATTGCTTGTTTAGATCCTTGATAGCTCATTCCTAATGCATTCTAGCATTACTTCAGTCTTCTACACATTCATATTCTCTAACTCCTGAACCACCTTAAACCCTAGCAACAACATTAATAGCAACAACAACGTAAAACCCTAGACATGATGTCCTTATAAAGGAATCTGATTTCATGTCGGTCCAATAGGATTACTTTATAGTTTCTTAGGTTCAATGCATCTAGAAATATTCTGTAACATGACACAAAAAGCATTGTTAAAGTGTTAGCATCGTCAAACAATCGGTGGATGGTAGCTCATCACAAAATGTCGGTTGGTAACTCATCATAGAGTTTTACCGGTTCATACAAAAAAACTAGTTCAAGCAAAATGCCGGTTGTCGGTTTGACAAAATGAAGACTGGGAAATATGTGTTCTGCCGCTTTGATCCTTCATACCGCTTGGGGTTAACATACCGCTTCAGATCGGTAATCACTTTCTGCAAAACACCAATAGTCTAAAGACTATAATGCATCATACTGGTTGGAAAAAGTCTCGGTTGAGCTTTAACTTGTATATACAAAAATGATCTCAATGCAAGTGTGTGTCCATCAATGACAATCACAAAATAATCATAAAAAATGCCAACAATCTCCCCCTTTGGCATTGATGACAACACTTAGAAAATTTTGGCATCTAAGTTTTTTACAACAAAAATATGTCAGAATCAAAATTACTCCCCCTAAGCATATACACCATCCCTTTTGAAGATCATACAATGTATACTACTTCCTAATAGAAATAACATGAAAGTATACATCAAAACACTCAAAATTTATACTTCTCCCCCTTTGCCAATAATGACAACAAAATATTATAGACTAACACTTGTGTCATTAGTAGTAAAAGAATAAGAGTTTATGACAATAAGGAATAAAACTTGTCAAAAACAGATTTAAAGTCCTGCAAGAATTGTTTCATAGATAAAGACCAGGACTCAAGTAGGGAGGTGGCTACTTCTTTCTCTGTCTGCATCTGGGAGACCTGTTCTTCCATGGCGTCTATTTAGCTCATCTCCTATGTTGTCGTTAAGGCATCCAGATTAAGATAACACTTTTGAAGTATTTGCAGATGTGGGAGTAGAACCAATTGTAGCTTCTGCAAATCTCGTGACCAGGTGCTGATCTCATGCTCTATTTTTGTAGACTGGATATGAAACTAGTGAACGGTTTGCCCATAAGTTGTAAAAGAGTCATATGGTGGCTTGAAGGTGCTCATGTATGACTGTAGATCAGATTGAAACTTTTTCTTCTATGCAAGCACATCATCACAGAATATATGGGGTTGGCAAATCTTGCTGAGTAGAAGATTCCCCTCATCTAGAGCATTCCTTATATCCTTCTGTGCTTTTTGCAATTTAGATCGGAGCTCATTAAGCTTCTTCACCAGGGAAGTGTTGAGAGCCTTTTGATGCTCTTTCTTGGCATTTGCCTCTGCTACCTCCTCTAAGCTCTGCACTTGATCATCCACTACTGTGCATAGGAGATTCAATTGGGCCAATGATGAGTCAGTACTAGGGAGGTTTGTATTGGGTAACAAAACAGTAAGAGTGTCCACCGCCGCTTGGATCACATCTTGCTCCTTTTTCCTCCGTATTACTTCAAGGCGTTCTTGAGAAACCTTGATGCTCTGCAGTAGCTCCATTTCACTTGCAAATTGGAGGTCAATGGGACTGGTGAGGTCAGTCGATTTGGCTTGATTACCGGTTGCCTTAGGTGTCTCCATTTGTGTGCTCTTTGGCGCTTCTCCTTCCTTGTCCTCCTCTATTTTCTTCTTTGCCTCTTCTCTTCTCTTTTCCTCTTCCTTATCCTCCTTTGCCTTCTTCTTCTCTTCTTCCTTCCTCTTCTCCTCTACCTTATCTTTCTCTTCCTTCTTCTTTTCTACTTCCTTTCACTTCTCCTCTTCCTTTCTTTTCTTCTCTTCTTCTTTTCTCTTTTCTTCCTGTTTCCGTTTTTCCTCATCTTCTTCCTTCTTCTTCTTGTCCTCTTCCTTTTTCTTCTTCTCTTCTTCATCCTTCTTCTTCTTCTCCTCTTCATTCTTCTTCTTCTCCGCTTGCCTCTTTGCTTCCTCCTTTTTGTCCTCTGTTTCCTTTTGCTTTACTTCCTGTTCTGCCTGCTTCTCTTGTCCTGTTGCTTCTGATGGTGTACCCTGGGAAACATCCTCTCCATCCAGAGCATTGACATCAATAGTGTCTATGGGTTCAGTAACTGGGTTTCCTTCATTGTCAAACACTTCATCTGGTTTAGTTATTACCAGTTCTTTCTCAGCCTTCCTGTTGGCTTCAACCACTCTATGCATCTTAAGAGCTTCTAGAGAAAGAGTGTGTGTATTCTTGAGCACTTATTGACCCTTTCCTTCTAGTAATAGGAGTCTTCTTCTTCTCATGAAGAAGAGGCCTTTGTATTTATTCATTACTTCAAATAGTTCTGAATTTGATACATTAGGAAAATGTTCAGTAAAAACTTTCTCTTTCATTTCCTGTTCCTTCTCTATGGCAATGCGCCATTTATTGTCTAAGAAATTATACAAAGAATCCGGTGTCTCAGATCTAATTTCTGAAGGCGATCGATCATTAACACATAAATACTGAATGATTTCTTTTTCAACTGCTTCCTTTTCATCATCATTAAAGTCATCAAAACAATCAATCAAATCATTCAACATTTTTCTCCTAATGTTTTTGATAGCTCTTTGACAATGTGTCAAAGGTTTGTAAGAAGAAATGTCGATATTTACCGGTGCCGAAGATGCCAGTTCATTCTTTGTCTTTTTCTTTGCTTGTCGTGTCTTCTTAGGTTTTTCCTCAGACATAGTTTCTTCCGAGTTTGGTGAGGCATTCCTTGTCTTCCTCTTTCTCTCGAACACTTTGGCAGGTACCGCTACCAGTTTCTTCTTTGCAAGTGACCACTTGGTCACTTTGGGACAAGCTACAGTAACCGGTGCCGATGCCGAAGGCACTGCCTTTCCTTTCTTTTCAGGGGATTCTTCAACTGGTGCAACCCTTTCCAGATAGGTGTCGGTTCTCTTTGACTTAGGATCTAGGGGTGAGGCAATTAGGGTAGAGGCATACCCGTCCAGCATATCATACATCACCTCATAGCCCATAGGCTCCACTTCTTCCTGTCTAGGCTCAATGGCCTCCATTATGCATTGATCAACTTTGATGATAAATCAGATATCATCTTCATACTTCTTGACTATGTCATCGGATATCCTCATCCTTAGGCTCATCTTGCTTCTGAACTCATCAAAGTACTTTTTCAGAACATCAAGGTAGCCGGTTCTGACTGCTTGCAGACTTTCTTTGATCTGCTTGGTAACTGGTTGGTCCACAGACCACTGGATGTCTCCCACTCCTGGGAAGTATCCTTGGAAATAAAAGAATAATCCGACTAGTAGTTGACCAAATTTGAATTTTAATGCATTATCCTGTTTGATTGATTTCAGATTCAACAGGAGTTGCCTTTGCATATCGGTGTAGAGGTCAAATGATGCATCTTCCTTGATCATCCGGTAAGCGGCATTTACCGTTGTAGCAAATACAGAGTTAATTCTGCTGGTTGAGAATGCCCAGTATCCAATCACCATGCACGCATATTTCATGACATCATCCTTGATGGAGCTAATAGTCATTCCTTGTGAGTCACTCACTAAACTGGTGAGCTTGGACATTTCCATCTTGCTGACCTTCCTTAGGGTCGACACTTCCCCTGTATTGCAAAAACTGGTGATGACATGAATAGCTTGTGGAGTGATATCATGCGTTCTCTCCAGGTACATCTTGTCACCATGAACTCTGCTCAAAATGATTCTTATATGATCATCTATGAAATCCTCTAGGAAGTAAACCACATTGTGAAGTTTCTTCTTCTCCAAAATGCTATACTCTGGTTTGATCTTTTTATCCTTCCCACATAATAGACCTAGCTGCGAATAGATCACAAGAGACCCTAGGTCTTTGATTTTGCAGTCTATATAATATGAAATCCCTTCTTCTACATAACCCTAGCCAGTACTAGTGACAAAGCATTATATTTCGATTTTCTTTGAATGAAGTCCATAGAATCGATAGTTGCACTAGAACTATCATGTGATGTGGAAGCCATGACAAAATAGAAAGCTCAAGAAGTACCTTTTGAAAATCGAGAATTTAGGGCTTTGCAAATTCCACTTCGCCTTCCTCTTCATCGGTTGCTGAATCACCGATTGAGTTCTTCTCTTGACCGTTTGCAATTTGCCTTTGAATCTCCTTCAAGGTTTCCAACTTTCTCTGAAATGTAGCACAAATCACTTTATCACCGCTCTGCACTTGAAAACCTTCTTCGCTTCGAAAAGATGATAGTGAGAAATGATTTGAAAAATTCCTTTTAAACATATTCCTCACCTACCAATATTAATGCTCCACCATTAGGGCATAAACCCTAATTTGCCTTTTACCATTTCTAGTCTTCCACCAAATGACAGGTATCGTATATCGGTTAAGGACTTTTACCAGTGTAAACCGGGGGTTCAAAACATTTTGCCGTTTGCTCCCCCTAAGCTTTTCTGATGCTTAGTTTGCTGGTTCAGAAACCGGTTCTTCTTGTAACACCACTGGTTTCTTCTTCTAGGTTTTTTTCATATCCGCTTGAACAGTGTCAATATCAATCTTTCTTTTCGAAGTGACCGATATATCATCAGATATGTTCTTTCTTGATCTATAGAATCTGGCAATGTGACCCAGTTTGTTGGAATGATAGCAGACCATTCTAGGTGCTCTCCAAGGTCCATTATTCATGTTGTCGTTCTTCCTCCTGCATTTTGCAACAGTGTGACCATGATTATGACAGATCAAACAGTTTGTTCTCCATTCAGTTGGCACTTGATAGCCACCATTTCTTGACTGATGATTGAACACATTAAAACGGTTGTGATTCCAATTCACAAAAGGTTCAGGACCAACTCCTTAGGTCCTTTGAGGATATCTTCCAGTGTTGTTCATAACAGACTTGCATTCAGATGCTCTATGCCCAAACTTGTTGCATGCATAACAATTACCATTAAATTTATAGGATCTATGCTTATCATTTAGAAAATAAGGAAAATTATTGTAAGCCTTACTCCTACTCACATTGGCAGTATGTCCTTCTTTAAGACAGTTAAAGCAAACAGGTTTAAACTTTTGCTTACCTTTATCCTTTGATACCGGTTGATTCTTTGATGTTCCAGCATTTGTACCAGAGGTCTCACCTTCCTCATGACCAGAATAACCAAGTCCATCAGTATTCCTGATAGGTTTGGTAGATTCAAGCTTTTTCTCTAGCTTGATAGTACTCTTGTTGAACTTAGCAAGTATTTCCTTCGACTCAGAGAGTTCTTTGGAAATAGCAGCATTTGTTTCCATCAGGTTTTCATTCTCAGAGATGGCACTGTTCAGTTCTCCTTGCATGTCTTCCTTTTCCACTTTGCTCACATGGAGTTGAGCAGTTAGGGCATTGATCTCTTGCTTCAGCTTGGAGTTTTCATGATCTTTGTCTTTGACCAAATCTTCAGCTTTCCTCTAGTTCTCAAGCTCTTGACACATTCAAATAGTTAGTCCTTCTAATTCTTTTCTCAGGTTGGAATTGGATTCATTCAGCTTTTCTACTTCTTGAATCAGGGCTTCCATATTCGCTTTATTAGAGGAACTATTTTCAGATACCTCCATCAGCTTTTCAGCATGTTCTCTCCTTTTTGCTTGAGATGCCTTGTATTTGACCATAAGATCATCATAGGCTTGCTCAAATTGAGTGAGCCGATGAGTAAGTTCCCTCAATGTGTATTCCCCCATATCTCTTTCCAAGTGGTTAAACTTATAGAAAGGTAGGCTCTGATACCAATTGATGAATACTAAGAGGGGGGGTGAATTAGTATGCCAAAAATCTTTGCACTTAAACACTTTGCAAGACTAACAGTAAACCAGTAAAGGCGCAGTTTAGCAGACAAACTGGTTAGCACACACGCAAACCAAATAGAAAATAATGCATTCACCCACAGAAGCACAAACACCATAACACAAGAGATTTTGACGTGGAAACCCAAATGGGAAAAACCATGGTGAGATGGAACTCACAAGTAACTATCTGCAGAATAGGAACCAGATTGGTTAAGATCATACAATGTTCTTTACCAGAACAGATCCTGTTAGGAATCTCAATCTCTGTTAGGAGATAAGTCCGATTAAAGACTACCTTGCTAGAGGATGTTAGATCCACAGATGTGAACCACCTTGTTAGAGGATTTACAAAAGGCTTTTGGGCCTACCCGGTTAAGGGCTACAGACTTGTCGAAGATGTGAGTAATCAACAAGTGAGTGATATAGAAAATAACACAGATTGCTTGGTTATATCTTTGATAGCTCATTCCTAATGCATTCCATCATTACTTCAGTCTTCAACACATTCATACTCTCTAACTCCTCAACCACCTTAAACCTTAGGATTACATTACAGTTTTCTAGGTTCAATGCATCTAGACATATTCTGTAACATGACACAAAAAGCACCGTTAAAGTGTCGGCACCGTCAAACAATCGGTGGATGGTAGCTCATCACAAAATACGGATTGGTAACTCATCACAGAGTTTTACTGGTTCATACAAAATACCGGTTCAAGCAAAATGCCGGTTGCCGGTTTGACAAAGTGAAGACTGGGAAATATGTGTTCTGCCGCTTTGATCCTTCGTACCGCTTGAGATCCTCAAACCGCTTGGGGTTAACATACCGCTTTAGATCAGTAATCACTTTCTGCAAAACACCAATAGTCTAAAGACTATAATGCATCATACCGGTTGGAACAAGTCCCGGTTGAGCTTTAACTTGTACATACAAAAATGATCTCAATGCAAGTGTGTGTCCATCAGTGACAATCACAACATAATCATCAAAAATGCCAACAGGAGAAGCATCAAAAGGCATCATGGAAGCATCTTAGGGAGGCTCTTCTCCTTTCTTTTGTTAAACTTCTTTCATGCTTTTTTGAAATCTCTTTTGATATGTTTGGAATGGTTTTTAGTTCTTTATTTTGGTTTTATGGTTGAAACTAACTTATTAACATTGAACTTTGTTTTTGTCTTGTCCCCATTTTCATGACATCATGACCTATACATTTGGTCTTAGGTTTTGTACATATGATTGCAAGATCTCATTTGTGAGAAATGATAGGATATGGTATGAGTGTATGTTGAAGAGAGAACTAAGTAGACCCTTGTGCGAATCACACATACATTATTTGAAGGTTGAAGGAAGGTTATGAAGGTGTTTGACACTCATGTTTAGAGCTTAAACCGGTACTGAATCCAACATTGAAGATGCTATTTTGAGCAGTATATTATAATTGGATTTAACCATCCAATTGTGTAGTTAGTGTGACTTCTATTTTGTGATTGAGCAGTGAGCTCTAGGCAGTTGGCCTTTTTGCATGTGCAAACCCCATTTGTATACACATACTATTTGCAGTAGTATCATCTGATTGTGGGTAAGGTTTCCCACTATGGTTTTCCCCTTACTGGGTTTCCACGTCAAAATCTCTGTGTTATGTGTTGTGGATGTTGTTTCTCTTTCTGTTTCATGCATTAAGTTATTCCGGTAATACTATAACTATTAATCTATTTTACTGACACTTAACTTTAGTTTACCAACATTAAGTTTAAGTTGGAATAATTTGCATTTGGTTTATAAATTACTCAGAACTGGTTAACAACTATTTCACCCCCCCTCTTAGTTGTCCTTCTTGAGACCTAACACTTAGATCATGTTTTGTCCCTGTTGTTGGTCCGCATTGATTGTTGTGCATGTTATTGATCATTTTCCTAATCCAATGGTGTTCTTCTTGTTATACGATATCTATGGAGTTGTAGTGTGTTGTGGATGATCGAGGCATAATTCTTGGAGGTGTTTCATAATTGTGGTGTTGATTTGGGTCCAAATTATGTCTTAGCCAACGTTGTTTTGGTCTGCATATGTTGTTGTAGCATGTGAGGTTATTATCTTGTAATTTGTATTGTGGTTTAGCTGACCTTGAAATTTAGGTTGATGATTTCTATATATTCATGTAATATTCATTTGTGAGAGGCATCTGCATGTGCGAATATTGTATTGATCACTTAGTAGCAGAATAGAAGAGCGAAGAGGTACGAAAGAGTGTACATAAGTGTAAGAGTGGAGTTTGAGTTGTGTATAGTTTTTGTGCAAACTAATTCACATCCCCTCTCAGTTTGCCACATTGTTGCCAACAATACATTTGTATGCATTTAATGAATTAGTATTATAACCAAGGAAAAATATTCAATGAGGCTTGAAAATCTTCCATTCTTTTCTTCATTAGCTTAATAGAGGTTATATGTGTTGTTAATTGGTTCTTGGTCTAGTGATAGATTTAGGGGCCAAACATACATTGGATATTGTTAGAATGTTCTGATACTGGGTGTAAACTGAAAGGGGGGGTGATTTCCCATGGTGGTTTTCCCCTTAATGGGTTTCCACATTAAAATATTTGTGTTATGTGTTGTGGATGTTGTTTCTCTTTCTGTTTCATGCATTAATTTATTCTGGTACTGCTATAACTGTTAATCTGTTTTATTAACACTTAACTTTGGTTTATCGGCATTAAGTTTAAGTTGGAATAATTTGCATTTGGTTTATAAATGATTGAGAACTGGTTAACAACTGATTCAGCCCCCCTCTCAGTTGTCCTTCTCGGGAACTAGCACTTAGATTGTGTTTTGTCCGTGTTGTTGGTCTGCATTGATTGTTGTGCATCTTATTGATCATTTTCCTAATCCAGTGGTGTTCTTCTTGTTATGCAATATTTATGGAGTTGTAGTGTGTTGTGGATGATCAAAGCATAATTCTTGAAGGTGTTTCATAATTGTGGTGTTGATTTGGGTCCAAATTATGTCTTAGCCGACATTGTTTTGGTCTACATATGTTGTTGTAGCATGTGAGGTTATTATCTTGTAACTTATATTGAGGGTTTAAATGTAATGCCCCATCAGGAACCCTTAAGGAAAACAACACAACTAGGCAACTAAAGGTTGAAATAAATATTTTTTTTTGTTAAAGACTAAGTGCACTAACTAAAACCATTGCACGTTTAACAACACAGTCGAAGTCTACCATATGTTTTCCTAAGGGTAACCAACAAAGATTAATTTCGTAGATTATATTAACACCACAATTAATCCATTTAATTAGATAAATTTAAAACTTAAGTTTTAAACTACACATACATCCAAATTTCATAATAAAGAAATAAAAGTATTCCAATATATCTAATTTCCATAAACCATTTAAACATAAGATCAAAACAATAACATTCATTTCACTGACATAATAATATTACAATATCCATAAATACATGGCTTCCAATAATACCACTAGTTACAAAGATACAATATCAAGGTTACATAAAAGTCTGATACAATGACCACAAGGTCTCAACTAAACAACGATCTCGAACAAGAGCTCGTACATAAATCACGAACCAAGAAACACCAATGAAGCCTTTCCTCGCTTGAACATACAATCCAGATCATCCGATGGGAAGTGGCACTACCACCCGACCATGTGATCCCGAAATGGAACCACCCCACCGTGCTAGGAGATAGTAGAAAACCCTCAAGCAAGCAAAGTAGGACAAGTATGAAAGGACTACAAGACTCTGCAAACATCCATGTGACTCAACTCACAAAACACTAGTGACTCTAAGAAGAGAGTGTCATCGCATAGCTTGATGGTTACCATGGCACAACCTCCATAGGTCCTGACCCCCATCCTTGGGTTTCTCCTGGTAACCTCTCCCGAGCCTCCGGTTCCAACTAAGTCTCATGCGGACCCTACCACTCCTTTCGTGAAGACAAGGTGGTAAGTTTTCCATTCCAGGCCTTCTCGTAACATTATGAGCCTTGTACTAGCACTCACCTATGCATGAGGTACATTTATCTTAATTAATATTTAATCTACCCACCCCGTAATCAATTATTAGGTTATCACTTTTTAACTAACTTTCGACGGGTTATTCTGTCATCCACTTCGGGCACGACCCCCACTCGAAAGTCACTCTCTCTCATAGAATACTAATAGGAAATGTTTCTCTCTACGAGAACTCTATGGGGAAATAGACAACCATAAACAATCCTGACAAGCACAGGTGAAGGATACACAAATACCAACCCAAGATTGACCATTTGGAAAAAAACACACAATAGCTCATATCAAATAGGTTATACAACAACACCTGGTCTAGGAGAAATAATAACATAGGACACAATGAAAAATCAACCAGAATTGCAATGAAATTAAGCTTGACTGAGAACACAATATACGCAAGATCCTATTACAGGCAATCTTTCCTTAAAAAAAACAGCCAAAAGCATAAATAACATGCAATTTAAGAATTTCTAGATAACAAGAATTTACAACTATTTAATACATAAACTTGACATTTGTCCAATAAAGTAAAATAAATTCACATATGTATTAATCTCCTAATGTATTTCCAATATGTATATCGAAATTAAAATTCTAAGTTTTTTTTTTTTCTAAAATTACTAAATTCTAAATTCTTTATTCATATAACAAAAATCATTAAATTGGCAATTAAAAATAAAACAACTATATATATATACCTATATATCTATTTAAATATACATATATATATATATATTAACACATTATAATTATTTTATTATTATTTATTTATTATTATTATTTTTTAAACTAAATAAATAAAATAAAATAATAAATAAAATTAAAATTAACATTGAATTTAAACTTTTAACTAGCTACCCTAAGGTAGCGGTGCCACCATATGGCAACCAACGCTACCCTTGGGTAGTGCTGCTGCCCTATTGGCAGCAATCGCTACCTTTGGGTAGCGGCTGCTACCCTAAGGCAGCAACCGCTACCTTTGATAGTTGCTGTGTGGGTAGAGGCATAGCCTCCCCACAAAATTTAATAAATTAATTTTATTTTTTCAATTTTTTTTTAAAATTATTATTTTATATATATATATATATATTTTAATAAAATTTTAACAGTAATAATAAAAAACAATATTTTTCCAATAATTCCATTTTCACAGAATTTAATTCTTCATAACACACACACACACACACACAGATATATATATATATATATAATTAACCTAAATAAATTTAATGTGTAAGTAAATTTATTTTCTTAAGGTAATAAAACTATTTCTCAGAGATTCCATTAATAAACAAAACTGCCATAGGCAAAACAAAATCAAACAAGAGGAGATAATTTCTCAGGTAAATACCCTTTCTCACAAATCATCTTGATGAATTTTCTATAAAAAATTTTCCTTTTTTTTTTTTCAAAATTACATTCTTCCCATAAACTAGAAATACACATTAGACATGAATTTCAAACAAAAACTCGGATTTACTAGAAGAGGGTTTTGGATTTAACAATTATTTTGCACACACATCAAGCAGAGAAAAAATAGAAATATTTACTAAAAACCCACAACTAAGAATTTATCCAACCTGGTATAGCTTTCCTGGAAGAAATCTGTAGAAGAGCCCTAATCCCTTCAATAACTTCCAATAAATTTCTTCACCTGAATTCTTGACCTGTTCTTGTGTGTCTAAAACAATGACCTATTCCCCTATTTAAACTAAAATTCTAGGTTCAATAGCCTTTAAAAAAAAAAACCTAAATTTAGAATAAAAGTAATTTTATTTTCTTTTCTAATTTTATAACAAAAGATAAGCAACCATGTAATAATTAAAAATCATTATTCTTTCTTTTCTTTTCTTATGCAAATTAATTAATTTCTAAATAAAGAATTAAAACAATACTTTAATCCCAATTAATTCTTTTATTCATTTATTTATTCTTTTATTTATTTAATCATTTATTTATTTATTCTTTTATTTATTTAATCATTTATTTATTTAAAATTCAAGGAAACAATAAATATAATTAATCTAATTTATTTAAATAAAAATATATTTCAAATACCATGTAGCTTGCAACTTAATTTATTAATTTCTTTAATTAACTAAATTTACAATCTCAATGCATAAACAATACAATAATGAGATAATTTCATAAAATTAATTAATTAATTAATTAAATCCACTAAAACACTCAAATTAAACAAATCTCAAGCAATTACCCATAAAAGATAAAATGACAAAATACGAAGACCGAACTAACTGACAAGACGACCAAATGATGACACTCATACGAGTGTAATTGAGTTAAATAGGGTCAACTACCATCTCCTCCACTTCCATCGAAAAATATAAGACACGCTCAAACCTGTGAAGCCAGGTGGAGACGATACCCCATACCTACCCGATACTTGTACCTACAATATCCTGCATCACCGAACCACACATGCATATATACAATATAGAAAACACGACATACACACCAATGAAGGAGAATCACGACATTCCCTACCTCAACGAAATGAGTGAAAGAAAATCGTCTCCTTGCATCCAATACACTCGTAAACACACAACATATAATTTCTCATTGCATAGGTAAAGTAAAATGTCAGTACATAGCAATAATCCATAAAATGCCATAAATCACAAGTATTGAAATACTAGAAATAAATTATACATCTCATCTCCAAATAAAGAATAATGTCATAAAAATTTGAATAATATATCATGGTAATGTATCTACTGAAAACAACCAATAATAAAATGTGAGTCTAATGAGTTCAAACAAGTAGGGGTACTACATTAAAGACTACCTTGCTAGAGGATTTTAGATCCACATATATGAACCACCTTGTTAGAGGATTTACAAAAGGCTTTTGGGCCTACCCGGTTAAGGGCTACAGACTTGTCGAAGATGTGAGTAATCAACAAGTGAGTGATCTAGCAAATAACACAGATTGCTTGGTTAGATCCTTGATAGCTCGTTCCTGATGCATTCCAGCATTACTTAAGTCTTCAACACATTCATACTCTCTAACTCCTCAACCACCTTAAACCCTAGCAACAACATCATCAACAACAATAACTTGAAACCCTAGACATGATGTCCTTATAAAGGAATCTGATTTCATGTCGGTCCAATAGGATTGCATTACAGTTTCCTAGGGTCAATGTATCTAGACATATTCTGTAACACGACACAAAAAATAGCGTTAAAGTGTCGGCACCATCAAACAATCGGTGGATGGTAGCTCATCACAAAATGCTAGTTTGTATCTCATCACAGAGTTTTACCGATTCATACAAAATACCGCTTCAAGCAAAATGCCGGTTGCCGGTTTGACAAAATGAAGACTAGGAAATATGTGTTCTGCCGTTTTGATCCTTCATACCGCTTGAGATCCTCGAACCGCTTGGGGTTAACATACCACTTCAGATTGGTAATCACTTTCTGCAAAGCACCAATAATCTAAAGACTATAATGCAT
Organism: Cryptomeria japonica; assembly: GCF_030272615.1. Taxonomy (NCBI): domain Eukaryota; kingdom Viridiplantae; phylum Streptophyta; class Pinopsida; order Cupressales; family Cupressaceae; genus Cryptomeria; species Cryptomeria japonica. The sequence goes on from NC_081410.1 coordinate 604,151,779, forward strand.
CATACCGGTTGGAACAAGTCCTGGTTGAGCTTTAACTTGTACATACAAAAATGATCTCAATGCAAGTGTGTGTCCATCAATGACAATCACAACATAATCATCAAAAATGCCAACAGGAGAAGCATCAAAAGGCATCATGGAAGCATCTTAGGGAAGCTCTTCTCATTTCTTTTGTTAAACTTCTTTCATGCTTTTTTGAAATCTCTTTTGATATGTTTGGAATGGTTTTTAGTTCTTTATTTTGGTTTTATGGTTGAAACTAACTTATTAAGATTGAACTTTGTTGTTGTCTTGTCCTCATTTCCATGACATCATGACCTATACATTTGGTCTTAGGTTTTGTATATATGATTGCAAGATCTCATTTGTGAGATATGGTAGGATATGGTATGAGTGTATATTGAAGAGAGAACTAAGAAGATCCTTGTGCGAATCACATAGACATTATTTGAAGGTTGAAGGAAGGTTATAAAGGTGTTTGACACTCATGTTCAGAGCTTAAATCGGTACTGAATCCAACATTGAAGATGCTATTTTGAACAGTACATTATCATTGGATTTAACCATGCAATTGTGTAGTCAGTGTGACTCCTATTTTGTGATTGAGCAGTGAGCTTTAGGCAGTTGGCCTTTCTGCATGTGCAGACTCCATTTGTATACACATACTATCTGCAGTAGTATCATCTAATTGTGGGTAAGGTTTCCCATCGTGATTTTCCCCTTACCGGGTTTCCATGTCAAAATCTCTGTGTTATATGTTGTGGATTTTGTTTCTCTTTCTGTTTCATGCATTAAGTTATTCTGGTACTGCTATAACTGTTAATCTGTTTTACCGACACTTAACTTTGGTTTACCGGCATTAAGTTTAAGTTGGAATAATTTGCATTTGGTTTATAAATTACTGAGAACTGGTTAATAACTGATTCACCCCCCTCTCAGTTGTCCTTCCCGAGACCTAACACTTAGATCGTGTTCTGTCCATGTTGTTGGTCCGCATTGATTGTTGTGCATGCTATTGATCATTTTCCTAATCCAGTGGTGGTGTTCTTTTTATGTGATATTTATGGAGTTGTAGTGTGTTGTGGATGATGGAAGCATAATTCTTGGAGGTGTTTCATAATTGTGGTGTTGATTTGGGTCCAGATTATGTCTTAGCCGACATTGTTTTGGTCCGCATATGTTGTTGTAGCATGTGAGGTTATATCTTGTAATTTGTATTGTGGGTTTAGCCGACCTTGAAATTTAGGTTGATGATTTGTATATATTCATTTAATATTCATTTGTGAGAGGCATCTGCATGTGCGAATATTGTATTGATCAGTTAGTAGTAGAAGAGAAGAGCGAAGAGGTGCAAAAGATTGTGTATAAGTGTAAGAGTGGAGTTTTAGTTATGTAGAGTTTTTGTGCAAACTAATTCACATCCCCTCTCAGTTTGCCACATTGTTGCCAACAATACATTTGTATGCATTTAATGAATAAGTATTATAACCAAGGAAAAATATTCAATGAGCTTTGAAAATCTTCCATTCTTTTCTTCATTATCTTAATAGAGGTTATATGTGTTGTTAATTGGTTCTTGGTCTAGTGATAGATTTAGGGGCCAAACACACATTGGATATTGTTAGAATGTTCTGATACAAGGAGTAAACTGAAAGGGGGGGTGATTTCCCACTGTGGTTTTGCCCTTAATGGGTTTCCACATCAAAATCTCTATGTTATGTGTTGTGGATGTTGTTTCTCTTTCTGTTTCATGCATTAAGTTATTCTGGTACTGCTATAACTGTTAATCTGTTTTACTGACACTTAACTTTGGTTTACCGACATTAAGTTTAAGTTGGAATAATTTGCATTTGATTTATAAATTACTGAGAACTGGTTAACAACTGATTCACCCCCCTCTCAGTTGTCTTTCCCGGGACCTAACACTTAGATCATGTTCTGTTCGTGTTGTTGGTCCGCATTGATTGTTGTGCATGTTATTGATCATTTTCCTAATCCAATGGTGTTCTTCTTGTTATGCAATATTTATGGAGTTGTAGTGTGTTGTGGATGATCAAGGCATAATTCTTGAAGGTGTTTCATAATTGTGGTGTTGATTTGGGTCCAAATTATGTCTTAGCCGACATTGTTTTGGTTCGCATATGTTGTTGTAGCATGTGAGGTTATTATCTTGTAATTTGTATTGAGGGTTTAGCCGACCTTGAAATTTAGGTTGATGATTTGTATATATTCATGTAATATTCATTTGTGAGATACATCTACATGTGTGAATATTGTATTGATCACTTAGTAGTAGAAGAGAGGAGCCAAGAGGTGCGGAAGAGTGTGCATAAGTGTAAGAGCGGAGTTTGAGTTGTGTAGAGTTTTTGTGCAAACTAATTCACATCCCCTCTTAGTTTGCCGCATTGTTGCCAACAATACATTTGTATGCATTTAATGAATTAGTATTATAACCAAGGAAAAATATTCAATGAGCCTTGAAAATCTTCCATTGTTTTCTTCATTATCTTAATAGAGGTTATATGTGTTGTGAATTGATTCTTGGTCTAGTGATAGATTTAGGGGCCAAACACACATTGGATATTGTTAGAATGTTCTGATACTGGGAGTAAACTGAAAGGGGGGGGTGAATCAGTTTACTCACAATAACAACAATCAATTAATTTATAAACGTTAAAACGAAGGACAACTGAATGAAGAATGTAACATGAAATCACAACACAAATAATGCCAATATTTTGACGTGCAAAACCTGAAAAGGGAAAAACCACAGTGGGAAACCCTACCGACAATCAGATGAATACTTTGTAGTAGTATTGTGAATGATTACAATGGGGTCTACACATACAGAAAGGCCAACAACCTAGAGCGCATTGCTCATCACAAAGGGAAGTCTCACTGACTTACACAATAATCAAACTAGAATCTAGAAGACAATGAACTGTGAAAGTAGTATCTACAAATGCCTGATACAGTTTTGGTTAAGCACTGATGTTTGCTTTGCAATACAAACCCTTTCCAACCTTCTCCTGAATGATATGACTTTGTTTGCACATAATCCTTTCTCTAATAATGCAGACTTAACCAACCATAACCATCAATCCCTAACCTTTTTCAATTACATGAATAAGTCACCTATAAATATAGATCATCAACGTTAGTTACAAGGTTGGCTAAACCCTAAACCCATAAACCCATAATTAGAAAAATTACATCACACGATACCACCAGACCAATATTATGATTTACATTATATAGCATGGACCTAAATCAAGTAACCAAACAATTAAATCCATCGAGAATTCTGCTAAGACCAAAATCCAACACACTTCACTTGCTGGTAGAAACCCTCAGTGAAATTTAACTGGATCCAAATAGGACCACCTTAACAACTCGCCATCCAATGCAAAGCCATCAAATACTCGGGATAAGATCAAGAAGCACCAACAACATCATAGAACTGATTCCATAAGTTGGACCCAATATCCACATATAAACTCACCAAATAATGCATATCAGTAAAGCTAACCGGGAACGCAAGAATCCGGTAAAGCAAAAAACAAGCCGGTAAAGGCACAAGCCATCCGCTAACCAAAAATACCAAAAGTGAAAACCAAATCATGAAACCACTAGAATATAGCAAGAATACATCCATTAGAATAAGCATCCAAAACTGATTCCAGAGATCTCATCATACTGGATTAGAAACACAGCCAAAACCAAGATGATAACCAATACTAACCAAGATAGATCTAATCGGGATAGTGTCCAACGAGGATACAATGTTGACATCAATGAAAACACTTAACCAAATCCAGCATAATGCCTATAGGTAATTATATAGATGCTTCGGTTTTATCTATCATAAGTTGTGATCAGATCTTGTTAAAGATTAGTTGTAGGAATACCTTCCTTGGTCTAGCTTATCCCAAATTGAAAGAGATATTATCCAGTCTTAGCAATTTTCATTTGTTACAACTTAAAAACAATTTTTTTAAAAGAATAAATTTTATGCAAAATACACCTACAAAATTTATTGAATGAATTTGGTAGGGGTTTGGGAGTAGCGCTCCTTATGGATCTTGAGGACAATGCATTCCTTGTTGCATACTGGGTGAGATAAAGGTTGGAGCTTCTCACCAAGCCCAAATGAAAACCTTCAAAAACACTTAGACCTTCTCGATGCACACCATTTTCACAAATTTTCAATAGACAATGCTTATAAAACCATAAAGGAAATTCTTTTAAATTGTTTGATCCACATTTTTTATGTGTACCACGAGTCAAGGGCTCAAAATCATAGAGTACTTTAAAAAAATTATCAAAAAATTGCCTAAAAACTTTGCACAATGAGTATGCTAACTATGCATAAGATTACTAGCATGGTTTTCTCTCAAAAATGTCTTTCTTATAAAAAATAAAAATTAGTTTCCCTCATCAATTAATAACTAATACACAAAAAATACAATTCACAAAATTCAAATGTAGCTTAGCTACCTTTTTTTGCAATGAATCTTACTAGCCATAACATATATAATAGTGTGAACATTCAAATATTATAGTGACTTCACATCAAACATTGTTGAACATATCAACTTTAAAATGTTATACAAAAACTATCAACAATTCCAAGGTATGACCTAAATCTTTTGTCAACAATAGAAGTTGTGTGGGGAAATGAATCAACAATAGGAGATGCACAAGAGAAAAATCCTTAAATGTTGTCACACAAAATCATCATATCATGGGAAGAAAGAAAAATGAAAGCCATTGCAAAATGCATTAGTATAAACCTTGTTTCCAACAAAATTCATCAAACTTGGGAAACTCGTCAAACTCGTTTATGTTTTTGTGACTTAATTATAAAAACTTAGAAGAATGACCAAAATTGGCAATCAACAATTTTTATACAAAATTATGTTATTATGGGGGAAAAATCACCATTTTAAAAGTTTTAAGAATTGCAATTTTTCCCAATTTTTTCTTCTATGAATATAGCTCCCTCCTAGCTTTCTTATAATTTTGCTAATTTGAATTGATGTCTCTCACCTCAACGTTGGTTGTCATCCTCCCAATAAATTTTGAGAATCTCTCCATAATGTCATAATTAGCATCTATGAAGCTATTGGGGAATAAAATCTTGGGGTTGAGGTAGTAGCTCATTGCATGAATGGATTGGAGTTGATTGTTCTTCTTTTGATCAATGGTCTCCCAAATAGGGGAAAATCATATGTTCCTTTTAAATAATTTTGTAATTTCTTTAAAGTGTCAAAGCCAATAGAAAATCCTGCACATATAGTCATGTGGCAAAAATGTGCCCTTTTTCTGCCTTTTCATAACATCCTTCTCCATCCACATCACCTGCCACATAAATTATAGAAAAGCTATCCTTGTAGAGACAAATTTAGGCAGATGGTGGGGGTTTGGGGGCACCTATAAAATCTGATCAGAGTGCAATTATTCATGAAAAACCAATCACCGAAGTTATGTGTGTGTTTCTTTTCTAGTTTTAGGGCCAAAGGCCTCAATACTTCAACTATTTGTTGGGATAGCCTTTGCGAAATATGATTCAAAGTGTCCATATTTATAAATAAGAAATGACATGGAAAATTACATAGTCATTGTTTGGACATCTCCTATCCGGAACATAGCACCAACATTCAACTAGTAGTTTGCTTCCTTGATTATCAGTCATCCCCAAATTCAACTTTTTTCTCCACCCGTCTCTAATTGATATAAAATCAGATGACAAAACAATGAATAGTGTTTGAAATCAAATGGACTTCTACCTTCTTTCAATTTGATCATGTGTTCATGTATCCTCTTCTCAATTTCTGAAGCAAAGTTAAACTCTATATTCACCTCTGAATTCTATATTCTCATGGTCATCATCATCAGACCAATAGGCATTTTATCTATTGCATCCACTCCCAACACTTGTCACAAGGAAAAATAGGTTCTTTCGAAATACACTTAAAAAATCATTTATTGCAAACGACTCATTTTTTTACAATAGTCACTATTCTATTACTCATGCCCCTTCTCCTATACATTGGAAGCTCATCCCTTTGATAGGTATTTTCTAACCTTTTGTAATCCTACTCAAACTTTTCTAGGTCAATTTTAGTGATAGCTTTCTTGTAACCGGATGGCAATGCTGCACCACTACCCTAACGAGCTCAACATCAACCAAAACATTAGGAACTAATAACTTAAAGCTAACTCCAATGTCTAAGGGTTTGAAACAAGGACCTTACTATTCCTCTTATCATAGAAGTACCAAAACAAATCCTAACTAGGCATGGAAATCTTAGCCTCCCTACACCCCCAAGCCTATTCCCTAAAAAAATTCTTTGAGGTCTTATCATCAGAATCTAAAAAAAATCTAATATATGTTGCAAATGTGAAGTTATTTGATGTATCAGTATGGTTGCCATTGATGTCAATATGCTGATTTTGTAGTGTTTGGTTTTTTCTCGAAATGTTCTGACTTATTGAAGATATATTCATGATATGTTGGCAAGTTGTTAGATATTTCTTTGAGATCCCTCTTTCATGTTTTGAAGGTTCAGAAGGTATTCTCTGGAAGTCTATGCAGTAATGATGATGATTAACTAGCAGAGTTTGCAGAGCTTTGCATCTTCAGTTCTCCTATTGTATTTCTAGATTTATGCTATCCATGTGTGTTTCTTTGTTATTCTAATTCAACATGTGTTGACATGCTCCAGAATTATGTTTTTGTCCATGTTCTTTCCTTGTTCAGTTAACCTCGGATGGTCTATCTTCTGGTCCAGTGATTCTGACATTTGGATAAGGTGTTGTTGCTTCATTTTGTGCTCCATTGTTTCCACCATGAGAATTCTTAGTGACGATCTATTTTGAATTGTGCTTTATTATCTCCTTGGTCAACTTGGAAAATCTATTTTAGAGATAAGTATATATAGTATGGTTGTAATGTAATATTACAAGAAGGTTTATATAGAAGGAAGTTGATTGTTAAAGGAAGATCTATCTTTGATGCAAAGTGGTTGTTCCATGTGGTTGTTTTGTTGATGTTGTTTGGTAGCTGTGGTAGTGAGCCTAAGATTTATTCCAGCATTGCAATAGTTTGACAGTTGTGCCTTTGTGGTGGATTCTTTCCTTCTTCCTCCATGTAGTGAGCCCTCCCTTTTTTGGTGATTTTAGTTGGGCAGTGAGCCCACCTCTAATGAGCAATTTTGGCAGTGAGCCATCTTGTAAAAATCACCTTAACTAATGTCACCCTAACAAGTGTTTTCATATTTAGAACTAACATTCTCCGTGGTTTTTCCCTTCTTGGGTTTTCCACGTCATATCTAGTGTTTCATATGTGTGTGCTTTTATGTTATTATTTGTTCATGGTTAAAGTAATCTGAAGTTTAAGTTTTTAGATATGTTTCTGTTGGAATTTAGTAACATAATTTTAATTGACAACTGATTCACCCCTCTTAGTTGTATAGAACATTCAACAATATAGACTGCTGCAAAGGCTTCTTCTTCTCTTTAGAGGTCAAATATTTCTACTTTTGTTTCACAAATTCAGTTTTACGAGGAATTGTGAAAAAATATTTCTTTTAAGACTAGATTCAAGCCAATTTTACTTCACTAGACTACTTGAATTTGACAATTGCAGATAAATCCTTTCAATACATAGAGGCAAGTTACTTGTTTTAAGACCTTGGCTTGATATTGAACTTCTCCCTTTAATTGTGCAAGGCTCCGATTCCAATTTTGATTGAGTGTAGGATGACTAGAATGAGATTAAAATCAATTTTTATTCAGTTCTACAACCCATCACCCCACCATTAATGTCTACTCATGCCAAGGTGGTCGACTTTATTGAATTTAAAGCTTTATTGTGGATTTTCATTGTAATGAACAATCAAATATATTGTCATCCCCATGCAATTACAAATACTACTCACACTTTAGAGTTACTGCTATCTCACAACATGCCCATAGATTGTCTCTTTAGTCCCACTGGGCTAGTGGTATATGGAAACACTCACACCACCTTACAAAATCATTGTTTCAATCAATTTCTTTGTCCTTGCAGGATTTCGGTAACTACAAATTCTTATACTACCTTACCGCAACCATCCTTCTAACCAACTTCTTCTTTCTTGTGGGGCCATGGGGCTTCTCTTATAACCTCTACAAGCCTATGGGCTTATCACCTTCCTGCCATACCTTTTGCAGCTTAGGATAGAGACCGTGCATGGTTGTAGTAGTTTACCGCTATCCCACAACACTTTCTCTGTGATCTTATGTAGCTTTTGTATTCTTGTGGTCTTACCACCCTACCATAATGACTTTCATAATTCAAGACTAACACTATGTAAGGCTATGGTAAGGACTGCTTGATTAGGACAATGCACCACTCTCTTGCAATATACCCTTAAGGCTAACATACGACTCCTGCGGGATTGCGTGAAAGGACAACAAAGTATTATTTGGATAAAAATATAAGAGTAAGCATGATACATAGGAAAATGAGAGCACGAGCATTATAATAAAAGGATTTTAGAAAATGACAGGACTTATTTTAGGGTCTTTTAGATAGGCAATTTTAGGTCAAACATGCAAAATTTGTAGGTCCTGATTAGACACGAGTGATAAATGATATTGATATTGTGATATAGAGATTATAACTTGCCTGCAAGGAGCTGGAGGAGGATGCTGAGGTATTACCCTATTATTATCAAACTTGGTCCTTGAGTGAGAGGACACCATATATTATTGGTGCAGTCATCGGTTAGGAGGGACTTCAAAGAGATAAATTCAGATCGGGCAACAAGAGTACACAATGGAAACAAGAGGATATGATGGAGGCAATGCAAAACTGAATGAATTAGATCATGAAAATTGATTATAGATAACTGGTCACATTTGGGTTACAAGATTTGGCTTACTGGCCTGCTACATACATGCTTAATTATAGAATCGGTCAACTACGGACCTCTAAATCTCAAGATCCGACTTCTATGTTCTCTCCCCCTACATTATAATGCTAGATTACATTGATTTATATGGTCTAAATGGATCCGGTCGGCCAAAGAGGGATCAAATGCTGAAGAACAAGATCAAATGTGTAAAACCAATAGGTCAACCTCCACCAAAGAGATTCCTTCGAAAAATCCAAAGGATGAAGTGCAGATCAAAGGGAAGGTTGGCCACATGCCAAAGAACATTGGAATCCAAGAACTGGGGCTGCACAAGCTACATAAAGGATCTGCAAGATTCACGAATAGTAAATAGGTCTAAATGGTTCTAGTGTCAGAAAAATGTCTCAGAATCCAGAATAGATAACTGATGCAGTCAAGGTAGGGAGATCCAATGAAGGACATCCCCGCCTTGCCACCTAAACACAAACACCATGCAAGATACTGATAACCGGTAACACAACACAAGTGATACCACCAATAAAATAGAAAGAGCAAACAACACAAGCTATAATCGGGAAATAGAAAGAGCAATTGGTACACAACAGAAGATTCAGTATCAACAATTATTAAAACAATTTAATGAATTACATATGCCACATGCTGGACCGCAACCCAAGATTACAAAATAATCCTTACAACTTGGGTTTATGATCCGTAGATCATCTACTCAACAAATTGGCCTCTGGTAACAGTCTTCACTGTTCTGCATTGATTCAGATCTCAGCCCTCCCAGCTTCAGTCCCATCGGACCAGAGTCTCCCCAAAAACTACATCTTTGAATCTCTTCCTTCTCTAACCTCTGTCTCCTAAAATGATTCTCAAAACTTCCCTTTATACCATCCGCAAGCAATAACAACTTGATCAAGTTGGCCAAAGACCAATTGGTTCATGATGAAACGTGTAAACAATAACATGTCGGCCCAAATTACCAATAACATCAGCAAAATGCATAGAACTTCACACAGACCTTCGGAAATACCGGTCAAGGCCCAAAACAATATCTCCCAACGATCCGCAAGTTACGGAAATCAACCGCAACCCAATTTAGCTTCACTCCACACACTCAAGACTAACCGGTAAGAACACATCAACACTGGGCCAATACCAGAATCGATATCTCAATGGAATCAAATCCAAATGCCATGAATCTAGAATATGATAAAGACAAAAAACTCAAGGAGATAAATCCAAATCCACAATACAAAATTCTCAAACATGAAGAAAGCCAATCTCCAAGCAACTCTATAGTTAACTACTCCAACCGGTTTGAACTACTCTGGTGCTCTTGCATCAATAACTTACCAAAAAAGGATCAAAATGCTCTGTAGTTTAGGAATAAGGAAGATGATCATGTCCTCAAGAAAAATACAGCTCCGCAAGATCCGGTGAGCCAATGCAATGAAATACATAAAGAAATGCTGAAACTGCAAAACTACAAAACAAACATAAAAGAAATGTTTTTGGTTGATGCAAGATTGCCAAGAATTGGGGATGCTCCTGCATCAATTATTGGGAGATATTTTGTCGAATAGGGTGTTGAGATATTTTAGACGTACATAGAGGAAGTTGATGGGATTGGTTGAGTTCACGAGGACATGGTGGGAGGCACCATTATGACGGTCGATACTATCTTATGAGGTGGTAGCAGTGGAGTTCAAGGTTCTAGTGCTAGTATAGTGGGAGCTATAAAGAAATGTGGAAAACATCAGGATGATACCTAAGTTTGAGGTTTACTTCTAAGAACACCACTTCCCATGATTGATAGGTTTGGGTGAGTTACAGCCATGGATAGATGATGACATGGATGGAGAGGCTCCACATAGGAGGAGGCGATAGAGGAGTGATCGGGGAGGATGAGGCTGAGGGAATGGAGGAGAGGGGGATGATAAGAGAGGAGAGGAGGATGACCACCTAGGCCACCCAAGGGTAGGGGAGGATAGGACAGGGGAGAATAGGGTTTTTAGGTGTAGAGGGAAAGACATGTATAGATAACCATACAGGTATAAGTACCTTTATAGGCACCAAGATAGAAAGATCATCGGGGAGGAGATGGGAAACAACAAAAAATAGAGGGCATTGGGGGACAGGATCAAGGACCACAAGGTTAGGATGGGGCAACACTACATGTATAGATACAAATGAGGGATGTAAAGATACAAGCACAGGCTGCTCATATAGCATCCTTGAGACAAAAGGTAGAGACATTGGTTGGGGTGAGAGATGTTTACATCCAACAATATACTAGTGAAGACGAGACCATCGAGTGGGAAAGAGCCACCCAAAAGGGGAATGCCATCTTAGGGATGGATTTTATATTTAGGGCTACCAAGGAGATAACATACTAGAGGCATTTATATGAGGCCGCAGTACTTGTTGGTAATTGACACTCATCCGGTGAATTTTAGTGCATGGATAATAGTTTAGGGTTGTCATTGATGGTAACTCTTCATGAGAATCCTATCCAGTAATCACAGATCTTGATAACCAGAAGTGGATGTGAATCAATAACCTGTTAACCGATATCTATGGTTGAACATAGTAGTTTTGGTCCGGAAGCTTTCCGGTGATTGCAGTGATATGAATCATGCATGGGATGATAGGGCCGACATAGAGACATCATTTTATCATCTTTTTGGTGATCCTCTTTTCTTTTGGTGATCTGGTCAAGATGACTCAATTCTACATGTTACACTACAGGCCAACTTGATATTTTGTGATTGTGGAGATATAAGACCGATGGAGAAGATCTTTTTGGTGTGTGATATGATAGTGTGTGAGTAGTGATCGAGAATCCCTTTTGGTGCAGTTGCATGTGCACATTCTTGATCCTGTAGTTGATTGAGACAGTAAACAGAGCAGAGTAGTAGAGGTGGTACAGTCAGAGTTTTGTACTTAACCAAAACTCATCCAGGCATTGTTAGATGCTATTTTGGAGTTCTTTCATTGTAATTCATCACTATAATTGATCTATAAGGGAGGGAGCCTTCCAGGGTTGTAGCCCTTATTGTAATTGAGTTGTAAGCTCTAAGAAGTGTGCCTGAATGGCTGTGCATTCCCCTTCATGTAATATTGTTTTTCTACTGGCCATAGTAGAATAATATTGTAGGTTCAAATCCCACCATGGTTTTTCCCATTTGGGTTTCCACGTAAAAATCCTAGTGTTATGATTTTGTGGTTCATTGTTTTATGTTTCTTCATTTCAGTTTCATGCTTATTCTTTCGGTGGTTTAAGGTTAAGTCGGAAAATTTAATAACCGGTAGAACACTCATTCACCCCCCCCTCCCCTCTCAGTGAGCCTTGATTCCAATATTACCAACAAGGTAGAGGATAGGGAGCTTCACGATGAGCTCATAGGGTAGGTCATAGAAACAACAAAAAGATAGTGAAGGGGTTATGGGGCCACCTAGGGTACCATCAAGAGGAGGAAGGGACCACCACCCTCAAGGTTAGGAAGCATAGGACCTTCCAGGGTTCATAAAACTTTGAGACTAACTAGTTCAAGGGCAGTAGCTCATTAGTGCCCTATTCAGTGTAGATTTTGTATCAGTTTTGTACAATGATATGTACACACCTAGAGTGAATTTGGGGCTCGTAGTAATTATGATTTTGACAACATTATATATTGCACATGATTTTTTGATTACATATGAGATGAGAGCTATTCTTGGTGGTGACTATATGCATGTGTTCTTATGGGATACTATATGTGATGCGATGATTCTATTTGCTTCTTATGATGCTTATGTGATGAATTATGCATGATGTACTATATGATGCAATTATGACTTATGTTATATGGTGCTTATGATGAGATGCATTTATGATATAATCTTTACATGATGATTCTATATGGTGTATGATTTCCACATGTATGATATATGATGCATGATGATCCTATATGAATATATGTATTGACCTATGATGCTTCTATGTGCAATATGTATGGATGATGATGCATTATGATGACTAACACATGTGGATGTAGGATGTATGTTATATGATATGCTTATATATGTACGACTCATTATAGCCAGTTGAACAATGTAGGACTACATGGGATGAAGGTTAAAAAGGGAAGAGATAGAAGGAATGATGGAAGATAGAAGGTATGCATGTGATGATCTCTTATAAATTTATCATCACTGAGCTTATTATGGAAAACGATTGTATTTGGTAATCCAAATATATTTTTGACCTAGATAGTTGGCAGACCATTTGCATGAAGATAAGACTGTTGCAAACAAAGAATGCATTTATTTACACTTAAATTCATTACATCCTAAATGGTCATAGGCCACCATATCCTTGGATGAGCCATAACGTTACTAGAGAAAAATCCACAAGCAACAATCAAGTGATCATGTCCCATCCCGACCACTCTAGTCCATAGACATCCCTAAGAGGCATAGTAAGCATGTCACCAAAAGATTAAATCAAAGAAAAACAAAAGACCTAAATCCAATTGTGAATGAAATTCTCATGCCACAAATGTTTCTTGCCATGGATGTTTAAAGTCTTTGATTTAGTCACAATGTTGATAGTATCCTGATAAAGGAAAGACATTGATAAGGAAAACAAGATCATTAATCATGCTATGATTTTGATCTACTTCAGAAGATTGATTTGGTTGAAGCACAAATTCTTCTCATGTTTCATCTATAACTGTCTCACTCCATGAAACAAATTCTTATTGCAAAAAAAAACAAAAACTTTGTTGCAAACTAGTGATGAAAGTAAAAGTTTATTACAGATTGTGAGTGGAAGAAGGAAGGTATTAAAGTGACGTTCCTCATAACATGTGATGCCAAGAATCCAATTCTATCACTAGGTTGAGGATATGCCCCTAGTTAGAGGTAGGAACTGATTCTTATGAGCAAAGAAAGGGTGACAAAAAATGTTTATTGTGCAAGGTGAATGACCTTAGTAGAACAAAAGAAGGCCATGATGGGAATAAATTTTTTATTATGAACGAAGAGGATGTGAGTGTGTGTAAAGTGTAAGGATGATGCAAAATCCTTGAGGGAAGAGCCATGAGATTATTGAAAGCATTCTTTCTATGCTTACCCAATAATTCAATATCTTGAAGTTGGGAGACTTTGTAATCCTCATCACCAATAAGATTGTCCAAGGAAACTTGTAAAGTTGGTAAATTAGCCTCAATGGGTAAGATAAATTCAATGTTGTAGACAAGTGAGTATGGTGTGGTTCCAATGGAGGTACAAATTATTGTACAATAGGCCCACAAGGCAGGATTGAGTTGGATGTGCCAGTCACGACCATCATCATTGACTATCTTCTTGAGAAGTTTTAGTATAGTTTTATTTGATGCCTTGACTTGATTGTTTCCTGGAGGATAGTATGAGGTGGAGAAATGATTTTGGATATGAAATTTCTGATAGAGTTCATGAATATCTTGATTTTTGAGAGGATGCCTATTATCTGTGACTATGGGAGGAACATCGTATTAACATATAATGTAATTAAGGATAAATGTGGAAATTTGTTTATTGATAACTTATGTGAGAGGAACGACTTCAAACCACTTTGTGAAGTACAAACTTATGGCCATTGGAGGATGGAGTTAAATCTTACCCATGAGATTGTGTCCTCGTTGACAAAAGGGCCAAAGTGTTGTGATTAGTTGTAATTCTTGTGTTGGTGCATGTATCAAGTCTCCATGAATCTGACATTGCTCGCATTTGTCAACAAACTAATAGGCATCTTTCTCCATAGTGGGCTAGTAGTAATTGGTCTTCATCAATTTCTTAGCTAAGTTTGGATCACTTGAGTTAGCCCCACATATACTTCTCTATACCTCACACAATATGGTTTGGAATTCCTCACACTCTGGACATATAAAGAGATTAGCATCAAGATCTCTATGATAAAGGGTATTGGCAATGATTATGTAGCGAGAGGTTTGGCAGATAAAAATACCTAGCTAGTATTGTCATTGCATTAGTAGCCCTATTATTTCCTCTAGGAATCTGTTCAAAGGTTACTTTTGTGAAGTATTTCTTTAAGTCATCCACCATCTACTTATAAGGCATCAACTTTTCATCCTTTGTCTGATAGTCATTGTTTGTTTGTTAGGTGACTAATTATGAATCACCAAAAAAGTGAAGTCCTTGGATTCTCCATTGAACTACAATTCGTATACATGTAGTGAGTGCTTCATATTTTGCTATGTTGTTCGTACAAGGGAATGATAGCCTATGTGATTTCAGAATGAAATCTCCCTATGGTGTGACAAAGAGGATTCTTGCACCTGCGCCATTTTGTGTGAATGATTTGTCAAAATAGAGTTGCCATAATCTTGAAGGTGTGACTACTAGGATGGATTCATCTAGAAATTTTGAAATCAATGGGTGATCAATTATGTCTGCTAACTGATTTGCAATGACTTTTCTTTTGATGGATTTTCTTTCGACATATGCAATATAAATTTGTCGAGGATCATTACTTATTTGGCCAATCTACTTATAAGGATTGCTTTTCTAAGCAAGTGTAATACCCTAAAATTGGTAACCTAAACCATGAGCCCTTAATCTCGACTACATCACCAAGGTCCTAACCAAAGACAAATTAAATCAATCATGAGCATCTAATTAATTAATTCTCAGTCATCAATGTCACATGGAAAATAAATCATTCTATATTAATTAAATAATCATTTAATTAATTAAGCATTCCAAGTAAATCAGTTTAATCAATTATCCTATTTATTTAATTAAATATCCTAGCATATTTAATTAATAAATCAATTTGCCATTAAATCATTAAAAAGTAATTAATTTAAAAAAAGAATTAAATTTGAGAAAAGAAATAAAAAATGGAATTAAATTGAAAAATCTCAGAAAAACAATTAAATGAATTAAATCAATTAAATATCAAAATTGAATAAAATAGGAAATAAATAAGTTTTTTTTATTTTATCTTAAAATTAGTTCAATTTCCTTTAAATCTGAGAAAAGTAGCCAATCACTTCAAATCACTTGGATTGTGCTTCCTCTTGGAGAATCTTTGTTGTTCATCATTGATCGATCTTGACCATTGGTCTCTCTCTGGATTTTCTATAAATTTAGGCTCTCATCTCTCATAACAAAAAACTTGGAGATTATCATTATTATGCTGTTTTTACTCTAGATCTATTGAGATTTTAGTTCATTGAGAATATTGCATATTTGTTAAATCATCTAGCTTAATATTCATTCATAGCTTCATCAATGTAATACTCATTAATATTGCATATCTTGCATCCATTTAGCTAAATTTCATGCTCATATAGATTCAATCCTTCATTTAGGTGTTGTCTAGTCACTAGTGTTGCATAAAGAAATATGAGAGCAAAACTAAACTCACATCTACTAGAAGGCAATAGGTCGCTTTGTAATGGTTTCATTATTCATTGATTATTGATTTACTAACCATGCATCTAATGACTTAATTGAAGTGTTGTGTATTCAGATATAGATACAAATCCACTTTTCACACACAAATTTTTTGCCCACCTTGGGGCTCGAGAATTTAATTTTCGGCCTTGCAAATAATTTTTTTATTTTTCAGGTTTCGTCTGTATAGTCTCTGCAAATGGTCATGTGAATTTTTACAACATACAGGATGAGTTATGAGATTTGTCGTTTGACTCTATGGAAATCATTGTACGAGTATCTGCTTTGTTGTTTTCTTTTGGGTTTTACTCATTCGAATCGGTGAGAATACTTGTTCTGCTCTGTGATAATTGTCGTACGGATTTCTGCTTTGCTCATTTTATAAATAATATATTTTTTTTAGGGTTTTCTTGATTTGGATTTGGATCTTACTGACGCTAACCCTGAATTGTCTTCTGTCTTCCTGATATTTTCATAGCCTAACTAATTTTTTGCAGAACGCCAGTCAAAGAATTTATCAAATCAAACTTACAATAGGTCAAAGAATAAAAAATAATGACTACTGATGCGTTGGTTTTGCAGGTTGTCTAAGGAGAATCGACCAAATATTGTGTATTCTTTAATTCATTTTTAGACACTTAAATTGCTATTTGGTTAATGAACAAATTTGTCTTTTGTGTTTGAAGAAAAAATCTAAGAGGTAGGAGAATATTCTCTTGTCCGCATAGACAATAAAAAATCTAGACCCTTGAAGTTTTTTTTAAGTTTGAGATTTGTGTATCTTTTAGTGGGTTTGTCATAGTGGGAGAAAGTAATCACCCTATGAGAACGACCCAAGTGAGTGCAACTAAACCCAAGCATTCCGACTCACTATAATAAATAGGCCTTTCGGGATTGAAGTCTCAGAGAAGGGATTATTTGAGTTTTCTCTTTTGAGATCTCTTATATCGGGCATTTTGTAGGGCCTCGCGGTCTCAATCACACTTGCATGACTACAACTTGTTTTGGTACCTTGTCGGGCTATAAGCCTTAATCGCACTTGCACGACTTCAAGGGGTAATTTCGAATAAAAATCCTTACTATGAACTTAAAAATAGCAGCTACCCGGTTCACCTCTGAAAGGGGGATAATCTTTGTGCAAGAGAGATAGTAACTCTCCCAAGATACTTGTTGTTTCATGCCACCATTAGTGTTTGGAGTCGGCTAATACGACATTGAGAATCCGTTGTGTGAGACTCAACGATCGTATTCTGATAAGCTATTGGGTGTGTACCTGATATTGCAAGCAAAATTTTTCTCTCTTAGTCAACTTCCTTAGAATTAGTGTGTTGTGTTTGAAATCACTTTGGATCTTACATGTTTGCTATGTTTTTTGTCTGAAACGGAAAACTAAAACCCTAAAAATTGAAAAAACTCAAAACAATCACAAAAAAAAAAAAAATCAAATTCAGTGGTCATAAACTTAGCTTCCTTGTCAATTTTTTTTTGCCTCTAGTCATAATTGTCGTACGAGCTTCCTAATTCATCATCTGAGTCATCTAAATTGTCGTACGAGTTACCTACATTGTCGTCCGAGTCATCTAGTTTGTCATTCTGTCTTCTCCTAATTATCGTTCTGGTCTCTGAAGATTGTCATCTGGGCTTATAAACTCTGTCGTACGAGTTACATTGGTCTCTGAAGAGTTGTCGTCTAGTGAGATTTAAATTGTCGTTCGAGTATAGGCAACAACTCATATGAATGTCTGTCTTTATTGTCTAGAAGATACTAAACTATCGTCTGGGTTGTTATATTTTGTCGTATGAGCCTCTAATTCTGTCAGTCTAGAAGTCTGTCTTTTTGCATCATTTTCAGATCTGTCGTACTTGCCTAATCAGTCTACAGTGAGCGTAAATTTGGTCATTTTAATCTTGAGTATAAACAACCTTGATAGTGTACCTCTTTTGTTGCATTGCACGACTTTTTCGATCATCTCCCAACTACTTCAATCAATCGCTTATCAAACTTAATCAACCTAGGTTTCTTAGATCACATCTTATACATGATAGATCATTCCTGAAACCAGACTAGGTCTTAGTCACCTCTCTCAATCACTACGTTAAACACATAACTAGCTTTAATTTGATCTTGACATCTGCATCACATCTAACTCTTGATCATGTCAGTTGAAAATGCTTGTTCAAACCAGGATCTCTTCTAAGAACAAGAACAAGAAAAAGGAAGATATAGTAACATTGCAAACTAACCCATTTTTCCAAGAACAACCAATTTTTTGACGAACCTTTTGAACAACAAACCTTTGTCTTCAAACAAACCACATTTGGATCAATCCTTATCTTCCAATATGTCTAAAGGAAGACAAGAAAAAGAGGCCGGTAAACATAAAGCTTGTGATGACCTTAACATCCAGGGTAATGACAGAGATTCTTATTCCAATGATTTTGAAGTTCCGAACCCAGAGAAGATACAATACTAAAATGTCAAAAGGACAAAGACTTCAAAAAGATGATGAAGATTATCATGGCTTGAGAAAAAGAAGAATACTTTCTAGAATTGGCCAAACAAGGAGCCAAACTCCACCCTGATTACAATGTTGAAAGTCTTATCACTAAAGAAGACAACACTCCTCTAGCATTGGTGACAAAATAATTACAAGAACTACAAACTGAGATTAAAGAAATGAAAGACAAAGAAAAATCTCCTATGAAATATTCCTTGGATACCATTTGCCCATTTCCATTGGACAAGAGTCTTTACATGCCTCTATTTCTGTCATGCCCAAACTTTTGGGCAAAAACACACACAACAATTTTTTTTTTTTGATACACTTAATTATATGCAAACCATGTTTAATTAGATGTGACAACTTAACAGGTTGTTCCAAGCGGTATCTTAAAATATAATAAAACATTTTTCTAATGTGAGCGATGAATAGAACAAAATTATCTAGAAGCCTTAGGTTTCTATAAAACTCTTATACGACAAAGTCATGATATTCCTAACATATCAGTTTACGATAACTCCTATAATCAAATGAAACAAAATGATTTTTAAAGGGACAATAATAAATTCACATCGAATGTCCCTTTTATTATGGTTACAAATTATAATCCTTAATTAGATCGACTTCTACTAATAGGCATTAATATAATTACTAGATTCAATAATAATTATTTATCTCCTAACAAGTTTCCTTCATCCGTGATAATACATCCTCCCTTTATAACTTGATTAACTCTTGCGTCTATGAATTAATTATTAATATTATTTTAACATAATAATACTAATTAATCGAGCAATTGAGAATTGAAGTGTCAATCGTTAAAATGTTAATTGCTTTATTTAGTATAAGATTCCATCCAGGCTAAATGAGCTCGCAAGATCAAGGTCTTGGACTTATTTTCGAAAATATATAATTCCACCATGATATCCTCTTCCAAATAATTTATTATTATCTCACCATTTAATAAATAAATAAATTCCTTTACGCAAAAAAATCTCTAATTAAATTGACAAGGGATATTATTAATCTTAATCATGCTTTTTAATCATTGTAGGAATTAATTAAATTAACTCTAGCAATTGGATTTTTAAATCCCATGAATTATTTTAATAATAATTATAAAGTGTCTAAAATTTTGACTAAAGGGGCTAAATAAATCCATAATAAAATTTGCCCTATAAAGTTTATTCCCGACAAGCCTAAATTTAGGCGGACTAAAGTGAATCCCCTATAGCCAAAAATCATACAAAAGGAATCATTATAATTTCCTAACTTATAAAGCTTCAAAAGATTTAAAATTTAAAACATCATATTTAAATTTACCCTATAAATCTTATATATATATATATATATTTATATCTATTTAAATTTATACAATTTATGAATTTAAAACTAATCAATAAATTCCTAAATAAACATGGGGTACCCTATTCAAAATTTGAATAGGGTTTCCCCCCTTTACTTTCTTTATGAGTTTTCTTTCCCTTTTTTTTTTATATATATTATGTAAATCCTACATAAAAGTCCACTTTACAAAACTTATTTACAAAACTTATTAACCAAGCTTATTTGGAGTTCGCCCTAACCGAAAGTTTGGGTTAGGGCTCTTTGTATTGTGCAGGTTGAATGAGCTATGGCAGAGGGCTATGGAGGAGGCCGCAGAGGAGTGGAGCTTTGACAGAGGTGCAGGGTGGGGGAAGACCATGGGGGCTGTGGGGCTCCCCACAGGGACGGTCGCAGTCATGTTGTGGGTCATGTCCCATAGAGGCGGCCTTGGCTGTTGCTGTGAGGTGCGGCTCACAGCCCGCCTGCACCGTCGCTGTGGGGTGCCGCCCATAGTGGGGGTCGAAGCCTCCCAACTGTGGGTTGCGGCCCATAGTGGCAGTTGCAGTTGCCGCTGGGGATCGCCGCCCACTGTGCGAGGTGGGGGGGGAGGCTCCCCCATGTTCCTCATTATATATATATATATATATATATATATATATATATATATATATATATATATATATATATATATATATATAATGAAACCCCTTTTCTTATTTAATATGTTTAAATATATAAATTATTGGCAGCATAGAAATAGAGGTATATTATTTTTATTTACTTTAAATAAACTGTTTATTTTTATTTTTCCAAAGGAAATCACATAAAGCAATTTAACAATATTTAATAGGTTAAAATAATGTTTTCCTTTTCTTTGGGACAATCTAGTTGCTAATTTTAGAGATAGATTATTGCTTTTAGATTTACTTTCTACAATAAATCAAGGAGAAAATGACAGAATTGATTAAATTTAAACAACAACTATATTAGACTAGGAATTATTGAAATAAATCTTAGAGATAGACATGATAATTTTAGATTTATTTTCTGTGAATAAATAAATAGAAAATGATAGAGTTAATTAAAATATATTCAACAACTACATTAATCTAGAATTATTTAATTTAGACTTAGAGATATGCATAAGGCAATAAACTGAACTTTTATTTTCAGAAATAACATGCATACAACAAATATTATTTTTAGAACTATAGGAACTAAATCCAGAAATACACATTTCAATTTTTTTTTTTTTTTGCAACAAAATAATACTTAATAGAAATAATGCATTTCTTTAAAGTTTATTTAAAAGGCAATATAGTCAACATTACAATTGGGTGAGATACCCATCTAGTCTCTCCTTTCGATTACATGAGGACTTTAAATAAATGAATACCTTCCTTTTAAAATAAATACAACATGCAACGTTTATTTACATTTCTACAACTGAAAATATAGCACCCCCTTTTTTTTTATTCTTTTTCTGCAAATCAAGTACAAAACCCAGCAACTCCTAGCTTGCCCCTTTTCTTTTCTTTCCAAGCAATCCTACAAATAAATTATAAGGCTTGACCATGGAGTTCTCACCTCCCAGCCTAGGCTTACTAGAAGCCACCCCCGAGCTTGGAGAACCAAGCCCTAGACAGGTTACAGACATGCATACACAACAAGCAAGGGAAAAAGATATAGCAAACACTTTCCCAACCAAGGCTACACTCCATCACAAAATGTGATGATTTTACATGGGTGGTAGTGGACCAAATACCCTTAGGAGACTGCAAGAATGGTAGAACACAATGCCACCTCATGGAAAACAAAGTTATTTCATAAGATCATTAACCCCACATTCCTTATGCCCCCCAAGGCATTCATGCCATACTTTCTCCCTTTATGACCCCCAAATGCACAAACCAGGCCATGCAGCAAGGGTCACAAATACACCCCTTGAGTTTGCTCTCATAAGAGATTCTCTCACTCAAGGGCTGTCAAACTTCTACCACCCGCAAGACCATCCTACTCTCCCAAGAGTAGAAGGCCTTGGTTACTCCCAAAACATAGAAAATGAATACAAGAAAATAAAAGACAGATCGCATAATAACAATTTTGACAAAAGAAAATACAAGAGAATCACTTTCACATACAACCAAACTTTCCAACATAGACATGCAATGTAAAAAGAAAGGAGATGAACCAACCTTCAATCTGCCCAAAGGTATGCTAGAACTAGTTTGAGGATGAGCAACCCAAATCCACAATCCTCCCTTCTACACTTAGCCAAATTTCCAATCCAAAAACTAACTTTTCAAAATGCACAGTCTCCAAAAATGGAGAGTGGGTGATTACCCAGAAAATCTCTCATTCTTGCCTAAGAAGACCTTGGTGAGAGTTCTCACAGGTTTCTAAATATGAAAAAGGAAAAAGTAAGAAAAAGATCAAAAAGGATCTCTCATCAAAAGGGAAGGTTATCTAACCTAGATGACACCTTCTAATTTTGAATTTTCGCACATCTTAGAAAACCCACTTTTTGGGCTGACTAAACAGTCACATGGGAGTAGACACATGCCTAAAAATACTCCTAACCCATAGGTATACCTTATGGGCTCTAGGAAACACCTTTAAAATACCCCTAGGAGTCCATTTGACCCCTTATAAACCCATCTGAAGTTAACTTTCAGGTCAAACCTGAGTTGACCACTCCAAAGACTCTCTACCTAATGAAATTTTAGAACCACATTCAAATGTTTGAAATAGCTATAGTTGAACAACTCCCTCCAAGAGACAAGTCAAAAATCAAGACATAAATCAACACGTGTCAAGTGACAATAAAATACATTACAAAATTACACATGAAATTTGTCCCTTGTTGGATTTAAACAAATTAATAAATTTAATTTAACATACACACAACATTTACTTTCACAAATAAAATACGATACATACGGGGTGTTGTCTCTCCAAATAGACAACCCCTGGCTTTATGAACGTACATAGGTCTAGGTTTGGTTCTCCATAATGTTTCCATGGTCATATGGATAATTTTCCTACGCATCTCAATTACACATTAGTAATTCCAAATAACCTCATATAATTTTAAACACATGAATAAGAATACACATCAAACACTTTGCATACAAGTTACATTTAAACAAATTGATATATCTTATATCCAAATAAATCCACATAAGCAATTATCATAATCCTCATAATTTTGATCCATACATAAGCCATGCATCCTATTTCTATCATCATAGTAAAGTCCTGCAAATCCAATAATGACATACATCATCTCAAGGTTATCCTATTCTAGAATCATATAAAGTTATGTATCCATAACACATCAAAATGTACACCTCAAGGTGAAATGATTCCGTAACCTGGTTCAATTACTTTTCTCACCAGATCTACCCATCTAACATAACCCATCCTATTGAATTATAGCATTTATTAATAAGGTCAACCATGGTCAACTGAGTTAACCAGAGCTTGATCAGGGAGGGGCTCTACATCCTCCTCCCCTAGAGATCGACTTACTCTTGGAAGTCGCATGAGCAGAATACGAAATAGGGACATAACATTTCCCATAATTTCAATAGGTTACTCTAAATCTTATCTTGCCTACTAGAAAGATGCATTACCAAAACCAACTTATTATTGTAATTAGCTTACTATCTTCATAAGGTTAAATTCTTACATTTCTCTTCAATCTCAAGTAGGTGTTTACAAAATTCTATCTTTCAACAACTTACGTTAATGCACCATCCAAATTATATCAATAACACACATCAACTCCCATAATCAAGGTTACACATGAGAGTTTACTTATTGATTTCTAGGAGTCATACTTATTTAGGGTTCGTATAAAACATGTTTATCCCACTGCAATTGTCATCCATGCTCGCCACTAAAGAGAATTGACATCACAGTTTATCCATAATGAATCTACTTATTTTACATCAAGGTGCCTCACAAGGGGGTTAATTACATATTTGGTAAACCACCCTAGGTGCATGATTTCTTCCAACATCCTTAGGCAACAAGGAATAATCAAGTTTAAGTTCTTTGAATCTACCCATGAGTAGGGAAATTTTCTACTCCTAGGGCCCACAATGCTTGGTAGTTCTAGAGACCAAGGTTTTAGTTTCATAGGTACATTATTCACAAAACCCAAACATTAAGGTACATAACCATCCCATTCTAAGGGAATGATGAAAATTAATAATTATTATTTCTTTTTTATCTCATCCACGCAATCATCTCCATAAACATGGCAAATTTACCAGTCTGCAATTATCATTACTTTCACAATTCACTAGGTCTAGATCACACACACACACACACACACACACACACACACACACACACACACACACACATATATATATATATATTTGTTATAAATTTCCTCTCTTAGATTACTCGCAAATAATTTTATTTAGGAGAATATTCCTTTCTTTACCTTATTTTGAAATAACATTCTTTGTTTGTTCTGTGTGCCTAATTTCACTCCTTGCAGTATTCTCCCTTGACACACTATCAGTGGTTCAACGAACATGATAGAATTTACACAAATTGCAACACTAGGGCTAGCTATAATGACGTCAAAATGACCACTTGACTCTTTAAAAGATCAAAATAAAAGTTACTTTTACCAAGTCCAATCAAAGAAGAAAAATGCCGGCAATTGAAAAGATATCAAAATTAGTAGGATGGCAAGTGCCATAGCTCAAATAAAAAAAAACATAAATTTAGTGGTCCTTTCATCATAAAAATAAATAAATAAAAAGAAAGTACTAGCGCTTAGATCACAAAATACTATTCAAAGAAAGTCAAAAATACTGTCGAATCAAAACTCGAAACAAGATGACCATACTAGCCATGCTATAGGGAGTAACCACAACACATCACCCAAGATCACATGTCCTGAGTATGTTAGGAAGTGATTATTAGACTCTTGAGATTCTTAGATTATCTATATTCCTTTATTGTTTACGAAATATCTTATACACATGAGATTGCAATCGTTTTATAGATCATGTTCCATTTTAACCTTCACGTCATTGCTAGCGCAAGCCACACTTTCCGACATACTTCGTTATCTATTTAGGGTTATTAACATCCATAATTATATCTAACAGGTGATTGCACTAACTCTACCATCCTCCGTCTATTCTTCTAAGACTTCTATTGATTTTCTTGGTATGCTAAACCTTGGTTCAATATTACGTGGTAACTCATGCATCGACACTTTCATGTCTTACTCACATGCGGTGGATAGTTCGACATAAAATTGTCACTTGTATACTTAGGAACACTTAGGATTTGAAAAAAAAAATGTAATCATATAATTCTACGCTAGGGACATCATTTGATCTCTTAGCCCTTTGCTAGCTCCTGGAATTTTCACCTCTAATCATCCTTTCGTCTTCGTCAATAAGGAGCATGTTGCCAAATTACTAACACTTATGGTTAAGAACCATTTGGGGTGGACTGATTGTCAAGTAAAATCAATAACCCTTGACAACTAATTCCTTCCCACACATTTTATGACATATTTCAAATAACATGGAGAGTTGACTTATTCCCTCCTACTTCCCTTATGAAACTTATGATATCAAGGGGGTGTGCACTCAAGAAGTGACCAACACTCACCCTATTAATTAAAATTTGGTAAAAAGAAGTTATCTTTTTCCATATTACTTAGTTATATTTACTTACTAGACAATTTTGGCGTATCACCAATTACAATTTCCTTTGAACCACGTAAACCACCTTATCATCATAATATCATGTTACCCAATTATGGTATAACATAAGGATGTCCAATAATTACCAATGTCTTAAGACTACCATAATTTACAAGTTCTCCCTTGGCAATCCACATAATTTGGCTCCTTATCCATGTTCTCATAAAATATCTTATACTGCCATCTAATCGTCATTAAAACCTTCGTATTATAATACTGCTATGCTATCTTTCCATAAGCCATTTCCATCTGCATGTTGTTTCATCCATACCTAATGTTTTCGCATACCTTCACACTTGAGTGCCATAAATTTACAAACCTACATTGGTTGTGTCAAGTAGTTAAATTGTGTTTCATATTGTCTTGTAACTAACGACTATCCATGATTGGGTTGCATTTTTCTCCTTAGGTTCTGAACGAATATTAGTTACTCATTCCTAGAGTATAAGATTCTAATACTTTTACACTCCTTGCACTTCGATAGGGATTTTTGTATGATTCCCAAATCATCTCTACTCTCCTTGCCACTAATTTCTCCAAGATTGTCTTCCCATAAGGGAACTAGTTGTGGCTTTACTTTGCTTGTTTCCCCAATATATAACTATGGATGAACTTAGGGTTTATTGAAATTACGTGCTTTAACCCAAGAAGTTCATGTATCCTTTCTCCTTAGTTAATTCATCTATAATATTGCTAGGGTCCACTTATCAAGGAGATTGTCATTCATCATTTTAGTCCTTATCTTTAGGGTTATACAACTCTAGCTTCTCTGTGTTGCTACAAGGATTGTCTAACGAATGCTCTTAATAAGCAACCTAGCCTGACCACATGCTTAAGGCACCTATTCATTAGGATAGGTTAATGCTTATTTCTAATATTTGCAAGAGTACCTCTTAACTCCTCTTCATTGTTGTCTCAAATGGCGGTCGTGGTCCTCGAACCACCAAAATTTTTGCATAGCTTAAAAAAAATTAAATTGAGTTGTCGCTATCTCAGTTATCTTGTTTATTGTGCCTTCATCTTATATCTAACTAGGTTGCTTGACTTGCCTAGTCAAGTAAATACCTCGATGGATGGTATTCTCTTAGTTACCATCAGAGGTATTTTATTATAGAATTAACTCCTCATACTTGATTTGATTAGGGCAATAATTGCGTTCGGGTTCCAATTGAATGGTAACCTTATAAGTACTAATGATCTAAATTTCGTTTATTAAATGCCGAGAATATTTATAATTTTAAATTTTTGTAGTCTTTGGGGTCTTATTATGCCATAAACATTATGACTAATTAGTTTCAAATTTCAGGGCTTTTAGTGACCCTTGGAACCCCTTGAATTGATATATGTTGATCTATTGATTTAGAAGAATTTTCACTTATGTTTCACTTTGTTATTTCCTAAGTTTCCACCTAGGTGTTATACTTCAAAGCCATAGTTTAGTTTAACTAAGTTATGAATGTATCCAATGTTCACCAGTGTATGAACCTAGGGATCTGATACCAGAATGTCATGCCCAAACTTTTTGGCAAAAACACACACAACAATTTTTTTTTTTTGATACACTTAATTATATGCAAACCGTGTTTAATTAGATGTGACAACTTAACAGGTTGTTCCAAGTGGAATCTTAAATTATAATAAAACATTTTTCTAGTGTGAGAGATGAATAGAGCAAAATTATCTAGAAGCCTTAGGTTTCTATAAAACTCCTATACGACAAAGTCAGGATATTCCTAACATATCAGTTTACGATAACTCCTATAATCAAATGGAACAAAATGATTTTTAAAGGGACAATAATAAATTTACATCGAATGTCCCTTTTATCACGGTTAAAAATTATAATCCTTAATTAGATTGACTTCTACTAATAGGAATTGATATAATTACTAGATTCAATAATAATTATTTATCTCCTAACAAGTTTCCTTCATCCGTGATAATATATCCTCCCTTTATAACTTGATTAACTCTTGCATCTATAAATTAATTAATAATATGATTTTAATGTAATAATACTAATTAATCAAGCAATTGAAAATTGAAGTGTCAATCATTAAAATGTTAATTGCTTTAATTAGTATAAGATTCCATCCAGGCTAAATGAGTTCGCAAGATCAAGGTCTTGGACTTATTTTTGAAAATATATAATTCCACCACGATATCCTCTTCCAAAGAATTTATTATTCTCACCATTTAATAAATAAATAAATTCCTTTATGCAAAAAAATCTCTAATTAAATTGACAAGGGATATTATTAATCTTAATCATTCTTTTTAATCATTGTAGGAATTAATTAAATTAACTCTAGCAATTGGATTTTTAAATCCCATGAATTATTTTAATAATAATTATAAAGTGTCTAAAATTTGACTAAAGGGGCTAAATAAATCCATAATAAAATTTGCCCTATAAAGTTTATTCCCGACAAGCCTAAATTTAGGTGGACTAAAGTGAATCCCCTATGGCCAAAAATCATACAAAATGAATCATTATAATTCCTAACTTGTAAAGCTTCAAAAGAATTAAAATTTAAAACATCCTATTTAAATTTACCCTATTAATTCTTATATATATACATTTAAAAAATATATATATTTATATCTATTTAAATTTATACAATTTATGAATTTAAAACTAATCAATTAATTCCCAAATAAACATGGGGTACCCTATATTCAAAATTTGAATAGGGTTCCCCCCCTCTTCTTTCTTTATGAGTTTTCTTTCCCTTTTTTTATATATATTATGCAAACCCTACATAAAAATATACTTTACAAAACTTATTTACAAAACTTATTAACCAAGCTTATTTGGAGTTCGCCCTAACCCGAAAGTTTGGGTTAGGGCTCTTTGTATTGTGCAAGTTGAATGAGCTATGACGGAGGGCTATGGAGGAGGTCGCGAAGGAGCGGAGCTTTGACAGAGGTGCGGGGTGGGGGAAGACCATGGGGGCTGTGGGGCTCCCCGTAGGGACGACCACAACCGTAACTTGGTTCAATTACTTTTCTCACCAAATCTATCCATCTAACATAAACCATCTTATTGAATTATAGCATTTATTAGTAAGGTCAACCATGGTCAACTGAGTTAACCAAAGCTTGATCGGGGAGGGGCTCTACAGTTTCCTTCCATAATAGAAATTCCTAAGTTTGATAAATATGATGGCAAATTGGATCCCCAAGACCATGTCCGAGAATTTTGTGCCCTATGTATGGAGTTCATGCATAGAAAGACTTATCTAATGTACCTCTTTCCAAGAAGTTTAGGAGGACAAGCTATGGAATGGTTTTCAGGCCTGCCTGTAGGAATTAAATCTTTTGAAGAACTGGTTGAATTATTTCTACAAGAATACTCCTATAAAATTCGCCATCCGATCACAATGATTGAGCTTTGTAATACCAAACAGAAGAGAGGAGAACCTTTTCTCACTTTCCTTCAGCGTTGGAGAAAGAGATTCTCTAGATATTCACGACCCATTTCTGATTTTGAGAAAATGGACATATTTGTCAATAATCTGATTCCTGAGTTGAAATATAATATCCAAATTCAAGTATACCCTTCATTCAAAAAAATAATTGATAGGCTCTCAAAATGGAAGATGTGCTTGTAAGGAAAGGAGATATATCACTTTATAAAGAAACACATAAAGGCTCTAGTTCTAAAGAAAAGAACAAATACTGGAAGTACGAAAAAGATAATAACATAAATGTTGTTAATGATGGAGTAGTTAATAATGTCAAAACAAATTCAAAACCCCGTAGTATTCAATCTGACTGGCGGAACACAAGCCCTCAAAGTAGCTGAAAGCACTACAAAAAACTTGCCTAAGAAATCAAAAGAATGGTTTAAACAGAAACCTTGGGTTTCAAAACTTAAGTGTGATTTACTCCTCTGGGTGAATCCTACGAGTCAACTTTTAAAACTCTATTGGCAAATGAACTGATCACATTTCTTGACAAATCTAAACCATATGATCCTGAGGTCAAACCTAAATGGTGGAGGGAAAATGAGTACTGTGAATATCATCGAAACAAGGGTCATACAACAATTAACTACATGAAACTCAAACACGAGATTCAAGACCTCATCGATGTTGGGAACATTGTTGTTGGAAACCATGCAACCAATGCTGATCACAAAGCTTTCAAAGATCCCTTACGTGCTTATGAGCATGGTGATTCCTCAAAATCCAAAGGAGGTGTCAAAGTCAATTACACCTATGCCAACAATGACAATGTGATCAACATGATTGAAGCTTCCCGATTTAAATATTGCAATGTGATCATAATCAAAGATAAGCAAAATAAAACAAAAAATGCAAATGTCGTAACCCGCGCTCAAAAGAAGGTTTCTCTCAAAGGAGCTAGCTCTTCCTCTCCTGATCAAACATTATCAAATCCGCGGACATCATCAAACCTACTAGCTTATTCAAATAAACAACTAGATACGATCATGGCTAAATCCAAACATCTGGCTTCATCATCTTCTTTTAGTTATAGAATTTTTGAACAATTAAAACAAACTACCTCTCAAATATCCATTCTTGAACTACTTAAAATCTCTTCTTCTCATAGAGAGATTCTGGACAAAGTTTTGCTCACTACTAACATCCCTAAAGACTTATATTTGGGTTGGTTTCACTCTATGGTGGGTCACTTGACTTCACCTCACTACCTATCCTTCTCTGAAGAAGAGGACAATCCATTGAATCATCCGCATAACCAGCCATTGTATATTGAAGCTATGATCCATAAACATCGAGTAAAGCGTGTTTTGATAGATGGAGGCGTTCAGTTAAATATTTACACCTATAATTTACTAAGGCAGTTAGGATTTTTTAATAATGTCATTGATCCAACAAAGAAAATAATAATCAAAGCTTATGATGAAGAAGAAAGAACCTCTTAGGGTCTGGTGCTATTATCGATCAGGGTGGGACCTGTAGAACAAGATGTTATTTGTCAGGTGCTTGATCTTCCTCTCTCTTACAACATCTTGTTGGGAAGACCATGGATTCACAAAAGGCAAGCAGTGTCGTCTACTTACCATCAATGTTTGAAATTTCCCTACAATGGAGTTGAAGTCAGTGTTCTTGCTAATACAACCTACACCTATAACGCTTTAAAACAGTGTACTGATACCCTTGTTCCTCATAACAGAGCAACCTTTGTAGCTGAAATTTTAGAAACTTTGATGAAAGACTTAAAAAAGAAATTGAAAATCATAGTTACTGGTATGGATGAATACAAGATAGAACCTATACTCTCATTGATGTCTCTTCCACCATCACCAAGATAGTCTGGAAAACCATTAGAGGCTATGAAGCCACAAACTTCAAATACAAATGTAGTCTATGATGGTATTTTTGTATAGTCCTCTACTTCCCCTGCAGATGAAATAGAAGAGGCGATAGTTCTCAAATAAATTTTTAAAGAAGAGTGAAAATAGAGAAGGACAACATAGTGATATTTCCCTTGACCAATATAGTCCAGGCTATAAGATGATTCAATTCATGGGATATTCAGGTACCGGTCCTTTGGGAAAGTGCCAAGAAGGAATCATTGAACCTATCAAGTTACAAAATTAGTCTACAAATGATAAAACTGGACTCAGCTACCATCTAGAAGAGTCATCAAATAAAAAACACACTTCTCATCAACAACCTAAGTGGACGAAAAATATACTACATCAAACATCACTAGAAGTAAATACTCAGCAAATTCAGGATGAGTATGAGAAAGAACAAGAAGAACTGGCAATCAAGAGAGAAGAAGCAACTTGTAATCAAGTTCCAATTGTATCAACAATCACACTACAAGAAGTAGATATTCCAAAAGACATGAGAGAAGAGGTGGAAGGAATTAGAAACATGTTTGCACCACTAAACATTTCTGTCACACATACGGGGAGAATGCAAGTAGAGGATTTAGAAATAGACTTGAATGAGTATGAATGGGGTCCAAAGCCTCTCTCAGATACATCTATCGAAGAAACTTCTGAAGAACCTAATGATATTATAGATGAAGCACAAGAAATAATATGCTTGAAGCTGCAAAAAGAAATAGAGGAATGGAAAGCTAATGTACTGAGAGGGGAGGGGTGAATCAGTACTCTAAAACTTTTCTTCAACAATAACTTTACTATTATATATAAACCGAATAGTGCAGTAACATAATATAAAGCTAAAACAAATAGATAACAATCATACATGATTCACTCCATAACACATATATTTTGGTTACGCAGAAACTCTTGGTTAGAGAGAAAAACTGCGGTGGGGATGGTACTCACAACTTCTCTACTGCAATAATAAAGGTTGCTTGGTTAGAGCTACATGTTTAGCTATTTCTGATAGCTTATCCTGTTAGGAGTATCAAGATCTGTTAGATCTACTTGCTAAAGGATTTCACAACACTTAATCTAAATACTGCACCTGGTTAGAGGCTTTACAATTTATAGACTTGATTAGAGTCTTTTACCTTGTTAAAGGTTTCTCTTAAAACTTCAAAATATTACAATAAAATCATTACAAATATCTGCAACTTTACATCTGAAATGTTATAGCAGATTCTATGTGTTCTGAATAAGATTACCTTGCTTATAGCATACCTCGGCAACCCATATAGTAACTTGATAAACCCTTCTTTTTACTCTGTTCTTTGACTGTTCTCTGAAATCCTTCTCGGTGACCTCTGTGTCTTTGTAACAGTCATGACACTTAGTGCTTTCACATGTCTTGCTTCATATATTTCTATATCTTCCTTTTTGTCATGCTACATATTTTTTTTCTGATCTTAATCCATGTTGTATGAATAGATCTCTTATGTCGGTGATCCATTCATTTCTTTGATCTTACAAACATTTTTTATTGAATGAATAACCATACAAAATATTTCCTTGGTTAGATGACCTCAAAATCATACACAATCTTTAAGTGCAATTTGCAATGTGATAACAATTAGATGTTCCTCGATCTTGTAACATGTTTTCATATGTATGTCCAGGTTCAATGAATCTGGTAACATGTTTCACTCGGTGTATATCAACTCGGTGTGTCATCTATGATTCTCGGTAGACACGAAATGATACTCGGTAGACAGCTTAGTGTATACTACACTCTGAGACTACTTTCTTCTATAACTGACTGGACTGTGCATACTGACTGAATATTTTGGTAGTAGTAACTGACTAGAGTATATAGAATAACTTTGAACATAAAACTAATGGTAACTTGATAAGTAGTAACAATCTCCCCTTTTGACATTAGTTGAGATGTTTGACAAAAACTACTTTCAAAGTTATAACTCAATAATCTATATACTTGCAAAATTTGACTATACTGACAGTATATACAATAGTCAATGAAATAGTAAATCCAAATATACTCCCCTTATTGATATACTGTACAAAACTCTGATTTTGCATGCTTGGTAGTCAATGTTCTGTGTGCACTTGTTCTTTGCTTACTGTTCTGTTCATTGCTCTTGGGTACTCTGCTTACTCTACTCGGTATACTCCCCCTGTATGCCACACTCCTTTTGTTTGATACTTTGAATACTATATCACTCCCCTAATATTGTATCACTCCCCCTTTTTGACAAACATAAAAACTTAATTACCATTCGGTGGTGGCAACTAGTCAAAAATGGATTTGTACTTGGTCCATGCTTCGGTGAGAGCGACAGAGAGTGCATCCTTTACACTAACCATTAAAGAATTCTGCGCTTGAATATCAGCCAATAATGATATTAAGCCATCTAGAGTGCTTCCCTCTTGTGTAGCAGATAAGGAGGTGGCTCGGTTGATCTGTTCTTGGATGGATGAAAGATGAGGAAGGAATAATGTCTGAAGTGTCATTATGTCCATCCTGATCTTGTTTTCTTCATTTCTTAGGTCCAATTGTTGAGCCATGAGCTGTTGTAGCTTGGTATAGAAATTCTAAACAAAATTTGGCTCTGTGGTCAACTTATTTGAGAGATCGGTGATCTCTTTCTCAATTGCCTCTGTGTTATTTTTGATGTCTTTAATGAATAAAGAAAATGTACAGAGTTTCTAAAATAAATAAAGAATGTGTTTGAGTTGAGGAGTCAACTCAACAATAAATTTGACAAGTTTAACTTTGCCAATAGCTATAGCTTTCTGTACCTCTTCTATCATTTTTGCAGTGAGCTCCTTGTCTTTTAGCTTGCTCAGATATTCTGATGCATCTACTCCAGATGTCTCTATCTTTGTTAGGAGTTCATCTAGTTGAATGTGGATGGCTGCATCTGTTGACACTATAGCCTTAGGTAGCATATCTATTAAGAGTGCTTTCACCTTTTGAAGTACTTTATTTTTCTTTTGAGTTGCCATTTGCTTCTCTTGTTTGGCCTTTGCTTTGCATAGTTCACCGAAATCAATGAGTGCTTGCCCTTTTAATTTGGATATGTCAACATTGGGCAACACTATTGGTTTTGACAAATCAACTTTAAAACTATGCTTTTTCATCTTCTTTTCTTTACCTTTCACCAATTGAACTAAGACAATGGCTTGTGAGGCTTGATGACCCTCGGTAGGTTGCTTGGTAGAGGCAACACTTTGGTCAGTTTCTTTAGCCTCTGTAGAGTCCTTTAGTGTCTCGGTACTTGGTGTCTCAGTTACAACATTTTTAGTGCTAGAAGGTTCTTGAGACATCTGTTCTTGAGTAGTACCTTCTTCTATTGTAGACTTGTGACCTTCGGTGCTTTGATCCGTATCCTGAGGGGCTTCAGTTGAGACAGGTTGATTGACCGGTGGATAAGGCTGAACTTGTTCCAAGACTAATTCACTGGATACAAATTTTTCATATGCATTGCCTTCTATCATTTCCTGTTTTGGTGCCTCTGTAACCATGATATCTTCATCTATTTGAATGGTGCTAGCAGGGTCTTGCTCAGTAACATTAGGATCTTGCTCGGTGACATCAACAATTTCAACTGTAGCTTTCTCATGAGCATCCTTGATTTTAAAGATTTCCTGTCACTTTTCTTTTGTCTCATTTTCCACTTCAATATATAGCCCATTCATCAGTTTTAAGGCTCTTTGTTTGACGAGAAACTTTGTGTTGTAGGTTGTCAGATGTTCCTTTATTTCAGACTGACATGGTAGGAAAGAGATGTACCAGACTTCTTTCTCTGATCTATTTCTTCGAGTCCATTGCATACTTCCACCTATTGTCAATATGTAAATATAATTCATTTGGAAGTGACTTAGATAGTTCCAATGGATCCAACCGGAATTTTAGAAGTGTGCAGATGATAGCTTCTTCAATTTGTCTCTTTTCATCAGTATTTCTGGTTTCATACTTGACATATATGAATCCTCCAAATCCACCACATTCTTTCAGATTAGCACAAAAATTTTCAGCACTATGTACATTTACCCTCTTTCTCTTGACAATTTGAAATTTGCTTGCATCCTAAGATTTGGTGTCGCTAGACTCTTTTGCCAAAATGAGTCTCTGAGTAGTTTTCTTGTAAGTTTTTGTTACCTTAGGAACAGTAACACTCTTTTCTTTCTTACTCGGTGAAGCTGCAGATGCTCTAGTGTTAGGTCGCTTTGCTGGTGGAGTTGGTGAGGCCTTTGATGAATCCAGTTTCTTTCTTTTCAACACTTTTCCCTTAGGTAATTCGGTGCTCAATGTTATAGCTGCCTCTTGGGCTTCAGATTCCTTTTTGGTAATGGGTAAAGTGGCTTTGACATGTGTGGAGGAAGAATCTTCTCTGAATTTCTCCGATAATGCCTTTATCATCTTTGTTGCATTTCTTGGAGTTTTGGGTACTACAATGCTCATTTTTACTTTTTCCTTCACTTCTTCATAGGTTCCATACCTCAGCTCGGTAGCATGTCTTGGCAATGTAAGAAAGGCATCAATTTTCTATTGTGTGATATCAAAATCAATCTTCTAACCCATAGGTGACAAAGATTGAGTTCTCAGTTCCACAACATTCACATAACAGTAATCAACATCTACTTCAAAACATATGTCATTTTTGTATTTCTACACTAGCTGGGGTGGAATTCTATACTTCTTATGCATTTTCTCTTGAAATTTGCTAAAGTAATCATCCATAATATCATTAAAATTATCACCTAACTTCTTAATGAAGTCATTGATCTGATGGGTGATTGGTCGGTGTAGTTCCCAAACAACTTTATCGACTGATCAAAATAATTTTTCAAAATAGAAAAACATGCATACAAGTAGTGATCCAAACTTTAGTGTATTAGCTGAGTTGTTCTTCTTCGGCTTCCTGATGGTGTTCAGATTCTCAAACAGGTTCTTCAGCAACACCTCACATAGATCAATTTTCATGCCTTTTTTCATAATTTTGTATGCTAGGTCTACTACTACACATGGTACACTGTTTTCCCTTGTTGATTGGAAGAAATAGTAACCTATTACTCTAATGGAAAATTTTAGTTCTGCATCAGTGACATTATTTAATTTCAGTCCTCTGCAATCTGATTCCACTCCAGTTAAACTGATCAATTCCTTCTGTGATATCATCTTTTGAGCTCGAGCATGATCATAAATAGGGTAACCGATAATCAGATGAATGATTTCCTTGGTAATCTTAAACGGTTTCTCCTCTAACCACATGAAATCATCATGAACTCTACTCAGAACACACTTGACCCACTGGGGTTTGAACACACGGGGATAGGTTAGGGCTTCAGTTAATCAATTGATCTTAATGTGCTCATACTTGCTATTCAATTTACCATTTGTGCACAATTCATCATATATTTCTTTGATTTCAACATGACCGAGTTCTTCAACATGACATTTGGTGAAGAATCTCACATCCTCAACTAATAACACTTTATTCGGGATGAGTGAAAATACGGTTTTGTCATCCGGTTTAGATGCAACTTTGGGAGTCAAAGAGTATTTTAGTGAGGGCTTTTCAACATTCTTGACAACAATGGGATCTTGGATCTTTGGTGCCATTTGTAGATTTCAGATAAAACTAACTAAAGATCCTTAGGGTTTGAGGATTTCAAATGGCAGATGCTTCACACTTAGCATATAATGACAACTTGATAAGATCGATAAACTAGCTTAACAATGCATTAAGATTGATGTAAATACCTTGAATTTGCTTTGTAGGAGGTTTGATGGTCTTTGAATCGCTTTGCTCTGCTCTCTCAAAAACCTGGTAAGTGAAAAAAAATGATCACGTAAATGCTTTAAGTACATAATATGCCTTATCAGGCTCCGTGCAGGTTAGGTCAAAAACATTAAATGCACTCGGTTCCACTAAACCTTCTTTCCCTTTTTTTGCGCTTTAACTGAGTAACCAAACTTCCTTCATTTACCGACTTGACAGGTTTCTTGTATTCACTGACTTGACAGGTTTCCTGTAAAGTGCTGCAAAAGACTTTGATAGAATTCAAACTTACTAATACATCTTTAACTATGCAGATTTTGAATTAAGTACATAATAGAATAGGAACTGTTAAGATTTAACTTTAAGAGAATGCAGTGCCTTCATACCTTTACTGATTAATTTGGAATAGGAGCACCTAACTCGGTAGGTAAGGTGCTTTCATCAATTGACACAATTTCCTTCTTTTTCCAAATCATCTTTAATTTTTCTTTTATTTCCTCAGTGTCTTTTCTAGGTTGATCTCTGCAATCTCTAGCCAGGTGTCCAACTTTGTGACAATGAAAACATGCCATACCAGGATTTCTCCATGATCTTTGGTTGTTCATCCCAAACCTTATAAAGCAGTTGGCACTTATATGTCCATATCTTCCACAACATTCACACCATATCCTTGTATTGTAATCCCATGGTACTACAGAATACTATCGATAAGGATCTGTGTGAGTTCGGTAACCTTTAGAATTTGCTTGGTGTGTAGACCACATATAGTTATTTTGCTTAAACCAACACTTCTCAGTACTATGTCCATATCTATTGCAGTTTTTACAAAACCCTTTGAATTTTACCTTCTGATAATTATTAAGAGACTTTGTCCTACATTGATTAGATGTGTGACCATATTTATTGTAGTTGTGACAATAATCATTGGATTTAGTGAAATTCGGTTGCTTACCTTTTCTCATTTGGCACATGTTGGCAGTATGACCTTGACTTCCACAGTAGTTGCAAATAGGCTTCTTTCTTTTGATTTTCTTCTTGATTCTAGCTTGCTTTGATGATTCTCCTCTCTCGGTAGTATGAATTCCCTTCTCGGTAGAGTCTTTTCCTTTGTAACCGAGTCCTGCATCTTTGTTGGGTCTTCTTGTATTCTATTGCTCATCCAACATATTTGATGCTTCATAACTCTTCTTCAATGTTTCTTTGGATTTCTTCTCTGTTTCAAGTTCATCGATCAACCTTGATACTTCAAGTTTCAATGCTTGATTCTCATCAACTTTCAGATTTGCTTCGTGATGTGCATAACCTAGTTGATCTGACAGGTTTTGTTGAATTCCAGTCATCCTTGTGATTTCATCATTCTTATCAGATACTAAGGCTTCAAGTTGTTGTTTCTCTCTTTCTAAATCTCTTACTTTATCCTCATCTGTTCTCAATGCATCAAGATTTTCAGTCATCTGTGTGCTGAAATGTTCATGTTCTCTTTTCATTGCTTTTAGTTGATCAGCCAATGCTTTGTTCTTTTCTTTCAATACTCCAATCAATTCTTCAGTCTCTTCAGACATACTATTCTCAGATGATGTTTCAATTTATTCCACTAACTCTTGAGATTCCTGCAAATCATCAGATAATCTTCTTCTCACTTTTAGAGATTTTTGCATTTGTCTTTGCATGTCTGCAATCACTTGATTAGCATGATCCAGCTCTTCTTGCAGATACATAATCCTCCAAGATTGTTTATAGCCTTCCATTGATAAGATCTTTCTCTTTAGGCAGTTAAACCCTTTTCCAAGATTGAAGCTCTCATACCAATTGTTAGGCCCAATATGGGAAGCTAATGTACTGAGAGGAGAGGGGTGAATCAGTACTCCAAAACTTTTCTTCAACAATAACTTTACTGATATATAAACCGAATAGTGCAGTAACATAATATAAAGCTAAAACAAATAGATAATAATCATACATGATTCACTCCATAACACATATATTTT
The DNA here is from genome assembly GCF_030272615.1 of Cryptomeria japonica. Taxonomy (NCBI): domain Eukaryota; kingdom Viridiplantae; phylum Streptophyta; class Pinopsida; order Cupressales; family Cupressaceae; genus Cryptomeria; species Cryptomeria japonica. Next base: position 604,190,829 of record NC_081410.1, read on the forward strand.
GGTTATGCAGAAACTCTTGGTTAGAGAGAAAAACTATGGTGGGGGATGGCACCCACAACTTCACTACTGCAATAATAAAGGTTGCTCGGTTAGAGCTACATGTTTAGCTATTTCTGATAGCTTACCTTGTTAGGAGTATCAAGATCTATTAGATCTACCTTGCTAAAGGATTTTACAACACTTAATCTAAATGTTGCACCTGGTTAGAGGCTTTACAATTTATAGACTTGATTAGAGTCTTTTACCCTGTTAAAGGTTTCTCTTACAACTTCAAAATATTACAATAAAATGATTACAAATATCTGCAACTTTACATCTAAAATGTTATAGCAGATTCTATGTGCTCTGAATAAGATTACCTTGCTTATAGCATACCTCGGTAACCCATATAGTAACTCGATAAACCCTTCTGTTTACTTTGTTCTTTGATTGTTCTTTGAAATCCTTCTCAGTGACCTCTGTGTCTTTGTAACAGTCATAACACTTAGTGCTTTCACATGTCTTGCTTCATATATTTCAATATCTTCCTTTCTGTCATGCTACATGTTTTTTTTTTGATCTTAATCCATGTTGTATAAATAGATCTCTTATGTTGGTGATCCATTCATTGCTTCGATCTTACAAACATGTTTTATCGAATGAATAACCATACAAAATATTCATTGGTTAGATGACCTCAAAATCATACACAATCTTTAAGTGCAATTTCCAATGTGATCAACGGTTATATGTTCCTCGATCTTGTAACACATTTTCATATGTATGTCTAGGTTCAATGAATCTGGTAACATGTTTCACTTAGTGTATATCAACTCAGTGAGTCATCTATGCTGCTCGGTAGACATGGAATGATAGTCGATAGACAGCTCGGTGTATACTACGCTCTGAGACTACTCTCTTCTATAACCGACTGGACTGTGCATACCGACTGAATATTTTGGTAGTAGTAACCGACTAGAGTATATATAATAACTTTGAACATAAAACTAATGGCAACTTGATAAGTAGTAACAACACATACAGGGAGAATACAAGTAGAGGATTTAGAAATAGACTCAAATGAGTATGAATGGGGTCCAGAGCCTCTCTTAGATACATCTACCGAAGAAACTTCTGAAGAACCTAGTGATATTATAGATGAAGCACAAGAAATAATATGCTTAAAGCTACAAAAAGAAATGGAGGAAATTGGACTAAAAAGACAAGAAGATTATGAACAACAATTGAAATAAGGAAAAGCACAAGAAATTTCTTCACCTACTATATCTCCCTCTAATGAGATAGAGAAAATTAGATATGGGACTACAAATAAAGAATTGGAGGCTAGAGAAGTAGGACAAGTCATTAGTTCAGAGGAAGATGAATGGGAAAGATGACACAGACTAACAGAGTCATCCAGGTTATGTCAACAAGTATGTCAACTACAAGTGATCATTGAACCAAATCACGAAGGAACTTGCAGCATAAAAGATGTTGATATTGATACTATACATGATTTCACTAAGCCAATTGAAAAGGAGTTAGAGACTTCATCTTCTGACTCTAATCACTTTTAAATAAGATCTATTTATGACATTACCTATTCAACACCAAACTATGACTACTTCGTCGTGAATGTCAAAACTCTATCTAAAAATCTTGTTACTGTTGAACCATAATATGTAGTCCAATCCAAAGTAGAGGAAGGTGCTAGTGGATGACTCTATCAGGTCTATTGGGTTAAGTCCCCTAAATACTGACGTAAACTTTGATAGTTGTGTTGTACCTCTTCCTGGTCTCGAGACACTTACGCAAGGTAGTCTTCTAGAACTCAACTTTTTGGTCCGAGGTTGTGATGACAATACTGTGATTTCCCTTGGACCTATTGAATCTTTATCCCTAGTACATCCTGAGCTTATTGACTATAATCTCCAAGATCAACCCTTGAATATCCCTACCTTTTCCAATGACTACACATTAGCCTGTTAACTTAATGTAGTCTGTTGGTTCCCAAAATAAACGGGTTTACATTGCCACAGGGAAGAGACTAAGTTGATTCCTTCGAGATACCTATGGAAAGCCACTTTCAACTATCAATACTCTTCAGGCTTGGACCAAATTCAACAAGGATACAAGATCCTTCTACACTTCGGGCTCTGCAAAAACCAGGAGGGTAATCCCTTCAGTGAACTTCTTGATCTCTGCACCACACTCAGGAATTTACTGAAAACAAAGCAGATTATCTCATAAAAAGGCTCAGCAGAAAGGGAGAATTCTCAAGGATGGAAAATCCTTCAGCGATCCTCGACCTTAAGATGGAGCATGAGATGGGCGGGATAACTTCAGAAAATACATGAAAACTTAACAAATATATTCTGATATTTAAAAGATTGTTTTGAGGAGTCACAAATAAAATAGACAAGAAACCAAAAACCTAATGACATTTGCTAGCAAATACCAGTGCCTTATCCATTAGGGCTATAGAATCTCTGAAACGTTACTGAAATCTGATAAAAATTTATCTAATAGCTGATTTAGTCTTAAACAATACTGTCTTATAATATTGTTCCATCTACAATCCCTTACCCGAACTACTTATCAAATCTTGGTACAAATCTTATGTCTCTATAATTTCATTCAAGCATTTTTAATTAACCCCTTGGATTAAAGCATAGAATGGAAAACTACATACATCATAATAATGCAATAAGTAAATGAAACCCTTGATCCCATTAACTCAAAAGAAAATAAAATTGTACATAGGAGAGTAAATATTTGAGAATATATCTGTATTAATCTCATAAGCTATCTTCTATCAGATAACATATAACAATTTCATTTATAGAATAACCCATAATGAAAATGGAACTGGTAACTATTTCATTGTTTCTGCTCTGTAGAATGACATTATAGTTCCTTCTTTTTCCATGACTCCCTAAAACTATATAGAACCTAACCCTGTAGACTGGACCTACTTTATAGAAACCCTTCTCAGAAATTTCAGAACCCTAATTTATGGCCTTGATTTCCATTTTATAGAAAACAAGGGAGTGAAAAGCTTCAGGCCTAAAGGCACAAGTCACCAAAAACCAAGCCAAGGAGGTTGTACACAATTCCATTACAAAATAGTCCTTACCATGATACTGGTTCCTGTGATGAGGTGGAAACAAAATCTTCAACTGATTATTGATAGAAACAAAATAACTTGAGCTATGCCGATATCACCTTGACACTTCTGGATGGACCTTGAGATGCCCAATCTACTCTACACAACATTTCATTTCCTAAAAAGGAAAACAAATCCCGACAAGAATTAGGATTTCCCATGAATTAGAGGAAAATCTCAAACCTTTATGCCCTGGATCAGAGGAAGTGGAAAGAGGATCTTGGGGGTAAATATAATTTGTTGAGAAGGCGTTGTAGCTTCCATATCATTGTAGAGACAACTAGCTTCCAATCCTTACTCGAACAAATCCTTCTTTTAGTTCCCCACTAGCTTCCTCTTGAAACACTCTGCCTACAATTTACAGAGTAAGAACAAAGGATATGCCATGGGTAGATTTTCTTAATAAGAAAAGGATTTCACACCCCCTTTGACAATGAGAAACCTCATACCAGAGAAAAAACATTCATCCAGTGTCAAAAAACATGCAACAACTCCATGCATAATTATGTTCGAACATCATTCTTTTATTGATAAAAAACCGTTTTAAAAAAATGCAGAAGTTTGTATCTGCTTCTACCCATTCTATCACCATCCTCGTAATTTTATAATCAGAATTCAACTCAAAGTGGCGGTGGTAATCCATGTGAAGAATCATCATCCTGATATTTTCTGGTCATTTTGCCAACTATGGATTCCAGCACATCATGCCTATAACTCAGGTCACCCAAATCTCTAGGCCATCACTCCATTGCTAGCAGCATATGTTCACCTTGCATGAATGATTGTGTTATGATCTTATTCCTTATTGAGTGTAGAGTCTTCTGCTTCAAAATCCCTATCAATAGGCAATCTCTGAATTCATCAAAGAACCCATGCTCCATCATATCTAAACCTGAAGCAATCCCAATCCTTTTACATCTCTAAGATATCATTCTTACTTGTCTAATCAGTCCTTCACCCAACAAAGACCTCACACAAGCTTCCTCAGGGGTGAGTCGACATTCAAAACTTCAAACTCATTGCCATCTATCTTAAATCAATAAATTTGCATCATATTCAACCCATCTTTCTCGCACAGGCTATGACCAATATCTTTAATGATCCCTTTTAAATTTAGTTTGATACTCAGCTGCAAATCTTGCCCAACTTGGCAAATAAAATGATCACTTCTAATCAATGTGACATTTGACCCTCCATTTGTGCTTGCGAACCCATAAAATCATGACAAATCATCACCATATCATCTCTTAACCCGACGTTGTTAGTGGCCACACTGTAGGTCTTCCAAATCAGTCCAGGACATGTGGAATCATCTCATGATGCTGTGGTCCATAACCTTCTTGAAACTTCTATCATGGGGATATGGGGGCCATCAGATATGTTCACACTTTATCGCTTCAATATAGTGCCTGTTAACCTTTTTAAAATTAAAAATCGGGCACCTTTTCGCTTTGAACATAACATCACCATTCATCTTGAACATGTGATAATTGATGGGACCATCAGTAAATTGGTCTCTACCGCTTGAGAACTGGTAACACAAGGTTTCAATAAGTCACACCGCTAGCTCACCCCTTCTCCGTCGAAGACACGTGGCATCATCTTGTGATGTCGTGATCTTTATCTTCACTGTACTTTCAACCACGGGGATGCGCAGACCATTAGATCTATCTTGTTTTTATCAACCGACCAAAACACTTAGGAATTTTGGACTTAGGAAAAAAGCGAGTGTGGGCACAAATATCAAATGAGACTGACTATGAGGAAAATTTCACACGACATAGGAAAATCATTTCTAAAACAAGTCTAACACAACTTAATGCTTAGGACATAAAATGGCCCCGCCAACATAATACAACCCTTAGCCTTAAGTGGGAAAAAGTAACAACGAGATATATCATTGCTAGGGTTTTCTCTTCACAAGGATTAGGAAAATTTGATGAACCCTAAACCCTAGACAGTGAAACTTGACAGAGGACAGAATAAAACCAGAATGATCAATATTTAAGCTCAAAACTGAAAATTCTCATGCAATCAATTTTCAGGGCTATCACAGTCGAACAAATGGCCTCTTCTACCAGTGAACAAAGTGAGAACATGGCAACAACACATGTCAAGTATCTTAGTCTCAAAAATCAAAAAAAAAAAGAAAAAGTGTTATGATGGCGAAAACCACACTGTGGCGGTGTTAGAATCAAAAATAGTAAATATATAGGATGTACCTAATGGTGAAAACCTTTCTGAGGTACCTAAAGGTGAGATACTTGATATTTTTCCTAATCACTTTCAAGAGCAATCATCAGTGCTGATTGAACCTACACAACTAGTAAATATTGGAACGGAAGAAGCTCAACAAACCATACATGTAGCTCAATCCTTATCTATAGAAGAATTGAAAGAATTTGTTGATTTCTTCACAGAAAAAAAGATCAAATTTGCATGGACATATACTGATATGCCACATTTGGATCCTGACCTCATAATTCATCATCTTTCTATATCTCATAGAGTTAAACCTGTCAAGCAAAAACTCTAAAAAATGCATCCTCATGTGGCATTGCTTGTTAAGGCTAAGTTAGAAAAATTACTAAAAGTTGGATTCAGTAGAGCAATTGATTATGCTGAGTGGATATCTAATATTGTACCTATTTCCAAACCTGACAAATCAGTGTGTTTGCATCGATTTTAGAGATTTAAACAAAACATGTCCAAAAGATGATTTTCCACTACCCAACATAGACTTGATAGTGGACACGACTATTAGTTATGAAATGTACTCTCTGATGGATGGTTTTTCCTGATACAATCAGATCAAAATTGCACTTGAGGATCAAGAGAAAACAACGTTCACCTATGCATGGGGAACTTTCTGCTAAAATGTAATGCCCTTTGGCTTAAATTATGTAGGCGCCACTTATCAAAGAGCTGTAACAATAATTTTTCATGATATGATGCACAAAAACATGGAGGACTATATTGATGATACTCTACTCAAATCTATGAAAAGATCAACACATCTCTCAGAACTAGGTCCAATCTTAGATAGGATGGAAAAAATTGAACTCAGATTAAATCCCAAGAAATGTGCATTTGGAGTCACATCTGGCAAGCTCCTAAGATACATTGTTTCAGCGAAAGGAATTGAAGTGGACCCAGAAAAAGTTAAAGCTATCATGGACATGCCACCTCCAAAGAATGTCAGTCAAATGAGGACTCTACAAGGGTGGCTCCAATCAATAAGATTCTTCATCTCTCAGCTCGCAGATAAATCTCAACCATTCACAAAAGCTTTACGGAATGGAGTTACCTACAACTAGGATGAAGACTGTGAACATCATCTAAAGAAAATCAAGGAATATCTTTCTAATCCACCTATCTTAATGCTACCGATTCTAAGCAAACCCTTGACACTCTACATATCAGCTACTAATACATCACTAGGGGCACTTTTGGCTCAACAAGATGAGAATAAAAATGAAAGAGCTATATATTATATTAGCTGGACGTTGGTGTCCTATTATATGAACTATACTATTATTGAGAAAGCTTTTCTGGCATTGGTCTTTGCATCACAAAAATGAGGACATTACATGCTAGCACATTCTATCAAACTGGTGGCTAAGATAGATCTGCTCAAATACCTTCTCAACAAGGTAACACTTACTAGGAGATTGGCTAAGTGAGTTATGATACTTACAGAATTTGACATTGAATGTATAGAAAATAAAGCTATCAAAGGACAAGTCATTGCAAATCAACTTGTTGATGCTCCACTTGAAGACAATCAACCTTTGCACATAGAATTCCCAGATGAATCCATAATGCACCTTACTCAGCGATTTTGGAAAATGTTCTTTGATGGGTCTTTTACTCAACAAGGTTCTGATGCTAGAATTATTTTTATCACTCCTCAAAGATACTCAATCCCAAAGGCATACAAGATCCTCTTTCCTTGTACAAACAATATTGCAGAATATGAAGCCTTGGTAAATGGAATCAAGTTAGTTATTGAAATGAAAGTTGTTGAGTTATACATCTATGGTGACTCTCAGCTAATAATCAACCAGATCAATGATATATATCAAACTTGGGATGAAAAACTGATTCCCTACAAAAGAATGGTTGATGACTTTAAGAAATACTTTACCTTTGTATCATTTCAACAGATTCCTAGATCAGCAAACAAAGCAGCCGATGCTATGGCTACATTGGCATCTATACCACGGCTACAAAAATTTGAGTATCACTATGAATTCCTGGTGGAAGAGCTTCATTATCCTGCTTATGATTCCCTTGAGTCCTAGATGGTCTGTTCTATCATTGGACATGACTCATATTGCTATAGTCATATCTACTCTTACTTTCATGACCAAATTATCTCTGATAACCTTACTCGTAATAAAAAAAGAAACCTGATCTAAAACGCTTCACAGTATGTCATTATTGATAACAATTTGTATAGGGGAGGTTTGTATAGTAATTTTCTTAGGTGTCTAGAACCTGAAGAGTCCCAACATGCATTATCTGAAGTCCATGAAGGTATTTGTGGATCTCAATCAAACAGTCTAACTTTATCTCAGAAACTGCTTAGGTATGGCTACTATTGGCCAGATATGGAAAAAGATGCTATAAAATTTGCTAGAACTTGTGAGAAATGTTAGCTACATGGGCATCTCATACATTTTCCAGCAAGGGAGCTAATATCTTTTATCACACATTGGCCTGTTTAGCAATGGGTATTTGATCTCATCAGGCAAATCTATCCTACATCCTCTAATAGACACAAGTTTATCATATCTGCAACTGAATACTTCAGCAAGTGGGTTGAAGTGGTTCCGCTAATCAAAGAAACCGGAAAACATGTAGCTATGTTTATTCTTACCTATATCATCTGCAGGTATGGAATACCTTCTTTGATTGTGACTGACAATGGAGGGTAGTTCAAAAACAAGGATCTAGATGAGCTCTGTGAAAAGTTAAAAATCAAACAACATTGGTCTTCTATATATTACCCTCAAGGTAACGGCTAGCCTAAAGCATCTAATAAAAATATGCTAACTATCTTGCACAGAACGATCAACAAATCTGGAAAGGATTGGCATCTACAACTCAATCCGACACTGTGGGCTTATCAAACAAGCATCAGAATACCTATAGGAGCTACACCTTTTGCTTTGGTATATGGGGTTGAAGTAGTCTTGCCTATAGAGGTGGAAATACCTTCTTTGAGAGTTTCTCTGTAAGGTCTTGTCACTGATGAAGATCACATAATAACTAGATTGCAAGAACTCGAATTGCTAGATGAACATCAACAAGTGGCATTTGATCATCTGAGAGCTTATCAAAAATTAATGTCTAGAGGTTATAACAAGAAAGTTCGACATAGAGAATTTCAGGTTGGTGACCTTGTCTTAAGAGAGAATCCTAAAAATCAACAGTTTCGAGAACAAAAGGGGAAGTTTGAACCCAACTGGCTGGGTCCCTACATTGTTACTATAGCCTTTGGCTCTGGCGCTTATCAACTCTCAACATCAGAAGGAGAACAGCTCTGTGAACTGATCAACACCATCCACTTGAAGAAATTCTACACCTAGAATTCTCTTCTCCAACAATCTGTATAGCTAAAAAGTCCTAAAGAAATTCTAAAAATTAGAAAAAAGTCCTGAAGAAATTCTAAAAATTAGAAAAAGTCCTGAAGAAATCCTAAAAATCAGAAAAAGTCTTGAAAAAATAAAAAAATAAAGAGAAAAGAGAAAATAACAAAAAAATCAAAATATGACAGAAAAATGCTTTGGTGAAAACTTGGTAAACATGTACCTTGGTAGTAAAAAAAAAAAAAGAATCTTTGACAAGCAGGTGAAAACCTGGTAAACAGGTGCCTCTTGTACTGAAATGCTCCATCTATCAACATAAATTTGACATTTCTTTCTTTATTTCCCTCTTTTTTGCATCTTCTCTTTAGCTTGTATATATCCTTCAATCTCTTTCGTGACACCTTGGTTCTTCTTGGAACCCTCATGGCTTGAAACCGATCAATGTCCTAGTCTTAGGTTAATCGATCGATCAATTTAATTGTACTAAGTAGTTCAACCAAGTCATCTTTCTGTCGGTAGTACCAGGTCATCCACTATGAGTCAGTCACCTATCTCCTATCCACTACAGACTTTTACCACTGAATAAACACATAATGTAAGAACACTGAAAACAATCACTGAAAACTGTTTGAGCTCTGATTGAAACTTTCTTTGAATGCTAACTTGGTTTTCAATTATTGTTCCCTCTGAGCAACTCAAGGACATCTATCTTGACTAAGAGGAGAAAGGACTGGGGGCATGATACTTTTCTTTGTTTTATGCTTGTAGGAATGATTCTGATGATCTGAAAAAATCTCATAAGTTGGGTGTCTGTGATAAGTGCTTTCACATCAAGGTGAACTCACCACACATACCTCAACTTCGTTTATTTGTATGCTACAGGGAGGTTGGAATCATTTCATTATCTGTTTTGAGTAACTTTATTTATCTTGCAATCAGGATACATGCTTAATCTATCCTAGGATATGAACGATACAAGGGTCATTGCAAACAAGATAATCAATATTGCATATAACAAGGAAGGAACTCTGCTTTGTCTGGTGTGTTTGCATACATGCAACATTAAGGTCATCCTAGCTCTTTATGCCTTGATGCTTGTGTTTGCTTGCTATATTAAAAAGGATGTGACATTTATGTCAACCTGACTCTTCGTGCTTTGATGCTTATGTTTATTCCTACATTTCCGCTCAGTGATAATAAAAAGCAAATTAAGATCCAGTGACTTAGTTTTAGGTGGCATTCATTCTTAATTTTGTGCATTACAAGTGATTTCAGCATTTAATACAACTTATCTCTTTGTTCTTTGAATGAGAGCCTGACTTCAAAACAATTATCATTTCTTCACCAAGTGGTCAACTGACTTTATCGACACGATTGAGTTCTTGAGCATCAAAATCTAAAATCTTAAATGAAATGTTACCTGCATTCAGGAGCATATCATATATAGATCCATAAGCTCATTAAACATTCATTTTCATTCATATTATTACATGGAAAAATATATATATATATACATTTACATCATTAGCTCCTAATTTTTTATCATTTATTGCATATGAAAATGACACAACAACATCCATATTCATCTACATTACATACATACTGAAAATAAATGCATTCATTTAGAACGTGATGTAGAAAAATTCATATGGAAGGACATCTCACAAAACATGTCATATAACTCAACACAAGAACAATGAGATTGAATCATGTGTCATATATATCTCATCAAAATATCAATGTCAAAGGGGTGCAAATGGTATCAACTATCATAAATAATGTCTATCAGGTCAAGAATCACATAAACTACAATAATGGGGTATAAAACATCACACAGAGCCTATAAAAATCTAGCTTTGGCCCTCTCCCTCATCGCCTGGTGGAGGAGGAGGTGCCTATAGAACATCAAACTATCAAGGTGCCTGTGCTCCCTCTGATCTAGCCATATACTGTGAGTAAGGAGCCACCCCTTTGTCTGCTGGCATTGTTGCACTGTATGCTGCCACATAATACACTGCTCGGCTAGACTGATGCAAAACCTCATGCTGGGAGGTAGCTAACTCTCCTCATAATCTCCCACTTCCTGATCACGCTCTACAACCTGGGTCTGCATGACTGCCAGCTGTGTCTGGAGAGTCCTCACCTTCCCTCTAAGAATACAGATCATATCCGATGGTGTCTGTCCCTGAGGTATCTCCTCCTCTCCTCCCTCAACCAGCTCATCCCTCTACTGTCACACCTGTCGAGGGGAAGATCTCTCTCCCATCTCCCCCTCACCACCAATACCACCTCTAGCCCCTACACCCAGAGCTCCACCTCCCTCATCTCTGACTATGCCCAATGAACCACCATCTCCCCTCCTCCACTGTTGACCAGTCACTGGTTCCCTACTTCTACTTGCACTCGGATCACCTCCTGTCTGCCTAGGTGGATCTACTCTCTATCCTTGTACCTAAGCCGGTCCCTATGCTTGAGCTGGTACGTCCTCTCCACCCTCATCAATCTTAGGCACTCGCTCTCCTAGATCTATAAACCATGGGAATGGATGTCTCAAGGACTCATCCTTGTACTCTGGGGTCACCCCTGCATCAGCAATATCCTCTAAATAATCCTAGCATTGTGTTTGGAGGCCTATCATCTTTTATACTGCTAGGGCGTAAGATAAATTTGCCCCCCATCCCTTCCTCTCCTCATCCCTAACCCAAGCGTAAGCAGTAAACTCCTCAAAAATGGCTTGTACTCACCCGTACTGCCTCATCACTCGACTAACAACAAACTGCTCAATAACCATTTGCGATCTCCCAATTAGTGGGTGTGTCATAAACATCAATCTTTGCTCACATCTCTAGTCATCCCACTCCTCTAAACCCCTGTAAGGCTTCTAGATAACTGCAATCAAGTCATCCAACTGAGATCTTCAGAAACATGTCTTCCCCAAGTGGGGTTACGTCAAATAACCTGAATATTGACACATGATGGGCTGATGTGGCTCTCTCTAATAATCAACCATTGGCCTGCAAACTGAGATATGCTCCCATGCCCATATCTATAGTACAAGAACCCCAACAAGCATGCTCTTTGCATCTCTATATGTGATCTAGTGCATCTCATGGTACATGTGTGCTAACAAGAAAAATCCCCAACCTAATCTCCTCAGATGAGAAACTAACATCTCCAATATCCTCCCCCAACCACACAAGAATCCTTGATGTCCTTTGTCAGGCATAACAAAACATCCTATCAGTCTAGCCAACACACAATCAATGAGAAATCTCCCTCCATATCTACTCATCATGTCATCTCGTGAAATGGATTGCACTATAAGATTGTCATCCAATAATGCCCTGCATAATGTTGTAATCCCCACCCGAGGAGAAGAATCATAGTCCACTCTACCACCTAAAAAAGGAATCCTTAGAATCCTATATACATCCTCAGGAGCAATCGTCATATCCTCGATAGGTAGGTGAAATGTGTTATGCTTTGAATGGAATCTCTCACCTAATGCACTCAGCAATCTATGATTCACATGAATATCTGGCATCTGCAATAAGTGTGCAAAACTACATGCATCAATATGAGCCCTCTAAGCATTTGAGAGCTACCGAACTAATCTCATGGTAAGCAGATAGGTACATCGAAACTGTATGTCCGATAAGCTAACCTGCAAAATTAAACGAAAACTCATTAGTACACAATACAAATTATGTTAGAAAGCTGTCAAAAGTGTCCATGAATCCAACTAATCAATCATGGAAATCAAAATTTCAAGTTTCGATGCTAAAAAAGGCTCATTTTTATTTTAAATGGGTAAACACAGAGGGGCATCAACTCATATGAGTAACCTATCCAATACGCGTAACTAAACATTGCAAAATGACTAAACAAACCCTGATGAAATGTCCCATATGAGTCGAGGGCACACATCGAATGAGAAAACAAATGACTTTAGATGAGTAAACACTATTTAATAGATACTCATATGACAAACCGTACTTGGCAGTACAATGAAACGACAAGACACGAGCTAAAACAAAATTTAAAACGAGAAATTCATGCAAAAATTTACAAATTCAGAAATTTAAGAAGCTCAAGATTGATCACTTATCACATGGGGATACTTCGTAGGTCGATTATGTCATCTTTACAGCTCAAATTGATGGGTATGCTCAAGAATTTCCATTTTGCTCCAGAGAAGGTTTTTGAATTTTTAAACTTTGAGAAGTGAAAATGAAATGAAATGACCCTTTTCACCTCTTATATAGAAAAGGGTAATTTTTCAACTTGCTCCACGGATGTGAAAATTATACCCTTGACTAAATTGACTATCCTAAGTCCATTTTCGGGATCGAAATCAAAATTTGAGATCATTTTTCTAATCAAAATCTCACAACGTTGACCACTTGGTACTTTTGTCTTCAGATCACTTTTTCTCATCATTTTTCTCTCAAATCACTTCTAATTTCAAATTAAATCTTCAATACATCTTCATGCTTAGATTATCATCGTTAAATCTTTTTATCCTTTCAATTTCCTAAAATAATTGTAACCTCGCCATCTTTCGATTTCTCTCCTGATGGGGCATGCTCATTACATCATCATTATCAACGATTGCATCATCAAAAGTCGAGCAGAAAATCTTTTAATAAAAAATTAATCAAACAAAACCTTATTGTTCTTCAAAATTGAATCAATCTCTTGGGGCATATTAGTTTCATCGCATCAAATCAAGCTTATATTGTCTTCATCTGAATTGCGCTTAATTCAAGTCAGTGTTTAGTTTCATCGCTTCAAATCAAGCTGGACATTTTTCTTTTCTCAATCAGTTCTAGTTCAATCAAGTTCAGAATCGGTTTCATCTCTTCATCTAGTTCAATCAAGCTCTAGATCGATACTCATTTCTTGATCCATCAAGTTCAAGATCAGTATCTCGCTCTTTGCCAATCCTAGTTCAATCAAGTTTGGGATCAATATTGCTTTAATCAACCTGTTTAGTTTCATCGCTTCAAATCAAGCTGAACATCTTGCTCTTTATCGGTTTGTGATCCATCAAGTTCAGAACTGACAGTCTATTTGATATTAAATTTTCTTTGAATCAATGTGTTGCTTGCACATCAATTCAAAGAGGGGCAAATGTAAGACCCTAAAAATGGTCACCTAAATCATGGGCCCTTAATCTTGCCTACATCACCAAGATCCTAACCAAAGGCAAATTAAATCAATCATGAGTACCTAATTAATTAATTCTCAGTCATCAATGTCACATGACAAATAAATTATTCTATATTAATTAAATAGTCATTTAATTAATTAAGCATTCCAAGTAAATCATTTTAATCAATTATGCTATTTATTTAATTAAATATCCTAGCATATTTAATTAATAAATCAATTTGCCATTAAATCATTAAAATAAAAATTGAAAAAAGAATTAAAATTGAGAAAATAAAAAAAAAATGGAATTAAACTGAAAAATCTCAGAAAAACAATTAAATCAATTAAATCAATTAAATATCAAAATTGAATAAAATATGAAATAAGTCATTTTTTTTCTGATTTTATCTTAAAATTAGTTCAATTTCCTTTAAAGTTGAGAAAAACAGGTAATCACATCAATTCACCTGGATTGTACTTCCTCTTGGAGAATCTTTGTCATTCATCATTGATTGATCTTGACCGTTGGTCTCTCTCTAGATTTTTTATAAATTCAGGCTCTCATCTCTCATAGAAAAAAAACCTGGAGATTATCATTATTATTCTATTTTTGCTCTAGGTCTATTGAGATTTTAGTGCATTGAGAATATTGCATATTAGTTATTGCATATTTGTTAAATCATCTAGCTTAATGTTCATTCATAGCTTAATCATGTTATCCTAATATTCATTAATCTTTCATATCTTGCATCCATTTAGCTTAATTTCGTGCTCATATAGATTAAATCCTTCATTTAGGTGTCATCTAGTCACTAGTGTTGCATATAGAAATTTGAGAGCAAAACTAAACCCACATCTACTAGAAGGCAATAGGTCACTTTGTAATGGTTTCATTATTAATTGATTACTAATTTACTAACCATGAATCTAATGACTTAATCGAAGTGTTGTCTATTCAGATACATATACATATCCACTTTTCACACACACAACAAGTACTTCAGGGGATTGATCTTAGCTATGAGATTTTTCTTGTGAGTGAGCATGTAGTGTCACAATTTCTGCAAGGCAAAAACTACTACAAGACATACATGCTCGATAGGAGTGTAATATAACTCATATCCCACTAATGTGCGACTGATATAATAGAGGACTCTTTCTTTTCCTTCATAACCTTGTTGTACTAAAAGTACCCCTAGTGTTGTTGTTGTTGTTGATATGTAAAGAAGTAGGGGCTTTCCTTCAATTAGTGGCATGAGAACAGGAGGATTCATAAGATAGTCTTTGTGTATTTGAAAAGATTATTGACACTTATCATCCCATATTAAAATTTAATATTCTTGTGTAGCAAATATGTAAATTGATGGAACTTATTTGCAAGTTGAGAAATGAATCTTTGGATTAACTAAACTTCCCTTATAATGATCTTAGCTAATTGATGTTCTTTGGCAGAGATATTTTTAGAATAGAATTGAATTTTGTTGGATCAGCTTCAATACCTCATTGTGACACAATGTAT
Organism: Cryptomeria japonica; assembly: GCF_030272615.1. NCBI lineage: Eukaryota > Viridiplantae > Streptophyta > Pinopsida > Cupressales > Cupressaceae > Cryptomeria > Cryptomeria japonica. The sequence continues at coordinate 604,206,241 of NC_081410.1, forward strand.
CATAGGAGTTTCCTAGAGGTTACCCTAAAGACACATTTTTTGGGATTTAATCATGCTTTGTACTTCTCTAGTAGAGTGGATTTTTTTTCTAGGACAATGAAATGACTTTCTCTTGTGAGTGATTTTCCAAGAGGTCATCCACATAGTCTTCCATTAAAGTATGCATCATTTCATGAAAGATTATGGTCATATCTCTCTAATAGGTAGAACTGGCATACCTTAGGCCAAAAGGAATGTCATTCTAACAAAAGGTTCCCCAAGGACATGTGGAAACAGTCATGTGTTGGTCAATGGGTGTGATCCTTATCTGATTATAGTATGATAATCCATCCATGAGTGATAATATTGGGTGTCTAGCTATAGGATCAACAATTAAGTCTATGTTGGGTAGTGAAAACTCATCCTTAGGACAAGATTTTTTTATATATGTAAAGTTTGTACATAAATTCATATAGAGCCATCTGATTTGACCACATGTACAAGATTTTAAATCTATTCAACGAAATCAATAGGTCTAATGAAACCAACATCTAGTAGTTTCTCAAGCTCAACTTTGACTAAAAGTGCCACTTGTGGATGCATTTTTCTTAACTTGTTTTTATTGGTTGTGCACCTAGTACTATTGTTATATGATGCATGACGAGACCAGTATCTAAGCCAGACATATCGATATATTACCATGTAAAATTGATCTCACGTTCTTTGAAAAATTTGACAAAATTGGGATGCTCTTGTTCTATCAATGATATTGCAAGATAGATGTTATGCAAATCTTCTTTAGTCCCAAGATTAGTTTATATTGCCCCTTTTACCAATATAGGTGATCTCTCATGATATTATTGTTAGGATAACCGATGAACAACTGAGAGGGGGGGGGTGAATCAGTTGTAAATAGATTATAACTTTTAATCCACAATATAACCTTAAACAAATTAAGTACTGTACAGACAGATGCTGGTAGGAACAAATACTAGTAAGCAATACAACTTAACAATTAACCAGATAATCAATGCAAAGAAACCATACCACATAACAACATGATATGTATGCAGAAAACCCGAAAAGGGAAAAACCATGGTGGGAAGCCTACCCACAATCAAATGATACTTCTGCAGAAAGTATGTGTTACAATGAGGGGCCTCCACTTGCATGAAGGCACACTACCTAGAGCATACTCCTCATTACAAAAGGAGTCTCACTGACTATAGAGAGACTACAACCTTCTCAAGATAAATGGAAAATAATCCAATATAGTGAACTACTAGAAATAGCATCTACTATGCCTGATTACAGTCTTAGTTAAGCTCAATGCTAGAGGACTAAATCCTCTTCTGAAACCAATCCGATCACCAATGATCAATCAACTCCTCTGCCTAATGATATTAGAATATTCGCACATTACATTCCTTGACCATGACCTTTCCAATAACCATGATAATTTACAAAGAGTTTCTACCTCGTATTTATATAATCCCTAAGGCCTAAACCAATTAGGTCGGCCACCTAAAGATATTACAATAATATCATTATATAATTCCTTATTACAATGATATGCCATGTCAGCTTAAGATCAAAACAATTATAACAAATCCATAAGACATTTCAAAACATCCTGGTAACATGTAGAGTACATGCTAGCATGATACCGGTCTATAACCTAGATATGTACCAGACCTATTTTGGGTCCACCATGCCAAAGAAATGTCTTCAAGAATTTGAAGCACGATCAAAAAACATCTTCAACATCCTAAAATCCTCAAAGAAGCTACACCAACACCAATTGTGCATCCTGTCATGATTCCTTAATGAAAGCTCCATCGGTAAATCCTTAAACTAATGTCGTTAAGGGTTTACCAATGTGTATGATAACATCCAATTATCAAGCCAATACCAACTAACCAAAACATGCTTATGGAGCATATAACACATGAAATCCAATATACTTTACTGATCCAAACATGTCGGAAATGCCAACTAGATAATCTCTTTTGCCGGTAACACTAGATCTTATACCGGTAATCTATCTGCCAACAACCATCCATATCAATCAGTGTAAGTTTTTCTGCCGGTAACAGTTAGTGTTGACATCAATGACAAAACATCAATGCCACACATAATCAATTCACCCATAATGCTAACAACCTACCCCTTTGGCATTAAGCGCAACACGAGATGTGAAAAACATCTAAGTACCAAGAAATGCCAAACAAGTCTCCCCCTATGGAAGACAACCAACAATCAAGAGCTCTCCCCCAGTGAATGATATCTCTATAAGACTCTGAACAAATCTCTCTCCCCAATGTATACAACTTTTCTTTTATTTTCACATCAATATCTCTCCCCCTTTGACATCAATGCCAAAAACCTGACAAAAATATCAAAGAAATGATATAAACCTCTAAGTCTCAAAGCTGACTACTCCCCCTGAGTAGTAGCACCACTCATTAGTGCTGGAATGGATAATGTTCTTGATAATGCATATTAGACTGATGACAAACTTCATCAATCAAGTCTCTTCCGGAGGGGCAAAAACCCCTAACCTGTCTCTCAAGTATTCAAATGATTCCTTAGATAACGGATTAGTGAATATGTCTCCAATCTATTCTTTAGTGTTCACATAAACAAATTTGACTTCCTTTGCTTCTAATGAATACTAAGAGTGGGGGGGGGTGAATTAGTATGCCAAAAACTACTGTACTTAAACACTTTACTAGTCTAGCAGTAAATCGGTAAAACAGTTTAGCAAACAAACTGGTTAGCACACATACAAACCAAATAGAAAATAATGCATTCACCCATAGAAGCACAATCACCATAACACAAGATATTTTGACATGGAAACCCAAATGGGAAAAACCATGGTGAGATGAAACTCATGAGTAAATATCTGTAGAATAGGAACGAGACCGCTTAAGGTCAGATTGGTTAAGGTCATACAATGTTCTTTACCAGAACAAATCCTGTTAGGAATCTCAATCTCTATTAGGAGATAAGTCTAATTAAAGACTACCTTGCTAGAGGATTTACAAAAGGCTTTTTGGGCCTACCCGGTTAAGGGCTTCAGAATTGTCGAAGATGTGAGTAATCAACAAGTGAGTGATCTAGAAAATAGCATAGATTGCTTGGTTAGATCCTTGATAGCTCATTCCTAATGCATTCCAGCATTACTTCAGTCTTCAACACATTCACACTCTACCTTCTCTCACAAACCTGAACTTCTCTTCTATAATCACACTTACAAAAACTCATCAACCACCTTAAACCTTAGCAACACCACAAAACCCTAGTCATGATGTCCTTATAAAGGAATCTGATTTTATGTCGGTCCAATAGGATTACAATACAATTTCCTAGGTTCAATGCATCTGGACAATTTTGGTAACATGACACAAATGCACCACCAAAGTGTCGGCACTACCAAACAATTGGTGGATGGTAACTCGTCACAAAATGCTAGTTGGTAACTCATCATAGAGTATTACCAGTTCAAACAAAATACCGATTTAAGCAAAATACTGGTTGCCGGTTTGACAAAATGAAGACTGGGAAATATGAGTTGTGCCACTTTGTTCCTTCGTACCGCTTGCAATCCTCAAACTACTTGGGGTCTTCATACCGCTTGAGACCGGCAAACACTTTTTGCAAAACACCGATAGTCTAAAGACTATAATACATCATACAGGTTGGAACAAATACCGGTTGAGCTTTAACTCATACATACAAAAAGTGATCTCAAATCAAGTGTGTGTCCATCAATGATAATCACAGCATCAATCATCAAAAATGCCAACAATCTCCCCCTTTGGCATTGATGGAAACACTCAGGAAAATTTTGACATCTAAGTGTTTTACAACAACAAAAATGCCATAATCAAAATTACTCCCCCTAAGCATATACACTATCCCTTTTGCAAAATATACAATATATACTACTCCTTAACAAAAATAACATGAAAGTATACATAGTATGCATCAAAATTTAAATACCAGTATACTTCTCCCCCTTTGCCAACAATCACAAAGTATAGATGAATAACCCCTGTTCCTTTAGCATTAATAACTGATTTAAAGAGTTTATGACAATAAAGAGTGAAACTTGTCAAAAACTGATTTAAAGTCCTGCATAAATGTCTTCATGGATAAAGACCATGATTCAAGCAATGAGGTAGCAACCTCATGCTCCCTTTGCATCTGATAAACCTACTACTCCATGGCATCCATGGTACTCATCTCTTGAGTAACTATTAGGGCATCTATATTGAGGTAGCATTTCTGGAGAATTTGCAGTCTTGGTAGTAGGACCAGTTGAAGTTCCTGCAAATTACATGTTCGGTTTCTTATCTCTGCCTCTAGTCTTGCAGACTGAAGTTGAAACCGGTGAGCAGTTTGTCCATATGTGGAGAAGGAGTCATATGACATCTTGAAGGTGCTAATAAATGATTGCATATCAGTTTGTAGTTTGTGCTTCTGAGTGAGCACATCATCACAGAATAAATGAGGTTGACAAATCTTGCTTAGCAGTAGATTTCCCTCATCCATTTCATCTCTAATGTCCTTCAGTGCCTTCTGAAGATCAGACCAGAGCTCTGTTAACTTTCTCACCAAGGCAGTGTCTAGAGCCTTTTGATGTTCCTTCTTGGCTTTTGCTTCTACAACCTCTTCTAGGCTTTGCACCTGATCTTCTACAACTATGCATAGGAGCTTCAATTATGCAAGCAAAGAATCGGTACTAGGAAGGTTCATACTGGGTATCAAACCGGTAAGAGTGTCCATCGCAGCTTGGATCACATCTTGCTCCTTTTTCCTCCTTATCACTTCTAGGCGTTCTTGAGAAACCTTAATGCTCTGCAGCAACTTTGATTCATTTGCAGACTAGAGGTCAATGGGACTAGTAATGTCAACCGGTTTAGCCTAACTACCGGTTGCCATTGGGGTCTCCACCTGTGTGCTCTTTACCGCTGCTTCCTTGTCCTTGACTTTTTGCTTATCTTCTTGAGCCTTCCTCTACTCCTCTTCCTCTTTCTTTCTTTTCTCTTCTTCTTGTCTCTTCTCTTCATCTTTTCACTTCATCTCTTCTTCATCCTTCTTCTTCTCCTCTTCCTTCTTCCTCTTCTCCTCTTCCTGTTTCTTCTCTTCCTCTTTCTGCTTCTCCTCTTCTTTCTTTTCATCTTCCTTCTTCTTCTTCTCTTCCTCTTGTTTCTTATTTTCCTCTTCTCTGCTCTTCTTCTCCTCTTCTTTTCTCTTATCCTCTTCCTCTTTCTTCTTTTTCTCCTCTTTTCTCTTATCTTCTTCATCTGCCCGTTTCTTCTTTTTTGCTTCTTGTTGCTTCTTTTCTTCTTCTGCCTACTTCTCCTGTCCTGTTCCTTCTGATGGTGTACCCTGTGTAACTTTTTCACCATCTAAGGCATCAACGTCAATGGGTTCCATTTTTTTAATGACTGGTTCCCCTTCACTATCATATACTTCATTCGATTTTGTTATTTCTGGTTCTTGCTCAGCCTTCTTGTTGGCTTGACGCACTTCATGAGTATGTACATCAGTCGTCATATGAAGATGAGGGTCTTTTTCAACATCATCAATTCTCCCTTCTAATAACCAGAGTCATCTCCTTCTAGTGAAGAAGAGTCCTTTGTTTTGGTTAATGACTTCAAATAGCTCAGAATTGGATAGGTCAGGAAAGTATTGGGCAAATACTTTCTCCCTTATTTCCTATCCCTTCTCTATGGCAATGCGCCATTTGTTGTCTAAAGAATTATACAAAGAATCCGGTGTCTTAGATCTAATTTTTGAAGGCGATCGATCATTATCACACAAATACTTAATGATTTCTTGTTCAAGTTCTTCCTTTTCATCATCATTGAAGTCATCAAAACAATCAATTAAATCATTCAACAATTTTCTCCTAATATTCTTTATAGTTCTTTGACAATGTGTCAAAGGTTTGTAAGAAGAAATATCAATATTTATCAGTGCAGATGTTGCTGGTTCATTCTTTGTCTTTTTCTTCATTTGCCTAGTCTTCTTAGGTGGTTCTTTTGACATAGTTTCTTCTGAGTCTGGTGTATTTCTTTTTGTCTTCCGCTTCCTCTCAAAGACTTTGGCAGGTGCTGCTTCCAATTTCTTCTTAGCTGGTGACCGCTTGGTCACTTTGGGACTAGCTACAGTAACCGGTGTCGATGCTGAAGGCACTGCCTTTCCTTTCTTTACTGAGGGTTCTACAACCGGTGTAACCCTTTCCAAATAGGTGTCGGTTCTATTCACCTTAGGATCAAGGGGTGAGGTGATTAGGGTAGAAGCATACCCATCTAGCATATCATACATTACCTCATAGCCCATAGGCTCCACTTCTTCCTGTCTGGGCTTAACAACCTCCATTATGCATTCATCCACTTTGATGGTGAAGCGCATGTCTTCCTCATACTTTTTGACTATATCACTAGATATTCTTACCCTTTGGTTCATTTTGCATCTGAACTCATCAAAGTATTTGTTCAGTACTTTCGGATAGCTGGTTCCAACCGCTTGCAGACTTTCCTTGATTTGCTTTGTCACCAGTTAATCAACAGACCACTGAATGTCACCTACTCCTAGAAAGTAGCCTTGGAAGTAAAAGAACAACCCAACTAGTAGTTGTCCAAACTTAAATCTTAGTGCATTGTCCTATTTGATCGAATTAAGATTCAACAGAAGTTGTCTTTGCATACAAGTGCACAGATCAAACGATGCATCTTCCTTGATCATCCTGTAAGCGGCATTTGCTGCTGCAGTAGAGACTGAATTAATTCTACTTGCAGAAAATGTCCAATAACCTATCACCATGCAAGCATACTTGACTAGATCATCCTTGATTGAATTGATGGTTATTCCACATGAGTTGCTCACTGAACCGGTGAGCTTGGACATTTCAGTCTTGTTGACCTTCCTTAGGGCTGGCACTTCCCCTATGTTATAGAAACTGGTGACAGCATGAATCACTTCTAGTGTGATATCATGCATCCACTCTAAGTACATTTTATCACCGTGCACTCTACTTAGAATGATGCAAATGTGATCATCTGAAAATTCTTCAAGAAAATAGACTGCATTGTGAAGTTTCTTCTTTTCTAGAATGCTAAATTTTGGTTTAATCTTCTTATCCTTCCCACAGAACAAACTCAACTGGGAATGGATTACAAGAGACCCTAAGTCTTCAATTTTACAATCAATGTAATCTAAAATGCCTTCCTCCACTATAACTCTAGTGGGTACTAGGGATAGGGCATTGTATTTTGCCTTTCGTTTGATGAAATCTATAGAATCAATAGGTGCACTAGAGCTAGCATATGATGCGAAAGCCATGATAAACAGAGATGTTGTTCTCAAATTGTGATCCCCTTATTATCCCCTTTGATGAGAAATAATAACTCTGTATGTGAATGGAGAAATCAAGGAACAAGAACCTTAGAGCAACATATGACAAGGTTTTAATAACCTTCTACACTTCAAACTTATCCAAAGTTCAAGTGGGTATACCTTATGTGAATACTTTCACACTTTTAAACAAAATCCACAGTAACCATTGTCCAAAAACCAGTGGATCTTATCGCCTTAAACAAAAAAATTGAAAAAATATCGGAAAACTTAGGCTCATTTTCATTGTTGATCCTCAAGAGATTTAGAAAAGAAAACATTAACAGATACCAGTGCCTTATCTAGGCTATAGAGTCATCTATTTTAAAGAAGAACTTCAGAATTAAACATATCCATGCATCTTGATCACTTTGGCTTCTACCAACTCCATACATGTCTGACACGTATAAGAATTCTCCCTTGTTATACTAAACAGTGTTCATCAAATTCAAAGTTCACAACAAATAACCTACTGATAAAGATATTCCTCGCGTATTTAATTCCCCTCCTGAAGAAGAAAGCTAAGAAACATATCTATGAAGACTGTATTACAATCCCTGTTCAATTGAAATAACCCTAAATTACCCAAATGAAACCAGTAAAATATTTGAAAGCATACCAGAAGACAACACAAATTTTAGGCTCAAAGTTAATGGTCTGTATATTTATATTCAATTTGGAAAATCTTACAAAACTCAGATAGTTCTCTATAAACTTTAGAAAAGCCCACATAAATTTCTACAGAGTTTCTTTACAAATTCTTGTGACCCCCTTTTTTGCTAGTCTTGGTATCCATTTATAATAATATGGATGCATACAAGCTTCAGACCTTTTTCAAAAAAAATTGTTACAACTGCAATACTTCTCGAAGGAGCAGTTACAAGTCCTTTTCAACATTTATGGCCTCTTGCGCCTTTTGTTCTATTGCAACCTCTTGTAACTGCTCTGGAGCATCTTCTTTCTGTCCCACATAACTATCCTTCCATTCTTGAAAAACATCATCACTTGGCCAAGCAAAACTAACAACCTTCTGTTTCATGTCTTCTAGCCTTTTCCAAATGACTCTTAAATATCCAATTTCTTTTTCTATGAAACCTTAATGAGATTTCACCTTTTCAATTTCTTCAATTGTTTGGACAAATAAAGATGTGTCATTAGTGTTGAAAATTTTATTGACCCTTTGGGACAAATTGTGGTCCAGCTCCTCTAACCAGGTCTTCTCTTCTTTTAACTGAATTGGACCAATAAAACCTCCTGGAAACAATTCAAATTTGTGATCCAAATATTCTTTTCTATATAGTTGGGCTTTTCTTTTTATAGCTACCCTTTCCTCTGAGAGAATATTCATCTCTTTAATAAACTCACTGGTGGACCTTAGAAGGTCATTCTCCTCTGCATCTGCATGGGATGAACACATGAGCTCCAATTGCTTACCTCTGGGCATCCACTTATTAAGGATTGGTTCCAAAGTGGCCTCATCTTCTCTGAATTTGATCATAACCTCTAGAATCTTCTTCATATTTATGTATACAATGGAGGCCTTGACTGAGTCAACAAACTTCAAAATTGTGGCTTTCACCTTCTCTTTATATTTGTTTGCAAACAAGGCTTGAGCTTGTTTTAACTTTTCCAACTCATGTTGGACAGTCTCAGTTGATTGGAAACCATAAGGCATAGGACAAGGGGGGTATTCTATGATGGGACTAGTAGGAGGAGGTCTTGCTAGAGCGGAGGCTATCATGAGTGTAGAGGATTCACCTAGATGGTGCTGACCTACCAACTAACTCTGGAGTTTACTAATGATGTTGTCCCTGTTGGCTATTCCTTCTTTAGCCTCATTGTAAGCCTTTAAGATACTCTCCAACTTCAATTGAAGATTAACTCTTTCTTGTGCCTCTTTCTCTGCTACTACCACATTAAACTTTGCAGTTTCCAAAACTATGCTTGCAACTTCCACTACCCCTGTATCTTGGACTCTCTTAACAATCATGCCTCCTAAGAGGCTAGAATCTGATGCATTTTTCCTCCTTTTGTTCTCATCCTTTTTTGGTGACCACATGACAATAGCATCATTATCCTTGCTGAAGGTCACTCCTTCCATTGGCTTCATTTCCTTCCTTACTGCATCAAGAACTAAAGCATCAGCTATATCCCATTCAGGGAGAATTAACACACCAACCTTTGCTACCATTTCTCTTCCTTTCTCAGGGGTGATTGTCTTAAAATCCTCCATCATTTCTTGCTTTATTTCTTCTTCTATCTGATTAGCATCTCTAAGAGGCTGTTCACTCTTCTTCTGCTCACATTTGGTCTTGAATTGTTCCATGTTCTGCTTCCACATTAATTGCATGAAAGCCCATGTTGTAATAAAGTTACTGTCAGCTAGGAATTCTTCACTAGATTTCTTAACAGTAAGGTCTAATTCTTTGCCCCTTATCTCACCATCAGTTAAGTTCATTTCAACACTAGGTGGCTCCTCTGGCATCCCCTCTTGGGTCTCCTCATAGGTGTAAGCAATCTCACCTAGACTCCCTAATTGTAATAATTGTTCAGCCACCGCTTGCTCATCTCCAATGTGGATAGGGGACTGAGATGGAAAATATTGAGGTTCATCAGTTTCAACCTCTTTTCCCACTCTTTTCCTTTTAGGGGAATCCTGAATGTCAATGACATCTTCAATTTTCCTTTTTCCTTTTGAAGTGGAAGGCTCACCTGTCACTGGCATCATCACGGTGTACTTTGACTTCTTATGCATTACATAGTCACCAGGTAGGATAGCCTTAGCAAAGGCAAACTTAGCCAAGACCAGCTTAACCCTATCAGGATCATTTTGCATTATAGCCTCCCTTTTTTCTTTTAAGGTCTGCATGAGGTCTTCAAAATAGAGAATCAAGAATTTGATTTTCTCAACAAAAGGGTTGAAGCTAGAAAGAGGGTCATAGATACTATCAAATTGATGGACAAAATCAAGTGCCTTCTTGTATGCAACCCACTTCTCCTTCCTTAATTCCTGCTCATCTAAGCTGAATTCATTTCTAATTAAATCTTTGGGGAACTAAAATTGGTGAGGCCTACCTCTACACACTGCTCTCTTTCTAAACATGCCATTGAAAAAGTTCTCAGGGTCTACACATCTTGAAGCTACAGTTGATAGCCTATATGGCTTAAAGAATTCTTCAAAATATTAACATCCACCTTTAGTGATTACAAAATGATGGGCCATGGTAATAGTTGGGAAAATGGTCCCTTTACCCCTATTGGTCAATTCGGCCTCTTGTACTCCTCCAATCTGTCTCAACACTTCTGCAATCTCTATCTTCAATGGGACCTGATAGGGCGGTAAATAGGGAGTACCTCTAAAACCATACACTCTGAAAACAATAGAAACAGGGTACAAATACATGTCTCCCCAATTGTGAACAATCTTGATATCTTCTGCAAACTCTTTAGGCCTAAGGAATTCCAAAAGAGCCTTAGGAATCCTAGGGTTTTCTGCACATAAAAGAACTCTAATCTTAGATGCAAAACATCTATCAAACTTTAGAAAACTAGCATCCTCTCTATCCCAAGATAGAACAGTGCTCCAAAGTTGCACGGGCATATCCTCTTTATCTTTAACCTTGACCAAATCCATATCTTTTGCAAAATAATCAGCACCTTTGAACAAAAACATGTGCATTAACAGGGAGTACCATCCAAATGGCCTATCCACCTTACCAGTTTTAATCCCTACCAGCCCTGCATGAATAGCATCAGTGAGGTATGGGGCAAAATCAAATGTTATTGCCAGGGAAGGGTTTAGAATTTGGGCAATCATCAGCATATAATGGGTTGGCATATGTTTCTCAGCATCTTCTCCAAATATCTGACATAGTGTCCAATACATACCCTTAGCTCTTAAAGTAAACAAATTTAGGGAAAATGGTTCCATTGTACTGGGGCCTACAACTGTTAACCCTCCTATTTTAACAAAGAATTCTCTCAATGGGCCACTCCTAAGATGATCTCTTTGTGCATTGTAGACTTGAGCTAATGCTTCAAAATAAATAGGCTCAAGATAATTTGAAGCTTCACTAAGCTTGAAAACATTTCTAAACTCATCATCTTTGATTTCAACTAGGGCTGATCCCTTTATATTTCTGATACATCTGGCAGCAGGATCATAATTTTGTGCGATTAGGGTCAACAAATCTACATCCATGAATATACCAGGGACCACAAGTTTTCCTACATCCAGTTCCCATATGCTATTTAAAGGATCTGGGGTATGCCTCTTCCCAAAACCGACTTTGAACAGACTTAGACCTGATATCCCTATTTCGGGGTCCCTTAACCAATTGTCTTTATCATACAGGCCATCCCCAATTTTTAGACGAGGGTTGTTTGGTACTAACTCTTTGGCCTTAGCCCCAACATTGGTGGACATCGTTAACTATTCTTAAAAATCATCACAGATGTTCCTGTCCTGATAATTCACTTTTCCTATCAACTCTCTTCTTGGTGCCATTCTAAATAAGCAACTATACCACTTGAAACTAGCACAGAACTCTAATGAAATAATTCACACAACAATGACTGGAAATAGAGCAGAATTATCAAGAAAAGCACAAAAAACCTGATTATTCACCTGAAAAAGAAACACTCTGCACCAATTGCTCTGCAATAGACTTCGATGAAACAATACTAACAATCCAGTTGATGCAGACTCTAAAGGACAAGTCGGCATTGATTTTTTAGAAATTAACTCTACATGCTTAGGCTATCTTTTTAGAATTGAATTCACCAAATCGAATTCAAAACTGGCTCCAACGGGTCATAACTTCTCTGAGTCTTTCCTCTGTTTCGGTCTTTCACTATTTTGTAGTGCATAAAACCTTTGCACCTTTCTTTCACAAAACAACGCTGGCCGTTAGATTACAAGAACTTACACCATCTTTACCTCCGTTTGATCTCTCTTTGTTAATGTCGGGCCCCACCTTCTTTTGCTATTTCGCGGGCTTTAACACTCATGTACTTTTCTTTCGCGAAGCCACACTAGCCCTTAGATCAAGCTCTAACTGCCCGGCTTTTAACCCTAACCAGGATCGTCAATCTCACTTACTAACCATGCCTCATCTTGATGGCTAATGGTTTTCGCCATTTTGCAGAGGTTAAGAAGCAGGCATCTTCGGGCCACGAAACAATGAGAACCGTTGGATTGACCACGAGATGAATATCTTTTAACAAGCTTCAAACCTTTTAAGTGGGCCCTTTATTCAGAAATCACTTACTCTACTTATTCACCGATTAACAAATGCCACATGGCAGTCGGCCATTACCTCTGGAAGCTCCTTCGGGTTCTGTTCTGAGTCTGCCACATGTTTTGCTTCACTATTCTCCACATAACTGCTGATTGCACCAAGGTGAGCCCTCAATTGCCGTTTAAAACCATGTATGCTGGACAGGTCATCTTTTACTCTACAAAACACACCATCTATCCTTCCATGTCGTGCCCTCATGTGATTTCCACCTGTCTTTCACCATTTTGTGAACATTAATCTTTATTTAGCTTGCGGCCACAAAACCACCTGGATCGTTGGATCAAAATAGACTTGATCAGCTTTTAACTTCGTGCCCTACTTGTCCTTTGGGCCCACCAGCCTTTTTCGCCACTTCGCGATGACTAACTTACTAGCATCTTATCTTCGTGAATCCACGTGGGCTGTCAGATCTTAGGAACTTGCTCGTTGTTTATTTTTTCTATGACCACCTCGCCCAGACCCACTGCGGACTGCCAACTGAACGCCCCATCACTGCTCTGTCATCGCCAGCTGGACCTTCTACTTTTACTACCACCTTTTCGCTGCTTTGTGAAAGGTAGAACACGTGCATCTCCCAGCCATGAATCAATGCGAGCCATTGATCCTTTTCCAACTCCATCACCCTTTAACTAAGGAAGACCGCTTGTCTTTGGGACCCGCCACATGTTTTCGTTGTTTCGCAGAACATATACCATGTGCATCTCGGGCTAGTGAATCAATGCGAGCCGTTGGATCACAATCAAGATGCAATTCTTTTATCTGATGGTCAATCCATCTGGTCACCAAGTTTATTCTTTGATTTACTTAACCTTGAGGCCACGTGTGACTTTCTGATTTGCCACCTAAACCACTTGGACTGCTAATTGGACTGCCATGTCATTTCGCTACCTTGCGAAAGATAAATCCTGAGCACCTTTTGGTCGTGAATCAACATGGGCCGTTGATCATTCTCTAAACCAACCACTCTTTACTCTTTGGAAAACCTGCCTGCTTCTGGGACTCGCCATCTTTTTGCTGCTTCGTGAAAGGTAAACCATTAGCATCTCCTGACTATGAATCAACGTGGGCCATTGGATCAACAAAGAGTTGCATGACACTTACAGGGCCCAGTAAATATTAGAAAAAAGGCAAAGTAAGGCGCATAAATTTGAAGAATTAAGGGGTCGCCTAGGGAAATACCAATGGGGGGACACTTCTCATGACAAATGGACCCATCACTTAAGTGGTAAAAAGTAATGCAAAATTAGAACCAGGTTTTAGTCAGACACCTTGAAGGTTAAAGCTTAAAACCCTTAAACCTTTCCATTGGCTTACAACAAAATAGAGGTAACAAGGCCAATACAAGACTCAAAATTTCAACAAAATTAGCCAATTATGGACCGAGAACATCCATTTTTAAAATAGTGATAACAAGAGAATTTTGAAAAATACCTTCGTAGATTGAAATTTAGGGCTTCACAATTTGAAATTTTCTACACACTCCTTTGGTTGCTGAAATATCTCTTTGCATTCTACACTTCTCCAACAGATGATTGCCTCAGATTCTCCTTTAGGATTTTGATAAATTCTTTGAATCATAGTGTAAATCTTTTTTCTTCGCTCTAAACTTGAAAAAATTCTTCACTCAAAAGATGATAAGTGAGAAATGATTTGAAAATTCCTTTTAAATAGGTTCTCCACCTACCATAATAAATGCTCCACTATTAGGGCGTAAACCCTAATTTTCCTTTTACCATTTCCGATCTTCTACCGACTGACAGGTATCTCATACCGGTTAACGTCTTTTACCAGTGTCAACTGGGGGTTCGAGATATTTCATCGTTTTCTCCCGCTAAGCTTTTTGTAGCTTAGTTTGTCGGTTCCGAAATTTCCACACTAGGTGTAGAAACCGGTTCTTCTTACAACACTCCTGGTTTCTTTTTCCAGGTTTTGTTCATATCCGCTTGAACAGTTTCAATATCAATCTTTCCTTCTAGAGTGACCGGTATGTCATCCAATATGTTCTTTCTTGTTCTGCAAAATCTGGCAATGTGACACGGTTTGTTGTAATGATAGCAGACCATTCCAGGTGCTCTCCATGGTCCATTATTCATGTTACCATTCTTCCTCCTGCATGTTGCAGTAGTGTGACCATGACAATAACAAATCAAATAGTTTTCTCTCCATCCGGTTGCCGCTTGATAGCCACCGCTACTTGACTGATGATTAAAGGTATTAAACTGGTTGGGATTCCGGTTCACAAAAGGTTCCGGACCAACTCCTTGAGTCCTCTAAGGATATCTTCCAGTGTTGTTCATAACAGACCTACATTCAGATGCTCTATGCCCAAAGTTGTTGCATGGATAACAATTACCATTGAAATTATTGGATCTAGGTACATTGTTTATAAAGTAAGGAAAATTATTGTAGGCTTTGCTCCTACACACATTAGCAATATGTCCTTCTTTAAGATAGTTAAAGCAAATAGGTTTGAACGTTTGCTTACCTTTACCTTTGAATGCCGGTTTCTTCTTCGATGCTTCAACATTTGCACCAGAGGTCTCACCTTCCTCATGACCGAAGTAACCAAGTCCATCAATATTCTTGACAAGTTTGGCTGATTCAAGCTTTTGCTCTAGCTTAACAGTACTATTGTTGAACTTAGCAAGTATTTCCTTTGACTCAAAGAGTTCTTTGGAAATAGCAGCATTTGTTTCCATCAGGTTTGCATTCTCAGAGATGGCTATGTTCAGTTCTCCTTGCATGTCTTCCTTTTCCACTTTTCTCGCATGGAGTTGAGCGGTTAGGGCACTGATTTCTTGTTTTAACTTGGAGATCTCATGATCTCTGTCTTTTACAAGATCTTCGACTTTCCTCTAGTTCTCAAGCTCTTAACACATTCAGATAGTTAGTCCTTCCAACTCCTTTCTTACATTGGAATTGGATTCATTTAGCTTTTCTACCTCTTGAATTAGGACTTCCATGCCCGCTTCATCAAAGGAACTATTTTTAGTTAGCTCCATCAGTTTTTTAGCATGTTCTTTCCTTTTTGCCTGAGAGGCCTTATATTTGACCATAAGTTCATCATAGGCTTGCTCAGACTGAGTGAGCCAATGAGTAAGTTCCCTCAGAGTGTATTCCCCCATATCTCTTTCCAAGTGGTTAAACTTATAGAAAGGTTGGCTCTGGTACTAATTGATGAATACTAAGAGGGGGGAGTGAATTAGTATGCCAAAAATTACTACACTTAAACACTTTACTATTCTAGCAGTAAACCGGTAAAACAGTTTAGCAAACAAACCGGTTAGCACAAATGCAAACCAAATAGCAAATAATGCATTCACCCACAGAAGAACAATCACCATAACACAAGAGATTTTGACATGGAAACCCAAATGGGAAAAACCATGGTAAGATGGAACTCACAAGTTACTATCTCCAGAATAGGAACCAGACCGGTTAAGGTCAGACCGGTTAAGGTCATACAATGTTATTTACCAGAACAAACCTTGTTAGAAATCTCAATCTCTGTTAGGAGATAAGTTCGATTAAAGACTACCTTGCTAGAGGATTTTAGATTCATAGATGTGAACCACCTTGTTAGAGGATTTACAAAATGCTTTTTGGGCCTACCCGGTTAAGGGCTTCAGACTTGTCGAAGATGTGAGTAATCAACAAGTGAGTGATCTAGCAAATAGCATAGATTGCTTGGTTAGATCCTTGATAGCTCGTTCCTAATGCATTCCAGCATTACTTCAGTCTTCAATGTTGGTATTTTGGTATTGTTTTATCATTGATGTCAACATCTACTAAACACTTATCAACTCTGGCACTTTGGAGAATCAACAACATTCACTGGCAAGCAAGTGACTCATGCATAGTCACCGGTATTTGGTACACTGGAAAGATATAATGATCACCGACACTTGGAATGATATGGAAAACACTTGGTTATGTTGAAGAAATTGTGTGGACACTTTGTCTTGGAGTTTGGTTTATTGGTACATTAGCATTTGCATAATTGCTATATTGGTAAGGATTAGTGCATGAAACATAAAGACAAAGTTATCCACAACACATAACACCAATATTTGTACATGAAAACCTTGTAAGGGGAAAAACCATGGTGGAAAACCTTACCCACAATCAGATGATACTACTGCAGATAGTAAGTGTACATAAATGGGGTCTGCACATGCAGAAAGGCCAAGCGCCTAGAGCTCACTTCTCAATCACAAAATGGGAGTCACACTAACTATAATTGGATGGTTAAATCCAATAAGAATGTACTACTAAAATTTGCATCTTCATATGCTAGATTTAGTACTAGTGTAGTTCTGATTGTCTTCAAAAAACCTTCCTTCAATCTTCAAATGATGTCTGCGTGTATAGCTCTGCTTATTCTCGCATATACCTTCACACAATCCTTTTTCACATTCCACAATTGATCTTACAAATAAGATCTTATATTTATACCATAACCTAAGTATCTTTTGAAGATTGGTTTTTCTAAAGGTAATGCAGACAACAATTTATACTATAAAGTGACTAATGATGACATCCTGGTTATAGAAGTATTTGTTGAAGATATAATCTTTGGAGGAGAAGATGGATTATGCAAAGAATTTTCTATTAAAATGCAACAAGAATTTGAAATGTCTATGATTGGAGAAATAAAATTCTTTTTAGGATTGAAGATTTCATAGACTGATAAAGGTATATTCTTGGGTCAATCCAAGTACTTAAGAGAGTTACTAAAGAAATTTGGGATGGAGAACTCTAAACCGATAAGTACACCTAGACCACAAATGACAAATTATCACTAAGGGATGAATCTACACCTATTAATCCAACTAGATACAAATCTATGATAGGAGGTTTACTGTATTTGACACAAACCAGACCTGATATTATGAATGCAATATGTATTGTTTCAAGATTTCAAAGTAATCCTAGAGAAAATCATGAATCAACAGTAAAAAGGATTTTTCAGTACTTACAAGGTACTACAAATCTTGGATTATGGTATCCTAGAGATGAAAATTTTGAATTATGTGCATACACAGATGCAAATTGGGCAGGAGATGTGGATGATAGAAAAAGCACCACCGGCAGAGCATTCTTTCTTGGAAACAGACTAGTTTCTTGGTTGAGTAAGAAACAAAGTTGTACATCTTTATCAATAGCAGAATCAGAATATGTTGTAGCAGCAACTAATTGTACACAGGTACTATGGCTCAAGCAAATGTTGAAAGACATAAAGGTAAAATGCAAGGAACCTATTATTATCTATTGTGATAACACTGCAACAATTGATATATCTAAGAATCCGGTATTACATTCCAAAACCAAACATGTTTCTATCAAGCTGAATTTTCTAAGAGAAAATATTGAAGCAAAAGAAATAAAACTGGTTTATGTGAATACCAAATAGCAGATTGTAGATATATTTACTAAACCTCTGCCTAAGGAGACATTTGAATATCTCAGAGATCAGCTTGGGGTCATACCCCCACCGATAGAGACTTAGGAAGTTGATGATTGTCATCAATCGGCATAATTAATAGAGAAATATTTTTTCCGGCTTTGATGGGAAGCTACTTCTCAGGGGGAGTAGTTGGTATACTAAATTGATTTGTATTTTGTATATGAACATGGCTTGGTAAGAAATTTGGCATTTGATGTCAAAGGGGGAGAGATTTGTATGGAAAAACACAAGGAAAACACATGTTGCTCCCAGGGGGAGAGATTGTTGTTTGAGAGAGATTATTACTCTCTGTATCTGTATTTTGATTTTGGAGTTTGTTGGTTTTTGGGTATTTGGCATTTTTGTTATGGCACTTCGATTGTTTTTCCATCTTGTGTTGCCATCAATGCCAAAGGGGGAGATTGTTGGTATTTTGGTATGGTTTTGTCATTGATGTCAACACCTACTAAACACTTATCAACTTTGGCACTTTGGAGAATCAACAACATTCACCAACAAGCGACTCATGCACAGTCACTGTATCTAGTACACTGGCAAGATATAATGATCACCGTCACTTGGAATGATATGGAAAACACTTGGTTATGTCGAAGACATTGTGTGGACACTTTGTCTTGGAGTTTTGTTTATTGGTACATTAGCATTTGCATATTTGATGTTATCGACAAATAGGTCCAGGTTACACCGACAGGTTTATCTTTTCCAGATCAGCATGGCATGCTATGGAGATGACTTATTATTGTTGTAAGTGCATTAAGTCGACATATTGAATCAGTTGTTCTATCAGGTATTAATTGATATGTAAATTAATTTTATTGTAATATCTTGTAGAGCCTACCTACTAAAATTGGTCTTAGGTTATGGTATAAATATAAGATCTTATTTGTAATATCAACTATGGAATGCAAAAAAGGATTGTGTGAAGGTATATGCGAGAATAAGTAGAGCTATACATGCAGACATCATTTGAAGATTGAAGGAATGTGTAAAGTGGAAAAATCGAACCCTAGTCGTTCTCCCCTCCCCAACTCCGAGGAGAGAGAAGGGAGAGTCACTAGGGTTGATGGTTTTCACTTAGGAGAGACTTTACATTCAAAAGAGGGGTTGAAACCCACAAGATCCAATCCCACGCAATGCAAGATTGGATTCTATATGAGTTTCAAGGGTTGTGATAGCAAGGATACCCTCTTTTGTAAAGAATGTAGATAGAAAGATTGAACTAGGAATGCATGCAAAGTAGGAAAGATTCACTTATAAACAGAGATAGGAATATGATATGAAGCTGCAGACCTGGAATTAGCAGTAAAATGTCGAGACGGTGCTGCTCTACAAATTTGAGCAAAAGTTGACGGGACGATGGTGCCCGGCGTGCACATGGTCCTCCAAAAAATCCGTGAAACGAAGGGGGATCTATTCGTCTCTGCACAAGGATTCCAGATCTCCAATTACAGCCGCGTATCTGCAACCTACACACATAAAAGAGAGCATGATTGGGGGGTTAGGGATGAGGGGTTTGCCTTTAGGTCAAACCCCGGTTTTGGAATTAACCAAGAAATGAGAAATGCTGTAAATGTAATGTAAAACAAGTACTAATACATTGTTGTAAGGATGTTTGTATCCTTATATGCGAAGGTATAGATGTTGTTGTTTGTTGTATGTTGTATGTTGTAGCATGTAATGTTTTGTAAGTGATCTCCTCTTCAATGGTTGAATCCTTGTCTTGAATGCAACACTTAGCCTTGAATGGAGACTTAGAATGATCAATTGCTTGAAGGAATGCTTGAATGCTTGAATGCTTGAATGTTTGAATAGAGTTTCCACGTCTTGTACACATCTGTCCTTCCTCCTCAAATGGGAGAGGAAATGTAGTTTATATACTTGCCAATTAGGGTTAAAAGACTGATTTTCTCGACCTTAGGCCGACTAGGAAATGTTATTTTCCAAATTGCAAACGAAAAGGCCCGAAGTCCCATAGGAGACCGGGCCCAAAATAGGGCCAGGGACCAGGGCGCTGGGCACCATGGTCCTGAAGGACCAGGGCGCTGGGTGCTCTGGTCCCACCTCCTGGGATAGCAGGGTGCAAGGAGGATCAGGCCAGGGTGCTGGAAAAATGCAGTTTTTGGTGTCGTGAGCAAGTTTCGGGGTCTCCATTTAGGTTCAGTGTTGCGTCGCCATCGTGAAGACCCAAATGCGGTTGAAATTGCAAGTGTCACAATTTTAGGACACTACATTTAGCCCCCACTTTAGCGGGAGTATAAGCGTACGCTGATACTTCCGGTAAGGTACAAGGAAACAACATTGAAAAACTTTCACCACGTCAAGGTGGCAAGATACACCAAGCCCCTAGTGGACTAAGGATCTTACGACTTCAATTGATAAAGTAAAAGGGAAGATCACGAGGGAGAACCATGACTGTCAGTAGTAAGGTTCCCTCACTATAAGTCATGCAAGAAAGCTATCAAAAATTTTCAAGGCAAAGCTAAATTTGTCAAGAAATTTTCAAGTATCTTGAAAAGATATGGACGGGATGTATGCCCCCTACGTTAAAGCGATCGCACATGCCTCACCGGGGGTGATTGCTTTAAGGTAGTGATACATATAAGAATGAGAAGGGAAAGGAGCACGTTATCACAAGGATTTAGCCCCCAAGTGTGAGATAAGCCCAAGGATAATAGACACAAAACACAAAGCACAAGGTAACTTCGCTTTCCTCGGGGTCAGTATGCTGTATGATAATTCATGTATATCATATGTATGTATGCATAATTGTTCTTCATTCCCCAATCAAGGAAGGTCACCTAGAAGAAGGGAACACATGTGTCTTTTGAGTCAACATGAGAGAGATCAAGAGATCTCAATGCTTTGCATCGTCCTCAAGTAGACAACACTAAGGACAACAAATAGAAGAATGAGAATAACATATAGAAGAAGTAACAAAAGAAATAGAGGAGGAGAGAATCTGCTATGCTAATGAAACTAGTCTAGCATGTCATCTACCCCCCGATCTTGCTGATCAATGTTTCGGGAAGGTAGGGAACACGCTAGAGGAGGAACATCCAACACAGCAGATGGAGCTATCACAAGATCCAAACAAGGGCTATGTTCATGTTTTGAGCCACATTGTTCTTGTCCAGGAGCTAGGATAAGTGCTTTAGAAAATTCATTAGATAAATGGTTATCAATATCCACAAGTTCATATTCACTATCAGAATGAACAGGAGTAACATTTGCATCATGAATAACATTTTCATCTATATCATCATCAAGATTTATAAAAATAGGATCTTTAACTCGCACAAAATCAAGACCATCATGCATCTTATGTTTAGGAGATTTCGGCTCAATCGTCAGCTGAGGAGAAAATGGAATAATGCTTGTTGAAGGTGTTTTTGGGGATTGCAAAGTTTGAGAAGCAGCTGCCTGAGCTCTAAGACGATGCCTTCGTCGGCGTTCACGTGCAGAACGATTTCGTCTAGTCTTAGTAGGAAGTTGAGAAGATTGAGGAGGAGGAATGTTCTCATCCTTATCACTTGGGTGTTTAGGTTGTGGTCTCTTAGGTTGAACAATGGGAGAAGAGGAAGGTCTCTTCTCTCCATAAGAGGAAGGAGGAGGAACTGCTCCATATAAGGGAGGAATATTTGGTTTAGGAAGGAGACCAAGGCCATCATGACGAGGAGGTATAGGTCTACTCTTAGGAGGTTTATTAGATATAGACATAGTCACATCCATAGGGATGGGTTGGGAATATTCTTGAGGAAAGACATTAGTTTTATCTTTCAAAGGAAGAACTTCCTTCTCAAGAATGATAGGAATATCAAGTTTGGGTGTTCTAGGTTCACTTAGAGATAGGATCATATCTTTTTTCCACTTTTGATAAGATTTGAAAAGATGATCACTTCGCGGAGGAAGAGATTGGAATTGTTTAGGCCAAAAGTCATCAATAGGAACACTAGAAGTTCTTTCAGCTGGTTTAAAGAGACTATGATTGACAGTAACAACTTCACCATTATGGGGAAATTTCAAACACTTGTGAATAGGAGAAGCAATAGCTTTCATGGAAGATAGCCAAGGATAGCCAAGCTTCACATGAAATTTTTCGGAAGATGGAATAATAGCAAAGTCCACATCAAGGGATTTGTTATGGACCTCAATAGGTAATGTAATAGAACCAATTGCAGGAGAAGAAAATGCATCAAATAGTTTCACAACCACATCTGTTTTGTCATAGATCACTTGATTCAATTGCAAAGTAAAAAGAAATTCTTCAATAATGACATTAACCATGCAAGAAGGATCAATAAGCACTCCACGGCAAGGTGTATTTTTGACTTTTGCAACTATATGTAAAGGACCATCAGGTGCCCTGATAGTTTCACTGGAATCAAATGTGATGGAAAGTTCTTTAGGAATTTTCTGATGCTCCACAAAGTTAATCACATTCAGAGTCATAGACACGAGATCATCAGGTGAGACAGAGGAATCAGTAGTATCAATCGCATTAGAGGTATGAGAAGGCAATGGATCATTGAAAATCTAAAGATTTTGGTTAGGAGGAGCTACAGATGTATTGCCTTTATCATTCACTCCAGAAACAAAGATAGTATTATTATCAATCAAATCTTGAATTTTACCCTTTAAAGCAAAACATTTTTCAGTATCATGCCCAGGTTGATGATGAAATTGACAAAAAGATTTGTTATCAAAATAAGGTGAAGTAATCTTTGCAAGATCAATTTGCCTTATAGGAGGAAGAGTAAGCACATTTTGTTCCAATAACTTGTTCATAATACTATGCAATGATTCATTCAAAGGAGTAAACTTTCTTTCTTTCTTGAAAAACTTAGAAATAGGAGACACACCTGATGCTGCATTCACATTGTTGTTGATGATGTTTTCATTGAATTTAATGGACTCTCTGTTCGGTTTAAACTTCCGAAATGGTTGTTGACTACTATCACCCTTATCACTCGGAGCCATAGGATGTGATTGTTCCATTTGACTCACAGTCAGTTGATAATTGTGAAGAGTTGCGCACAACTGTTGGAAAGAAGTAAACTCAGAAAACAGGAGTTTTTCTCTAATGTCTTTTTGTAAATTAGAAATAAAGATTCTTTGAATATCATTGTCAGGTACTGGAAAAGAAATCTGAGCATACAAATGCTTATATCTACCAATGAAATCAGTCACTTTTTCTTTAACACCTTGTTTACAATGCATTAAATCAATCAAAGTAACTTTAGGACTTATATTGTTTTGAAATTGTTGAATGAAAGCATTTGCAAGTTGTTCGAAAGAAGTAATAGAATAGGAAGGCAACGAGCAATACCATTGTAGGGCTTTGTCTCTTAATGTTCTAGTAAACAATTTTGCAAGCAACCTTTGGTCATAAGCAAAATCAGTACATATTGTTTGAAAGGTCTTAACATGTGTTAGAGGATCACCCTTACCATTATAAAGCTCCAAATGCGGAATTTCAACATGTTTAGGGGGAATAGCTCGAACAATATCAAGAGAAAGTGGGCTCGCAACATCAAATGTGGGCACACTAAACTTAGATTGATTCATAGAGGCAATTTGTTGTTGTAAAGAAGAGACAGTTTGTGCAAGATTGTTAATGGTCGCTTCAGTCGAAGAGTTCATATTAGACGTGTTAGATTGTGATGGATGTGTTATGTTATTGAAAGAAGGTAGAGAGTATGGTGGTGGGACACTATGATAGTTAGTCATAGGAGATGATTGGAAAGGAGGAACACTACAAGGAGGAATGGAATGGTTAAATGAATTGCCCCCTTGCGTCATGTTCATTTGTGGAGATATAAGAGGAACACTCACTGAAGGAATGAATGAAGAAGTTGGATTGAATGAAGGAAGAGGGTTGATTGAAGAAGAGGGATTGCCCCCATGACTGGTGATCATTGGCAGAATGTCTTGTGTTGAAGTACTCATTATGTTTGATGTAAAAGTAGGTATACTGGCAATAGGAGTTGTCAAAGGAATAGAATGATTAACTTGAGTAGGAGGTTGTGTGTAACCTAAGGTTTCGGCACAACTCTTCATAGGTATCACATTCGAATCCACAATGTGTGCAATACCACACAAAATATCAATTCCATTCTTATCACTTTGAACCATACGTTTTAGACCCTCAATTAATGAAAGAGCTTCACTATCGGGGTATTCTTGAGACATCCATTGTCGAAAATCATCAAATTGGTTATCCAACTTTGAAAGTTGTTCTACAAAAACCTCATGGAGAGCTTCTTCATCATTAAGAGGATTAGAGGAATTACCCATGTCCTCGTTAAAAAGGCCATTCAAATTAGGTTCCATCTCCTCAGTAATTAAACCTTGGAAAGACTTAATTCTAAGGCTTCGTCTAATGGGAATAGTGTAAGTAGGGCTTTTTGTTGTAAAACTCATGCACTAAAGAGAGAGAGAAGATTTTGAATTTAAGAGGTAGCAAATTTCAGTAAAACCAGCCAATCCTCCAGATTTAAGCTGTTAAATACAATCAGGACAATCTCCTGAAATTTCGGAAAAAATGTCTGGGACTGTGGCGCTCGGGGTGCACACGGTCCTCGCAACTTTTGTCAAAATTTGCAGGGATGAAAGTTATGATGATTTTACAGCTAACCTGAAAAAATTGAGTGATTTTACGATCTGTAGATAGGCCAAATTAAAGTTGCAATCTCAAAATTGAACCCTACCAAGATTGTCGAAAAATGCAAAATTTGAATTTTGAAAAAGAGAGGGAAACTGAAATTTTGAATTTTATGATTTTAGAGGGAATACCAAAAGCAATGCAAGTTTTGAAATTTGAAAGTTGACTCAATTTCATGCAAAATTCAATTTTGAAAGCGGAAATCAAAGTTGTTGTAATTAAGCACTTAATTTCAAAATTCACAAATTGCAAAAATTTGGATAAATCACTGAAATTTTGAATGAATGATAACACACTTTTTAGATTTAGGACTGTAAGAAACACAATTTTGATATGAATTTTAATTTCAATGATTTTTGAATGATTAGAAGCCTTTATCCGAGCAATCTCTAGACCAACTTTGACTTTAATTTTGAAGGTGTTAAAATTGATAAAATCAGCCAAAATTCTGGATTTTAGCAGAAAAATACAGTAAGATCTAGCTCCCGAAATTTCGAAAAAAATGTCGGGGACGATGGCGCTCGGGGTGTACACGGTCCTCGCAACTTTTTTCCAAATTTTCAGGGATGAAAGATATTGTGATTTTATTGCGGAATCCAAAGTTACAGCTGATTTGGAGATGTTTTGATCAGTGAAATTGTCGGACAAAGGTTGAATCAAGAGGGTTTCAAAAATTAGGGTTTTGACACTTAACCACTTAATTTTCAAAATTAAAGCACAAATATGAATTGACAATTTGCAATAGAAGGGTAGATCTGAAACAAGTATTAACAATTAAGCATTTCACAAGCTCAATTACTAAAAAGAAAATTTTAGGGTTTTTATGCAATTAACCTCTAAAATTTGCAAAAGATCAAACATGGAAATGTAATCAAGGAATCCAATTTTCAGATCTAACTATGAATAATCAGAAAGGATGTTCACGTCGGGTTCACCAAAATGTAAAGCGGAAAAAATCGAACCCTAGTCGTTCTCCCCTCCCCAACTCCGAGGAGAGAGAAGGGAGAGTCACTAGGGTTGATGGTTTTCACTTAGGAGAGACTTTACAATCAAAAGAGGGGTTGAAACCCACAAGATCCAATCCCACGCAATGCAAGATTGGATTCTATATGAGTTTCAAGGGTTGTGATAGCAAGGATACCCTCTTTTGTAAAGAATGTAGATAGAAAGATTGAACTAGGAATGCATGCAAAGTAGGAAAGATTCACTTATAAATAGAGATAGGAATATGATATGAAGCTGTGGACCTGGAATTAGCAGTAAAATGTCGAGACAGTACTGTTCTGCAAATTTGAGCGAAAGTTGACAGGACGATGGCGCCCGGTGTGCACACGGTCCTCCGGAAAATCCGTGAAACGAAGGGGGATCTGTTCGTCTCTGCACAAGGATTCCAGATCTCCAATTACAGCCGCGTATCTGCAACCTACACACAGAAAAGAGAGGATGATTGGGGGGTTAGGGATGAGGGGTTTGCCTTTAGGTCAAACCCCAGTTTGGAATTAACCAAGAAATGAGAAATGCTGTAAATGTAATGTAAAACAAGTACTAATACATTGTTGTAAGGATGTTTGTATCCTTATATGCGAAGGTATAGATGTTGTTGTTTGTTGTATGTTGTATGTTGTAGCATGTAATGTGTTGTAAGTGATCTCCTCTTCAATGGTTGAATCCTTGTCTTGAATGCAACACTTAGCCTTGAATGGAGACTTAGAATGATCAATTGCTTGAAGGAATGCTTGAATGCTTGAATGCTTGAATGTTTGAATAGAGTTTCCACGTCTTGTACACATCTATCCTTCCTCCTCAAATGGGAGAGGAAATGTAGTTTATATACTTGCCAATTAGGGTTAAAAGACTGATTTTCCCGACCTTAGGCCGACCAGGAAATGTTATTTTCCAAATTGCAAACAAAAAGGCCCGAAGTCCCATAGGAGACCGGGCCCAAAATAGGGCCAGGGACCAGGGCGCTGGGCGCCATGGTCCTGAAGGACCAGGGTGCTGGGCGCTCTGGTCCCACCTCCCGGGACAGCAGGGTGCAAGGAGGATCAGGCCAGGGTGTTGGAAAAATGCAGTTTTTGGTGTCGTGAGCAAGTTTCGGGGTCTCCATTCAGGTTCAGTGTTGCGTCGCCATCGTGAAGACCCAAATGTGGTCGAAATTGCAAGTGTCGCAATTTTAGGATGCTACAGAATGTTTTTTGAAGATAATCAGAACTACATTAGTACTAAATCCAGCATGTGAAAATGCAAATTTTAGTAGTACATTCTTATTGAATTTAACCATCCAATTGTAGTAAGTGTGACTCCCATTTTGTGATTGAGCACTGAGCTTTAGGTGCTTGGCCTTTCTGCATGTGTAGACCCCATTTATGTACACTTACTATCTATAGTAGTATCATCTAATTGTGGGTAAGGTTTCCGACCGTGGTTTTTCCCCTTACAGGGTTTCCACATACAAATATTGGCGTTATGTGTTGTGGATGACTTTGTCTTTATGTTTCATGCACTAATCCTTACCAGTATAGCAATTAACTGTTAAAGCTATCTACCGACATATTGAACTAGTTTACCGGTATTAAGCATTAAGTTGGTTAAGTTGTTTTTGGTTTGAATTTATTTGACAACTGATTCACCCCCCCCTCTCAGTCGTCTCCGGGACCTAACATTCAACACATTCACACTCTACCTTCTCTCATAGACCTGAACTTCTCTTCTATAATCACACTTACAAAAACTCATCAACCACCTTAAAACCTAGCAACACCCTAAAACCCTAGACATGATGTCCTTATAAAGGAATTTGAATTCATGTCGGTCCAATAGGATTACAATACAATATCTGAGGTTCAATGCATCTGGACACTTTTGGCAACATGACACAAATGTGCCGCCAAAGTGTCGGCACCGCCAAACAATCAGTGGATGGTAACTCATCACAAAATGCTAGTTGGTAACTCATCACAGAGTATTACCAGTTCAAACAAAATACCGGTTTAAACAAAATACCAGTTTTAAAAAAATACCGATTGCCAGTTTGACAAAATGAAGATTGGGAAATATGAGTTGTGCCACTTTGTTCCTTCGTACCGCTTGAGATCCTCGAACCTCTTGGGGTCTTCATAACACTTGAGACTGGTAAACACTTTCTGCAAAACACTGATAGTTGAAAGACTATAATACATCATACCAGTTGGAACAAATACCGGTTGAGCTTTAAATCATACATACAAAAAGTGATCTCAAATCAAGTGTGTGTCCATCAATGACAATCATAGCATCAATCATAAAAAATGCCAACAGCTTCTACCTTGTCCTTCAGAAAGTTATACTTTATTGAAATATGCTTAATCTTAGAGTGAAATACCAGATTCTTGGACATGTCAATAGCTGCAGAGTTATCACAGTAGATAACTACCAATTCACTACAATTTACCTTGACATCCTTCAATATTTGCTTCATCCACAAAACTTGAGTGCAATTAGTTGCTACTGCAACATACTCAGCTTCTGCAATAGATAAAGAAATGCATGATTGTTTTTTGCTTATCCATGAAACCAGTTTCTTTCCAAGAAAGAAAGATCCACCAAAAGTGCTTTTCCTGTCATCAGTATCACCTACCCAATCTGAGTCAGTATATGCACATAAAGTGAAATCATCATTTCTGGAATACTATAAGCCATATTCTGTTGTTCCTTGTAAATACCGGAATATCCTCTTTACTGTGCATTCATGATTTTCTTTAAGATTACTTTGATATCTTGAAACAATACTTACTGCATTCATAATATCGGGTCTAGTCTGAGTTAGATATAATAGACCACCAATCATATATTTGTACCTTGTCGGATTTACTAGTGAAGAAGTATCCTTGATAGATAATTTATCACTTGTGGCCATAGGAGTACTTACTAGTTTGGAATTCTCCATACCAAAAATTTCAACAATTCCCTCAGATACTTAGTTTGACAGATAAAAATGCCTTTGTCAATTTGAGTAATCTGCAAACCTAAGAAAAATTTCATCTCACGAATCATGGACATTTCAAATTCATTTTTCATGTTGTTGGCAAATTCCATGCATAGTTTATCTTCTCCTCCAAAAAAGATATCCTCAACAAAGACATAATATAGATTACTATCAACACCGCCTTTAGTAAAACCAAGCTTCAAAAGATAATTATCCAACCTTGCATACCAAGCTCTAGGAACCTATTTCAAACCATATAAATATTTCTTCAATCTGCAAACCATGTCTTTGTCATCTGTAAGTGTAAATCCATCAGGTTACTCAATGTAAACTTATTCCTGAAGCCAACCTTTCAAAAATGCACATTTGACATCCATTTGGTAAACCTTATAGTTCTTATAAGTTGCATAGGAAAGAAATAGTCTAACAACTTCAATTCTAGCTACAAGTGCAAATGTCTCACCATAATCAATTCCTTCCATTTGAGAATATCCTTTACAAACCAATCTAGCCTTGTTCCTTATAAATTGAACATCCACATTCAGTTTATTTCTAAAAACCCATTTAGTCCCAATAACATTCTTATTTTTAGGCCGAGAAACTAAAGACAAAGTTTCATTCTTCTCTATTTGATCTAATTCATCTTCCATAGGATTTAACCAATGTCTATCCTCACAAGATTCAATAACAGTTGCTGGTTCAACTTGATAAATAAAACATACCTCTTCATTTGCCAGTTTTCTTCTTGTCTTTACTCCCTTGTTCCTATCTCCAATAATTTGATCTTCAGAATGATTTAATCTTACATACCTTGGAGTCTTTTGAACTTCAGGTTCACCACTTTGATCATCAGTCATAGTTGAATTTTCTGATTGTGCCAGTGTAATTGTTTCAGCTTCCCGTACCGGTTGAGGCATTTCTGGTTCAGTTATTATCATTTCCACTATCGGTTCCCTATCATATGATATAGAATGATTTTTGTACTATTCATCCACTTTCACATTATCACTTTCCACAATTTTCTACAATCTTTTTTTATAACATCTATATGTTTTGCTCTGAATTGAATAACCAGGAAATATCCCTTCATCACATCTAGGATCAAACTTTCCAATTGAATCATCTCTTTTGATATAGAGTTTACTTCCAAAAATTCTGAAATACTTAACAATAGGTGTATGTCCAAACCATAGTTGATAAGGGGTCTTATCGGTTTCACCTTTAATGTGAACTTTGTTTAGTGTGTAGACTGTTGTACTCACTGCTTCTCTCCACTAGATATGAGGCAATTTGGCTTCCATAATCATAGATCTAGCTACATCCAAAATGGTTTTGTTCTTTATTTAAACTACCCCATTTTGCTGAGGAGTCCTAGGTGCAGATAGTTATCTCCTAATTCCATTTGTCTCATAATAACTATTCAATTCATGAGAAGTGAACTCACCACCATGATCTGATCTAAGACATTTGATTTTCAATCTAGGTTTTGTTTCGACCTTCTCTTTAAAGAACTTGAATTTCTCAAAAGCTTCAAACTTATCCCTTGAAAAATTCACCCACATCATTCTAGAATAGTCATCAATAATCAACATGAAATACATATCACCTTGAAAGCTTCTAATCCTTGCTGGACCACATAAGTTAGTGTGAATCAAATCAAGTACATCATTAGATTTATCATGTATGCTTTTAAAATAACTTACGATTGTCTTACCCAATTGACATTCCTTACATACTAGATTATGAGGCTTCATAATCTTAGGTATATCTCTAACTGCCATAGTTGAACTGATCTTAACAATACAATCAAAATTAACATGACACAACCTCTTATGCCATAGCCAACTCTCATCAATATGAGCAATAAAACATGTCTTATTACCAGTGTTCAAGTGAAAGATATTACTTCCTGTCTGAATACTGGTTGCAATTTCCAAACCAGTTTTGTTAATGATTTTGCATTTTCTATTCTTAAATAGAAGTTCAAAACCCTTATCAACTAATTGACCAACACTCAAAAGATTATACCTTAAACCTTCTACATAATAGACATTATCAGTGTTATGCTTGCCATCCAAAGAAGTAATACCTCTACCTTTGATCATACATGCCTTGTCATCTCCAAATCTGACTTGACCACCATTGTATTCTTCCAGGGACAAAAATTTCCTTTTATCTCCAGTCATATGATGTGAGCATCCACTATCAATTACCCATTCATCCTTATCTTCAACTTTTTCTACCAGGGCCTTCTCTTCATTTTTGATAGCCGATTATGGTTCATCTTCCTTCAAAGCATAGAACACCCATTCCTTTCCATTTCCAGATCCACTAGCTGAGTCTTCTGCCAATTCATCTCTAGAGTCATCAATTACTCCTTCCTCATCTTCTATGTAGCAATGTTTGTTTTTCTTGAATCTATATCTGTTTGGGTTAGGCTTGAAAGTTTTCTTAACTCTTTCCTCAAACCTTTCATTCCTTTCAGGACATCTAGATGCAAAATGACCAATCTTATTACATGCAAAACATTTAAAAGGTTCTTTTCCTTCATACTTACTTCCAGTTGGACCTTTAGGTACTCTTTTAGCAAATAAGGCTTCAATTTCTTCAAGCTCTTCATCTTCTTTCCTCATGCCTTCCAATTCTTTTTCATATAGGGATCTCCAATCACTTTTGCTAGTAGATATTGATGATGATGCATGAAAAGAAAGTTCAGACTTTACAACTCCAGAAGATCCAAATTCTTCAAGCTCAAAAGAAGATAATTTCCCAATCAGAATGTCTCTATTGACTGAAGTGTTTACCATTGTTCTTAGCTCATTAATTGTAATTGCCTTCATCTTGTAAGCTGGTGGAAGGGCTCTCAAGACTATGGAAACTATGTCATCTTCACTTAGAAATCCTCCACAACATTGAATTCCCATAACAATCTCATTTACTCTTTCCATAAACACAACAATTCTTTCATTTTCTTCCATTTTCAAGTTTTCATACCTTACCCGATAACCATCAAGTTTAGAAATTTTGATAGTTGGGTCACCTTCATTTAGAGTTTTCAATTTGTCCCATATAACCTTAGCTAATGATTTGTCAGTCAATCCCATGATCTGTTGATCAATAAGTGCACACAAGAGGGCTTCTCTAGCTCTACAATCATTTTTAATATTCTTGTCCAGGTCTGTAGGAGT
Source organism: Cryptomeria japonica (assembly GCF_030272615.1). Taxonomy (NCBI): domain Eukaryota; kingdom Viridiplantae; phylum Streptophyta; class Pinopsida; order Cupressales; family Cupressaceae; genus Cryptomeria; species Cryptomeria japonica. Next base: position 604,238,210 of record NC_081410.1, read on the forward strand.
AGGATTACCGAATGCTGGATCATAAGGTGTGTATCCTTTCTCACATCTCTCCCAAATATCCTTGCCAAGACATCTAAGATTAGTCTCCATTTGAATTTTTTATATCCCATAGTTTGTTCTATCATGCTTAGGAATTTCTCTTCTAAAAATAGTTGTCAGTGGATTAGAAGTGTTAGTTGCCATAGGATCTACCTCAAGCAGTTAAGCTTCTACAAAAGAGGACCAAATCTCTGATACCAATTGTTAGGATAAGTGGTGAACAACTAAGAGGGGGGGGCTGAATCAGTTGTTAATAGATTATAACTTTTAATCCACAATATAACCTTAAAAAAATTAAGTACCGATATAGACAAATGCCGATAAGAAAAGATACCGATAAGCAATATAACTTAATAATTAACCAGATAATCAATGCAATACAACCATACCACATAACAACATGATTTGTACATGGAAAACCCAAAAAGGGAAAAACCATGGTGGGAAGCCTACCCACAGTCAGATGATACTTTTGTAGAAAGTATGTGTTACAATGAGGAGCCTGCACTTGTAGGAAGACACACTGCCTAGAGCGTACTGCTCATTACAAAAGGAGTCTCACTGACTATAGAGAGGCTACAACCTTCTCAAGATAAATGGACAACAATCCAATATAGTAAATTTCTAGAAATAACATCTACTATGCCTGATTACAGTCCCAATTAAGCTCAATGTCGGAGGACTAAATCCTCTTCTGAAACCAATCCGATCACCAATGGTCGATCAAATCCTTTGCCCGATGATATTACAATATTCACACATTACATTCCTTGACCATGACCTTTCCAATAACCATGATACTTTACAAAGAGTTTCTACCTCTTATTTATACAAACCCTAAGGCCTAAACCAATTAGGTCGGTCACCTAAAGATATTACAATAATATCATTACATAATTCCTTATTACAATGATATCCCATGTCGGCTTAAGATCAAAACAATAATAACAAATCGATAAGACATTTTGAATCATCTAGGTAATGTGTAGAGTACATGCTAGCATGATACCAGTCGATAACCTAGATAGGTACTAGACCTATTCTAGGTCCACCATGCAAAAGCAATGTCTTCAAGCAATTGAAGCATGATCAACGAATATATTTAGCATCCTGAAATCCTCAAAGAAGCTACACCAACACCAATTGTGCATCCTGTCATGATTCCTTAATGAAAGCTCTATCGGTAAATCCTTAAACTAGTGTCGGTAAGGGTTTACCAATGTGTATGATAACATCTAATTATCAAGCCAATACTAACTCACCAAAACATGCTTATGGAGCATATAACACATGAAATCCAATATACTTTACTGATCCAAACATGTCATAAATGCCAACCAGATAATCTCTTTTGCTGGTAACACTAGATCTTATACCGGTAATCTATCTATCAGTAACCATCCATATCAGTCAGTGTAAGTCCATTTGTCGGTGACAACTAGTGTTGACATCAATGCCGCACATAATCATTTTACCCATAATGCTAACAATTATGTCAAGGGGAGAGTGTCAAGCCTTCCATCTAATGCAGAAACCTCCTTGTAACCTACCGAGCACTCCAAGGTGTATGACACTGACCCCTCAAAATAACAATAGGATCCTATCAAGGTAGGGCTCTACAACATTAGTTCAATATCTCACAATCTCCATGAGTCTCATAACTATTCAGCTTGGATAACTTACTCCAACATACTCTTTGAGATCTCCGAGGGTTATAGATCATTAGCACACTTGTTTGGGGCTAGACATGACTCACTTGAACTAGATGAAACATTGGTTGTACAGGTTCAACTCCATTCCCTATGGTACCTACATAATTAGGCCTAGTTGCTAGTAGCCCTTTGAAGTGGGTAAATGGACCTTAAGTCCAAACCTTTCCAAATACCATAGCAAAAAAATCATGGATTCAAATACCCTTTTGGGCCCTACACAATTCCCCAAAAGGAAGGGTCAAGGTCTGGAAAACAAAGGTCTGAACCAATAGGATGTTGACTATCTTAAAGTGCTAATTAGGCCTCCATTTGTGAAGCATCTATGTCCAGGTGATAAAACCATATAATTACAAACCCAAGAACATGTGGGGAACCATAAACTATCATGGATTCTAGGGTTACACACTTGGCATCATCGCTATTTACATACAAGGGTAACTTTGTTGTATAAGGACTAGGTAGCCACATTGAGATGTCTACCTAGGTTCGGTTCAAACACATACCTCCCTTGCTCCTCCTGCAAAATGCTTTTATAATCTTAGAACACACTGGCCATACTTGCATTTCACCAAATCCCATGAGTCTCAGATTGATAAATTGAAAGTTATGGCCATGGAGGAGTAAAACCCTAGGTAAACCCTGATTTTTTGGGCACCTACATCAAAATTAAAATATCAAGAGTAAAACACATGATCTGAACTTCAAACCAAATCCACACATGATCTGAACTTCAAACCAAATCCACAACAAAAGTAACTCTCTACTCTAACAATTTCACATAATTGGGGATTGATCTTAATCCGTAGAGTACCGTACTCCGAACCAAAACTCTAGAATTACAGGAAAAACTCAGAATTTCATTAGTTTGTAGTCACTAAATCTTTCCTCCATACAATCTCTCCTTGGGAATTGGATCCACAAGGTGTATAAACAACTCCACAACTTCTCTTAACTAAAAACAAGAGGTTAGAGCCATTGGAGGAGTTCAAAAACCAAAAAATGCAAAAAGTGCATAAAAGTTGCTTATGACAACTTTTGCAAAAGTTGTCAAAATGTCATCTTTCGCCTCCTAAAACATCCTAGAAACACTAAAAATACTAGGATAACTATGTACTACACACATTTGATCCCCTATTGTCCAAAATTCCTAATTGGCTCATTGAAATGCCAAAATAGGAGTTTGGCCCACAAGGTGGTGTTTTTTATTACAAACACACAATGCATGATTGAAACACATATAAAATATACTAAAGATATGTTTGATGCCTTATCCTTCCTCCTCTGAGTCTGATTTATCCTCTTGAAGGGGTGCTCCTACACCATACTCCCTGGAAGAAGAAATCTCATGTCCACTTGAGATGAGAGCCTGCAGGTCTACACCATGGTCTTTTATCTGTTGTTCTGGCATTGAGACTGCTTCAGAATTAGGTTGTCCCTTCTAAGCCACCAAATACTCCATGTAAACTTTGTTTCTTGATCACTTTGCAACCTTGGTGTCTAAAACCTTATGCAACTTTGGTTGTTCATGCTTGGGAATGTCATCGTCTGCAATAACCTGAATTGTGTCTTCTCTTGCATCAACACTACATTTATAAAGAGTTAAGTCACATACATTAAAGATAGGTGACAAACCAAGATCAGGTGGGAGTTGAAGTTCATAAGCATTTTAGCCACATTTTTCCAAGATTTGATAGGGTCCAATCTTTCTTTGCATCAGCTTTTTATATCTTCCTTTTGGAAGTCTTTCCTTCTTCAAGTGAACCTACACAAAGTCTCCCACATCAAACTGAACATCCCTCTTCTTTTTGTCAGTGTGGGCTTTATATCTATCCATAGATTGTTGAAGGTGAGTTTTAACTTGGTCATGGATTTCCTTTATGGTGGTAGAAAAGGTTTCCCCATCTACACTAATGACTTCTCCTTGAGGTAGTTCTCTCAACTCCATCACACCCCTTGGATGGATACCATATACAATCTGGAAGGGTGAATTACCGGTACTCCTATTCACTGTATCATTATAGGATAATTCTACTTGAGACAATATGATATCCCATCTATCTCCATGCTGTCTATGTTGGCATATGCACACTCCAATGAGACATTGTATGTGATTGAATGTTTTGTTATTGATGGCAACCTTGCAATCCTATGGCACCGGCAAAGGCATTATACCGACATCAGCAGATCACACTCTACACTGACACTCAAGACACCGGCATCGACACAGAAGAAAGGAAGTATACCGGCACAAAGGCCGACATGATTTTGTTATATTATATTTTGTTTATTATTGTAAAAATGTGTAAGCCGACTTGGAAAATTGTAAAATGACTCTTATATATAAAAGAGATCATTATAGACATTTTGTAGGATAGAAGAGAAGCAGATAAGAAAATATTAGGCAGACCTATTGTGCGAAATATAGGTCAAGAGGTATATGTAAAGAACAGAGCAGGAACCAGTATTGAATCTGACATAGAAGATGCTATTATAAAGCAGTACAAGATATTGGATTTGTATAATCCTTATTGTAAGTCAGTGAGACTTCCCATTGAGCAGTGAGCTCTAGGCAATTGGCCTTCCTGCATGTGTAGGCCCCTATTGTAAGTAATATTCTCTTATTGGCCAGTAAGTGAATACTATGGGTCACAAATCCCACTGAGGTTTTTCCCACACCGAGTTTCCTCATTAAAATCTTGTGTTATGGTGTGATTTTCATGTGGATGTTCTTGATTTTGTTTATTGCATTATTTCTTGCATACCGGTACACTGTTATATTATGTTTTGCATGTTTTAAGTAAAGAAATTCTAATTACCGATTAGATACTGATTCACCCCCCCTCTCAGTATTTGTGGGATCCCTAACAATTGGTATCAGAGCTATCTTCAACATGTCATTTTCATAGCTAAGTCTTCTGTTCTCATTTGCTACATCACTTAGTCTTCTGGTCAATTATTCTTCATTCTTCTTCCTATCCTCAATTTCTTTGCAAAATCTCATAGTCATATCCTGCATTTTAGTTTTTTGTTGTCATGATCTCTTGTTTTCAACTTGTTTATCATATCATTAAGTGATTCCTTTTCATCATTCTCATTTTGCAATTTTTCACAAAGTTCTCTTCTCTTATTTCTTACAACAGTAAAATTTTCTTGAAGTGCTTGAATGATGTCCTGAGCTGCTCTTAAATAATCTTCTAATTTGATATTTTTCAACTTTTCTGCATCATAGTCTGTAAGAGCTCCTTCTAGTTGCTTCATTAGATTTTCCATCTTTACCGGTGTCAAGATCTTCCTCAAGTTGTTAGGCTTTTGAAAATAGAGGACCAAGCTCTGATACCAATAAGAAGCAGATAAGAAAATATTAGGCAGACCTATTGTACGAAATATAGGTCAAGAGGTATATGTAAAGAGCAGAGCAGGAACCGGTGCTGAATCTGGCATAGAAGATGCTATTGTAAAGAAGTACAAGATATTGGATTTGTATAATCCTTATTGTAAGTCAGTGAGACTTCCCATTGAGAAGTGAGCTCTAGGCAATTGGCCTTCCTACATGTGCAGGCCCCTATTGTAAGTAATATTCTCTTATTGGCTAGTGAGTGAATATTGTGGGTCACAAATCCCACCGAGGTTTTTCCCACACCGGGTTTCCTCGTTAAAATCTTTTGTTATGGTGTGTTTTTCATGTGGATGTTCTTGATTCTGTTTATTGCATTATTTCTTGCATATTGGTACACTGTTATATTATGTTCTGCATGTTTTAAGTTAAGAAATTCTAATTACTAGTTAGATACTGATTCCCCCCCCCTCTAAGTATCTGTGGGATCCCTAACAGTCTAGTCAAACATGTTAGTAGATTTCCCAATGACCTATTTATAACTTCAATTTGGCCATCCGTTTGGTGATGGTAGGCTAAGGAGAAGGCTAGAGTGCCAAGCTTCTTCCAAAGGGTCCTCCAGAAGTGTCCAATAAATTTCACATCCCTATCAGAGACTATAGTCAAAGGTAAACCATGTATCTGGATAATCTCCTTGAAGAACAAGTCTACAACATAAAAAGAATCACAAGTGGTTTTGCATGGCAAGAAATGTGCCTTTTTACTAAACCTACCCACCACTACAAAAACACTATCATATCCTTTCCTTTTCCTAGGCAATCCTAAAACAAAATCCATACTTATGCTTTCCCATGGTCTTGAAGAGATGGGTAAAGGCTGGTATAGGCCTACATTTGTGGACTTTCCCTTTGCCTTTTGGCATATCACACAAGTCTCCACAAATCTCCTGACATCTGTCTATAGTTTGGGCCAAAAGTAGTGTCTCTTCACTAAATCTAGTGTCTTGTCAAGGCCAAAGTGGCCTGCCATTGCTCCACAATGTTTCTCCTTAATTATATTCAGTCTCATAGAGCATTTGGGTATGCATAGTTGTGCACCCTTAAACAACAATCCATTTTGAATAAAAAACTCAAAGAAATCAACATGAAACCACTCATCAAATGAAGCACATACCTTATAGATCTCTCCAAAGTATTCATCATTCTTATACATGGCTTTCAGGGAGTCTATTCTAACACTCTCCAACTGGATCTGATTTGTTGTTAGGACTCTTCTTCTCAAAGCATCTACCACCTTATTCTTGACCCCTTTCTTGTGCTTAAGAATGAAAGTGAAGGCTTGTAGGGTCCCTACCCACTTCATATGCTGGTGATTCAAATTTTCTTGACTATTTATGAAGCTAAGGGCCTGATTGTCTATGAAGACTATGAATTCTTTTTGCAGAAAGTAATGTCTCCACTTTTTCAAGGATTATACTAGAGCATACATCTCTAGGTCATATGATGAATATCTTCTCTTTGCCTCATTAACTTCTCACTGAAGAAGGATATAGGTCTTCCCTCTTGACTGAACACTGCCCCAATAGCCATGTGACTAGCATTACACTCCACTTGGAAGATCTTGTTGCAATCAGGTAGGGAAAGGACCAGCTACTCTGCAACTTTTATCTTCAATGTTTCAAAGGAGTTATCTGCCTCTTCTATCCAACTAAACCTTCACTTTTGTCCTCCCTTTATGGTATCAAGCATAGGAACTATGTCTAAATCCTCTTGTAAACTTCCTATAGAAGGTATCTAAGCCATTAAAACTTCTAGCATCATTCATTGTTCTGGGTGTAGGCCAAGACAATATGGCACTCACCTTTTCTTGATCCATTCTCAACTCACCATATGAGATTACAAATCCCAAATAAATGATCTCTTTGCACATAAAGAAACATTTTTCCAAATTGATCATTAATTTATCTTCATACAATCTTTTTAGGACTAGGTCTATATGTTTTAGATGCTCTCCTTTGGTTTGACTGAAAACTAGAATGTCATCTAGGTAGACTATAATACATTTTTCTATGAAATCCCTCAAGACTTCATTCATTAACCTCATAAAGGTACTAGGTGCATTGGATAAGCCAACGAGCATGACCTTCCACTCATACAACCCCTCATTTGTTTTAAATGAAATATTCCACTCATCTCCTGGCCTAATCCTAATATGATGATAGCCACTCTTCAAATCAACTTTTGTAAAATATCTAGCACCCCCCAAACAATCCAATAAATCTTCGATCCTAGGCATTGGAATTCTATACCTGATAGTAATTTTATTGATAGCCCTTGAGTCGGTACAAAGCCTCCAAGTGCCTTCCTTTTTGGGTACCAAGACTACAGGGACTGCACATGGGCTCAAGCTTTTGCCAATTAGTTCAGACTCCAATAATTCTTCAACCTATTTTTCCATCTTAACATTTTGATCTGGTGTGAGCTTGTATGTAGCTTTATTAGGCAAGGTGGATCCAGGTATAAGATCTATGCAATGGTTTATATCCCTCATGGGAGGTAGTGACCTTGGCATTCCATTAGAGATGACACCCTTGTACTTGTTTAGTAGTTGCTGCACTGCAGGGTCAACCAACCTCAATCTGTCTTCTTCCTTGTCTTCAGACCTCTTCACCTTTGTTACTATTGGACTAGGAATAAGGGCATAACAAACCATGCCTCTATCTGCCATGTTCTTCATGAATTGCTTCCATCCTAACACCAACACCTTGGCCTCCTTTGGTTTGGTTTCCTCATTCTCCGTCAGAGGTAACAACTCAATCACCTTACCATATTTGGTGATGGAATATGTATTCCTAGCACCATCATGTTGTGCCTTCAAATCAAATTTCCATGGTCTCCCAAATAGGAGATGGCAAGCATCCATCTTTGCAATGTCAAACATTAGTCTATCCTTATAGGTTCCAATCTGGAATTCTACCCAAGCCTACTCTTCCACAACATCATTCTGTCCATGGGTGAGCCATGAGACGTTGTAGGGGCAAGGGTGAGGTAATCTCCTCAACTTTAGTTTCTCCACCATTTCTAGAGACATAGTTTTCAGTTGAACTGAAATCTATTAGGACCTTGCATACCTTTCTACCCGCCTTGCAAGTGGTCTTGAATAGAGACTTCCTCTGTGGGGGTTCTTTATCAGTCATCTTCATGGTAGTTACTGCTCTTTTGATCATCAAAGACTCACCTCTTTCAGGGTAGCCATAACTATCAGGGGTATTCACACTTTGGTATGTATTTTCACTTGCCACAGTTTGGCAATCATCTTCTAAAACCAGGTTACTTCTCTTCTCCCCCATTGAACTAGTTGGTTTATCAGGGAATCTAATGGCCATGCATCCTTCTTGGTTGTATTTATAACATCAAATTGGACTTCTACCTTGAGATCTACCTCTAAATGGTGGTCTTCTTCCTCAGAAGTTACCTCTCTGATTGTATCCTTCATTGTTATTGGAACTGCTCTCTCCTTTAGTGCCTTCTTGACTGGTTTCACCTTGGTTTCCAAAACCATTTCCTTTACCTCTAAAAAAATTCCTTCCACCCCTATGCTATCTTCCTCTTCCTTTGTTGTTCTTCTCTTGTCTCCTTTTGATCTTCTCTTCCACCTTGATGGCAAGTTGATGGCATGCACCAACGGTATCCAAGATAAGAAGGTTTAGTTCTTCTTGAATGTTGTACCTTAATCCATTTAGGTACTGGGCAACTTTCTGACTCTCTTCCTCCTTTGTTTTAGACTTCATACATATCCTTTGGAACTCCCTAGTGTAAGAGTTCACATCCATCTCCTTCTGCTTGAGGTTTTGTCTCCTCTTATGGAGCTGAATTTCATAGTCTTTGGGTACATAGGCCTCCTTTATTAAGGCAACCATCCTCGTCCAAGAAACATTCTTGGGTTTGTTATCCTTCTCTCTCTCCTATTGGATAAAGTTCCACCAAGTTAAGGAGGCTCCCTTCAACTTGGACATAGAAATCTTCACCTTCTGGTGTCCTAGAATGTCTTCACATTCAAAGAAACTAGAAAGGGAGCCTATCCAATCTACCACAACATCTGGTTCCATCTTCCCAGTGAAAGTTGGCAAATCAATCTTCTACTCCATGTTTCTCCTCTCCATGGATTTGAGAGAATTAAGGAAGTGCCTCTAGTCAAGAGGAATCACCTCTTCCTCTGGTATAGGGATCTCATCCTCATCTCCTTCTTGACCACTACTAGTGCCTCCATCTTCCTTCCCATCTACTCTGCCTCTCAACCTCTCTAGCTCCCTCTACATTGCCTTGCAAGCATTGGCCTTCTCTCTCACAATATTTGCCAATTCCATGTTGGTGATCGGTCCTTTAGGGACTTATTCCTCTTGTCCCTCTACCATTCCTTAAATCTCTATCTCTTTACCAAAGTTGTTACAAGCTCTTATACCACTTGATATAGAGACCTCATTGTAACCTGCCAAGCACTCCAAGGTGTATGACACTGACCCCTCAAAATAACAATAGCATCCTATCAAGGCAGGGCTCTACAACATTAGTTCAATATCTCACAATCTCCATGAGTCTCATAACTACTCAACTTGGACAACTTACTCCAACATACTCTTTGAGACCTCCATGGGTTATTGATCATTGACACACTTGTTTGGGACTAGACATGACTCACCTGAACCAGATCAAACATTGGTTGGGACAATTGCCATGTGTGTATTTATGATATGGAATTATTTTGTAGTGTCACTTAACACCTACATTGTATGCTGTGTTGGCAATTTGTCATGTCACCTTTTTGGAGAGTTTTATTTATTTTTGTTAATTGTTATATCTCCTAATTATCCTTGAAGGAACCAAGAAATCTAGGTTAGTGAGCCACAAGGATGGTCAACTCAGAGTTGACTCGTAGGTTAACTTTAAGTGGAATTTCTAAGGGTCAAATCAACTCCTAGAGTCAATTTTAGAGCATTTTTATTAGGCCTCATGGGGTACTTATGGGTGAAGGCCAAAATTGGCCATGTGTCTTTCCCTTAGGGCTTGTTTAACCACCCAACAAAGTGGTTTTCCCAAGATGGACGAATTCCATCTGTAGGAGTGCCATCCTTGGTAGGATAACCTTCTTGATAGGTGTAATTCCTCTTCCCCATTTCATTTCCCTTCCCCAGGTGCCTTGGTTAGGGAATGTGTAAGACCTAGGGAAGACCAACCAATGGGGGATCCCTCACTCTATCCAAGAGGTTGGAAGGAGTGAGAGAGGCCTTCTTAGGCTAGGGATGGAATCTTAGTGAGCTAATCACCCACTCTCTATCCTTGAATATTTTTCGAGAAAAAAAAAGCCAGTTTTTGGGGATAGAAAATTAGGCTAAGTGTTGCAGAAAAGATTGAGGATTGGGCTGCTCTTCATCAAGCTTTCCCCTAGATTTCCCTTGGCAGTTCAAGGTTGGTGTTATCTTTTCCTTCTTATGTAAATGTGAATATGTTCTAGAATGCTTGAATGGAAAATGTTGTATTTTTATTTGTGTTGTACTTGTGAAAACTTATGTGATTTCTTGCTAATTTTTGTTTTATGCATTGTTGTGCTTGGGGAGTGTCAAAGACCATCTTTTCCTTGGGAGGGCAGATTGATCTTGGGGGTGGAAGGAGTTTGATAGCCTTAGGGTGAGAGACTCTCATTATGAGAGTGATCTGAAGGGTCTGTCCATGTGACCCTTGCTGCATTTTTTTTGTGTTATTTCACTTGGGGGTCATAAGGGGAGCAAATATGGCATGTTTGCCATTTTGGGGGTCATAAGGATGTAGGAGTTAAGAATGAGTGGAATATGATTTTTTGGGTGCCATGAGTTGGTTGTGAGTTTCTATGTAGCAGATCTCCCCTAGGGTACTTGGTCCACTTCCACCTTAGTAAGACATCACATTTTGTGATGAAGTTTCAGCTTGGGAAGGGATGTGTTTGTTGTGTTGTTTTTCCCCTTTGCTTGTTGTGTTGCTTGATTGTAACCCGGTCTAGGTCTTGGTTCTCCAAACTTAGGGGTGGCTTCTAGTAAGCATAGGCTAGGAGGTGAGCACCCCATGGTCATAGCCATATAATTTTGTATGCAAGTTGCTTTGAAAGAAATCTAGGAGTTGCAGATTTGTTTGGTTGCAGATTTTATTTCAGTTGTTAGAAAAAAAGGAAAATATAATTCTCTGTTATGTTGCAGAAATGTAAATAAGGAGTTGTATATTGTTTTATTTTCTATGTAGATAGATGTATTATTGTATATAAAGTCCTCATTATTGGAATGAGAGACCAGTTAGGATATTTTTCCCCATTTGTAATATAGCATTTGAAATATCATATGAGAAAAGTATCTAAGATTCTGTAATCTATTAGTCTACTGTTAATTTTGTTTAATTCTGTCTAAAATGAAGTGTGTCATTTTGCATCCTTGAAATTTTAGTAAAGAAATATAGAAAAGAAATGCAATGTGTATCTAGGTATTTCCTGCAATATTTACATGTTGCTTGCTTACTGTCTTTTACTTAGAACAAAAAATAAAGAGATAAAGCTGATTTATAATCTGTAGCTTGTTGTGAGAATGACTATCAAAGGAAGAATATGTATTACTATAGCTAAACCTGTTAATAAAGTCTTTGCTTTATGTTAAAAGAAAAGAGAGAGAAATGAAATGTATTCTAAGTATTTTCCCGCAATATTAAATGTTGTTGTTGTTGTCATTTTAGCTTACACAGAATAAAATAAAATATACAAGAAACTAAAGCAGAACCATGAAGTTCACCCTTACTATAGGTATCTAAATGAAGTTGAAAATGCCCTGCATACATAATTAATTCTATTATTTTTTTCTTACTTCTAACATTTTTCTATTTCTATTTGTTCATTGTAGAATATTAATCTATAAGCAAGAGAAATAAAAATAAAACATTATTTATTGATTTTAGATTGCTGTTAGTATAACTGCTAGGAGAAAATACAATGTTGTAAACAAAAAAAATAGAGTCGTTAACCCTTCTGAGACTAATATATTAAAATATATATATATTAAATATATAAACTTAAATATGAATGTAGACACACATTTTAAAACAAACCCCATTTGAGCAAACTATGTGCATATATATATATATATATATATATATTAATGTATATTCAAAAAAAAATTAAATAAAAGAAAAATATTAATGTTTTGTGGGGGGGGGGTGCCGAAACCCTACCCCCACCATCCTTACAGGAGGTGCCACGGGCCGCACCACCACTGTGGGTTTCCACAGTGGGCGGAGCCGACTCTGCCACTCTGGGCAACCATAGTGGATAGCGTTGGCGCCACCACTGTGGAAACCCACAGTGGGCGGAGCTGAGTCCGCCACTGTGGGCAACTGCAGTGGGCGGCATTGGCGCCACCACTGTGGGTGTCCACAGTGGGCGGCATTGGGGCCGCCACCGTGCGCTCCCCCGGTGGGTTCCCCCGTGAACACCGCCGCTCTTCCCTCTCCCCCCTCCTTCAAACTCGTCGCTCCACCCCTCCCATGGCCATCATGCCCGACCCCGTACCTGCACAGTCAAACACACAAACCACAAAAACAAGAAAAACAAAACAAAAAAATATAATAAACCCTAACCCTTTTCGAGTTAGGGTATGAGAAAATAGAAAAAAACAAAGAAAAGAGGAAAGGGTTTTTAAATTAAAAAAAAAAAGAGGGGAAATGCAACCCTAACCCAATTTTGGGTTAGGGTTAGCATAATAATAATAAGAGAATTTTTAGTCTTTATTATAAATGGTTTATTTTTAAAATTTAGGGTTCGCATGTGGATTTGGGGGGGGGGGGGGGGAATTTGAATTAAGCCTTCAAATTATAGCTAGTATTTAGGGTTATTTAATAGTTGAATTGTTACATTTATTTTTTTTATTAAGAGAATTAAATTTCAATATAGTTATTTTAAAGGGATTAAAATGGAGGTTAATGTTAGTGGGATACATTATTCACTTAATCGATTTAATTTAATTAATTAGGGAAACTATATAGTTATTTGATATCTTTGATTAATTGTGGACGTTAAGTTATATTTTAAATTGGAAAAAAATTTATAAAGGGAAATTGATAATTATTTTTATGAATTATAAGCCCTTGAGACCAACGTTGGCTAGATGAATTATATCGTCAAAATAAAAGGGTTAGGGAAATATTAAAATTTACTATAGCATAAAATTGGATTTATTTGACTAATGACATTGTGAAATTTGAGCCTTTAACGGTTAGATTTAAATAATGAAATTGGCGTGCATTCAATCAACTAATTTAAAATTTAAGATTGCATTATCATTGTTTGGTCGGAAATGTTTTCAAGGCGATTTAGGTATTTAAATATTCCATGACTTTATTTAACGACAGCTTATTTTAAGAAAATTAATCTAACTAATTAAAATGCGACAACCCTCTTGAGAATAGTTAATCTCCATTAATTAATGTCGCTTACTTGATTTAGTTAATTAATCCAACCTTAGAAAACAATTTTATTGACATCCTACTCAAGCCAAAACTCTATTGAATTCTTTATGAAGTAGGGTATGTTATGAGTTTATGTGTTCAAAAAAAAAATTTGTTGTCCCATTTTTGCCCAAAAGTTTGGGCACAACATTTTGGTATCAGAGCAAGGTTTCCAACACTATGAACCTTTCTCCATTATGTTTTGCTTTAATTATCTAAATTAATTAAATATTCCCCAAAAATTATTTATTTATTTTATTTTATTTTATTCTCTCATTAGGATGCCTCCGACTACGCGACAAGCTTGCAAGCACGGAAGGGGTCCTAAGCGTACACGTATGGCACATGAGGATGTTGATAGGGAGGAACTGGTTCCAAAAGGGAACTCGAAAGCCCCTCCCGAACCACCGGTTGACCCTAACTGAGACATCTTGCTAGAACTTCAGAACTTGATTAGGATCGTGCAGGATAGGCTTCCAGCAATCGACCGTCATGCAGATAATCAGAACTCAGGGAGCCATAGGTCAGTAGATAGGGAACAGAGTAGGAGTCCACCTCCGAATCCCATAGAGGGTGAGGCAAAGCATGAGCTTGAGTCTGTTCACCTACTCGGACCCCCTCCAGTAGCAGCACCTATGTACTTTGAGAGAGCACGTCGGGAACCAGGAGATCTGATTAGAGAGGTTTTGTGCCTCTAGCCACCATCTTTTGGGGGATCTACCAACGGGGTAGAGGCCAAGGCATGGCTTTTGAGCTTGGATCGGTGCTTCACATTGTGATCTTATGAAATCAATCTGAAGGCACGAGTTGCAGTCCACCTTCTGAGATCGACGACCTCCACATGGTGGAAACCAGAGGAATTCAAGTGTGGACTCACTATAGTCACCCTCACATGGGAAATCTTCATAGAGAGGTTCAGAGAGAGGTACCTATTAGAGCACTTCAGGTAGCATAGGATCGATGAGTTCCACAACCTCCAGCAGAAGGGTCTCTCAGTGACCCTGTACGAGAGCAAGTTTATTGAGCTCCTACCTTATGTAGATTACCTGAAGGATGAGAAGTTGCTCGTCAACCAATTTATCAAGGGACTTAATGCCGAGATAGCAGGACCGGTGAGGATGGCCACTCCAGGAAGCCTTCAAGTTGTAGTGGAGAAGTCCCTGATAGCCGAGGAGATCCAAATTAGGCCACAGGACGTGAGGGATCGGTTCCAGAATCGAAACCCGACACCCCAATCTTTCAGGTTTCAAAAACCCCATTGGAAAGGCAACCGTAGAAATGCTTTGGGGTCCTATAAACCCCCTTGTCTACAACAGTCATAGCAGAGTTAGAGATAGAGGCCCCCTCAGGGACAGCAGGGCTCCATGCCCAAGTAGTGGCAGTCACAGGGTCCTAGGCATGCCCAGAGAGCACAGGGTACACACACACCCCCGACACAGACTCAATAGTCCTTCAGGGGTGGGTATAGTGGTTCTAGCCGGACAGGTGGGCATCCTTTCTCTAGGCCTCAGGGTGCACAGTTCCAGGCATGTGGTGCTTGCTTCACATGTGGAGCCATAGGGCACATGGCAAGAGAGTGTCCGCAGGGTCAGATGATAGGAAATTAGAGGATGGCAACATTAGAGCCTACAGTTGGGGATATGGGCAAGTCCCATAGAGTCTTCGCAGCGGTTGACAACCACCAGGTAGAGTACCAGGCCACCGTCATCGAGGTTGCAGGTAAGATTAGAGGTAGCAGTATTTCTATATTATTTGACTCAGGAGTGAATGACTCCTTTATATCTCCATCAGTTATGGAGTGTTGCGGGCTAGTGGTAGTTATGCAAGGTGTCAGCTAGGAAGTGGAGTTAGCTTCAAGGGCTAGAGTGTTAGTGGATTCAGAGGTTAGGGGATCCCCACTCCAGATTGGTAATACCACCACCTTAGTAGACCTTAGAGTTATGCCACTTAGATCTTACGACGTTGTACTTGGCATGGATTGGATTTATGCCCATAGAGCCAAGATGGATTGTTGCTTGAAAAAGATCGAGTGTGAGGATGATCATGGTGCTCCCATAGTAATCACTGGGATTCAGAGACCCATGTCTCTTTGTATGATATCCGCTATGCAGCTTAAGCGGAGCATGCAGAAGGGATGCCAGTTGTTTGCTATCACTATCAATGATAGAGAGGAAGAAAATAAGAAGGAGCCTTCCATAGATGATCATCCCATCCTTGAGGCATTTGCAGATGTGTTTCCAGTCAAGCTACCTAGTATGCTGCCTAGCAGAGAGATTGAATTCCACATAGATTTTGTATCGAGAGTCGAGCCAGTTTCGAGAGCACCTTATAGGATGACCACTCATGAGCTTAATGAGCTCAAGATGTAGCTAGAGGAACTCTTAGAGAAGGGTCACATTCATCTTAGCGTCTCCCCTTGGGGTGCACCAATCATCTTCATGAAGAAGAAGGACAGGTCCCTTTAGTTATGCATGGATTACAAGCAACTGGATAAAGTAACCATCAAGAACCGCTATCCCTTGCCTAGGATTGATGACTTGTTTGATAAGCTTTAGGGTGCTAAAGTGTTTTCCAAAATAGATTTGAAGTCAGGATATCATTAGTTGAGGATTATAGAAAGTGATATCCACAAGACCGTGTTTCGCACCAGAAATGGCCACTATGAGTTCACTATGGTCCCATTTGGTCTTACAAATGCTCCAGCTATATTCATGAGTCTCATGAATGGGGTATTCCGCACCTTCCTCGATCGATTTGTGATTGTGTTCCTCGATGACATATTGATTTATTCCTAGAATGAGAAGGAGCATGAGGAGTATTTGAGGCAGGTTTTGCAGTGTTTGAGGGACAACTAGTTGTTTGGCAGTTTGTTGAAGTGTGCTTTATTTAGATCAGAGGTCAAGTGCCTAGGGAATGTTATATCTGGCGATGGGATCTCAGTTGACCCATCAAAGATCAGAGCTATAATGGATTGGCCAACGCCTACCAGTGTGACAGAGGTCAGGAGCTTCATGGGTTTAGCAGGGTACTATAGATGCTTTGTTGAGGTATTTTCCAGAGTTGCACACCCCATCACATCCCTCCAGTGAAAAGGGAAGAAATTCAAGTGGACAGAGAAGTGTGAGAGGGCTTTTCAGGATCTGAAAAGGGCACTTACTAGTGCACCTATTCTTATTGTGCCAGACCCCATGGCTGACTTCATGGTATGCACAAATGCTTCCTTAGATGGATTGGGAGCAGTTATTATGCAGAAGGGTAGAGTTATAGCATACGAGTCTAGGAAACTTAAGACTCATGAGCTCAACTACCCTATGCATGACCTAGAGCTTGCAGCAGTTGTACATGCACTTGTGAGGTGGAGACACTTCCTTTTAGGTCATCACTTCAAGCTTCATTTAGACCATCAGAGTTTGCAGTACAGCTTCACCCAACCTAACCTTAATGCACGTCAGAGGAGATGGATGGAGTTCCTTTGTGAGTATGATTTTGATGTCCACTACATCAAAGGGAAGGAGAACATATTCACAGATGCCCTGAGTAGGAGACAACATGAGGTTTACACCATATCTATGAGCACAGATTTGAGAGACCATATTTTGCAGCGATTGCTAGAGGATGGATGGCATCTAGAGGTTTGTTAGAGGATCCGATCTCAGGAGGCCCTAGAGGGGAAGTTTGTGGATTACTCTTTAGAGTCTGATGGTTTATTACACCATAGAGGGTGCATCTATGTACCCTCTCCTAGGGGATTATGAGATTTCATTACCATGGAGGCTCATAGAGCTTCTTATGTAGCACATCTCAGGGTTAAGAAGATGCATGCTGACTTGAGACCGTTATATCATTGGCCAGGAATGCGACAGCTTATCACCGAGTTAGTAGCTCGATGCCTTGAGTGTCAGAGAGTCAAGGCAGAGCACCGCCATCCAGGTGGGTTACTCCAGTCCCATGCTATACCAGAGTGGAAGTGGGATACTATATCCATGGACTTCATCATTAGTCTTCCCATGTCATCTTGTTGCCATGATGCTATCTTGGTGATAATTGACAAGTTGACCAGAGTGGCCCACTTCTCACCAGTCCAGACTACCTTCACAGCTCCAGTAGTGGCACAGGTGTTCTTGCGAGACATTGTCAGGCTTCATGGTGTTCCACATAAGATTATTTCTTATAGGGATTCCCTCTTCACTTCTTCCTTTTGGAAGGCATTATAGGTAGCTTTGGGCACCAATCTCAATTTCAGCACAGCCTATCATCCAGAAATGGATGGATAGATAGAGCGGGTTAACTAGGTGTTAGAGGATATGTTCCGCATGTACGTCATGGATCATCAGACCCGATGGGAGGAGTACCTTCATTTAGTAGAATTTGCCTATAATAATGGGCATCACACTTCCTTGGGGATGCCACCTATTCAAGCTTTGTATGGCAGACCATGCAGGACACCTTTGAGTTGGGACCATATTGAGGATAGAGTGGCCATAGGCCCTGAGATGATTCGTGATATGGAGTAGTAGGTAATTTTGATTAGAAAATGCCTTAGAGAGGCACATGATAGGCAGAAGAAATATGCAGATGCAAAGAGGATAGACCGGAGTTACATGGTAGGGGACAGAGTTTTCCTGAGAGTGCGATCGTATAAGAGTCCAATCCATTATGGAAAGGGTTCTAAGCTCACACCTCACTTTGTCAGACCTTTTGAGATCCTTGAGAGGATAGGACCAATTGCTTATCGCCTAGCTTTGCCACCTAGCCTATCACGCATCCACGATGTGTTTCATGTATCAATTTTGATGAAGTATATCTATGATGAGTCTCATATTTTAGATTGGGATGCCTTGCAGGTGGAGTCGGATGGGCAGCTAGCTTTGGAGCCCATTCGCATTTTGGGTTGCCGGACGTTGGCCCTTCAAGGTCGAGAGATGGACCAGGTTAGGGTCTAGTGGGATTGCTATGACGAGGTTACAACTTCATGGGAGAATGTAGCACATATGAGATCACAGTACCCTCATATTTTTGATGAACTCTAGGAGGATGTTCATGTCTAGAGGGGGAGGGTGTGAGGCCCTACCCCGACCCATCCTATCTCTTCAGTTATTTTCATATTGGAACTATTATGGATGCTTATTTTGACACATTATGGATATAGAACTTTATATGGTCCCACGAATTTGGTAATATTGATATATATTGATGCTTCATTTCCATGCCTTGTGGTTATAAAATTTTATATGATCCTAGAATAGGGTAACATTAAGATGATGTATGTTATTATCTGAATTGCAAGATTTGTTTATAATGCTAGAAATATGTTTGCATATCTTGTAAATGGATCAAATTATGAGGATTATGATGAATTGCTTATGTGAATTGCTTTGATATGTGACAATCATATTGTATAATGTCAATTCTATGTAGAATGATTGTATTGTATTCTAATTCTGTGTTTTATATTATATGAGGCTATTGCGAAGTACTAATGTTGAAATTGAGATGCACAGGAAATTATCCATGTGACCATGGAAATATTATGGAGAATCAAGCGTAGGCCTATGTGCGTTCGTAAAACTAGGGGTTGTCTATTTGGAGAGGCAACACCCCGTATGTATTATATTTTATTCGTAAATGTAAAATGTTGCATGAGTGTAAATTGTATTTATTGAATGTTTGAATCATTTAACGGACAATTGCCATGTGTGTATTTATGATGTGGAATTATTTTGTAGTGTCACTTGACACCTATGTTGTATGTTGTGTTGGCAATTTGTCATGTCACCTTTTTGGAGGGTTTTATTTTTTTTGTTAATTGTTATATCTCCTAATTATCCTTGAAGGAACCAAGAAATCTAGGTTGGTGAGCCACAAGGAGGGTCAACTCAGAGTTGACTCATAGGTTAACTTTAGGTGGACTTGCTAAGGGTCAAATCAACTCCTAGAGTCAATTTTAGAGCATTTTTATTAGGCCTCATGGGGTACCTATGGGTGAAGGCCAAAATTGGCCATGTGTCTTTCCCTTAGGGCTTGTTTAACCACCCAACAAAGTGGTTTTCCCAAGATGGACGAATTCCATCTGTAGGAGTGCCATCCTTGGTAGGATAACCTTCTTGATAGGTGTAATTCCTCTTCCCCATTTCATTTCCCTTCTCCAGGTGCCTTGGTTAGGGAATGTGTAAGACCTAGGGAAGACCAACCAATGGGGGATCCCTCACTCTATCCAAGAGGTTGGAAGGAGTGAGAGAGGCCTTCTTAGGCTAGGGATGGAATCTTAGTGAGCTAATCACCCACTCTCTATCCTTGAATATTTTTTGAGAAAAAAAAAGCCAGTTTTTGGGGATAGAAAATTAGGCTAAGTGTTGCAGAAAAGATTGAGGATTGGGCTGCTCTTCATCAAGCTTTCCCCTAGATTTCCCTTGGTAGTTAAAGGTTGGTGTTATCTTTTCCTTCTTATGTAAATGTGAATATGTTCTAGAATGCTTGAATAGAAAATGTTGTATTTTTATTTGTGTTGTACTTGTGAAAACTTATGTGATTTCTTGCTTATTTATGTTTTATGCATTGTTGTGCTTGGGGAGTGTCGAAGACCATCTTTTCCTTGGGAGGGCAGATTGATCTTGGGGTTGGAAGGAGTTTGACAGCCTTAGGGTGAGAGGCTCTCATTATGAGAGTGATCTCAAGGGTCTGTCCATGTGACCCTTGCTGCATTTTTTTTGTGTTATTTCACTTGGGGTCATAAGGGGAGCAAATATGGCATGTTTGCCATTTTGGGGGTCATAAGGATGTAGGGGTTAAGAATGAGTGGAATATGACTTTTTGGGTGCCATGAGTTGGTTGTGAGTTTCTATGTAGCAGATCTCCCCTAAGGTACTTTGTCCACTTCCACCCTAGTAAGACATCACATTTTGTGATGAAGTTTCAGCTTGGGAAGGGATGTGTCTGTTGTGTTGTTTTTCCCCTTTGCTTGTTGTGTTGCTTGATTGTAACCCCGTCTAGGTCTTGGTTCTCCAAGCTCGGGGGTGGCTTTTAGTAAGCCTAGGTTGGGAGGTGAGCACCCCATGGTCATAGCCTTATAATTTTGTATGCAAGTTGCTTGGAAAGGAATCTAGGAGTTGCAGATTTGTTTGGTTGTAGATTTTATTTCAGTTGTGAAAAAAAAAGAAAATATAATTCTCTGTTATGTTGCAGAAATGTAAATAAGGAGTTGTATGTTGTTTTATTTTCTGTGTAGAGAGATGTATTATTGTATATAAAGTCCTCATTATTGGAATGAGAGACCAGTTGGGATATTTTTCCCCATTTGTAAAAGTTGACTATAACATTTGAAATATCATATGAGAAAAGTATCTAAGATTCTATAATCTATTAGTCTGCTATTAATTTTGTTTAATTCTGTCTAAAATGAAGTCTATCATTTTGCATCCCTGAAATTTTAGTAAAGAATTATAGAAAAGAAATGCAATGTGTATCTAGGTATTTCCTGCAATATTTACATGTTGCTTGCTTACTGTCTTTTTTATATTTACTTAGAACCAAAAAAAAAGAGATAAAGCTGATTTATAATCTGTAGCTTGTTGTGAGAATGACTGTCAAAGGAAGAATATGTATTGTTGTAGCTAAACTTGTTAATAAAGTCTTTGCTTTATGTTAAAAAAAAAGAGAGAAATGAAATGTATTCTAAGTATTTTCCTGCAATATAAAATGTTGTTGTTGTTGTCATTTTAGCTTACACAGAATAAAATAAAATATACAAGAAACTAAAGCAAAACCATGAAGTTCACCCTTACTATAGGTATCTAAATGAAGTTGAAAACGCACTGCAGACATAATTAATCCTATTATTTTTTTCTTACTTCTGTCATTTTTCTATTTCTGTTTGTTCATTGCAAAATATTAATCTATAAGCAAGAGAAATAAAAATAAAACATTATTTATTGATTTTAGATTGCTGTTAGTATAACTGCTAGGAGAAAAGACAATGTTGTAAACAAAAAAAAAAAGAGCCTTTAAACCTTCTGAGACTGATATATATATATAAACTTAAATATGAATGTAGACACACATTTTAAAACAAACCCCATTTGAGCAAACTGTGTGCATATATATATATTAATATATATTAAAAAAAAAAAATTAAATAAAAGAAAAATATTAATGTTTTGTGGGGGGGGGTGCCGAAACCCTACCCCCGCCATCCTTACGGGAGGTGCCGCGGGCCGCGGCACCACTATGGAAACCCATAGTGGGCGGAGCCAACTTCGCCACTATGGGCAACCACAGTGGGCGGCATTGGCACCGCCAGTGTGGAAACCCACAGTGGGCGAAGCCGAGTCCGCCACTGTGGGCAACCGTAGTGGGTGGCATTGGTGCCACCACTTTGGGTGTCCACAGTGGTCGGCATTGGGGCCGCCACCATGGGATCCCTTGATGGGTTCCCCCATGAACACTGCCGCTCTTCCCATTCCCCCCTCCTTCAAACTCCCCGCTCCACCCCTCCCATGGCCGTCGCGCCTGACCCCGTACCTGCATAGTCAAACACACACACCACAAAAACAAGAAAAAAAAAACAATATAATAAAACCTAACCCTTTTTGGGTTAGGGTATGAGAAAATAGAAAAAAGAAAAGAAAAGAGGAAAGTGTTTTTAAATTAAAAAAAAGAGGGGAAATGCAACCCTAACCCAATTTCGGGTTAGGGTTAAGAGCATTTTTAGTCTTTATTATAAATGGTTTATTTTTAAAATTTAGGGTTCGCATGTGGATTTGCAGGGGGGGGGATTTGAATTAAGCCTTCAAATTATAGCTAGTATTTAGGGCTATTTAATAGTTGTATTGTTACATTTCTTTATTAAGAGAATTAAATTTCAATATAGTTATTTTAAAGGGATTAAAATGGAGGTTAATGTTAGTGGGATACATTATTCACTTAATCGATTTAATTTAATTATTTAGGGAAATTATATAGTTATTTGATATCTTCGATTAATTGTGGACATTAAGTTATATTTTAAATTGGAAAAAAATTTATAAAGGGAAATTGATAATTATTTTTATGAATTATAAGCCCTTGAGACCAACGTTGGCCAGATGAATTATATCGTCAAAATAAAAGGGTTAGGGAAATATTAAAATTTACTATAGCATAAAATTGGATTTATTTGACTAATGACATTGTGAAATTTTAGCCTTTAACGGTTAGATTTAAATAATGGAATTGGCGTGCATTCAATCAACTAATTTAAAATTTAAGATTGCATTATCATTGTTTGGTCGAAAATGGTTTCAAGGCTATTTAGGTATTTAAATATTCTGCAACTTTATTTAACGATAGCTTATTTTAAGAAAATTAATATTACTAATTAAAATGCAACAACCCTCTTGAGAATAGTTAATCTCCATTAATTAATGTCACTTACTTGATTTAGTTAATTAATCCAACCTTAGAAAACAATTTTATTGACATCCTAGTCAAGCCAAAACTCTATTGAATTCTTTATGAAGTAGGGTATGTTATGAGTTTATGTGTTCAAAAAAAAAAATTTGTTGTCCTGTTTCTGCCCAAATGTTTGGGCACGACATACAGGTTCAACCCCATTCCCTATAGTACCTCCATAATTAGGCCTAGTCGCTAGTAGCCCTTTGAAGCAAGTATATGGAACTTAAGTCCAAACCTTTCCAAATACACTGGCAAAAAAATCATCGATTCAAATACCCTTTTGGGCCCTACACAATTTCCCAAAAGGAAGGGTCAAGGTTTGGCAAACAAAGTTCTGAATTGGTAGGGTGTTGATTGTCCTAAAGGGCTAATTAGGCATCCATTTGTGAAGCATCTATGTCCAGATGAGAAAACCATACAAGCACAACCCCAAGAGCATGTGGGGAACCATAAACCATCATTTATTCTAGGGTTACATGACTGGAATCATCACCATTTGCATACAAGGGTAACTTTGTTGTTTAAGGAGTAGGTAGCAACATTGAGATGTCTACCTAGGGTTGGTTGAAACACACACCTCCCTTGCTCCTCCTGCAAAATGCTTTTATAATCTTATAATACACTGGCCATACTTACATTTCACCAAATCCCATGAGTCTCAAATTGATAAATTGCAAGTTATGGCCATGGAGGAGTAAAACCCTAAGTAAACCCTTGTTTTCTGGGCACCTACAACAAAATTGGAATATCAGGAGAAAACCACATGATATGAACCTCAAACCAAAGCCACAACAAAGGTAAATCTCTACTCTAACTAGTTCACATCATTGGGGATTTATCCCAATCCATACAGTACCGTACTCTGAACAAAAACTCCAGAATTGCAAGAAAAACTCAGAATTTCATTAGTTTGTAGTCATCAAATCTTTCCTCCGTATAGTCTTTGCTTGGGAATTGGATCCACAAGGTGTATAAACCACTCCAAAACTTCTCTCAACCAAAAATAGGAGGTTAGAGCCATTGGAGGAGTTCAAAAACCAAAAAATGCAAAAAGTGCATAAAGGTTGCTTATGACAACTTTTGACAACTTTTGCAAAAGTTGTCAAAATGTCATCTTTCGCCTCCTAAAACATCCTAGAAACACTAAAAATACTAGGATAACTATGTCCTACACACATTTGATCCCTTACTATCCAAAAGTCCTAATTGGCTCATTGAGATGCCAAAATAGGAGTTTGGCTCACAAGATGGGGTCGTTTATTACAAACACACAATGCATGATTGAAACACATATAAAATATCCTACAAACATGTTTTATGCCTTATCCTTCCTCCTCTAAGTCTAATTTATCCTCTAGAAGGGGTGCTCCTACACCACCATCCTTTGGCGACTCGAAGAGGTTTTCAAGATCAGATACGTACTTTCATTTTATTTTTTCATGGTCTAAAAGCATTGCAATTCTGTTTTCACTAGATGACCTTTTTTATTTATATTTATACTTTTGTGACCAAAAGGCTTGGAACCCTCTCCAAAGTAAGCCACACTATCGATTTCAATGATGAATATTGCTCTATGGTCTCCAATAGGAAGATCATCTCATAATCTAAGGTGATCAATGATAGCATCATTGTTTTGTAATGTATCAATTTGTGGAGGCCCTTGTTGGTCCTAATCTATTAGTTGAGTGTGGACAAGTAGAAGGCCATCAATTTGGTCAAGATTAGAAGCAATTTGGGTAAAGACACATGAATATTCATATATGTCAACTATATCATCAGGGTAATCATTGGTACTCTTCGAGCATCATTTTTTATTGTGAAAGATGTTTGACCAATACCATTAAAAGGACACTCAACAACAGGAGTTCTCACTTTTCATGGTTTAGACCTCGATAATTGAGACATAGATGGTTAAAGATCCCAAAAGGTTTTAATCCATGCTTTTCCATTAGCATTCTTATCTTGGGGTGCTTCTTTGTTTTGACTTGTTGACATATTTCCAACTCCAAACTTTTCTTGAACAATAGGCTAACCAAGCTCTCTAAAAGTTTTCTTAAGATCATAGTCACTAGATCACTTATCTGATCTCCATTCCCATTCATTGGAATCTATTGATGGGTGATGTTCTTGAGGTGTTGTATTAATATTGGTGGAATTGGAATGACCAATTTGTAATGTTGCTTGAGACCTAGGGCTATGCAACGTCAAAGGTGCATAACCTATTCCTTTGGTCATTTATTTCTTAGGTACTAATTTAGGTTGGATAGGTTCCATGATACATTGTTTTTGCAATCCAATAGGGCCTTTACCATCATATCCCATTTTCTATTAGAATTTGAAGCCTTTTCCATAGTTTTCAATGGGTATTCTAATATCAACTTGATCTAATTGTTATTTTGGGTCCTTAAATAGAATTTTGTAAAGGTCTTCATCTTCCATTTCACCCCATCTAGTAAAATTTGTGGGATCCCATTTTATAGTAACTATTGTCACTAGTTGTGAAGACTGTGGCCTTCCATAAATCTTAGGGGAGTCCAAAACTTGCGTAAGATAATTGGATTAATACAAACTATATTCTTTCATTTTGTTATTCTTGACCTTAACCTTGATCTTAGGTTGCTTAGAAGTAGAATATTTCAATGAATCATGATTAACACAAGATGATGATGAACTAGCTTCTCAATTGATGGGTACTATAGCTTCTAGCTTAGGATGAATGTTATTACAATACATATATGGATTTAGATTTAGATTAGAAAGAATGGTAATATCTATTCCATTGTGTAGGAATTTGATACATTGATGGTACGTAGAAGTAACGACTTGCATGGAATGGATCAAAGAATGACCTAAGAGGATTTTATAGGTGAAATTAAGGCCTAAAACTTGGTAGACCACGTCTTTTACTATTGATCCAACTTTGACTAGTAAGGTGTTTGTACCTTTGGATGAGTATTCTTCATCATCATAGGCTTTGATTGTTATCTTTTTTTTGAATCTATAACCTCTTCAAATTATTCCAATGCTAAAATGACTCTTAAATTAAAAATATTTGGACCTACTCCTCCATCTATCAAGACTCACT
Source organism: Cryptomeria japonica (assembly GCF_030272615.1). Classification (NCBI taxonomy): domain Eukaryota; kingdom Viridiplantae; phylum Streptophyta; class Pinopsida; order Cupressales; family Cupressaceae; genus Cryptomeria; species Cryptomeria japonica. The sequence goes on from NC_081410.1 coordinate 604,264,322, forward strand.
TTATTCAATATTTATGGACAAATATTTCAATATAGTGGGGTGTGTTGTAAGGTTGTTTGGGAGATGTATCATCTTGCTTAGTAAATGTAAGATGATGAAGTGAAGAAAAAGGACTCGCAATGACTTGAAACTGATCCACATTTAGATTGGTAGGTATAGAGGTTTCTTTCAATTTTTTGTCTAGGATGGCTTTATATTAAGGGGATACACATAAAAGCTCAAGAATGGATATGTGGGCTAGTGTTTTTCCAAGTTTCTCAACATGGTTATACTATCTAGAGGATGAGGAGGGTTTGGAACTAGTACCTTGTAGAGTGACTTTACCCTAAAGGGTTGTTACATTGCATTTAGGGGTTTTGTCCTTGATAGTTTTGGTAGACTCATGATGGTCCACCTAAAAAATGTAGTTAATAGTATATTCATAAGAAACATTGGCATAATAGACATTGGCATCATAATTGATCTTAGGACCTTTTCCTTTATCATGTTTAGGGAAAGGATCCTTAAAAATCACATGTTCTTCATAAGTTGAGTGACCCTCAACTTCGATCGCACCATTATTAATGAGGTCTTGAATATGATTCTTAAGCGTGTGACAATTGCTATTCTCGTGCTCTTTGTTTCTATGATACAAAATTCATTATCATTCTGCCATGTTGGCTTAACCTTTGGCTCAGAAGGTTGATTTTTTGGTAAAGTAATGAGCTTATAGCAACCAAATTCTACAATGCTAAGTCAATTGGCTCTCCCAAAGGTGTGTATTTCCTTTGTGTCATAGGCCTTGTTTCCCTTTGGGTATTCACTTGATTTTTTAAATAATTAGTTCTACCAAAGCTTACCAACTTAGGTTTTACCAAATTTTCATCTGCAACCCCATCATTAACAATATTCTTGTTCTTGTTCCAAAAGTGGGGTGTTTTCTTTGTATTAGGATCATCTTTGTTCTATTTAAAAATTTAGATAAGACCTTGCTCAAGAAGGACCTTTTCAATAGATAGACCTTTCTCAACAACTTATTTAAATGTGGTCAAGCATAATTTATGAATTTCGTATCAAATTTATTGATTTAGATTTTGTGTGAACATCTCAACCAATTATTTTTGTGGAACATGACAAGAGAAACATCAAGCCAAACTTCTCCATCTTGTAAAAATGACAAAAAAATTCTCCATTGTGTTGTTTAGTGGTACATAAAGTTATCACTAAAACCTCATGTTCATTGTTGTAGTAGAATTGGTGAATTAATTTGTTAGCCAAGTCAATCCAAGAATGAATCCCAAGTGGTAAAGATGAAAACCATTCCATAGTTTATCCCCCTAGACTACGAGGGAAGAGGTACATTACGTAAGAATCGTCATAGGCAACCTCTATATAAGCACTGAAAAATTCTTTCATATGTTCCTTAGGATCACCCCTTCCCTTGTAGTTGTCAAATTTAAGCACATAAAGGTTAAGAGGAAAGGGTGGCATGGGGTTCCTATCAAAAGGATAAGGACAAATATCTTGAAGTGTGTAATTATTGACAAGTGTATGTATACTAACAATTTGTTGTTATAATTTCTTCACTTATTGCAAATCGTCCTTTGGAGGCATTATATTCCTTCGATTTATCCTTGGGCCTAAGATAATAGGTGGAGGAGGAGGGGGAATGATTGTATTGTAATGACCACCGAGAGTAGGAATATAGACAAGATATCAGGTGCTAGGTGGAGAAATGTAAACTATATGGGCCATAATTTTGCTATTGAGCATAAGGCCTTGGACGAGGTGTGAGCATCATTACCATGAGTATGGTTGGTATTAAAAGAATAACCTTGGTTGTGATCTTCATATGCAACATGAGATTGTCTAGTATAACCATGACCATGAATGATCAACACCTTGGTGGATATTTGACATTGGCCTTGAGTATGATCTTGGTGGTTCATTGGTAGTTCTTTGACCATGAAGGTCATTGGTATGATTTTGCTCGAAAGTTTTTCAGGTACGTTTTTGGATAGGAATATCTTGCTTTTGCAAAAGGGATGAAGGTAACCTAGACATAGGGATATCTCTATGTCTATTTTGTCTAGTAAAAAAATCATCTTGATTGTCATCCACAAGTTGAGATACATCAAAATCAGGAGGTAACTTGACACCCTCTTGGGTAAACATCATGAAGTAACGCTGCAGGTTCTTGCATAAAACTATCTCAAGAAAATTGTTAAACTTTAAGTTGGACAAATGGGTATAAGCATGGAGCTATGTCACACTTTGGGCTAACTGAGGGTAGTTTGACCGAACTGAGTCTGATCGGACTACCCAAGGCCGCGTGGCACCGAAATGGCATCGAGAGTTTGGTTAGACTAAGTCCGACTGAACTGAGTTCAACCAGACTCCCTTAGTTCAAATAAGTCCATTAAAAAAAATTCTATTTTTTTAATAGTTTGAAATAAGGCTAGTCCGACTAGACTAGCCTATGTGTCATTTGGTGTGGCACAAAAAAGGTGAAAAACTCTGTATTTCTAAAACTTTTCACTTTTGCTCAATTTTTCTTCAAGCATAATATTTTTTTACAAAAATCATAAAATACCCCTTTGTAGAGCTCAAAGTCATGAATCTAGACATAATGTTTTTAGTATCTTGATTAATTTTAATATTTTTTATTAATTAAACATTGCGACTAGCTTTTTAAAGTTAAAAAAGAGGCTGGTTTGAAATTTAAAAAAATATTAAATGATTTAAAAAAAATGAAAAAACATATTTTTCACTAGATGAGAGAATCTTCTTGAAAGGGTTTTTTTTTTTTGGTTAATGATAAATATAGTAGTCAAAAGGTGACGCCGAATGAAAACTATCAAATTTAGCTATGTTGGACTTCATAATATTATAACGAGAAGAATATACATCAATTTTCTTTTTTAAACACTTCATATATATGTTCTCTATTTGGAAAAAAAATCAGAAAAAATTAAGTTCGTTTTCATTTTTTTGTTGACACCGACTAGAACCCCTAATTTTTCAGCATTTTTCAAGAATGAAAAATCTGTCTTTGAATTTATAGAAAAATTATAAATTTTTTCCTAAATTTTTTTTATAAATAACAAATATAAATTTCATTCATATTTCTATATTTGATCAGTTTACATCATTTCAAAATTCAATTTATAAATGCCACTTTTATGCGGTCGAAGTTAAACAATTTTAGTTGTGTTATTCGGTTCCTTTATAAAAGTGTGACACAACATTGTGCTTTTACCCAAATAATCTTGATGTTCTGCTAAGGTTAGTGACTACTCATTTGAATCTTGCACACTATTGTGGTTTTCAAAAGTATTGGTATTGTAAAATTCTTCTTCATCAAAAGCATAAGTATCCATGTCTTGAGATCTTAGAGCTTCTTGTACTTCTCCTCTAAGTCTTTTAGCTTTGTGGTTTCAATCATATAAAGGAGAAGGGTTTGACTTGGTTGAATGGAAGGATGACAAACCTTGATGGATGAGGAAAGATATGACAATGATCAAAAGTTGTGAGTTTTTCTTGCAAAGGTCTTGAAATGAGGTTCCAAATGATGATGAGATTAGGACTATTATAGATAACCACAAATCGATAACTAAAGCAAGATAAGACTTCCTAGGGGATGAAAAATTCTAAGGTAAGGTATTATAACTCAAGTGACTATAATGGTACCCTAGATGATGGATCTATTGGCCATTTAAAGGAATTGATTATGTGTTGCATTGATGTTTTGTCATTGATGTCAACACTAGCTGTTTTGGCTGCTTTACCGATATCCTTCTGGTCCCGGTAAGTTGGCTGGTTTCTGGTTAGATTAGATCATGATGATCCAGTATGATCCGATATGTTTGGGTTATGGAATTAGCTTAGATATGTTACTCAAATTCATGTTCAATTAGTTGGTCTTGATTTGGTGATCAGATGTTATCATGTATGCTGACAAGCTTGGTTTGTTGTTCCGGTGAGGGTTTCACCGACAGAGCTTTGTTGAAGATATTTGATTTTATGCATAAGTGGTGTTGGTGCGGATTTTAGTGGAGATTTAGGATGCTGAAGGTGATCATGTTCGAGACTTGGTTGATTGGGATCATTACTTTAGCATGTGTGGACCTAAATTGGGTCCCGATTTATCTAGGTTATGGACTGGCTTAATGTAACGTGTGGATTGGGCTTCTTGATGTGTTTCTAGGATGTCTTATGGGTTAGATATTATTTGTTTGGTCTTAGGCTGACATGTTTTGTAATTATGTAATTGTTTTATTGTCTAGTGGTCGACCTTATTGTTTGTGGTCGAGGATCTGTATATATATGATGTAAGATCTCATTGTAGATCATAATATGGAATACATGAGGATAAAAATGATGTATAGGAGAGAATAACGTAATAATTGTATACACCTAAAAATGGTATGAAGATAATTAATTAAAAAAGAAATTATTTAATTAATCTCCCTTCCCAATTTAATTGGATTCACTAAGCAATTTGATTAAATTTCGCCTTTCATCTACTTATTAATAAATCTAAGGATTTATTAAATAGTTTCATTTCACCCCTTTAATTAATTAATTCAAATTAATTAATTCCCTTCATCCAAAATCATTTCTTCTAAATCCCCTAATTAATTAAAACAAATCAATTATGAGTTGTTGAAATTAATTATCCTTTTCCTATTATTTGAATTTTTAAATTCAAATTCTCCTAATTTCTACCACTCCTAAACCTAACCATTCCTAAACCTAACCCATTCTACCTACCACCATGTCCCCTTTCATCCAAAATCTTCTAGAACCTTTGTGACACTTGTCACTAAGTGTTCCCTTTCATCCTACTCCTTGTAGAAGCCTCTTGACACTTGTCACCATAGAAATGACAGATGTTCCCTTTTATCCAACCCCTTTGCCAACTTTCTCCAATTTAACCATTGATATCTTCAGATCAATCTTGACTGTTGATTCTTGCCACATCACCCCTAGCCTTGGAAATCCTATAAATAGACCTCATTTTGGAGCTCAAATGGTCCTAATTTTATATCCCAATTTCATATCATGATTGCATCCCATCTCATTCTCATCTTATGCATTGTTATTATAGGCATCTAGCTTATAGTTTATCAGTTTTAGCAATGTTATCATGCTCAATTTTGGCTTAAATATTATCTTAATCATGCTAGATCAATCATTCATGTAGCTAAATCATGCTATTCTTGCTAAGATCATGCATTTTCATCTTTCAAATCCTCCTTCTAAGTGTAGTCAAGTCATTGGAATATGCATAATCAGATCTGAGAGCATTTTTCATACTCGCATTTACTAGGAGAAAATAAGTCAATTAGCTATGGTTTTGTCTTTCTTTGATTTAAATCTTATAACCATGCTTGTAATGATTTATTGAGTGCATTGTGTTTGTAGGTACAGGTACACTTCACAAAGCACGACATTTTGGCACCTACCATGGGGCAGAAATCATCATTTTCGGCCTCTCAAGCTTCAACAAACATTTATCTCTATCGGACCTAAATCAGAATGTCGTATGAGTTGATTTTCCAACTCGTACGAACTAACTTTTAGTCTGGTATGAAACTTCATCCTGACTTGTACGAGCCTCTTTTCCTTGTCGTACTAGAGCTAAATGCATGTCGTACAAATTTATATGTTGTAAATTCTTTACTCGTACTAGCTCATCCTGACTCGTACGAGCTTCATTTCATTGTCATACGAGAGCTAAATTTGTGTTGTACAAATTTATGGCTGCAAAATCCTATATCATATGAGTTCATTTTGGTTTGTGTGTGAAATCTAAATTTCTATAGTACTAACTGGAAATCTATGTTGTACGACTCTTTGTGTCTATGTTTTTCCACAAACTGCAAGTTAGAATTTTCAAGTTTGTCTATATGTTGGTAATTTGCATTTTTGAAGGCCTTCTGGTCATTTTGTCATTTTTAGCCCTTGAAAGTGCCAAAAGAGTCTAGCTAGGCATGATCTTTCAAAATATCATCTATAACTCTTGGAGACGTTTCCAACGAGTTAAACAGCTTGTAATTTTGAGTCCCGAGCATAAAGTTATGCCTATTTGAAGTTAGGATAAATTTTCATATAGTTTTTTTTTGAAAATTTCGTAGTTTGGATCACTAATGCTAATCTTGTTCTGTCTATGAGATTTTTGGTAGCCTAACTCTTTTCTACAGGATGCTTGTCAAATATACGCTTGTCAAAGACAAATTCAAAACATAATCATGACTACTAATGGATCTATTTTGCAGGTTGCCTAAGGATTCAACAAACACTTTGTGTATTCTTTAATATTTTTAGGCACACTTCAATTTGGGCTTAAAGAAATGAACAACTATGTCTTATGTGCTTGTGATGATAGGTGAGTATGCTCTCACCTTTCTTAGGTGATCAGAAAGCTAGACTCATCTTTTGCTTTCATTAGTGCATTTCTTTAGTAGGCCTGCCCTCCCGAGGAGTTATTAACTCTTAGCCCTTAAGGCCGGTGAGAGGGGAACGACCTAAGTGGGAATGAATAACACCAAGTAATCCAACCCACTATAAAATAAATGTGTTTTTGATGAAAATCAAAGCAACGGTAGTGCTCAGGAATAGCTCTCCTCTGTACCTTTGGATATATCAAACCTTGGTTTTCAAGGCTGGGAGACCTCTTAATTGAGTTTACGCACTGAACGGATCCCATACTAGTGCTGGTTAAAATAGAAGCTACCCAATTCACCTCCAAAAGGGTGATAATCTTTGTGCAAGAGAGATAATAACTCTCCCAAGAGACTTGCCATATCGTGCCCCCATTCACATTTGGAGTTGGATAATACGACATTGAGAATCCATTGCGTGAGACTCAGCGGCCATATTATGATTAGCTATTGGATGTGTACCTAAGTCACCAAGCAAAGGTTTTCATTCTTAGCCAACTTCCTTAGGGTTTATCTTGATTGGAGTCATTTATCACATCATGTGTTTGTTGTGTATTCATCCCTAAATGAGAAAATCAGACACCAAAAAACTAGAAAACATCAGCAAAACATCATCAGAATTCAAAGATCAAAATCAGCAAAACAAACACTTTTTACTATTCTCTACAACCTTTTGTACAAGTCTTAATTCTCTATAGCATGAGTCATAATCTCTATCAGACAAGTTAACTTGCATAAAATCATTTGTCATACTATTTGCGATCCTGTGTCGTACGAGTCATCTATTTTGTCGTATAGTCTATAATCCCAAGTTGTATGAGTTGTTGATGTTTATATGAAAACTTTTGTTCTGTTGTATGACTCAGTATCTTGTGTAATCCTAAGCTGAATCTTATGTCATATGAAACTCTACATCTGTTAGTCCAGAGCTACGTCTTGCATGCCTGTTTCAGATTTATCATTTCTACTTGTTCAATTTGCAGTAAGCATAAACATATGTTATATGTCAATCCGTGCTTAGATTGTCTACTTGGTTTCACTTGGTCAAGTATCATCCATCAAAATAAGACTCTAGAAAATATTCACCTCAAGATTTTCAAAGTGCTCACCCCCAAAAAGTTTAAGATCTAAACATCTCAAAGTGCATTATCACCCTCTTTGGTAAACTGATCACTCAAACATAGTTTCTCATCAGGATCAATCATCCTTTATCATGAAACTGAAACTTTTGGCCAGGATAATCTTGTCCCACATCATAGGATAGATCATTCCTACTAAACCTGGTTCTTATCAATCATCACCATTGCACTCCTAAACCGAAGATCGAAAAACTTGCAAACATTTAAACACTTGAATTCTCCTTTAGTGTCATATCACTCTATTGCCTTAAAATTGACTATTGATCACTTACCCAAAACAACTTTTAGACAATCAAACCCCTAAAATGGAAACAGAAACATTTGCAATAACTAAAAAACCATATCAACATGACATACCAAAGCAAAACACAAGAAGAAAACATGACAAACCAACATATCAGGGAAATCAAACAAGTTCAAAATAAAAATCCAACTATATTAAAACCTCACAAGGATTTAAATACATCTCAAAAGAAAGGTGGCTCTTTTATGCACCTCTTAAAGAGATCCCTAAAGGATTTGGCTAAAGAAGATCAAAATCGTGCACCCATGTCTAACAATGATACATCCATCCATAAGTAAATTGACTCTCCAAAGGCATCTATTCCTACACCTCTTGAAAGCTTGCAAGAACCTTCCATAGCACCATCAACAAAGAATACATCCAAAGCTAAAGTTCCCCAAGTGATATCCAGGATTGCCATCAAACCTATTTCAGAGGATCCTATTCAAAGCTCATCTCCTTCATATCCAAGCATTAATTCATCACAGCATCCGCATAACGCTCTCTTGCAAATTGAAGTCCTCATTCATAGAACACTTGTTAAACATGTCCTAATAGATGGGGGAGCTGGCTTGAACATTTTCTCTTTGAGTCTTGTTCATGCTTGGGGTTATTCTGAAGATGCAGTTGATCCCCTAGAAAAGATCAAAATTAAAACATATGGTGAAGAAGAACATTACTCTAAAGGAATTGTGATGTTATCTATCAGCGTGGGATCTGTACAAAAAGACACAACATGCCAAGTTCTAGGCGTGGACCTACCATACAACATACTCTTGGGGAGACCATGGATACATGATATGCAAGCTATACCATCAACAAGTCATCAGTGCTTAAAATTTCCATACAATGGACAAGAAATCACAATATCAGCAAACTCAAATCTATTGCAGTGTTGTAATAATCTAAAATCAGCTCAAGAGGTCATGGTCTCACATAACAGAGAGGCAGCACCTTCAAGCACACAATCTAAGGAACAATCATTTGTATCAAATTTGTCAAACATGGAAGAACAAATGCAGCTAAGAGATCGAGGGAACAAATAATATTTGCTATCATGGAAAAACAAACAAGAGCAACTTCAAATTGAGAGGGATGAAGAAGCAGTAATAGAAGTTGATGTAGTTCACATGTATGCAGAACAAATGTTAGGAACTAGTCCACTTGAATCAGAATCACATTCGACTGACATGGACTTAACTAAGGACGATTAGGATTTTCTTATGCGAGGTCATTCTAATGAGAGTATCATTATAGACATGGAAATACATACTGAAAGCTCTAAAATCTCTATCATGACCGCAAATATCTCTGAAACTATTCAACCTGAAGATCCTTTATCATTAAGATATCCTGAACTTATGGACTGGGAAAATAAAGAACATACTAACATTGATACCTTACCTAATGATCATGCCATATCCTTATATCTTAATGAAATCAAACCCACAACAACTTTCACCAGGGATTTCGCTAACGTATCTTCAGGTCAAAGTGGGTGTTAAATCTCCTAGTCGCAAAAGTGAGAATCAAGAAAATAATATCATGTCTAATGCTGAAAACCATTTATTGGCAACATTAGATCAGAAAAAAGCAAAAATAAAGGATGAATCTAACAGTGAAAACCTCTTCGAGGCACCGGAAGATGGGAGATTTGACACCTTACCTAATGTTTATCAAGAGAAGTTATCTATCCTAATAGAACCAACATAGGCATTTATCATTGGCACAACTGATCTATATCCAACAACTTCTCTATCAAAACTAGCAAGGCGGAAATACTTGAAACCATTCAAAAGATGGCAAGTCAACTTTACCTGTTCATATACAGACGTTCCAGGGTTCGATCCATATCTTACAATACATCACCCAAATATCAGTCTAGGAGCAGGTATCAATAATAGAACACAACATGGATCAGGAGTAGAAATTGTATTCATCACACCACAAGGGCATACAATCCCGAAAGCATACAAATTAAGCTTCCCATGTACAAACATTATAGCAGAGTATGAAACATTGGTAACAGGTATCAAAATGGCTATAGAATGGAACATAACACAACTTCAAGTCTTTGGAGACTCTCAACTTATCATTAATCAAATCAATGATGACTATCAAACAAAAGATGACAAGCTCATGCCTTACAAAATGATAGTGGATGATATCAAGAAGTACTTTGTAGAAATAACTTTTGAATAGATCCCAAGAAATGACAAAAAAGCAGCAGATGCCATGGCTACACTTGCTTCTCTATTGCAGACATAGGAAAATCAACAACGTTATGAATTCCTGGTTGAAGAGTTATTTCATCCCGCCTTTAATTGTTCGAATTCCCAAACCATCTGTCAACTTATTGGACACAATTCCTCCCTCTATGGACAAACTTACACATACCTGAAAGACAATATCCTACCTCCTGATTTATCAAAGAACCAAAAGAGAAACTTTATTCGCCAATCCTCCCATTTTAATCTCATCGCGGATACCCTGTTTAAATGAGGTCTAGACGGTACTCTCTTAAGCTATCTCGAACAAGAAGAATCTTAGAAGGATTTACATGAAGTCCATAATGGAATTTGTGGCACTCATTCAAGTGGTCTTACCCTTTCAAAAAAACTCATATGCTTGGGCTACTATTGGCCGACTATGGAACGAGATTCTTTTAAGATAGAAATAACATGCAAACAATGTCAGATCTATGGGAACTTGATCCATGCACCAACACAAGAACTACATGCTTTAGCAATATCTTGGCCTTTTTGTCAATGGGGACTTGATGTAGTAGGAAAGATAAATCCTTCCTCATCTAATGGACACAAATTCATTCTTGTAGCTACTGAATATTTCACAAAATGGATTGAAGTGACACCTCTCATAAACATCACAGGAAAACAAATTGCTACATTTATCTTGAATTACATCATCTGTCGCTATGGAGTACCAATGACCATTATCATCGATAATGGGTGACCATTCAAGAATCAGGATGTACAAGAGCTATGTGAGAAATTCAAAATCCAGCACAAATTCTCTACACCATATTATCCATAGGGAAATGGGCAGGCAGAAGCATCTAACAAAGCTATTATGAAAATACTCAAAAAGACAGTGTATGATGCTGGGAAAGATTGACATATTCAACTGAACCCTTCTCTATGGGCCTACTGCACTAGTATCTACACATCGATAGGTGCCACACCTTTCTCTCTTGTATATGGATCAGAAGCCATATTTCCAATCGAAGTAGAGATACCTTCTCTACGTGTATCACTAAAAGGTCTCATCCCAGATGAAGAACAAAGAGTATCTAGACTACAAGAGTTAGAATTGATCCATGAACGAAGACAAAATGCCTTTGATCATCTAAAGGTATATCAACAAAGAATGTGCCAGAGCTATAATCATAAGGTCAAACCACAAATCTTTAAAGTGGGAGAACTAGTGCTAAAGGAAAATCCACGCAACCAGGCAGATCGAGAAAAAAAAGGAAAGTTTGAACCAAACTAGTTAGGTCCATTTGTGGTCACAACAGTATTTGGATCAAGAGCATATCAACTATCAACACAGGACAAAGATCAACTTGAAGAACCCATCAATAGCATGCATCTGAAAAAGTTTTATGTCTGAAAAATATAAAAAGTAAAAAATAGTGAAAAATCAGAAAAAATAAAAAATAGTGAAAAATTAGAAAAAATCAAAAACAGTGAAAAAGCAAAAAAAATCCTAAAAAGTGAAAAAAAAGAAAAAAAGAAAGAAAAAAAATCCAATATCAGAAAAAGTGCAATAAAAATAAATAGATGGTGAAAACCTGGCAAACATGCACTATCTGTTAGCTAGCTCTTCCATCTATTAGTTCATGCATTTTTCCATTTGTATTTATTTTCCATCAACACTATCCATATGCATCATAAAGCCTTTATACACACGCAAGCATCCCAGGTGGCTTCTTGCCATGGTTTGGATCATTGGATATATCATAACAACTTTGTTTCTAGGCTTGGGGCAAAATCCTACACCTAGTTGGGGGCAAATCTCTTGATCATTTTGAGCTAAATCAAACAAGTAGAACAAATGGTTAGACAACTCTTATCAAGCAAAAACTAAGACACATCCAACATTGAATACAAGATCAAACTATCAACTATCAAGCTATCACAAAGTCAACCAAATCACATCACACACTTTTTAGTGGATAATATCTTTTGGATAATGATTGTAACATGATTGTTCAACTTTTCTATATTGCTTTTCGCTATCATGATTTCTGAGTGACTCCAGGATGGCATTGACTAGAGGAACAAGGAAGAAACATGATATTTTTCTTGTCTGCTATCTGAAAATTAATCATTAATATGTGCAAATTTGTCTCGGGACATGATCATTGAAGTATCATTGAAGACATTTCCAATTTGCTTATAAAAATGATTAATACTGCCTGTTTTACGCAAGCAACACTCAAGTCATCTCAGTTCAATTATACCTTGATGCTTGTGCTAACTTGCTATATCAAAATCTAGGAAAGAAGTGCTCAGGTCATCATGGTTTAATTATACCATCGATGTTTGCACTCACTTCCCACTTCTCAAAAGCTCAATGATGACAAAAACACAAAATAATCCAGTGGCTGGTTCAATCATAGTTTGCATTCCATTGCATTTCATTTGCATTTTAGCTTGCATTTCATTCTTGCATGGGATCATAAAGGCTCCGTTTATCCAAGGTTAAATCTATCATAGGAATCATTAAGATATCATCACAAGTGTATACACAATCAGAATGATGACTCATATCTCTCATGATATTATCGACCTAGCGAAAATCTTATGCTATCTCTCTCAACAGAATCAACAATCTGCATATCCAAAAATTTCTACAACTTGCTTTCGACAAACTGTCAGTTCTTTATCTAATCAACCTTATAAAATCAAATAAATCAATTAAACCTAATCGATTCTATCACGTCTTATATAGGATGTATCCTTCCTAAAACTAGACGATCTACTTTTGATTCATGTCTTATATAGGATATATCTTTCCTAAAACCAGACGTTCTGATCATGTCTTATATAGGATGAATCCTTCCTGAAACCAGACGCTTTGATCATCGTTGTATTATATAAGATGAATCCTTCCTGAAACCAGACTGAATCTAATCAATCAATATTTTTCAATCTTATCAATCTAAGAAATCAAGATAATCAAAGAACTCACATTTTCATCAAACCACAGTTGCAGAAATCAGATCAAATCTATCGGGATATTGTTGGCATTATGTGAATTGGTATAAGGACATAATGATATTATATGTTGTCATTGATATCAATATCTGATATGAAGTGACCCGACATATGTGATATGTGAGAAGAGAGAACCGGCATATGTGTGAACCGGTATATATGCCAAAGTGAAGTGGTATATTTGTTCAAGATGAACCGGCACATGGAAGCACTGTGTGACTATCGGTTCATAGGTAGTTTCCATTTCAGGATTTTTGCTTGGAGTAGCTCAAGCCTATGTGACTCAATCGGTGATCTTTGTGTGATGATTTAGAAGTATAATGGAGAACAGGTCGAGTTGCCACATAAGCTTTATGCGCATGAAGGAACTTGCATGAAGAAGACTATTCCTATCTACCTCAAGAATGTGCGAAGTTTGTCAAACAGTGATAACGCATGATGGGTTATCAGCTGCCATGAAATTGGTGGATAATGGACGATGGAGAATGTATTGAGATCGATTCAAGATTGTTTCATTTAATGCAGTATGATTCAACGGTCAAGATTGAACCGCCTGAATTTCTTAACCTAACAGGTTTAGGGTTTAGGGTTTTTGCTATGGACCTGTATGTTTCCTATAAGGTTGATGTTGTGTTTCTTCTAAGGTTGTTGGAAAATGTTGTGAGTGTGTATCCAAGGAAAGTGATACGTGATTCTTGCCAGACCAAAGGAAAGAAGAGATACCTGCAAAGTGAATGTGCAGAAGGTGAAGAGGAGCCAAAACGGATCTACATTAGCATTGAGTGCTGTTACTAGATCATTGTAATTCCTATTGATCTCTAATCACTTCAACAGTTGTGAAATCCCTTAACAAGGTAGCCTTAACTGGCTTGATACAAATCCCCTAACAAGGTAGCTTTACCTAGCTTGATTCAAATCCCTTAACTAGGTAACTCAAATTTAATGAGTTCTGGGTAGCTATAGAGCTCTGGAGATCCTTTAGCTATTGAGTTCTTGAAATCCTCTAACAAGGTAACCCCAATCAGGTTTAACCCTTAATCGGGTATTGTAGCCATCCCTTAACCAGGTGATCCCTAACAGGATCGGTTCCTAGCAGAACCTATTGTAATGTCTTTAACCAGACAAGGCTCCTAACAAAGCGGACTTCTAAAGAGTTCAAAAGTAGATTGTGGGTATTGATCCCCACCGTGGTTTTTCCCAGTTGGGTTTCCACGTGAAAAATATATGTCATGTGTGATGCTTTTGTCTTGTGATGCTTTGGTATTACCTGTTGAACATATGATGGTTCCGTGTTTTATGCCTGTCTATAAAACATACTGAAGTAGCTGTTGTGAAGATCAGATGATAGTTTACCTGTTCATGCATGAGAGTGTAATGGTAGTATAGTATTTAGCTAAGAGGAAAGCTCAGTGAGTGACCAGTTTATGATTGTTTTAGTTATTCTGGGTCTTACTGGTTGCACTCTGTTCTAGCCAGTATCACCGCTTGCCAGTTATTTGGAGTATTTGCTATCAAACCAGTTTTGGACTGTATTTTTGTTTGTACTGATTCACCCACCCCCTCTCAGTACCGGTTTGGTACTATTGGTTCATCATTGAGTTATCAATTGGTATCGGAGCGCTCTAGGTCCTCTGTGTTGTAAGTTTAATCACTTGAGGTAAAGATCCCAATCAAATGATGAAGAGGGAAGGTCCAAAGTTTAACAGGGAAAATTTTGTTATATGGAAAGATAGGATGAAGATATTCATCAGAAGCATGGGTGCTCAACACTAGAGTTATGCTGAGAATGTCTATGTTGTCCCTACCAGTACTCTCATCGATGACCAAAAAAGAGAGATACAAGAAAATGGGCAAGTCATGGAAGCCCTCATTAGTAGTCTATCTGACATTGAGTTTATTGATGTTCAGGAGAAGATAAGTCCCAAAGAGGTAGGGGATGCTCTTGAAAATATCTATGGTGGTGATGAACATGTAAAACAGGCTAAGGAAGAAAGCCTGAGAGGGAAGTTTGAAGATATGTGGATGGTTGTAGGTGAGACCATTCAATAGTATGGAATAAGATCAAAACAGTTGTTGGAGAAATCAAGAGTGCAGGTGGTAAAATAGAAGATTCCACTGTGGTAAGCAAAGTCCTGAGATCCCTGTTGCCGGTCTATGCAATAAGGGTTGCTACTATCTAGGAGCTGAGATCAATAGACAAGTCTAAGGTATCCTTGGACTCCATCATAGCCAAGTTAATAGCCTATGAGCTAAATAGTTTTGATGGCAGTGTTCAAAAGACTGAATCAACATTCAAAGCCTCTGCTATACCATCCAGAAAAGGAAAAGAAGCTAGCACTAGTGGGGAACCTAGTCAGAGTAGAGAAATGAATGATGAGGAGATTCTGATGGCATTTGAAGCTCTCCTTGCTAGGAAGCTTCCTAATGGAACCGGTAAATACAAAGCTAAGCTACCTTTGAAATGCTTTTCTTGCAACCGGATAGGACATATTGCTATAAACTATCCTAATGGCGATAACAATGACAAACCACAAAGGTTCAGGAAATTCAAAGGAGGAAACCGAAGAAACTATTTTGTGGCAGTTGATGAAGGTGTCATAGATGAGGAATCAGAAGATGAAGAGAATGAAGACATTGTGTTTGTTGCTATAAAGGAAGATGTGGCAGACAAGAAGGCTCTTGTCTCCCGGTTTGATAATTCCAATGAGTGGATCATTGATAGTGGTTGTTCTCACCATATGACAGGTGACTAGAGCAAGTTTCTATCTCTGGAGGAGTATGATGGTGGTGTGGTTCACTTTGGCAATGATGCACCATGCATGGTCAAAGGCAGAGGGTCCATCTCTCTTAATAGAAAGAGCAATGCTGACAATGTGTATAGGGTTGATGGTCTCAGACATAACCTTCTAAGTGTTGCCCAGCTAAATGACAGTGGCCTCACTCTGGAATTCAAGAATGGAGTTTGTAGAATCAAAGGAAAAGATGGTGAATTGGTGGCCACTGGCATGCAGACCAAAGGTAACCTATTTCATCTGAATGCAAATATAAGTACATATCTTATGGCTAGGCTTGATGATAGCTGGATATGGGATAGGAGACTCTGCCATGTAAACTTTGATAACATTGTGAAGGCTAGTAAGATCAAGGCAGTTAGAGGGTTGTCGGTGCTAAGCAAACTGGATAATACCTTATGTAGAGAGTGCCAATTGGGGAAAATGTCTTCCTCAACCTTTAAAAGTAAATCTTTCACTGCTGACAACTTGCTTGATCTTGTACATACTGATTTATGTGGTCCTATGAAAACTAGAAGTGTGCAGGGTGATAGGTACTTCATGATTCTCACTGATGACTGCTCAAGAATGATGTGGGTCACATTCTTGAAAGACAAGTCTGAAGCCTTTGTGAAATTCAAAGCTTTCAGAGCATTAGTGGAGAAGGAAAGCGGCAAAAGGATCAAGTGTCTGAGAACCGATCAAGGAGGGGAATTCACTTCCAGTGAATTCAACAAGTATTGTGAAGAATTTGGCATCAAGAGGCAACTGTCTGCCCCCCGAACTCCATAGCAGAATGGCCTAGCAGAGAGGAATAACCAGACTGTGGTTGAAGCAACTAGAACCATGTTGATTAAAGGAAAGGTAGCTCACACCTTTTGGAGAGAAGTGGTGAGCACTACAGTCTACACAATGAACCGGGTACTCATCAAGAAAGGTAAGGATAAAACTCCTTATGAGTACTAGACCGGTAAGACACCTATGGTTAGCTACTTTAGAGTGTTTGGTAGCAAATGCTACATCAAGAGGAGTGAACACCAGAGAAAATTTGATACAAAATGTGATGAGGGAATATTCCTAGGATATTCCACCAAGAGCAAAGCTTTCAAGTGTTACAACAATAGGACTTAGAGAATTATGGAAAAATCAATGTAAGAGTTGATGAATCCTCTGACAAAACTGAGGAAATTGGTAGTGAGCAAGCTGTAAATGAACCGGTTGCAACCTTCTGGGAATCGGTTGTCAGTCAACCGAGTACCAGTAACAGTGTTTCTGAACTTGTGAATGCTGATACTGATGAAGATGAGGATGAAGAGAAAAAGCAAGAAGAACCTGTCAAGACCATTCCTCGGTATGTCAAGATAAATCATGATCCTAAATAGATCATAGGAGATAAGGATGCAGGAATCCTTACAAGAAGAAAGATTAGAGAAAACTCATATATGATCTCTGAATTTGAGCCTAAATCATTCAAAGAGGCTCATAAAGATGAAGACTGGATCAAGGCAATGGAAGAGGACCTTGACCAGATAGAGAAAAATGGTACATGGTCCTTGGTATCCAGACCAGAGTATAAAAATGTCACTGGCACCAAATGGGTGTTCAGAAACAAGCTGAATGAGGATGGTACAATGATTAGGAATAAAGCTAGATTGGTGTGCAAAGAATATGCTCAAGAAGAAGGAGAAGACTACGGAGAAACCTTTTCTTCTGTAGCCAGATTGGAAGGAGTTCATATGCTTCTTGCATATGTAGCTTTTAAAAGGTTCAAAGTATATCAAATGGATGTAAAATCTGCATTCCTAAATGGTGTACTTGAAGAGGAGGTGTATATTGAGCAACCAGATGGGTTTTCCCTATCTAAAGATAGTGACATGGTATGTAGGCTACATAAAGCATTATATGGTCTAAAGAAAGCACCTAGGGCATGGTATGAGCGCTTACATTCCCATCTTGAGAAGATTGGATTTGAGAGAATAAGTGAAGATAGCAATATCTACTTGAAGTTTGAAGGAAATCAAATCCTAATCTATGAGGTTTTTTTTGATGACATTATCTTTGGCGGAGATGACAAGATGAGTCATGAGTTTGCTGATGAGATGAAGAAAGAGTTTGAGATGTCACTCATAGGGGAGATTATGTTCTTCATTGGGCTGCAGATCTAGCAGATGAAAGATGGAATCTTCATCACTCAGTCCAAATATGTCAAAGAGGTGTTGAAGACTTTTGGCATGGAAGATAGCAAACCAGTTGGTACACTGATGGTGACCATTTGCAAATTGACAAAAGAGGATGATTCCGCAATGGTTGTTGAGAAGGAATATCGATCAATGATTGGTAAGTTACATTATGTAGTGCACAACAGACCAGATATTGCACATGTAGTTGGCATTTCTGCAAGGTTCCAGAAAAGTCCAAGAGAATCCCACTTGATTGCAGTCAAGCGGATTCTTAGGTATCTGAAGGGAACAATTGACTATGGATTGTGGTACCCATACAACAATGATTTCAATCTGGAAGTGTTCATAGATACTGATTGGACAGGTAATGTGGATGACCAGAAAAGCACAACCGGTGGTGCTTTCTTTCTCGGTGATAGATTGGTCTCATGGATGAGTAAAAAGCAGAGTTGTATCTCTCAGTCTATAGTGGAAGTGGAGTATGTTGTAGCTTTCATGAACTGCACTTAGACAATCTGGATGAAGCATGTTTTAAATGGCTTCAAAATCCCTGTATCTGAACTAGTAAGGATATTCTGTGATAACTCAAGTGCTATCAACATTTCAAAGAATTCGGTTTTACATTCTAGAACCAAGCATTTTGAGCTTAAGTATCATTTCTTGAGGGAAAAGGTTCAGAATAAAGAGATTGCACTGGAACATATTTCCAGTAAGGAGCAGTTAGCAGACATATTCACCAAGCCTCTTCGAAAGACTACATTTGTGCATTTAAGAGGTGAATTGCGGGTATTGCCCCTTCAGGAGGTGAACTAAAAGTATTTTTTCCACTTCAGTTAGGTATTGTAAACTCAAATTTTTGTTGATTGATGTGTTGAAGGATGCTACTCCTCAGGGGGAGCAACATAATGGAATAGGGATTCTTGTGCCTCCACTTTGGCATTGTTGTCAAAGGGGAAGAAGGAGTGAAGCAGAAAAGATATCTGCAGCAAATGGGGGAGAAGATGTGAAGTGGAGATATATCTTTGTATATTGCCATCAATGCTAAAGGGGGAGATTGTTGGCATTATGTGAACCGGTATAAGGACATAATGATATTATTTGTTGTCATTGATGTCAATATGTGATATGAAGTGAATCGACATATGTGATATGTGAGAAGAGAGAACCGACATATGTGTGAACTGGTATATATGCCAAAGTGAAGCAGTATATTTGTTCAAGATGAACTGGCACGTAGAAGAACTATGTGACTACCAGTTCATAGGTAGTTTCCACTTCAGGATTTCTGATTGGAGTACCTCAAGCCTGTTTGACTCAATCGGTGATCTTTGTGTGATGAGTTAGCAGTATAATGGAGAATAGGTTGAGTTGCCACATAAGCTCTGTGTGCGTGAAGGATCTTGCATGAAGAAGACTATTCCTATCTACCTCAGGAATGTGTGAAGTTTGTCAAATGGTGATAACGCGTGATGGGTTATCAACCGCCATGAAATTGACAGATAATGGATGATGGAGAATGTATTGAGATCGAATAAATATTATTTCATTTAATGCAGTATGATTCAATGGTCAAGATTGAACCACCTGAATTGCTTAACCTAACAGGTTTAGGGTTTAGGGTCTTTTCTACTAACCTATATGTTTCCTATAAGGTTGATGTTGTGTTTCTTTCTAAGGTTGTTGGAAAAAGTTGTGAGGGTGTCTCCAAGGAAAGTGATACGTGATTCTTGCCAGACCAAAGGAGAGAAGAGATACCTACAAAGTGAATGTGCAAAAGGTGAAGAGGACCCAAAACGGATCTGCATTAGCATTGAGTGTTGTTACTAGATCATTGTAATTCTTGTTGATCTCTAACCACTTCAACAGTTGTGAAATCCCTTAACAGGGTAGCCTTAACTGGCTTGATACAAATCCCCTAATAGGGTAGCTTTAACCAGCTTGATTCAAATCCCTTAATCGGGTAACTCGAAGTTAATGAGTTCTGGGTAGCTATAGACCTCTGGAGATCCTTTAGCTATTGAGTTCTTGAAATCCTCTAACAAGGTAACCCCAATCGGGTTTAACCCTTAACCGGGTATCGTAGCCATCCCTTAGCCAGGTGATCCCTAACAAGATCAGTTCCTAGCAGAACCTATTGTAATGTCTTTAACTAGACAAGGCTCCTAACAGAGCGGACTTCTAAAGAGTTCAAAAGCAGATTGTGGGTATTCATCCCCACCATGGTTTTTCCCAGTTTGGTTTCCACATGAAAAATATGTGTGTCATGTGTGATGCTTTGGTCTTGTGATGCTTTGTTATTACCTGTTGAACATATGCTGGTTTCATGTTTTATGCCTGTCTATAAAACATACTGAACTAATTGTTGTGAAGATCAGATGATAGTTTAACTACTCATGCATGAGAGTGTAATGGTACTATAGGATTGAGCTAAGAGGAAAGCTCAGTGAGTGATTGGTTTATGATTGTTTTAGTTATTCTAGGTCTTACCAGTTGCATTTGTTCCAGCCAGTATCACCGCTTGCCAGTTATTTGGAGTATTTGCTGTCAAACCGGTTTTGGACTGTATTTTTGTTTGTACTGATTCACCCCCGCCTCTCAGTACCAGTTTGGTACTATTGGTTCATCATTGAGTTATCAGATATCAATCTTGCAAAACTCCAAAGGTCAATTATCTCAATTAATCTCCCGAGGGGGCATCATCGTACTAGAATTTAGCAATCAAGAGCTAGGGCATCCTATCAAATCAATACCATCATCAAAATGAGATTATTCTTAGAATCAACGCATCATCACACCTCGCTTTGAAGAGTGGAAAAATGTATACACCTAAAAATGGTCTGAAGATAATTAATTAAATAAGCAATTATTTAATTAATCTCCCTTCCCAATTTAATTGGATTCACTAAGCAATTTGATTAAATTTCTCCTTTCATCTACTTATTAATAAATCTAAGGATTTATTAAATAGTTTCATTTTACCCCTTTAATTAATTAATTCAAATTAATTAATTCTCTTCATCCAAAATCATTTCTTCTAAATCCCCTAATTAATTAAAACTAATCAATTATGAGTTGTTGAAATTAATTATCCTTTTCCTATTCCTTGAATTTTTAAATTCAAATTCTCCGAACTTCTACCACTCCTAAAACTAACCATTCCTAAACCTAACCCATTCTACCTACCACCATGTCCCCTTTCATCCAACATCTTCTAGAACCTTTGTGACACTTGTCACTAAGTGTTCCCTTTCATCCTACTCCTTCTAGAATCCTCTTAATGCTTGTCACCATAGAAATGACAGATGTTCCCTTTAATCCAACCCCCTTTGCCAACTTCCTGCAATTTAACCATTGATATCTTCAAATCAATCTTGACTGTTGATTCTTGCCACATCACCCCTAGCCTTGGAAATCCTATAAATAGACCTCATTTTGGAGCTCAAAGGGACCTAATTTCATATCCCAATTTCATATCATGATTGCATCCCATCTCATTCTCATCTTATGCATTGTTATTATAGGCATCTAGCTTATAGTTTATCATTTTTAGCAATGTTATCATGCTAAATTTTAGCTTAAATCTTAGCTTAATCATGCCAGATCAATCATTCATGTATCTTAATCATGCTATTCTTGCTAAGATCATGCATTTTCATCTTTCAAATCCTCCATCTAAGTGTTATCAAGTCACTGGAATATGCATAATCAGATCTGAGAGCATTTTTCATACTCGCATTTACTAGGAGGCAATAAGTCGATTAGCTATGGTTTTGTCTTTCTTTGATTTAAATATTCTAACCATGCTTGTAATGATTTATTGAGTGCATTGTATTTGTAGGTACAAGTACAATTCACAAAGTATGACAATAATCATTCAGGGAAAGGATTTGGTTGATCATTGATGATCGAGTTGGGTTTATTTAAGAGGATTTAGTCCTCCAATATTGAGCTTAACTGAAATTGTATTCAGGCATAGGAGATGCTATCATTTTAGTTCATTCATTCTTTCAGATTGTAGTCTGGATTTGTACGTAGTCAGTGAGACTCATTTTGTAATGAGCAGTATGCTCTAAGTTGTTGGCCTTCCTGTAAATGGAGGCCCCTCAATTGTAATCACATACTTACTACAAAAGTATTATCTGACTGTGGGTAGGCATCTCATCGTGGTTTTTCCTTTTACCGGGTTTTCCACGTACAAATCTTGGTGTCATGTGGATGGTATTTATTCTCTAATTGTTTTTTGTGCTTAATTGGTTTATCTTCTATTTCGGTATTTTGTTTATGCATTCTGGTATTTATCTTTTAGGTTCTGGTATTAAAGTTTTAATTGCTTAAGGTTCTGGTAATCCAGTGACAACTGATTCACCCCTCCTCTCAATTGTCTTTCGGTTATTTGAATTGTCTAATAATTGGTATCAGAGCTCTAATCTTCTCTGCAAAAGATTAATCCCTTGAGGAAGATCCTATGGTGGCTAACAGTTCAAGTTCATCTAATTCATCTACTACTATCTTTCAGAGAGATATTCCTAGGCTTGATGGAATAAATTACAGAGTATGGAAAATTCAGATGGAGACTCATCTGAGATGTCTCGGTAAGGAAATTTGTGAAATCACAAAGAATGGTGTTACACCTTATAATCCAACATCTAGAAATCCTCCTCTGACAAAATTGGATAAGGAGATTAAGAATTATTGTGATGAATACTAAGGGGGGGGGGGTTGAATTAGTATACCAAAAAATACTGTACTTAAACACTTTAATAGTCTAGCAGTAAACTGATAAAATAGTATAGCAAACAAACTGGTTAATACACATGCAAACCAAATAGAAAATAATGCATTCACCCATAGAAGAAAAATCACCATAACACAAGATATTTTGAAATGGAAACCCAAATGGGAAAAACCATGGTGAGATGAAACTGACAAGTAACTATCTGCAGAATAGTAACCAAACCGGTTAAGGTCATACAATGTTCTTTACCAGAACAGATCCTGTTAGGAATCTCAATCTCTATTAGGAGATAAGTCCAATTAAAGACTACCTTGTGAGAGGATTTCAGATCCATAGATGTGAACCACCTTGTTAGAGGATTTACAAAGGCTTTTCTGGGCCTACCCGGTTAAGGGTTTCTAACTTGTCAAAGATGTAAGTAATCAACAAGTGAATGATCTAGCAAATGGCACAGTCTACTTGATTAGATCCATTGTAGCTCCTAGCTAATGCATTTCAGAATTACTTCAGTCTTCAATAACTTCTTACTCTATTACAACTCATACACTTGATCTTCTCAGTTAAGATCGCACATTCAAGAGCTCATCAACCACCACAAACCCTATCAGCTACACACATACTAAAACCCTAGACATGATGTCCTTGAAAGGAATCTAATTTCATGTCGGTCCAATAGGACTACATTGCAAGTTCCTACATTCATTATATCTAGACACATTTGGTAACATGTCACAAAATCACCGTGAAAGTGTTGATGGATGGTAACTCATCACAAAAATATACTGGTTGGTAACTCATCATAGAGTATTACCGGTTTGTCCAACTTTTCAGTTACTGGTTGGTGATTCAGAGTAATACCAGTTAAACAGATTACTGGTTGACAAAAATTGAAGACTGGGAAAAAATAACTGCTGCTTCTGGTTCCTTTGCTCCGCTCCGCTTGAGATCCTTAAACCGCTTGAGCTCTCTATGCCGCTTGGGTCTTTATACCGCTTGAGATCGGTAAACACTTTTTGCATAACAATAGTAGTCTAAAGACTACAACATGATACCGGTTTTGAATAATTTACCGGTTGAGCATAATTCATACATTCTCAAAGTGATCTCATAGCAAGTGTGTGTCCATCAATGACAATCACAACATAATCATCAAAATGCCAACAGATTGTAGAGCAAGAGAATCCCTCTTGTGTGCACTTTCTGATCAACAAATAATGGGATTAACTAACAAATCATTAGCAAAGGCTATATGGGACAAGTTGGAGACTCTTAATGAAGGTGACCCTACTATTAAGATTGCTAAACTTGATGGTTACCAGGTGAGATATGAAAACCTGAATATGGAAGAAGATGAAAAGATTACTGCATTCATGGAAAGGGTAAATGAGATTGTTATGGGAATTCAATGTTGTGGTGGAACTATGAGTGAAGATGAAATTGTTTCTAAAGTTCTGAGAGCTTTGCCACCAAATTAATGAATTGATAACAGTGGTGAATACTTATGTCAATAGAGATACCTTGGTTGGGAAATTATCTGCTTTTGAGCTTGAAGAATTTGGACCTTTTGGAGCTATGAAGTCTAAACTTGGTTTTCATGCATTTACATCATCAACTGGCAAGAAAGATTGGAAAGCTTTGTATGCAAAGGAACTAGATGATATGAAGAGAGAAGATGAAGAATTTGAGCAACTTGAAGCCTTATTTGCATGTAATAAGAAAGGTCATTTTGCATCTAGATGTCCTGAAAGGAATTCAAGATTTGAAGAAAGAGATAGAAGATCTTTTAAGCCTAACCTTGGTTATTAGAACAAGTATAGGTACAGGAAAAAAAAGATAAATCATGCTACATAGCAGATGAGGAAGGTGTGACTGATTCTAATGATGAACCAACACAAGACTCTACTAGTGGTTTCAACAATGAAAAGGAATGGGTGTTCCTGGCTATCAAGGAAGATGTTCCGACACTAGAAGAGAATGTACTTGAAGAGAAGGCACTTGATGCTAAAATTGAAGATAACGATGAATGGGTAATTGACAGTGGATGTTCACATCATATGATTGGAGATAAAAGGAAGTTTCTATCTTTGTAAGATTTTGATGGTGGTCTGGTTAGATTTGGAGATGACAAAGCATGTATAATCAAATGAAAAGGAACTATATCATTAGATGGAAAGAACAATATTGATACTATTTATTATGTTGAAGGTTTAAGGCAAAATATTTTGAGTGTAGGACAATTGGTGGATAATGAATTTCAATTACAATTCAAGGATGAAAAATGCAAAATTATTAATAGATCTGGATTGGAGATTGCAACCGATACTCAGACAAAAGGTAATATATTTTATTGATTTTCGGTGAGAAGACATGTTTAATTGCACAAATTGATGAGTGTTGGATATGTCATGTGAATTTTGATTGTATAGTAAAGATTAGTTCAACTAAGGCAGTTAGAGATATACCTAAGATTGTGAAACCCTATAATCTAGTATGTAAAGAATGGCAAATGGGAAAATAGGTCATAACCTTCTTTAAGAGTATATAAGAAAAATGTAATGATGTTCTTGATCTTATTCATACTGATTTGTGTGGCCCTGCTAGAGTTGAAATTTTTCAAGGTGATAGATATTTTATGCTAATCATTGATGATTATTCTAGAATGATGTGGGTTACTTTTCTAAGGGAGAAATCTGAGGCTTTTGAAAAAGTTTAAAATCTTTAAAGTTAAAGTTGAAACTGAGACAAGATTGAGGATTTAAGGTCAGATCATGGTGGAGAATTCACATCCGGTGAGTTTAATCTTTTGTGAGAAGCATGACATAAGGAGACAATTTTCTTCTCCTTGGACACCTCAGCAGAATGAAGTTGTGGAAAATAATAACAAAACTATCTTGGATGTTGCTAGAACCATGATGATGGAAGCTAATCTACCTCATATCTACTGAAGAGAAGTAGTGACCACAACGGTTTATACATTCAACAAAGTAAATATCAAAGGAGAAACCGGTAAGACACCTTATGAATTATGATTTGGCAATACACCTACAATTAAGTATTTAAGAGTATTTATTGGTCATTCTAATGAAAGAAAAGCATATAGATGTTATAACAAGAGATTGCAAAGAATTGTGGAGAGTGCTAATGTCAAGGTGGATGAGCTGAATAAAAGTCAAATTAGAGTTTATGAGCAAGAACTGACAGTGGAAATGATCATAAATGAACTGGTAACACCTTTACCGGAATATAATGTTGAACCAGTTACTCTGAAAGTATCAGAAAATTCAACGGTAACTGAAGAACTAGGAAGAGGAATAAAGAATCAGAAGACTCCTAGGTATGTAAGGACAAACCATTCAGAAGATTAGATCATTGGGGATAAGAACAATGAAGTGATGACAAGAAGAAGATTGGAAACAAATGAGGTATGTTTAATTTCTCAAGTTAAACTGGTATCAGTAATTGAAGCATGTAAAGATGAATGTTGGATGAAAGCTATGGAAGAAGAATTAGATCAGATAGAGAAGAATAACACATGGACTTTAGTTCCCTAGCCTAAAAATAACAATGTTATTGGAACTAAATGTGTTTTTTAGGAATAAATTAAATGAAGATGGACAAGTTGCAAGGAATAAAGCTAGATTACTTTGTAAAGGATATTCTCAGAAGGAAGGAATTGATTATGGTGAAACTTTTGCACTTGTAGTTAGGGGTATGTGCAAGATCATGGTGTGCCAAAACAGGACCTTAAGTGGCAATGAAATTTCAGAAAATAAGAGTTATGCAACTTGCCATGAAAATTTGAATAAGTTGTGAACATTATTTTTAAAATATGTAAGAAGAGAATATATAGAAAATTGAATTTAGTTTCTAAGCTACTTGTTATATTTTGGAAAAAAATAAATCCTATTTCATGAAAATTTCAAATTTCAATGCAGTGGTACTAAAATTTCAGGAAAAAAATAAGAAGTATACGTATGTCTGACCACCCTAATCACAATCAAATCATAATATTTTTTTATAAGATTTATAATATAAGTATTAGAATCATGTCGGATGTGACACATATTTGTTTTAAATTTTTATAAAGTAAATAATTATTTATGATTTTTCTCATACGTCTAACCAACTTAACTTGGTCAAAACCTTATGAAATTTAAATTTTTTAAATTTTTCCCTATAGTTTACAAAGCATAGGATGTGATGCATGTTTCAGATTCAAAAAATGTTATGCCCTTTGAAAGTTATGAGTGTTTTTCAATCATTCTATCACTCAGGACTATTGTCAGAATTCAATTAGAAAATTAATAATAATTATTTAATAAAGTCAAAATAAGACAAGCCTTATATTGTTGGAAAGTTGGGAACGTCCTTAAAAAACCCTTTTCATTTGATCAATTTTGGCTACAAAAAAGTCATCAGCCACTGTCGTAAAGTTTGGAAAATCAAGGAATACTGAAAAACACATTTTGTCAGTTGACTTTCTAGGCTTGTTGCTTCCAAGCCAAATACCAAAGCACTCCCGAGCCTAAATTTGAAAAATGAAAATTTTACTGCAAAAAATTGGATATTTGATTTTAATAAGTAAATTCTCTAACTAAATTTGCACATAATTAATCTAATGTTTATTAATATATTAATATATTAATTTATAAATAAATTAGTATATGATATTAGGGAGAGGGAGAGGGAGAGGGAGAGGGAGAGGGAGAGGGGGGAGTCGGGGGAGTGGGGGGGGGAGAGAGAGAGAGAGAGAGAGAGAGAGAGAGAGAGAGAGAGAGAGAGAGAGAGATGGGGAGGGGGAAGGGAGAGAGAGATGGAGAGAGAGGGAGGAAGGGGAGGGAGGGGAGGGAAGGGAGAGAGATAAAGAGATTAGCAGAGAGAGAGAGAGAGAGAGAGAGAGAGAGAGAGAGAGAGAGAGAGAGAGATGGAGAGGGGGAAGGGAGAAAGAGAGACAGAGAGACAGAGAGAGATTAGGGGAGAGAGATAGATAGAGAGATTAGGGGAGAGAGAGAGAGAGAGAGAAGGAGAGGGAGAGAGAGATTAGGGGAGAGAAGGAGAGATTAGGGGAGAGGGAGAGAGAGAGATTAAGAAACCATAGGACCCAAAGCGACCCAATATGGTGTCATAATGAGTCGTATGGTGTCCTAAGGGGTCATAAAGGTTCATGGGACACCATATGACCCCTAAGGATAACATATGACCCCTTATGAAACCATATGTTGTTAGGGGTCATATGGTGTCCATAAGGGTCATATGGTGTCCTAGGACACCATATGACGCCTTAAGACACCAAATTGTGTTGTTATGGGTCATATGGTGTCCTAAGGGGTTGTATGACACAATATGACCCCTTAGGACACCATATGACTTAAAGAAACCCAATATGGTGTCATTAGGGGTCATATGGTGTCCTAAGGGGTCATATGATGTCTTAAAGGGGTCATATGACACAATATGACCCACTAGGACACAATATTACCCATAACAACCAAATATGGTGTCTTAAGTGGTCATATGGTGTCCTACAGGGTTGTAGGACACCATATGATCCCTATGGAGACCATAGGACCCCTTATGACACCATATGGTGTCATTAGGGGTTATATGGTGTCTTAAGGGGTCCTAGGACATAATATGACCCTTTAGGACACCATAGAACCCAAAGCAACCCAATATGGTGCCATAACGGGTCGTATGGTGTCCTAAGGGGTCATAAGGGTTCATGGGACACCATATGACCCCTAAGGACAACATACGACTGCTTATGACACCATACGGTGTTGTTAGGGGTCATATGGTGTCCATAGGGGTCATATGGTGTCTTAGGACACCATATGACACCATATGACCCCTTAAGACACCAAATTGTGTCGTTATGGGTCATATGGTGTCCTAAGGGGTCGTAACACATAATACAACCCCTTAGGACACCATATGACCCAAATCAACCCAATATGTTGTCATTAGGGGTCATATGGTGTCCTAAGGGGTCATATGATGTCTTAAAGGGGTCATATGACAC
Organism: Cryptomeria japonica; assembly: GCF_030272615.1. Taxonomy (NCBI): domain Eukaryota; kingdom Viridiplantae; phylum Streptophyta; class Pinopsida; order Cupressales; family Cupressaceae; genus Cryptomeria; species Cryptomeria japonica. Next base: position 604,293,117 of record NC_081410.1, read on the forward strand.
AATATGACCCACTAAGACACAATATGACCCATAAAAACCAAATATGTTGTCTTAAGGGGTCATATGGTGTCCTAAGAGGTTGCAGGACACCATAGGACCCCTTATGACACCATATGGTGTCGTTAAGGGTCATATGGTGTCCTAAGGGGTCATAGGACATAATATGACCCCTTGGGATACCATAGGACCCAAAGCAACCCAATATGGTGTCATAACAGGTTGTATGGTGTCCTTAGGGGTCATAAGGGTTCATGGGACACCTTATGACCCCTAAGGACAACATATGACCCCTTATGACACCATATCATGTCGTTAGGGGTCATATGGTGTCCTAGGACACCATATGACCCTTTAAGACACCAAATTGTGTTGTTATGGGTCATATGGTGTCCTAAGGGGTCATAGGACATAATATGACCCCTTAGGACACCATAGGACCCAAAGCAACCCAATATGGTGTCATAATGGGTCATATGTTGTCTTAAGGGGTCATAATGGTTCATGGGACACCATATGACCCCTAAAGACAACATACGACTCCTTATGACACTATATGGTGTCGTTAGGGGTCATATGGTGTCCTAGGACACCATATGACCCCTTAAGGGACCAAATTGTGTCGTTATGGGTCATATGGTGTCCTAAGAAGTCATAGGACAAAATATGACCCCTTAGGACACCATATGACCCAAAGTGACCCAATATGGTGTCATTAGGGGTCATATGGTGTCCTAAGGGGTCATATTGTTAGTAAGATGAGAGGGGGGAGTGAATCGTAAAAACTCACTATGTAATATATTTATCAAATTCAACCTCAGTAGCCTTTATTGCTATGCAACTATGACTATAAATCATTCAAACTCATAAACAGATACACTTAAGACATCATAACACATTTAACACCAGATTTAACGTGGAAACCCAAATAGGAAAAAACCATTATAGGATTTCGGACCCACTAAGAAATATACCCTTCTAGAGTATGCTCGGTTAAAAGCTAATCCTGTTACAGATTACATAAACACATTGCTAGATGTGACCCAATTAAGGTATTTCCCTCAGATTTTTTAGAATCTCGCACTTTGTTAGAAGTGACCTTGTCAAAAGATTTCAAACACTCTTTTAGAATGTTACCTTGGTAGAGGATTTACAAATAAGACTGGTAGGTCCACTCGGTTAAGAGATTTCCTATCACTTACAAAATAAATAATAGTATAATATATATCTACAACTTCACATCTGAAAGGATAAAGAAGACTCTATGTGCTCAAAATAATCTTGTCATAAGACTTATCTTGCTCCTTGTTGGGCTTCTCGATTTTTTCTTTTATCTGATATTCAATATTTTGTGCTTGGTGATCACTACTATAGTATCACTGTTCTTCAATTTGCCCACATTCATTGTTCATCAGCAATTTCTTATTTATAAACAATTCCTAACTGCTTAATCTCCTTGATCACATATCCCATGATCAATCTTAGCCATCAGATCTTCAAACTTGACTAGGTTCATTGTATCTTTCAATCTGAAAACATTTTATCTCACCTTGGAACTTGTATTCCTTCCTTGGAACTTGTGCTAGGTTATGACAGTTCAATCTGCAATGTAGATCTAACTCATGTAGTTTCATTGTCATAGATCCTTAACAAACTTCTTTCACGACATATCAATCATCTATACATCTCCAGCTCATTGGCATCTTTCATTTAATAATGCTTTTATCCATCCAATGCATTCTGTTATTACTCGGTTGTTACTTGGTAAATACTGAACCTCACTCGGTAGGTATTTTGCCTTCTTTAACCGATAGCGATAACCTTAGGGTTTACCGACTAGCATCTTGCTCGGTAACATAGAACAGTATCAAACCTTAACTAATTCTATAGCTTGAAATATTTTATCCTTCTTGTTCAGTCTTCGAATACTCATATATAGGATATCAAAACAATCAAAACAACAAAATCTGATCATTGTCTAACTTGGTAATAGTTGCCCATTGAATAACTTATTACTCCCCTTCATTTTCAATCTTTCTGTGTCACTTACCGACATCTTTATACTCATCAAAACATACTCATTAAGATATGGCAACATCATATTGAATCCAAAAATCAATTGCTTGACATCAATGACAAAATAATATTATTAAGATAGTAATCATCCTTTCTCAGTTATATCCATAATCTTCAACAACCTTCTCAATATCTGCATACCAACAAACTTACTGGAATGCCAATAGTCTCCCTTTGTGAAAATGCTAACAATCTCCCCTTTTGGCATTGATGGCAAAACCAACTTTAATGGCAATACCAACTTGATTTATTTCAATTGATTTGGATTCAGATTGTTGTTAATCTTCTCCTATTGTTATCCTTGAATTCTCCCCCAGTCATTAGTCTTCTCCCATCTTCACCTATTAACCTTCACTAATTAGTCTTCTCCCCTTTTGACAACAATGCCAAAAAGTAAAACTAATTCATGATTCCTTCCATTGTGAAGTAATTTGCTTGCTGAAAATACAAATGTATCATCTTAGTCTCGGTTAGAGCAACTTGTCTTCAATCACTATTTCATGCACAACTTTAGGTAACCTCCTAAAGTGTGTAAAGCAGCATCAACTCATAAATAGGTATCCTATAGATTTATAGAATTGACGCTTTCATCAAATTCTGTCAGTGAGTACTAGATAGGGGTAGGACCCCTAACTTACTTCTGAGATACTCAAAAGTGTCCCTTGGCAGTGGCTTTGTGAAAATGTCTGCAATTTGTTCCTTTGAACTAATATATTCCAGTGCAACTTTCTTCTCTTGAACTTCTTCTCTAAGATAATGATACTTTATAGAGATGTGTTTTGTCTTAGAATGCATTACTGGATTCTTTGAAATTTTAATGGCACTAGTATTATCACAGAATATAGTTACTAGCTCGGTAACTTTCTCATTCATTCCTTCCAATAGTTGTTTGATCCATGCAATATTGGTACAATTCAATGCTGCAGGGACATATTGAGCTTCAGCTGTTGACTGTGAAATGCATCCTTGTTTCTTGCCAAGCCAACTTACTAGTTTGTTTCCCAAAAAGAAAGCTCCACCACTTGTGCTTTTCCTATCATCAATGTTCTCTACCCAATCAACATTAGTGTAGACTTTTAAGTCAAAATAATTTCTCTTTTTATACACTAAACCATAATCTTCAGTGCCTCTTAAGTATTTGAAAATTCTCTTGATTGCTGTCATATGGGTTTCTTTGGGATTTGCAAAAACTCTTGCAACTATACCTACTATACGTGCTATATCCAGCTTGTTGTGAACCACATATTGCAACTTTCCAATTATAGATCGGTAAAGTGTCTCATCAACTGATGTAGATTAATCACTCTTTGATAGTTTACAATTGGTAGTCATAGGAGTACTTATAGGTTTCAAATCCCCCATTCCAAATTTCTTCAAGATTTCCTTTATATACATGGATTGAGTAATGAAAATCTCATTTTTCATTTGCAGTATCTATAAACCTATAAAATACTTTATTTCACTGATTAATGACATCTCAAATTCTTTGCACATTTCATTTCCAAAGTTCTTGCATAAAGAGTCATTTCCACAAAAAATAATATCATCAACAAATATGGCTGAAAACAGTTGAAGAGGGAAAAACAGATTTGAAAGGTAAACTGATCAAAACATAATGAAATAAACATGCAGAATGCTAAAATATCATCAAAAGACCATTTCACCTTGCTATTTTACCTTCTCCTTCAGATTGAGCTTGATGAAGTGAAGGCGCCCCTTGATAATGCTCCACTTGATGTGCTCCTTTGATTGCTGGATGTGGATGGCTCTTCAATATTGTGCACAAATGATAAGGATGAGATGATCAAGTTGCCAAGATGATTTCCTGGGCTCAAAAGGGCAGCATAAGCTTATTGGATTTCAAGATGTTTTGAATGAAGGGATAGAACCCTATTTTATAGGAAGAGGAGAGGAAAACGGATGGCTAGGATGAATTCAAGATGAAGGGCTAAGATTTACTTGTGAGCTCACACAAGCTCCAAGAGAGGGTGTGGAGACCAAGAAATATTCCTTAAAGGCATTTCGTATCTCCACACTCTACAAGATGCATTGGAGGAATTAAAAATTCTCCAAAAATGGATATTATGGGGATTAGAAGAATAAAAAGGAATTAAAAATTCCTTGGGAGAGGGAAATGCCTAGAGGAATGTGAGATTTCGAAAATCTTACATTCATCTAGAAAAAGAGCATTTAAAGCTAGTGGCTGGATGAAAGGACAAAGAGTTGACTTTGTGGCAAATTATGATGATTAGCCATTAACGACTCATTAGGAGGGGGATTAGAGGAAATGTTAGGTGGGATTTATATTTGTAGGAGAAGTTGAATAGGAGAGAGAATGAGTGGAGGGAATAAAAAATTAGAAGAATAATGTTAAGTGAGTTTAGGGAGTTTCTAGAAGAATTTATTAGGTTAATGATGAATTAAGAAGATGATTTCTAGGAATCATGTAGGTTAACTAATTAATTGAAATTAATTAGCTAAGAGGAAGATTTGTGAGGATTTGATTTTTTAGAAGAATAAAGAAAGGAATTGATTTATTAAATAAATCATATGCTATAGTGACAATATTAATTATATTTAATTAATATTGAGAAGAATTTTAATTAACATAATTAATTAATTAATTATGTGAGGAATTAAAAATAATTAAAATAATTATTTTTAAGTGTCTACATTTTGTCCCTCTTTGAAGTGAGGTATGATGACACATTGATTCAAAGAATAATCTTTTTTTGATGCTGATATTGGTTTGATAGGATGCCCTAGCTCTTGATTTATAGATTACAGTATGGTGATGCCCCCTAGGGAGATCAATTGAGGTATTTGATCTTTGGAGTTTTGCGAAATTGATATCCTGATAGATTTGATTTGATTCAATTGATAAGTTCTAGATTCAGTCCGGTTTCAAGAAGAATTCATCCTATATAAGACAAAGATGATCAAAGTGTCTGGTTTCGAGAAGGATTCATCCTGTATAAGACATGATTGATTACAACGTCTAGTTTCAAGAAGGATTCATCCTGTATAAGACATGATAAGAGCATCTAGTTTCAGGAAGGATTCATCCTGTATAAGACATGATCGATCACAACATCTGGTTTCAGGAAGGATTCATCCTGTATAAGACATGATCGATCACAACGAATGTCTGGTTTCAGGAAGAATTCATCTTGTATAAGACATGATCAGAGCATCTGGTTTCAGGAAGGATTCATCCTGTATAAGACATGATCGATCACAACGTCTAGTTTCAGGAAGGATTCATCCTGTATAAGACATGATCAGATCACAATGTTTGGTTTCAGGAAGGATTCATCCTGTATAAGACATGATCAGAGCATCTAGTTTTAGGAAGGATTCATCCTATATAAGACATGATCAGATCACAACGTCTAGTTTCAGGAAGGATTCATCCTGTATAAGACATGATTGGAGTGTCTGGTTTCAGGAAGGATACATCCTGTATAAGACATGACTGATCACAACGTCTGGTTTCAGGAAGGATTCATCCTATATAAGACATGATCAGATCACAACGTCTGGTTTCTGGAGGGATATATCCTATATAAGACATGAATCAGAATTAGAATTGATTATGTGAGGAAAAAAAAAGAAAAATAGAGGAAGAAAAATTAGGGTGGAAGGGATAAATGAGGAAGATATGAAGTAGTCGTGAGGTATTTGGAAAGAAGAATAAGAGATGCGAGACCGCAGAGGAAAATGGGGGCAATTGAGAACTCCATGGGATTATTGAGTTTAGGATTTGATGGAATGATGGTGAGATTTTGTGCACAATAAATGTGGAGAGCCAACCTAGTTTCATGTTGCTTTGAGTGACTTGCACCACTAATTATAGAAATCAAGATGCCATGAGAAACCCAGGGCGTGGATTGACTCTGCAGACAAACAGAAATTTCTTGCACACAACAATGCAAGTGTTAAGAAATACTAATACAAAGTTACGGGTTCGTGCAAGGAAACCCTCAAACACACCGATACCTCTTGTACATGAGAAGGTAAGTGTTGATAAACACTAGTACCAGGTCGCCGGTTTATACAAGAAGGATCCAAAACATGCCATACTATGAAATATGCCCCAGTATGCACCTATCATAACATACCTGGATATGGAAGAACCCAGGCACTCGTAAATAGTGTCATTTGTAGGGCAAAAGATGCAAGCCTATATGAAAAGATCTAACAAAATCTAACAAGTCTCTTCCTTGCGACCAAATGATACCTCTTGCCAAGAGTAGAACTAGGATAGACTTGGGATTATTTCTCAAGACTTCTTGAAGCTTATACAGAGGCATAGAAGCTCAGTTTCACTGGGACATTTCTTGTTCATGACTTAGGTGAAGACTCATCATCATACACATGTTTTATTGGGAGGCGGAAAAGAAGGAATGTTGTGCATGGGTGGGTTGGATGGCAAATGATTTGTAGTATTGACATGATAGATAGTGGATCCAGTTATTTACCTTGGCACCTGCATAGAGGTTTTCACCAAGATACTTGCCCATAGCACCACGAATTGTTTTTCTTTCTTTTTCTATTTTTTTCTTTTTTCTTAATTTTTTTGTATCATAAGGTGCCTGTTTGCCAGGTTTGCACCAAAGTGACAATTTTTTCATGATCTTTTTTTTTTTCATTTTTTTTTTTTTGACAATTTAAGACTTTCTGAGGACTAAGCATAAAACCTTTTGAGGTGCATGATATTCATCAGATCATCCAAAGGATCGCCTTTAGGAGTAGCCAACTGATAAGCTCCTGATCTATATTTCGCTATGATTACATATGGTCCAAGCCAATTAGGCTCGAACTTGCCTTTCTTTTCTCTTTCTTGTAGATTTTTCTGATTCTCCATGAGGACAAGATCACCAACTTGGAATTCTCGGGTTTTGACTTTTTTATGATAACTCATGTGCAGATGGTTTTGATATACCTGGAGATGATTCAAGGCCTTGAGGCACCTTTCATCTAATAATTCTAGCTCTTGTAAGCAGGCAATTCTGTATTCTTCCTCTGGTAGGATGTTTTGCAGTGATACCCTTAGAGAGGGGATCTCGATCTCATGGGGAAGGATAGCTTCGGAACCAAATACTAGGGAATAAGGAGTGGCACCTATGGGGGTGCGGATGGAGGTGTGGTAGGCCCACAATGCAGGACGGATTTGGAGGTGCCAATCACGGCCCGCTTCATTGACTGTCTTTTTGAGGATTTTTATTAGGGTTTTATTAGAAGCCTTAGCTTGGCCATTGCCTTGGGATAATATGGAGTAGAGAAGTGGTGTTGGATGTTGAATTTTTGGCAGAGTTCTTTGACATCCTAGTTTTTAAATTGTTTACCATTATCTGTGATGATAACTTTTGGGATGATATATCGGCAGATTAGGTAGTTCAAGATAAATTTGGATATTTGCTTGCCGGTGGTGAAAGTAAGAGGGATAGCCTCTACCCACTTGGTGAAGTATTCGGTGGTGGTGATAATGAATTTATGTTCATTCAAAGATGAAGGGTGGATTTTCCCAATGTGATCGAGCCCCCACTGTGAGAAGGTCCATGGTGTAATGAATGGTTGCAATTCTTGTGACGGTGCATGAATCTTGTCACCATGCTACTGGCAAGGGATGCATCTTCTTCCATTTTAGGCCAATAGTATCCTATTCTCAAAAGTTTTTTAGCCAATGTGAGTCCACTTGAGTGTGCCCCACAGATGCCCTCATGTACTTCGCGTAATGCCAATTCGGCTTCTTGTTTATCTAAACACCTTAGGAGGGAACCATCAAAATGCCTTCTGAACAAGGTGTCTGCAAGGATGGTGTAACGGGCACATCGACAGATGAAAGTTTGTTGTTGGATTTTTGGTGAGATGTGGGGGAATGGTGTTGTCTTTGAGGAAAGTGAAGGTTTCTTGGTACCAAGGGGACTCAGGACCAATGAGAAAACACACCATTTCAGACTCTAGTAGGTCATATGTCAGTATAAATAATTGCTTGACCAAGAACTCGCACTTCTGACTGTGTGCTGGCATTTGAAGGAGGGAGCCAATGGTGGCCATTGCATCTACAACCCTGTTGTTTATTCATGAGATTTGATCAAACTTCATTGCCGTGAAATGTTTCTTAAGATCTTCAACCATGGTACAGTAGGGAAGGAGTTTATCATCTTTTGTCTAGTATTCATCATTGACTTGTTTTATGACGAGCTGGGAATCACCATAGACTTGTAATTCCTTTATTTTCTAGTGGATAGCCAAGTGTAAACCTGTGATGAGGGCCTCATATTTTGCTATGTTATTAGTACATGCAAAGGCTATCTTGTATGATTTGGGGATGCCATCTCCTTGAGGTGTGACCAATAATATTCCTGCCCCCAATCCATTTTGAGTGTAGGAGCCATCAAAATACAATTTCCATGTGGAGGATGTGGTAATAGTCATAATGAACTCATTTGGTAATTCTGTGAGAAGAGGATGGTCACCTGAAAGTGGAGCTTCAGCCAACTGATCTACAATGACTTGTCTCTTGATTGCCTTTTTGTCCACATATTCAATGTCAAACTTGCTTAAGAGCATGACCCATTTGGTGGTTCTTCCAGTGAGAGAAGCTTTGGACAAGAGATATTTAAGTGGATCAATTTTAGCAATTAATGTTGTCTTATTATTTAGCATATAGTGTCGTAGTTTATGTGTGCTGAACACTAATGCCAAACATGCTCTTTCAATGGGGGTGTAATTGAGTTCATATCCTACCAATGTCTGACTAATGTAGTAAATGGCATGTTCCTTCCCTTGATCATCTGTTTGCGCTAGTAATGCCCCCAATGCCACTGTAGTAGCACATATGTACAAAATAAGGGTTTTTCCAGGGGTAGGTGGCATCAAAACTGGAGGTGATGCTAGATATTCTTTTAATTTTTCAAAGGCCTTTTGATAGAGGCAATCCCATTTGAATTTTGTGTCTTTACATAACAGGTGTGCAAATGGATGGCACTTGTTGGCTAGCTGTGAAATGAAATGTCTGACAGACTGGAGTTTTCCCTGGAGACTGCATAGTTGTCTGAGAGTTTTTGGCGGAGGCATTTCCATAATAGCTTTTACCTTTGTGGGATCAACCTCAATGCCTCTACAGGAAACAATGAATCCTAGTAGTTTTCCTGATGTGACACCAAACACACACTTTTTGGGATTTTGGCATAGCTTGTATTTTTCCAATCTTTCGAAGATCTGTTTTAGAATAGGGATGTGCTCTTGTCTTGTCTTGGATTTGCCTAGCAGATCATCCACGTAGTCCTCCATAATTTTGTGCAAGAGGTCATGAAAAATTGTTTTCATTGTCCGTTGATATGTAGCTCCAACATTTTTAAGGCCAAAAGGCATGACCCGATAACAGAAATTACCCCATGGTGTTGTGAATGCAGTTTTATGCTGATCCTCATCTGCTATCCTGATTTGGTTGTATCCAGAAAACCCATCCATTAGCAATAGCATTTCATGTCCTGCTGTAAGATCCACAATCATATCTATGTTTGGGAGAGACAAATCATCTTTAGGACAAGCTATATTTAGATCTTGGAAATCTGTGCAAATGCAGATGCCCCTAGCAGGTTTGCCGATAGGTACAATGTTGGAGACCCATTCAGCGTAGTCTATGGGTTTGATAAATTCTGCTTCTAGCAACTTTTGAAGTTCTGCCTTGACCAAGAGAGCAATATGTGGGTGCATTTTGTGGAGTTTTTATTTTATAGGTTTTGCATCTAGGCGAATGGCGAGATTGTGAACCACCAAGGTAGGATCCAACCTTGGCATATCGAAATAGGACCATGCAAAATTGATTTTAACCTCTGTAAGGAAGTTGATGAAGTCTTGTTTCTCGATTTCGGTGAGGGATTTGGCAATGAGCACATTTTTCGGAATGACTTCGGTGCCCATGTTGATGCTGTCTGTTTCTTCTATCAACAAATTTAATTTGTCCTATGGAAGGTAACCAATGGTAGGGAGGTCAAATCCCTCATCGTCAAGTGCCTTTTCCAAGTTTTCACTTTCAGATACGCCCTTTGTTTTTATTTCTTGTTCATCCAAAGGTGCCTTAGGGAGGTTTTCACCTAGGAAATCATATCTTTTTCTTTTATTATCATTTTAGTGGATAAGGGCATTGACTTGACTACCAAAGTATCCCTTTTTGTGTAGTTGAATACCCTCAATTCTATTACAATCTTCCATATTTTACGCTGTTAGGAGAGCAATGAGAGCATTGTCATCGGCATAGATATCTAAAGTGGGTTTGTCTCGTTGGCCCTAGTCAATGAGTTCAGGATGGACAAGATGTAGCTCATGTGAAGTGGGAGGGGTTACAGGGGTGATGGTATTGATGTAAGCATCGAAGAAGGTATCTTTCTCATATTCATAAGGCATTTCATGGAATTCCTCCTCGTCAGCGCTTTCGATATCCGAAGAAGGACTAGAAGGGGCACCGGTGATAGTAATCTTAGGCACCGAGGTGTACCCCAAGCCTCTGTTGTATCTGTAGGAGATAGGATTTATGGGTGCTTTTCTTCCTTTCTCCTTCGGTCCCAGACCGTGTCCTTTGTAACCCATTTTTTCAACTATGGAAAATGCTTTTGGGTACATTTCTTTGGATATTCTTGTTGGATCATCATCCTCTTCCCGGTATAGCCATGAAGAGATATCTGCTTCGAGGTTCTCATTATCAAGTGGGCCCCATTGCTGGAAGGTGGTGTTTTGGCATTGCATGACTGGTTTTGGGTCCTTTTTTAGCTCTTTTGGTTTGCCAAATGACTTAGGAGAGAGAGGGAGGTTGCCTATTAATAAGACGTCCTCCAATTTGTATTCTCCATAGCCATTGTCCAAGATCTTGATTTGATTGTTTGGTTGGGATGATGTGGAGGCAACATTTGATGTGTCAGATGGAGGCGTTGGCGAAGGTCTATTTAGTGGGCAATGATACAAATGCTTCCCTTCTAATAGTTTGCAATATTGAAAAGGTTGGGGATCACCTTTGACAGTGATCACTTTTCCATTATAGGGGAATTTGATGCATTGGTGATAGGTGGAGGGTACAGCCTGCAAGAAATGAATCCATGGCCTCCCGAGGAGAATGTTGTAGGGGAGATCAAGATCGAGTACTTGGCAAGGGGTTTCAATTGTAATGGGGCCCACTTGAAGAGGTAAGATGATCATGCCCTTTGAAATTCTTTCTGCATCATCATATGCCTTTATTGTGATCCTTCCTGATGTGTCTATCAGATCTTCAGAAAGTCCCAATTGTTTTATCAATTTGTATGTACATAGATTAAGTCCGGATCCACCGTCTATCAGGATACGTTTGACCTTATGCTTGTGGATGAGAGCTTCGATGTGAAAAGGTTTGTTATGGTCCTCATCTGTGGGAGCATCTTTGGAGTTAAATACAATGTGCTGCTGGGCAGCAAGGTTTCCAATAAGGGTTTGAAATTGGGTGGTGTTGATGTTATCAGAAACGCGTGATTGGAGAAGGGCTTGTTCCAAAATTTCTTTATGGACCGGAGAAGTCTTGAGAAGTTCCAAAATGGAGTTCTACGCGGGTGTCTTCCCAAGTTGATCAAGGAGGTCATATCGGTGAGTGGAAGACATGGGTGGGGGCTTTGGTGGGGGAGGAACTCCTTGGATGGTGACTCTTCCTCAGTGTGTAGTTGCATTACAGTCATTTTGGAAATGGGAGGTGGAAGGCGTGGCACCTTGAATGACTATTCTAGCCGGATTTGGTCTGCTTTGGGAAGAAGGAGGATTAACTCCTTGGATGGTTATGAATGATATTGATATGATTGTCTATAGGTTCAATGTGACTTACTAGAAAATCAAAACCGGTTACGTGATTTGCGTAGTCATAACCCATTGCATTAGATGATGAGCCTTTTCCTTTATCATGTTTTGGGAAGGGTTCCTGGTACATTTTGAGTTTGTCATTGTTATTACCAGGTTTTGCATTTGCTACCTCAATCTCACCTCTATCAATGAGATCTTGTATGTAGATCTTCAGTTTCATACACTTTCATGTATCATGTCCCTTGATATGATGGTATTCACAATACTCATTTTCATTATACCATCTTGGTTTAGGTTGATTGGGATCAAACGGGCGAGTGATTGGAAAAACCACTATACCTGTTTGGACAAGTTTTTGAAACACCACTTCAATAGGCTCAGCAAGAGGAGTGAAATCTCTTGGAGTCTTGTTATTCGATCTGGGTGGTCGTCCCTGGATTGAGACATTGTTGTGAGGTTTTTGAGATTGATTTGAATTGTTTTGATTGTTGGATTTTGGGGGAGCGGCCATAGTTTGGACCCGCTTTGCATCAGTTACACCATCATTTACCACGTTTTTATTTTTAGCCCAAAATTTTGACTTGTCGTTATGATAAGAGGAAGAACTTTGTGATGACTTCTGGTAATGTTTCAAGGTTCCTTCCTCCAAGAAGACACGTTCGAGGGCGAGGCCCTTATCGGTCAATTTTTGGAAGGATTTGATACATTGAGATATTAAAGGTCTTGAAAGTTCAAGCACCAAGTTCTTTTGAAATAGTTCAATTTGATGTTGTTCTGGCATGTCCCACTGGAATTTTTTGATAAGATGTCACCATCTTTGTAGGAAATTGGCGAAGGTTTCTCCAGGCCTTTGTTTTCTATTACATAGATCCATCATAGAAACATCATCACCCATGTTGTATGCATAGTGGGCCACAAATTTTTCTGCCAAGTTTGGAAAAGAGACAATGGAACCTCGTGGTAAAGATGAGAACCATGTCAGGGCGTCTCCCATGAGACTCTTGGGAAAGAGTTTGCGAAGATAAAGGTCACTATAGGAGACTTCCTGGCATAAGATGTGGAATTTGTGGACATGGTCATGGGGGTCTCCTTTGCCTTCATACTTGGTGAATTTAGGGATCTCAAATCCCGGGGGATACGGTGCAACTAATATGGATGGGTCGTAAGGACAAGGGAAAAACTCTTTGAATGAGTAAGCTTTCCTTTTATTAGTCTTTTCTTTCATGTTTTTGATGATATTCTTCATATCTTGAATTTCCTTGATGAGGTCTTGTTGTGGACTTTGATATTGATGGATTGTATTTGCCCCAAGAATTGGATGAACCAAAGAAGGTGCACCACCACCAATATATTGATATGATGAGGAGGTGGGAACATGGGATGTGATGACTGATGTTGTTGGGGTTTGTGTGTTAGTTGGTTGCAGTCTGCCAACTGTTGTGATGGGATTGAATGCGGTCTGGATAAAATTTGCGACATTGTTGGGAGAAAGGGAAGTTTGTGGAATAGAAATTTGTGGTTGAATAGAAGGAAGTGGTATAGAAGTTTGTTGGAGAATGGATGAGATCGGATTTGATAGTGGTATGGATGGTAAGGAGGAAGAAGGCGGGATGGAGAATGTGGTGGGAGGTGTCACGGGTGGCATTGATTGGGCTTGGATGATTGATGGGGCTGCAATTGATTGAGTTTGAATAGTAGATGTAGCACTTTGTGTGGGAGCGAGGTCTCCTTGTGGTTGTTGGACGAGAGCGGAACTATTAAATTCAGGTGGAAGTTGAGCTCCATGTTCAGGAAGAGTTTTCAGAAGTGCAATAGGATTGTGTTTAATAAACTTTTCCATCATCTCTTGGTTATAAGAATCCACTAGGAAAGTTTGCACTTCTGGACAAAGTTAATCTTGGTTAACCATGTCAAGATTTTGGCTTTGATCTTGATCACTTGGTTGCCCACTTTGTGTATGATATTGCGTGGGATATTCATATAGGACACCAATGTCTGGCATGCCATATTGTTGATCAGCCATCTATTTCTTTTGGGATCGAGTTGCGACCATACATGATATTTGTGATGAAAAAACTTAGGAAAAATGTGATGAAATGACTTAGAAAATTTGTGATGGAAGGATTTTAGAAACTTGTGATGAAAGAACTTAAGAAATTTGAGGATGAAAGGACTTAAGAAATTTGATGATGAAAGGATTTAAGAAATTTGTGTGATGAAAGGATTTAAGAAATTTGAGGATGAAAGGACTTAAGAAATTTGAGGATGAAAGGATTCAAGAAATTTGAGGATGAAAGGACTTGAGAAATTTGTGATGAAAGAAAGGATTTAAGAAATTTGTGATGAAAGGATTTAAGAAATTTGAGGATGAAAGGACTTAAGAAATTTGAGGATGAAAGGATTTAAGAAATTTGCGTGATGAAAGGATTCAAGAAATTTGAGGATGAATGGACTTAAGAAATTTGTGATGAAAGGACTTAAGAAATTTGAGGATGAAAGGACTTAAAAAATTTGTGATGAAAGGACTTAAGAAATTTGAGGATGAAAGGACTTAAGAAATTTGAGGATAATTGATGAAGAAGGTATGGTAGTGATGGTTTAGAAGAAAACTTGATGACTAGGTTGTCTTTGGCATGAACATGAAGGATCTATTTAAATGGCAAGTTGTATGAAGGGATATGACCACCTTGATTTGGACGATAGTAGGTGTTTCAAAGGACAAACTTGAATGTTGACGTAGAGGATAAACTCTTAGCTTCTCTCTTAGGCTTATGAAAAATGGGACGGATGAAGTTTTGACACAATTTTGGACTTGGTGTGGGTAATGACTTGGACAATTTGTTTGTGTCTTGACAAATATTTTTGCAAAGTGTTTGGGGATAGTGATGTGTTTTTAGTCTACTCTTGGCAAGTATGCATCAAACAAAGAAAACACAATGATTAAATGCATATTATCTCAAAAACACTCATGCTCATATACAACATTCTTAAGGCTAGCAAGGACAATAGTCATTGAGTCCCAATTGGTTTCCCATCTACGCATACCCAAAGCGGACACTTAGATGCTTGATCCCACTAGCTCCCCTCCACGTCACTCACTTCTTGGGGCAGCCAAGCATCAATTCCCATGAAAAATCCTCATGGCAAACTTTGTGTCTCTACTAAGGGTCGTAAGAATATGGGCCGCTTTAGAGGTTTGACCTCCTGCACCAATGACTAGAGGGTTTTTGGCCATGATGAACAAGGTGTTTAGTAAGTCTTCCCGTTAGGAGCTACCCTTCGAAGTTGCGCAAGCGCAATTGAGGCCTATAGCCCAACGAAGCACCAAGAACTTAGTAGTCACGCAAGCATGATTGAGATCTATAGGATCCTACTAAGCACCCAATGTGAGAGTGAACTTTCATATAGCCCCAACCATTAACCCTTTCATAGTCAATGGCCTATTTATTATAGTGAGTTGGGAACCCCAGGTCCGGGTGTACTCACTTGGGTCGTTCCCCTCTTACCCTCTCAAAGAACAAGTTGGGAGGGCAGGCCTGCTAGAGGTAAACACACAATGAAACAAGAAAAGGTTGGAGGGTCTAGATTTCTGATCGTCTAGTAAGACGAGAGCATCTTTCCTACCTTTACACTTTTCTTAAAGACACATAAGACAATGGTTCATTCCATTTTAATTAATATCTAGGTGCCTAATTTAAATAAATGCACAATATTTGGTTGAATCAGCTAGGCAACCTGCAAAACCACTTGATTAGTAGTTTGAAAAATGGAGTCTTCAAAAAGCGTCCTACAAAACAACTTGATTAGTAGTTTGGAAAAATAGTCTTCAACAAGTGTCCTGCAAAAATCAACAAAATGACAAAAATATTATTTTTTTTTCATTTTTTGGGAATGAATAGAAAAACATGAATAAAAACTTTTTTACTAATGACAAATGTGCATTTGAAGAAAGCTTTGATGGGTAAATGGGGTTTGACTAGGTTTTTACCACTTTCCAAGGGATAGGCAAGCAAAAAATGGGGATTTTGGAGGAGAGATGAAGGAATGGGAAAATTTGTCCAAGAGGGACAAAGAAGCAAAAGTTGAAGATGGATAATATGGGAAAAATTTGGAGGTGATTGGATGAAAAGGGAAGAAGTTATGGCAAACCCTAAAAATAGAGAAATATGGGATTTTGGGCTTCAAAAAGTGGATTTTTGAGATAAGGCCTCCAAGGAAGAAAATGTGGAAAATGGCAATGTGGAGAATTTGGTGAAGTTTGAAGAGAAATGGAGTCAAGATAAAGAAGATATGGCAAAAAAATAGATTTTTTTTTTTTTTTTTACCTTAGATTTAACGGAACAGAAACTCTAAATTTAACAGAACAGAAACCCTAAATTTAACAAAATAGAAACCCTAAATTTAACAGAACCGAAACCCTAAATTTAACAAAACAGAAACCCTAGATTTAATAGAGCAGACAGAAACCCTAGATTTAACAGAGCAAATAGTCACACTAAATAGAATAAAATAAAAATGGCAAAGGTCTGGATTTTTGATTGTCTAGATAGATAAGAGCATACTCTCCTACTTTCACACTTTCCTGCGGTCAGATAGATTATGATTAAACAGAGTAGATAACATGAAATGAAAAGAAAATGTAGACTACTGTTAGCGCCTAACAAATTTCAAACATATTAATAGAGCAGACAGTCACACTAAACAGATAGAAAAGTGCCAAAAATCTGGATTTCTGATTGTCTAGATAGACAAGAGCATACTCTCCTATTTACACACTTTCTTGTGGTTAGAGCATACAGTCGTACTAAACAGAATAGAAAAGTGCCAAAGGTCCAGATTTATGATTGTCTATATAGACAAGAGCATACTCTCCTACTTTCACACATATTATAAATAAACAGAACAAATAATAGAGCTGTCGTGCTAAAATAGAAACAACAAATAAACAGAAAACAGAAAAGTAAAAGAATAAGGAGGAGCTGTTGCGTAGAAATGCAGAGCCGCTATTCTGGAACCTACGAAAAAGATAATTTTTTTTTTCTACAATCACACTATTCTGGAACCTGCGTCTCACAACTCACAAAAAACCTAAAAACACAACATTAGTTCTTAGGGATGTGGGTCCCACCGGGCATGCCAAAATGAAGAGGGAAAAATAGATTTCAAAGGTAAATTGATCAAAACATAACAAAATAAACATGCAGAATGCTAAAATATCATTAAAAGACCATTTCACCTTGCTATTTTACCTTCTCCTTCGGATTGAGCTTGATGAAGTGAAGGCACCCCTTGATAATGCTCCACTTGATGTGCTCCTTTGATTGCTAGATGTGGATGGCTCTCCAATATTGTGCACAAATGATAAGGATGAATGATAAGGATGAGATGATCAAATTGCCAAGATGATTTCCTAGGCTCAAAAGGGTAGCATAAGCTTACTGGATTTCAAGATGTTTTGAATGAAGGGATGGAACCCTATTTTATAGGAAGAGGAGAGGAAAACGGATGGCTAGGATGAATTCGAGATGAAGGGCTAAAATTTACTTGTGAGCTCACACAAGCTCCAAGAGAGGGTGTGGAGACAAAGAAATATTCCTTAAAGGCATTTCGTATCTCCACACTCTACAAGATGCATTGGTGGAATTAAAAATTCTCCAAAAACGGATATTATGGGGATTAGAAGAATAAAAAGGAATTAAAAATGCCTTAGGAGAGGGAAATGCCTAGAGGAATGTGAGATTTCAAAAATCTTACATTCATCTAGAAAAAGAGCATTTAAAGCTAGTGGTTGGATGAAAGGACAAAGAGTTGACTTTGTGGCTAATCATGATGATTAGCCATTAACGACTCATTAGGAGGGGGATTAGAGGAAATGTTAGGTGGGATTTATATTTGTAGGAGAATTTGACTAGGAGAGAAAATGAATGGAGGGAATAAAAAATTAGAAGAATAATGTTAAGTGAGTTTAGGGAGTTTCTAGAAAAATTTATTAGGTTAATGATGAATTAAGAAGATGATTTGTAGGAATCATGTAGGTTAACTAATTAATTGAAATTAATTAGCTAAGAGGAAGATTTGTGAGGATTTGATTTTTTAGAAGAATAAAAAAAGGGATTTGATTTATTAAATAAATCATATGCTATAGTGACAATATTAATTATATTTAATTAATATTGAGAAGAATTTTAATTAACATAATTAATTAATTAATTATGTGAGGAATTAAAAATAGATAAAATAATTATTTTTAAGTGTCTACAACAGTATTCCATGGTCTTCATCATTATTCATATACATGTTGTTGTTTTCACTTGTCCTTATAAATCCAATCTTGATTAAGTAAGAGTGCAGTCTTTCATACCATGCTCTAGGTGCTTGCTTTAGACCATATAAAGTTTTGTTCAACTTACATACCTGATCTTTATTCTTGTTCTCAATAAATCCTTCAGGCTATTCAATATAAACTTCTTCTTCTAGTGTACCATTTAAGAATGCAAATTTAACATCCATTTGATATACCTTGAAATTTTTGTAAGCAGCATATGCCAACAATGTTCTCATTCCTTCAAGTCTTGCCACAAGTGCAAAAGTCTCACCATAATCTATTCCTTCTTCTTGAGCATAACCTTTGCAAACTAGTCTTGCTTTATTCCAAATGACCTCTCCTTTTTCATTTAGCTTGTTTTTGAAAATCCACTTTCCACTGATCACATTTTTCTCTTTTGGTCTTGGGACAAGTGTCCATGTTTCATTCTTCTTGATTTGTTCAATCTCTTCTGTCATAGCATTTACCCAATCTTCATTACTAAATGCCTCTTTTCCTATTCTCGGTTCAAATGCAGATATCAAACATGTGTTTTCTCTCAATTTGTTCCTTGTCATCACTGGATCATCCTTATTTCCTATAATTTGACTTGATGCAAGATTTCCTCTGACATACTTGGCTAATATAGGCTCGGTAGGATTTGTATGACTTTCTTCATCACTCGGTAAATGGGTATTTTCTTCATTTTCTTCATCAACTTTCTCGGTAGGACTTCTCGGTTGAACATAAACAAACTCTTCATAATCTTCTGGTTCTTTGGAATTTCCTTCATCATTTCTTTCTGCAAATTCATCAATTTTCACATTTGCACTTTCCACTATTTTGTTAGATGATTTGATCAGACATTTAAATGCTTTATTTCTAGAAGAATAACCAAGAAATGTTCCTTCCTCGCTTTTCTGATCAAACTTTCCATTTCTGTTATCTTTGTGAACATGACATTTGCTTCCAAATATTTTAAAGTAAATTACATTAGGTTTCTTGTCATACCAGATTTCATATGGTGTCTTCAAAGTTCCTTTCTTCAGTTGTACTTGGTTCAGGGTGTAAACTACAGTGCTGATTGCTTCTCTCCAAAATATTTGAGGTACCCTCTTTTCTATCATCAAGGTTCTGGCATAATCTACAATTGATTTGTTTCTTCTTTCAGCTATCCCATTTTGCTGAGGTGTTCTCAGTGTAGATACTTGTCTCTTTATACCATGATCATTGCTAAATAGGTTAAATTCATCAGAAATGAATTCTCCTCCTCTGTCAGATCTTAGACATTTCAACTATCTTCCTGTTTCTTTTTCAACTCTAGACTTGTACCATTTGAACATTTGAAAGGCTTCTGATTTTTCTTTGAAAAACATAACTGATATCATCCTTGAGTAATCATCCACAAATAATTAAATATTTATCACCATAATAACTTTGAACTTTCATAGGACCACAGAGATCAATGTGCACAGGATCGAAAATTCCTTTAGAAGTGTAGGACTTACTTTTAAAGCTTGACTTTGTCATCTTACCCATCTGGCATCCTCGGCATATTGCATTCTCAAGTTTTTCCAAGCTCAGTAGATCTCTTACTTGGTGCTTCTTACTTATTTTAATCGGGTTATCAAAATTTACATGAGAAAACCTTTTGTGCCATAACTAAGTATCTTCTATTTTAGCATACAGACAATTGTTCCGAGTTGAGTCAAGATGAAATGTATTACCTTTTGTTTGTATCCCGATAGCAGCCACCTTTCCATGTTTGTCATGAACATTGACACTTCCTTTCTAAAATTCTATTCGGTGTCCTGTATTGTTTAGCTATGCTACACTCAACAAATTGTATTTCAAACCTTAAACCTAGTATACATCATCTTATTTAGCATTGTCAAGAAGTGCGATAGAACCTTTACCTTTCACCGAACATGGTGCATCATTACCAAATCTTACATAACCTCCATCATAGTCTTCTAATTTAACAAACTTGTGTTTATCACCTGTCATGTGATGTGAGCATCTACTATCTATGATCCAAGAATTATTTTTATTTATGTGAGATACCAAGGCTTTTTCTTCATACCTTTCTTCATCTGATCCATCTTTGATAGCCACATTTACAACTTCCTTTGTCTTAGTCCCATTATATTTGTCATCGCTAGATTCCTCATCAGCTACTGGGCATGTCTTTCTATCTCTCCTTCTAAAGTCTCGATGTCCTCTGTATTGGTTGTCTTTCTATCTGTCATCTCGATATTCTCTCTTTTCACTTGATTCTTTGTCAGGATAGTTAGAAGCCATATATCCTATTCTATCACAGTTAAAACATTTTAAAGGTAACTTTCCTTTATACTTATCTTTGCCTCTTGGTAACCTTCTGGCTAATAATGCTTCAAACTCTTCTTGCTTTCTGATTTCCTCATATAGTTTGTGTACCTCTTCCATGTTTTTGTGAAATCTCTCATTTGCTCCACTGTGATTTCCTTCAGTATACTTATACATTCTATCATTGTAATCATCAAATTCACCAAGATGAAAGAACTGAATGCAGATTCAACTTTATTTACCGAAGACCCACTGTTATCAAAATTACTTAACTCAAATGCATGTAGCTTACTGATAGTAGCATCCAAAGAGACTGGCATGTTTGGTACAAACCTTAATTCATTGATTGTAGAGACTTGAATGGCATAAGTAAGTAGAGGTGTTCTAAGCAGCTTACTTGTTACATCCTTTTCTTTAATAGTTCCTCCTGCTCCTTTGATTTGATTGACAGTTTCCTTTAACCTTGTACTGTATTGGGTTATGTTCTCACCTTCATTCATTCTCATGGATTCAAGTTGACCTCTTAGACTATCTACTTTTTCTCTCTAAACATGTTCATCACCACCATACACAGATATAAGCTTGTTCCACATTGCTTTGGCATTAGTGTAGCCTTCTAGATCATTAAACTTTGAGTAGGTTAATGCTGATGTTATTTCAATCATTGCTTGAATATGTTCTTGATTTTCCTTTATCTCTTCCATTGTCATCGGGTAGGTGCTAGGTGGACTGTAATCATTCTCCAAATAGTATGTTACATATTCTCCAATTCTTGATAAGTGCAGCTTCATCCTTTTCTGCCATGTGGAGAAGCTAGACTTGTTCAGCTTTGGTGCATCCCTTTATACATCTTTGGATCTTGCCTCAAGTACTTTTAAACTTTTCTTCCTGAGTCCAAAGCTCTGATACCAATTGTTAGTAAGATGAGAGGGGCGCGATGAATCATAAAAACTCACTATGCAATATATTTATCAGATTCAACCTCGGTAGCCTTTACTGCTATGCAACTATGACTGTAAATCATTCAAACTCATAAATAGATACACTTAAGACATCATAACATTTTAACACTAGATTTAACAAGGAAACCCAAATAGGGAAAAACCACTGTGGGATTTCGGACCCACTAAGAAATATATTCTTCTAGAGTATGCTTGGTTACCCAGTTAAGGGATTTCCCTCTGATTTGTTAGAATCTTGCACTTTGTTAGAAGTGACCTTGTCAAAGGATTTCAAACACTCTTTCAGAATGTTACCTTGGAAGAGGATTTACAAATAAGACTGTTAGGTCCACTTGGTTAAGAGATTTCCTATCACTTACAAAATAAATAACAGTATAATATATATCTGCAACTTCACATCTGAAATGCAAAAGAAAACTCTATGTGCTCAAAATAATCTTGTCATAAGACTTATCTTGCTCCTTGCTGGGCTTCTCAATCTATTCTTTTATCTAATATTCAATCTTCTGTGCTCGGTGATCACTACTGTAGTATCACTGTTCTTCAATTTGCTCGCATTCATTGTTCATCAACAATTTATTATTTATAAACAATTCCTAACCTCTTAATCTCCTTGATCATATATCCCATGATCAATCTTAGCCATGAGATCTTCAAACTTGACTAGGTTCATTGTATCTTTCGATCTAAAAATGTTTTATCTCACCTTGGAACTTGTGCTAGGTTATGACAGTTCAATATGCGTTGTAGATCTAACTCCTGTAGTTTCATTGTCGTAGATCCTGACAAATCAATCATCTATACATCTCTAGCTCATTGTCATCTTTCATTTAATAATGCTTTTACCCATCCAATGCATTCTATTATTACTCAGTTGTTACTCGGTAAATACTAAACCTCACTCGGTAGATATTCTGCCTTCTTTAACCGATAGCAATAACCTTAGGGTTTACCAACTAGCATCTTGCTCGGTAACATAGAACAGTATCAAACCTTAACTAATTCTATAGCTTGAAATCTTTTCTCCTTCTTGTTCAGTCTTTGAATACTCATATATAGGATATCAAAACAATCAAAACAACAAAATCTCATCATTGTCTAACTCGGTAATAGTTTCCCATTGAATAACTTATTACTCCCCTTCATTTTCAATCTTTCTATGTCACTTACAGACATCTTTATACTCATCAAAACATACTCATTAAGATATGGCAACATCATACTAAATCAAAAAATCAATTGCTTGACATCAATGACAAAATAATATTATTAAGACAGTAATCATCCTTTCTCAGTTATATCCACAATCTTCAACAACCTTCTCAATATCCTCATACCAACAAACTTACTGGAATACCAACAATCTCCCTTTTCTGAAAATGCTAACACATATGATGTCTTAAAGGGGTCAGATGACACAATATGACCCACGAGGACACAATATGACCCATAACAACCAAATATGGTGTCCTAAGGGGTCGTAGGACACCATATGACTCCTATGGACACCATAGGACCCTTTATGACACCATATGGTGTCGTTAGGAGTCATATGGTGTCCTAAGGGGCTGTAGGACATAATATGACCCCTTAGGACACCATAGGACCCAAAGCAACTCAATATGGTGTCAAAATGGGTCGTATGGTGTCCTAAGGGGTCATAAGTGTTCATGGGACACCATATGACCCCTAAGGACAACATACAACCCCTTATGACAGCATATGGTGTCGTTAGGGGTCATATAGTGTCCATAGGGGTCATATGGTGTCCTAAGGGATTGTAGGACACCATATGACCCCTTAAGACACCAAATTGTGTCGTTATGGGTCATATGGTGTCTTAAGGGGTCATAGGACATAATATGACCCATTACAACACCATATTACCCCTAATATATCTCTCTCTCTCTCCCTCTCCTCCTCTCTCTCTCCCCTAATCTCTCTCTCCCTCTCCTCCTCTCTCTCTTTCTCCCCTAATCTCTCTCCCTCTCCCTCTCCCTCTCCCTCTCCCCTAATCTCTCTCTCTCTCTCTCTCTCTCTCTCTCTCTCTCTCTCTCTTTCTCTCTCTCTCTCTCCCACCCTATCCCTCTCCCCTAATCTCCCTCTTCGCTAATCTCTCTCTCTCTCTCTCTCTCTCTCTCTCTCTCTCTCCTCTCCCTCTCCCCTATTCTCTCTCTCTCTCTCTCTCTCTCTAAAATATGACTAGTAAAATTGGATACCGGATTTAATCGGATATCTGATTTCTGCCATTGCCATTATTGTGGGAGTTCAATTAAAAAAAGGCGGTAATGGGAAAAAATTTTGGGACCACAAATTTATACATTAAAATCGGATATCCAATTTTTGTTAATAAAAAAGAGCCTTGTGGGCCATTTTGTGGATTCCAACGGCCCACAGTTTGCATATTCTATTTTCTGTCGATGATCACGAGTTTCTAGACAAGTTGAGACGAATTTGTGCTTTTGGGAGATTCTTAAAGTCAAATCTTACATTGTCAATCATATAGGAGCATCTGTGTGGAGGTAAATAGGGAGTAGTACTCATCGGAAGTCTAAACGCAAAAGACAACTTTCAAATGACCAAATTGAAGTGTATAGAGAAAGAGATAGAGAATGTCATAAGAGAAGAAGATAAGGTATGTTAAATATTGCTAATGTTACTTCAAGTGAAGAGGAAATTGAATTTGAAAATGTGTCACAAGTTATTGAAAATGAAAATGTAGATTTTGAAAGTTAAATTTTTGAAAATGTTGAAAAGGTTGAAAGTGATAATGAAAATGCTCAACATGTGGAAAATTTTGACATAGGAGGTGAAAATGTGGAAAAATTTGACATTGAAGGTGGAATTGATCAACCAAGTGAACCATATGTAACACCTCATTACTTTAGAAATGAAGACCCTCTCATGGATGAAAGACAAATTCCAAATCCAAGACCTTCAAGAACCCCAAAATGGTTATTTGAAATTGATGAGCACATTATTGCTAATCTTGAAGGCAAGAGGTCAACAAGAACCGTTCTGTTGTGGGCTACACAACTTTTCGACCAAAAATTTAGCAATAAGACATTGACCAAGCAATGCCAACTCTTTGTTCAATTGCTAAAGATGATAAAGATGAGACCATTGCTAAACAAATTGAAGATTTGTATGAACAAGAAGACGGAGAGAAATTCTATTATTGCAAAAAATATATTTGATGCTCTCAATTCTATTGGAAAGAATACCAAAGAATGAGATAAGAGATCCACTCGAAGAGTGATTGCAACCTCCTTAGTAAGCCATCATTTGAGGAAGGCTCATCAAATGAGACAAACTTGTGTTGATTTTAACATAAACCATAAAACTTTGGATAGAGCACTTGCATGAAGACAAAGACTTGACGATCCACTTCAACAAGATGCATGGGCTTTTGGTGGGAGGCTTCCATGTGTTGATAGAAAGTTGACTAACAATGTGAAGGAGGAGATTCAACAATTTTGGCACTCTAATTATATAGTGTCACCCAATGTAAAGGATGTTTTGAAATTAAGAATCGGCAACTGAGACCGCACACCGCATCCCAAACATTTCTTGGAATCAAGCCAAACAATGTTGTACACATTTTTTTGTGAAGTATATCCAACTTTGCAAATATCACAAAGGGCCTTTGAATCTTTGAAACCATTTTATTGTGTTCCTCTTAAGATTCACAATACTTGTTGCAAGTACCATGTGGAGTTTTCAATTTATCATGAACTTTTATCTCGTAATCGTTCTACGATGCATACCAATGAGATGTTGCAGGAGTGTGGTGCAATGCTATTTCCGAGATCATCAAGAGACTTGCAAGATCTATTTTTATGCCCTAGAGATGATGGCTGCTATTTCTATAGAAATGATTGTTTGAATGAGAAGTGCTCAGAATGTGGTGGGTTGTCAAAGTTTGTTTCATGTTTTCATGAGGGCAGCGAACATGAGTTTGGAAAGAATTATGTTGAGAAAAAAAGATATGGGATGGTGAAATATACTTTGAAGAGTGGAGGTGAAGGTTCTAGATGCAAATTAGTCTCAAGAGAAGTGAGTATTGCTGATTTTATTTTGGATTTTAAGGAAAATATTTTCTACAAGTATGCAAGGCACACCCATAGGTCTTAGTGGTTGGATCAACAGTTTAGGATGTGTAAGAACTCTTTCCCAATTGGCAATATTGTATCGGTGGTTGATTTTGCAAAGAACTATACATTGCAACCACAGACAAAGGTATAGTCTCAGTACTACAATTCAATCCGGATTGCTATTTTTGTTCACATTACATATAGACATGCTCCTAATAGTACAGAAGAGGACAGGAAGATAATCAGGGAGTATCATTTTTATATGAGTGATGATAGATCACACTCCTCCGAGAATGTGCAACATTCTTTCGAGAATTTTTTTGAGTTCTTGCATGAGAAAGATATTGCAATTGACCAACATATAATATGGTCAGATAACTATATGGGTCAATTCAAGAATGCCCATATATTTTACTGGTTGAGTAGAATGCATGTAGAGAGGCGTATACCTCATATTTGGTGTTTTTTTGAGATAGGGCATGGGAAGGGAAAGCATGATGGAGTAGGTGCATGTTTGAAGAGAGCTCTAGTTAATGAGCAATTGAGGATTTCAGGTAAAAATTTCTCTAATGCACATTCTATTGTTGATTGGTGTAGCTCAACATTGTCACATGGAGTTACTCTTGATTCAGCAGTGACTAGATTCTTTTGGTTGGTTGAGCAGGGAACAGTGGGAGATAGATTGGATTGTCAAACAGTTAAAGATTCTTCAAAGATGCATTCATTTCTCAGCTCAGATGCAAGTACCTGGACCATTTGGACATGAGCGTTGGCTTTTTTTTGTCAGAGTTGTGTTTGGTGTGATTGGGATTAGTGCAAGTCAAGTGAGTGGGTTGATATGTGGGTTCCCCACTATCTAACTCCTTTATCTCAAACAATATCCTTGTCAAATGATGACATGGAAAGTTCACTTGAGTATGACCATCTATCAGATGTTGTTGCATCGCAAGGGAATGAAGAGAGATCATAATATTGGTTGGCATGATGTTTACAGGGAAAAAAAAAGCTAACACAACCAGTGACAGATGATGACAGGTTCACATATCCTACAGGTTCAGTTGTTGTTGTGGGAACTTGGTTGTGAACATACATGATTAAAAAGAATGGCATACCTACATTTGATGACTATGAGAGACACAAAACCATTATAATGTATTCACACCTTATTATAGCTACAAATGTCAATTTGTTTAAGCATCAAGCAAAACCAAAGACCAAAGAGCTATGGATAGTGACTACTGTTGATCATAAAGCAATACTGGATATTCTTATGCAAAGAGATGACCCTTCAAGCACACTTGAGTAGTAGGTCTTTAATGGTGCCTTATTTTTTCAATCATGCATTTCATTTCAAACAATGATCATTAAACCTTAATGTTCAAGTTTGTTATGTGTATATTAAGGATGTGCTGAAAATGTAGGTCTATTGATGAACATTGTTTTTTGGCAACACGGTTTTTGCATGCACATAGGGGGTACACTCGATATAATTGAAAGGGACGTATTTTTGCAACATGACTTATTATCATGCATTTTATGAGTTTTACAATTTTTTTTATTAGAGACCACTATTTGAAAAGTTTTGATGATATAATTATCGCAAAACCTTTATGCTCATGCAGGTGTTTTTTGATGATATACAACAGTATCACATTATGTTTTTTGCGTCAACATACTGGGTTTGGTTGATATAATTCGAAGGGACATATTTTTGTGGTATATAATCCCACCTTTACATTTATTATCATGCATTTCAGTTGAAGTGATTATCATAAAGCCTTTATGTTCATCCATGCATTTTATGTGTACACTAACAATTCTTAAAAATACAGGTTCATGCTAGATCATTCACCGTTGACAAGACCCTCTCTTGGTGATGGTAAATATTCCTTTGTGCATAAATATTAAGTGAAGTGAATGTATTGCTATTTAGAAATGACCATATCTACCATCATCTTCAACCATGTAGAGAAATGCAGTGAGAAGGGCTTTAATCAACATGCATCTTTCTTCAAAGTTATGCTTGTATACTTTGCAGAGAAACTGGTAAGTTTCGTAATTATACAATCTTGTATGTGTTAAAAATGTTTCAAATGATCTATATAATTTGCCAAAATAATTTGTATTAAGTGTTATAATTTGTTTCTTGTAGCACATTCATTCTGCATAAAAAGGTTACTTATTTTGGTCTTCATTTATATGTAGGCATTGCTGTACATAAACTTTTCTCTTAGGACATGAGAATGTCTAATGTAGATGAAGTGGGATGTTGTATTTGTATATGGATGTGATATACAATGTCCATGAGAAAATTGGTTTAGTTATATTGATGATATACAATGTATCTATACATGAGTACATTGGTGTAGTTGTATTGATAATGAAAAAAAATCCATGTTTTCATATCCCTTCATGGATGTCACATGCAAGTGTAATGGTGATTATGTGTATACAATACATAGAAATATTGATGATCATTATGTGTCTATAGTGTAATGTTTGTTTATCTATAATTTTAGCACTTAGGATGCTCAAGGGATGATGTCGGTAGGGTATGACCCCAAGCGTTCGACTAAGGGGGGGGGGAAATAGGAGCATGCATAGGGTAATAATGCCTAACTGGACATGTTGAAGCTGATGGTTCATCATCGCGATGAGTAGAACGAGAAATTGGCCACGCAACAACATTCGATTGAGTGAGATTGATGATTTTTTTGCCAACCAAAAAATTGCTGCCCTAATAAAACCGTAGGGAAACTTGAAAAACCAAGATAGGATTTTGTAGGGACCCCTCTCATGGCCTTGTAGCTTCAAACAGATCATTCACAGGTGCCACAAATTCTGAGTTAGGGCTCATCAAATTTTGACAATTTTTAGCACTTAGGTCGCTCAAGGGACGACGCCGGTAGGGTATGACCCCGAGCGTTCGATCGAGTGGGGGGGAAAAATAGAAGCATGAATAGGGTAATAATGCCTAACTAGACATATCAAAGCTGATAGTTCGTCATCGCGATGAGCTGAATGAGAAATTGGCCACATGACAACATTCGATTGAATGAGACTGACAATTTTTTTTCCAACCGAAAAATTGCTGCCCTAATAAAACCTCAGGGAAAATTGAAAAACCAAGATAAGATTTTGTAGGGAGCCCTCTTGTGGCCTAGTAGGTTCAAATGGATCATTCACAAGAGCCACGAATTCTAAGTTAGGGCCCATCAAAGTTTGACAATTTTTAGCACTTAGGATGCTCAAGGGATGATGTCGGTAGGGTATGACCTCGAGCGTTCGACCGAGTGGGGGGAAAAATAGGAGAATGCATAGGGTAATAATGCCTAACTGGACATGTCAGAGCTGATGGTTTGTCATTGCGACGAGCTGAATGAGAAATTGGCTACCTGACAATATTCAATTGAATGAGATTGACAATTTTTTTGCCAACTAAAAAATTGCTGCCCTAATAAAACCATAGGGGAACTTGAAAAAATAAGATAGGATTTTGTAGGGACCCCTCTCATGGCCCCACAAGTTCAAATGGATCATTTGTAGGTGCCACGAATTCCAAGTTAGGGCCCATCAAAGTTTGACAATTTTTAGCAGTTTGGGCGCTCAAGGGGTGACGCCGGTAGGGTATGACCCTGAGTGTTCGACCGAGTGGGGGGGGAAAATAGGAGCATGCATAGGGTAATAATGCCTAACTGGACATGTTGGAGCTAACAGTTTGTCATCGCGACGAGCATAATGAGAAATTGGCCACGTGACAACATTCGATTGAGTGAGACTGACGATTTTTTCGCCAACTGAAAAATTTCTACCCTAATAAAACCCTGAGTGTTCGACCGAGGTGGGGGGAAAAATAGGACCATGCATAGGGTAATAATGAATTGTATCAAGTATTGTTCATTAAATGAATTTTATTGTATTGTTCATTAAATGAATTGTATTGTATTGTTCATTAAATGAATTGTATTGTTCATTGAATAACCATTATTAACCATTGTTAATTATTAGAATGAAGATTAAATATTTCCATGATAACACCATGCACAGATGAGCAATAATTTATATTATCGAATATCAACTTTTGTATATATAAAAATGTCAAATGATTACAAATGTATGTCCGTACACAAATATGGCATAAATGCCAACTAAAACTAAATGTATGTCTAAATACATGAATGTATGTCCATATACAAACTATACATGCCAGCTAGACATGTAACCATCCCAAAACTATCTATAACATCCTAAGCTACTGATGGATCATCAAAATTAATCCTCTTTGCCGCACTGCTCGGCTCTCAAGGATCCTGCACAAGAAAAACAAACCACGATTAATATTAGTTATATTATATAATTCACATTCAAAAAGTTAACATAAAAATGAACTATAAATGAACTATTCATGTTTACCTCATCTCCACGTTTTCTCTTCGGCTTTGCAGGACTCTTGATGTATGTCTTTGGTAGAGGAGGTATGTTTTGAATATTTTCATACACAGCCTACATATATTTAGAAACATGACATTGATACAAGTTAGCATATAATTGTCATTGATAATAACAAATTATAACAACTAATCACAAAATAAAATAAACACACATCTAATCAAGGCATCTCTTTTTCTTCTTCATCTTCAGGTATACTGGGTGTAGTCATCAAGGATGTGAAGCCAAGAATTCTCTGTATATATACACAACAAGTATATAAAACTATCAATCTATGTCTAGACGTTTATAATCACTATAAGTTATTTAAACTATTAATTCAATCATATTTGCATTCAATTACCTTTCCCTTGTCTCCAAGTGCACTACCAGATCCTAAATCACACTGCCCCACACTTGTGTTGCTTGTGCCCTACAAGAGTAAAATAAGATATACATGCAAGTTACTACATAATCTAATTAATACCAATATAAATGATGAACACATATGTACAATAAAATACAAACAACTAGGTGCAATGATATATGTATCATCAAGCTATCAAGGCCAAATGAAATGGCCGACAAGGTGCCCTCCTGAATCTGTCTCAACTCCTCCTCGGTCATCAACTGTTAAATAGACCATGTAAATAAAAATTAGTACTTAATATTAAATCTAGATTATAAATATTCATTTAAAATATAACATGAATTGTGAAAATACCAATCTTACCACTACATCATCAATGTATGATGATGGTACCTCCTCGCCTATAGCATGTGAGGACTCCCCAGGGTATCCTCCAGTTTGTGTCATAACATCTGGTGCATCATGCATCTCATGCACCTCATAATTTGCACTATCTGTAGGAGGATCAATGGGTTGTCTAACTGGACCCAAGCATACGTGCCCACACATGATACAACTATGGGGCACGCATATGTGTGGAGCCAAGGATGACGTATCAGCACCACTGGATGCACCGCTACCATCAAAAGTAGGCTGAGCTACTGACCTAGCCTAAGAAACCAAAAGGCTACTCAAAGAGTGAATAGCCGATATGGTCCATGAATACGCCTCACAAATGATATCAGGATGTTGCACTGTAGGTGTGGGATCAATAGGAGGAGGGGGGATATATGGTCCCTGGACTACTCTGACTGCCCCAGGTCTATTTTGGGGCATACCTAAACCTACACCCTGGAAAGATTGGATGTCAAAGTAGTTAACATGTTTGCATAAAAGAAACTCGGCATATAATTTTTTAATGAAATAGAAGGGGACATCAAGATTGTTGTTGGGTTGTTTGTCAAAAACCATCCACCAACAATCCCAAAAGCTTTTCACAATACCATCATTTGTGAACCATTTAATAGAAAGTTTTGTTTTTTTGGGGTCTACTGGTTGACCAGTGCAGGGATTCACAAACAATGAGGCGATAGTGGCTTTGGATATCTTGAGACCCTCGATATCCTTATACGACAAGCCATTTGCATATTTTTTCCTCATAGAATCTCGCCACAAAAGGGCGACATTGTGCTCCTCAGTCATTGTTTCCATACTCTTTATGATTGATGTGAGAGGATCAAACATTGGGTTTAGATGAGGGATCCTACGATATATATCTGCAATCCCCCTCAATTCATTCAAATTTTGTGCAATCAAATCCTAAATTGAGGGGGGGTTTGGCAAAGGAGGGTTTGGTTGTTGCAGTTGTGGTTCATCATTGTTTTCATTGTTATCCCCTATTTTTAACTTAATTGAATGTGAACAATTGAATTTAGTAACAAATTTAAACAATTTTGTATTTGATTTAAAAAAACCTTGTTTTCATGAAAAAAACCATATTTTCAATGAAAAATCAAATAAACATTAACAAACAATACAAAAAATGAATGAAAATGATTGAAAACAATGAAATTCTTACCTTTCAATCTATTTTTTAGCATTTTTTGACCAAAACACTGGATATTGGGTACAATCAGATATCAGACTTTTATAAATTCGCGCAGCCCATGAGTTAAAAATGACTCACGGGTTGTCACTGTTGAAATATATTTGTCTCATAAAATTGGATATCCGATTTTTATACTTAAATTATTTTAAAATAACATATATAATATAATAATATATTATATATTATATTACTATATTATATAATATGTATTGTATTATATTATAATATATAATATAATATAATAATATATTATATAGTACATATTATATAATATATATAATATAATATATTATTATATTACATATATTATATATTATATAATATGTAATATATAATATTACATTATATATTATATAATATATTTTTTAATTTAAAATTACAAATACAAATCGGATATCCGATTTGCATAGGTAATTACCATGCCAAGGTGTGCTGATACCCAGGCTAAGCAAAAAGTCAACACGGATTTTTTGGTTTTTAGGCGAGTGGAGAAGGCTATTTTTTTCACATCGCCACTTTTTGGCCCCCCATGATCCTGCACTAACCCTTAGGATTGAAGTTGTAAGATTATTTCTTGCCTATGTTGCACATAAAAACTACAAGATTTATCAGATGGATGTTAAGTGTGCCTTTCTGAATGGGGATCTTGATGAGGAAGTTTATATTGAGAAACCTGATGGTTTTTCACTTTCAGATGATAAAAACATGGTTTGCAGGTTAAAGAAAGCTTTATATGGATTGAAACAGGCACCTAGAGCTTGGTATTAAAGGTTAGATAAATATCTTTTGAAGCTTGGTTTCACTAAAGCTAATGCTGGCAATAATCTATATTATAAAGTCATTGATCATGATATACTTATTATTGAAGTTTTTGTTGATAACATCATTTTTGGAGGTGAAGATAAGTTGTGCATGGAATTTTCTAAAAATGTGAAGAAAGAATTTGAAATGTCTATGATTGGGGAAATGAAATTTTTCTTATGTTTGCAGATTACTTAGACTAATAAAGGTATTTTCATATGTTAAACTAAGTATTCTACGGAATTGTTGAAGAAATTTGGTATGGTAGACTCTAAACCGATAAGTACTCCTATGGTTACAAGTGAGAAATTGACAATGAAAGATGAATCTACACTGGTAAATCCTACAAGATACAAGTCTATGATTGAAGGTCTTCTATATTTGACTCAGACTAGGCCTGATATAATGAATGTTGTTTGCATTGCATCAAGATATCAAAGTGATCCTAGAGAAAATCATGAGAGTGCGATGAAAATAATTTTTAGATACTTGCAAGGTACATCTGAATATGGTTTGTGGTACCCTAACAATGACGAATTTACTTTATGTGCATATATAGATGCAGATTGGGCAGGTTATGTTTATGACTAGAAAAGTACTTTTGGTGGAGCTTTCTTTCTTGGAAAGAAGTTGGTTTCATGGATCAACAAGAAACAATCATGTACTTCTTTATCTATTGCTCAAGCTGAGTATGTTGTTGCTGCTACTAACTATACACAAGTTCTATGGATGAAGCAAATGTTGAAGGACATTAAAGTGCATTGCATTGGACCGATAGTTATTAACTTTGATAACTTTGCTGCTAGAGACATATCAAAGAATCCAATATTTCACTCTAAGACAAAGCACATATCTATCAAGTATAAGTTTTTGAAGGGGAAGGTGGAAGAAAATGAGGTTAGACTGGTTTATGTGAACACTAATGAGTAGTTTGCAGATATTTTCACTAAACCTTTGCCTAAAGAATCATTTCAGTACCTCAGAGATAGATAAGGGGTTTCTACCCCTCCGATAGAGAAATGATTGATACTATTTGGCATTAGTCCAGTATGCATTATCAGAGATATTATTCATTCAATATTGATGTGGGGATGCTACCGTTCAGGGGGAGTAGTTAGCCTTGTGTTTAAGTGGTTTATGATTTTTTCTTTGATATTTATGTCAGATTTCTGGCATTTATGTCAAACGGGGAGAGATATTCATGTGAAAAACTTAACGGATATATACATTAGGGGGAGAAATTTGTAAAAATTATTTGTGATATCATTTACAGGGAGAGTATGAATCAGAACTTCATTGCTATATTCTTGGATGGGAGATTTGTTTGGCATTTCTTAGCACTTGGATATTTTTTCACATCTAGTGTTACCATCAATACCAAAGGGGGGTATTATTGGTCATTTGGAGGAATTGATTATGTGTTGCATTGATGTTTTGTCATTGATGTCAACACTAGTTGTTTTGGTTGCTTTACCAGTATCCTTCTGGTCCCGGTAAGTGCTGGCATTCTACACTCTAATGAGAATGGTTGATGTTTTCATTGATGGCAACCAATCGGTAACAAGATTCTATAGGTTCACCAATAATGCAAACATCATCTACTAGCACCGACAGGAACAATAAGTTCATTCATCGACATCTAGTTTACACTGGCAATAAAGCATACCGACACTCAGGCCGACATAAGATAGGTTCTGTTTATATGAATTGTATTGTAATGTAATTAATTATTTGTAAGCTGACATGATGTATTGTAAGGACTCATAGATGTATGAGATCTTATAGGTCATTTTGATATGGGATAGTATGATAGAATGGAGAATAGTAAATAGAATGTATAGATAATTTTGTAATAAGGCAGATAGATTATGTGAGCGAATATCATTCGCCGGCAAGGTTTTTGGTTAAGGTTTCTGACCGAGCTTAAACCGGTAATGAATCAAGCACTGCAGATGCTATTTTGAGTAGTACATTGTCTTGGATTTAATTATCCATTTTTGTAGTCAGTGACACACTTTCATTGAGCAGTGAGCTCTAGGTTGTTGGCCTTCCTACATGTGCAGGCCCCTATTGTAATTAATATTTATTCATATTGGCCAGTGAGTAAATATTGTGGGTCACAAATCCCACTGAGGTTTTTCCCTTACCGGGTTCACTCACCAAAATATCTTTTGTTATTGTGTGCATTTATGTTGTCTTTGTTATTTCTCTCTACTACACTATTGCTTGTTTACCGATATATTAATTTGGGTTGCAAAGTTATAAATAAGTTCAAATACTCCATTAATCAGT
This sequence comes from Cryptomeria japonica, assembly GCF_030272615.1. Classification (NCBI taxonomy): domain Eukaryota; kingdom Viridiplantae; phylum Streptophyta; class Pinopsida; order Cupressales; family Cupressaceae; genus Cryptomeria; species Cryptomeria japonica. The sequence goes on from NC_081410.1 coordinate 604,328,179, forward strand.
TAGACATTAATTCACCCCCCCCCTCTCAGTTTCTTTAGGACTATCATTGCATCTAACAATACTGACATAAGCTAAGAAACCGGACACTAAGAAACCAATAGAAGTAGAGGTACATACACAGAGTGAGAAATCAACAATAACTGTAAATAAAGAGGAAATAAATGAAGAAATTTTTAAGGAAATTGGTCAAGTGTTTGATGAAGAAAGTTATTGAAGAACCAAGCACATCCACTACAAATTTCAGACCTACAAATGTAACAAATGTTCTTTTAGATTCAATAAGGAGGATCACAGATTGCAATGCCTTAGCATTCAAGGCCAATGATGATACATTGCCTATTTTGAAAATGATTGCACCAACATGTAAGATACACCATATTGATGGTTCTTTGGGTAAATTGGATGCATTGTCCAAATTTATTGCTTCAAATATTCTAACTATAGATAAGATCAATGAAGAAACCATTAAGGAAAAGGTGAATAAAGAAAAAAGGTGAATTATTTGAGAAGACTATCAAGGACTGTACTAAGCATATTGATTCCTTATTACTAGTACTTAATTCAACAATTTTGAAATACAAAGAATTGTATAAGGAAGCTTGCAAGCCTCACCACCTGACTGAAGATATTGATGAGGAGATTAAGAAAACACAAAAGGAGATATATGACATAGCAGATAATATGATAGGTTCTTCAAAATGTACCTCATTTATTGAACAAGAAATGATAGTTTTTGAGGAAAAGATAGAGAAACTGGAGCAAGAAAAAGAAAGGATAAGGATGAAGGCCCGAGAGTTGAAAAACAAACTTGGTCCAAAATTAGACAGTCTTACAACTCAACAGGTTGAGCTATCTAAAGCAACAATTCAAGGAAACCGATCACTAGAGCAATAGATGCATTATCTAACTGACATGATCCAACAGATAGAAACCATTATTTTAGACAGTAATAAATTCATGCAAAGCTTGAATCTAATTCTGGTAGATATCTTTCAAATTGTACACAACTGGTTACAGACTATGAGGTAGAATTTTTGTATTCTTTGATTCTTTTTGACATCCTTTGTCATTTATGTCAAAGGGGGAGTAGTATGGAGAAACATTTATGGAGGAAAATGCATAGAAGAAATCACTTTCTCAGGGGGAGCACACTTCTTTTGAGGATCCATTTTGGACTTCATTTTAGGACAACAGTTTTGGATTTTTCTCATGAGTGTTGCCATCAATGCCAAAGGGGGAGGTTGTTGGCATTCTACACTCTAATGAGAATGGTTGGTGTTGTCATTGATGGTAACAAACCGGTAACAAGATTCTATAGGTTCACTGACAACGCAGGCACAACAAGTTCATTCATCGACATCTAGTTTACACCAGCAATAAAGCATACTGTTACTCGGGCCGACACAAGACAAGTTTTTTTAATAAGAATTGTATTGTAATGTAATTAATTATCTGTAAGCCAACATGATGTATTGTAAAGACTCATATATTTATGATATTTTATAGGTCATTTTGATATGGGATAGTATGATAGAATGGAGAATAGAAAATAGAATGTATAGATGATTTTGTAATAAGGCAGATAGATTATGTGAGCGAATATCATTTGCCGGCAAGTTTTTTGGTTAAGGTTTCTGACTGAGATTAAACCGGTACTGAATCAAGCATTGCAGATGCTATTTTGAGCAGTACATTGTCTTGGATTTAATTATCCATTTTTGTACTCAATGAGACTCTTTCATTGAGCAGTGAGCTCTAGGCTATTGGCCTTCCTGCATGTGCAGGACCCTACTGTAAGTAATATTTATTCATATTGGCCAGTGAGTAAATATTGTGGGTCACAAATCCCACTAAGGTTTTTCTGTTACCAGGTTTCCTCACCAAAATATCTTGTGTTAATGTGTGCATTTATGTTGTCTCTGTTATTTCTCTTTACTTCACTATTGCTTGTTTACTGGTACATTAATTTGGGTTGCAAAGTTATAAATAAGTTCAAATATTCCATTAATCGGTTAGACATTGATTCACTCCCCCTCTTAGTGTCTTTGGGACTGTCATTGCATCTAACAGTAAGTTGTTTGGTTTCTAGTTGGATTAGATCATGATGATCTGGTATGCTCCAGTATGTTTGGGTTATGGAATTGGCTTAGATATGCTACTCATATTCATGTTCAGTCAGTTGGTTTTGATTTGGTGATCGGATGCTATCCTATATGCTGGAAAGCTTGGTTTGTTGTTCCAGTGAGGGTTTCACCGGAAGAACTTTGTTGAAGATCTTTGATGTTATGCATAAGTGGTGTTGGTGCAGCTTGTAGTGGAGATTCAGGATGTTGATGGTGACCGTGTTCAAGACCTGGTTGATTGGGATCATTGATTTAGCGTGTGTGGACCTAAATTGGGTCCCGCTTTATCTAGGTTATGGACCGACTAAATGAAACATGTCGATTGGACTTCTCGATGTGTTTCTAAGAGGTCTTATGGGTTGGATATTATTTTTTTGGTCTTAGGCCGACATGTTTTGTAATTATGTAATTGTTTTATTGTCTGATGGCTGACCTTAATGTTTGTGGTCGAGGGTTTGTGTATATATGATGTAAGATTTCATTGTAGATCATGGTATGGAGTATGTGAGGATAAAAATGATGTATAGGAGAGAATAATGTAATAATCATTCATGTAGAGAATTTGGTCAATCATTGGTGATCGAGTTGGGTTTATGTAAGAGGATTTAGTCCTCCGATATTGAGCTTAATAAGAACTGTATTCAAGCATTAGAGATGCTATCATTGCAGTTCATTCATTCTTTTGGATTGTAGTCTGGATTTCTATGTAGTCAGTGAGACTCCTTTTGTAATGAGCAGTGTGCTCTAGGCTATTGGTCTTCCTACAAGTGTAGGCCCCTCAATTGTAATCACATACTTACTATAGAAGTATTATCTAACTGTGGGTAGGCTTCCTACCATGGTTTTTCCCTTTACTAGGTTTTCCACATACAAATCTTGGTGTCATGTGGATGGTATTTATTCTCTAATTATTGCTTGTGCTTAATTGGTTTATTTGCTATTTCGGTATTTGGTTTATGCATTCTGGTATTGATCTATTGGGTTTTGGTATTAAAGTTTTAATTGCTTAAGGTTTCGGTAATCTGGAGAGGATACTTTCACAAACACCTTAAGGTTCTACAACACAAAGTGTGCAAGCACACAAGACACTTCATACAAGGGTTCTTTTTAATGCACCAAATTGAAATGTGATCTATTCTATGAAATTGCAAACACACACCTATCCACCCTTGCAAAAAACATGGATTAGTAGTTTTAATGAAGACCCCCAACCTACAAAACAAATGTTAGAGAAAGATAATAATAACAAGTAATGAAAGGGGGGCCTTTGATAAATGAAAAAGAACTCCAAAAGCATGAGATACCTACAAAACCAAATACACAAGAACATAGAGTAGAAACGTGTTAGGAGTTAGCAAAGATGCATTAGAACTAAATTGTATACACAACAAAAATAACCATATATGTGCCAATAACTAGCATACACATAGCAAAAAAAATGCAAAAATAAAAACCCTAATTTAACCAAATATGTGCTAATATGAACCACATACGCCCTTGGATTTTCCATAAACACAATAGAAAACACCAAAATATTGTTAGAACATAATTACAAAAACTAAAAAATGTGATAATATCTTTCGTATAAATGCTAATAATGATAAAAAATGCAACAATAATGATCATAAATGTGTTAAGAATTAGAATTTGACAGAAGATATAGAAATGCAATAGAAATTGCTAGAAATGCGAAATCATTCAAAAATTGATGCAAAATTCAGTCCACACATGTAAAAATAGTAATAAGTTAAAGAAAATGTTATAAGAAAGAGACAAGAGTTCCATTAGCATGTACCAAAATGCATATGTTGAATTTTAACCCTAATATTGAAAACCTTATAGCTCCAACCAAAAAAACCTAGATCTACAATGAAATTCAACAACACATCAATGAAGAACCATCAAACATGCAAAATTATAAAACAAATCAAAAGATACCTTCACACATTTAAATGGGTTTGATCTTCATTGTTTTTCTATGCTGATTGATCTTGTTTTGATATGTTTCTCTTAGATTTGTATGCTTGCACAAGAGCTCAATGAAGAATAGATGTGGTTGTGATGATGTAGACTTGATTGTGATGATGTAGGCTAAATTCAATTTGATAGAATGTAATTATTCTCCAAGTTTCAATTTTATGGAAAAGAGAGGAGGAAACCTCTTTTATAGAGAACATCCTAAAAATGGAGGGATATGATTAAGAGGTGGGATAAAAGATAGTTAGCTAAGATTGAAGGGTAGGTATAGAAAATAATAAAATAAAATAAATTGTTAACATGAAAATGGGGCCACTTGTCATTTAGATAAATGAAAGGGACAAAAAGATAAATGAATTAATTAAATAAATTAAAGAACTTATTTAATTAATAGAAGAAAGACCACATAAATAAAATAAAATATATATTTGATTAATTTGAGAAAAGGGGAATTTAAATAAGTAAAAATATTTATTTAAATTAGGATAGAAAAAAGGCTTAGAAAATGTTTAGTGGATTAATTAAACAAATAAATATTCATTTAATTAATATAAGAGAAGGAAACAATTAAATAAATAAAAAGATTTATTTAATTAGGCTAGGACAATTTTAGCTATCTACACTATCCACCTTCAATTGGATCTTAACACTTGCTCATTTATTATTCCTATGGATGTTATCTTTGGTTGATTCCAATGTGTCTCTGAGATTGGTTGTTGTTCAATATATGTTTCTTCATAACTTAGATGTAACACCTTTTCATCATCTTCAGTTATTTGGGGTGGTATGTCAAAACCAGGAGTCTACATTTGTTTAACAGTTGATCATTGATACTACCTCTTTCTTACTTCTTTATCATCTTTACAATCAATAAAATATTCCTCCATATTCGGTACATATACATCTTAGAATTGAATTTATTCATCTTGCCTAGTTGGTCAAATGATGGTCTTTTAAACTCAAAGTGTACTACAAGTGATGCACTGAAAGATAATCTTCTATCTTCTTTGCACTTCCTAGTGATTGACATACAAATTCCCCCATCATCAATAGAAACTTGAAACCCAATTTTTGATGCAAATTGTGGTAGGCATCATGGAAATCTAATATCTATATACAAAATTTTGTCAACCATGCCCAATTAGTGGGGTACCTGGGTAACCTAAAAGGTTCCTTCTTAAAGCCTTGCATCCTGATATATGACTAGGTGGGAGATTTTATGTACCAACCTCCATAGATTTTGATTATCTATCTTGTACTTTCTTGGGGACTCTCTCACCTACTCTATCTTCCAATTTTCTAACTATAGGCATTATGATGAAATCATTTATTTCTTTGTAGTAAGGATATAGTTGTTCCATGGTTAATTGCAAATGATGTAGACATATTATCTTTGTATCTTGTAGCCCTGTGTATATTTGATTTGGTGCTATATTAATTATTTTAGTTATCTACAATGGTTAGAAATAGACTTCCCTTGGTGGTCACATCATTTTAGGATCCATTTTTGAATCCCTCGTTCCATTTATCACCCCTGAGGTGGGCCTAATTCTCCCAGGGGATATACCTAGTATGTGGTATTGCACAACATCATCATTTCAGCATTGCTCATTTCTTGGTTAATTCCAAAACTGGGGTTTGACCTAAAGGCAAACCCCTAATCCCTAACCCCCCAATCGTCTTCGCTTTTCTGTGTGTAGGTTGCAGGTACGCGGCTGAAATTGAAGATCTGGAATCCTTGTGCAGAGACGAACAGATCCCCCTTCGTTTCGCGGATTTTTCGGAGGACCATGGCGCTCGGGCGCCATCGTCCTGGCAACTTTCGCTCAAATTTGCAGGACAGCGCCGTATCGACATTTTACTGCTAATTCCAGGTCCGCAGCTTCATACTGTATTCCTATCTCAGTTTATAAGTGAATCTTTGTCACTTTCTATGCATTCCTAGCTTAATTCTTCTATCAACATTCTTTACAAAAGAGGGTAGCCTTGCTTTCTTAACCCTTGAAACACATTTAGCATCCAATCTTGCATTGTGTGGGATTGGATCTTGTGGGTTTCAACCCCTCTTTTGAATGTAAAGTCTCTCCCCTAAGTGAAAACCATCAACCCTAGTGAATCTCCCTTCTCTCTCCTTGGAGTTGGAAGAGGGGAGAGCATCTAGGGTTCGATCGTGATTTTCCGCTTTACATTTTGGTGAACCCGACGTGAACATCCTTTCTGATTTTTCATGCTTAGATCTGAAAAAATTGATTACATTTCCATGTTTGATCTTTTGCAAAATTTTAGAGGTGATTGCATAAAAACCCTAAAATTTCTTTTTAGTAATTGAACTTGTGAAATATTTAATTATTAATGCTTGTTTTAGATCTGCCCTTCTATAACAAATTATCAATTCATATTTGTGCTTTAATTTTGAAAATTAAGTGGTTAAGTGTCAAAACCCTAATTTTTAAAACCCTATTGATTCAACCTTTGTCCGACAATTTCACTGATCAAAACATTTCCAAATCAGCTATAACTTTGGATTCCGCAATAAAATCACAATATCTTTCACCCCTGAAAATTTGGAAAAAAGTTGCGAGGACCGTGTGCACTCCGAGCGCTATCGTCCCCAACATTTTTTCTGAAATTTTGGGAGCGAGATCTTACTGTATTTTCCTGCTAAAATCCAGAATTTTGGCTGATTTTATCAATTATAACACTTTCAAAATTAAAGTCAAAGTTGGTCTAGGGATTGCTTGGATTAACGCTTCTAATCATTCAAAAATCATTGAAATTGAAATTTTGTGTCAAAATTGTGTTCTTACTGTCCTAAATCTGAAAAGTGTGTTTGCATTCATTCGAAATTTCAGTGCTTTATTTAAATTCTTGCAATTTGTGACTTTTGAAATTAAGTGCTTAATTACAACGACTGTAATTTCCGCTTTCAAAATTGAATTTTGCGTGAAATTGAGTCAACTTTTGAATTTCAAAACTTGCAATGCTTTCGGTATTCCCTCTAAAATCATAAAATTCAAAATTTCAGTTTCCCTCTCTTTTTCAAAATTCAATTTTTTGCATTTTTTGACAATCTTGGTAGGGTTCAATTTCGAGATTGCAACTTTAATTTGGCCTATCTACAGATCGTAAAACCACTTAATTTTTTCAGATTAGCTCCAAAATCATCATAACTTTCATCCCTGCGAATTTCAAAAAAAGTTGTCGGGACCGTGTGCACTCCGAAGCGCCACGGTCCCTGACATTTTTTCTGAAATTTCGAGAGATTGTCCTGATTGTATTTAACAGCTTAAATCCAGAAGATTGGCTGATTTTACTGAAAATTGCTACCTCTAAAATCAAAATTTTCTCTCTCTCTCTAGTGCATGAGTTTTACAACAATAAGCCCTACTTACACTATTCCTGTTAGACGAAGCCTTAGAATTGAGTCCTTCCAAGGTTTAATTACTGAGGAGATGGAACCTAATTTGAATAGCCTTTTTAACGAGGACATGGGTAACTCCTCTAATCCTCTTAATGATGAAGAAGCTCTCCATGAGGTTTCTGAAGAACAACTTTCGAAATTGGATAACCAATTTGACGATTTTCGACAATGGATGTCTCAAGAATACCCTGATAGTCAATCTCTTCCTTTAATTGAGGGTCTAAAACGTATGCTTCAAAGTGATAAGAATGGAATTGATATTTTGTGTGGTATTGCACAAATTGTGGATTCGAATGTGATGCCTATGAAGAGTTGTGCTGAAAATTTGGGTTATACACAACCTCCTACTCAAGTCAATCATTCTATTCCTTTGATGACTTCTATTGCTAGCATACCTACCTTTACATCAAACATAATGGCTACTTCTACACAAGACATTCCTCCTGTGATCACCAATCATGGGGGCAATCCTTCCTCTTCAATTAACCCTCTTCCTTCATTCAATCCGATTTCTTCATTCGTCCCTTCAATGAGTGTTCCTATTACATCTCCACAAATGAACATGATGCAAGGGGGCAATTCATTCAATCATTCCATTCCTCCTTGTAGTGTTCCTCCTGTCCAATCATCTCCTATGACTAATTATCATAGAGTTCCACCACCTTACTCTTTACCTTCTTTCAATAACATAACACCTCCATCTCAATCTAACACATCTAATATGAATTCTTCGACTGAAGTGACCATTAACAATCTTGCACAAACTGTCTCTTCTTTACAGCAACAGATTGCCTCTATGAATCAATCTAAGTTTAGTGTGCCCACATTTGATGTTGCGAGCCCACTTTCTCTTGACATTGTTTGAGATATCCCTCCTAAACATGTTGAAATCCCGCATTTGGAGCTTTATAATGGTAAAGGTGATCCTCTAACACATGTTAAGACTTTTCAAACAATATGTACTGATTTTGCTTATGACCAAAGGTTGCTTGCAAAACTATTCACTAGAACATTAAGAGACAAAGCCGTACAATGGTATTGCTCGTTGCCTTCTTATTCTATTACTTCTTTCGAACCACTTGCAAATGCTTTCATTCAACAATTTCAAAACAATATAAGTCCTAAAGTTACTTTGATTGATTTAATGCATTGTAAACAAGGTGTTAAAGAAAAAGTGACTGATTTCATTGGTAGATATAAACATTTGTATGCTCAAATTTCTTTTCCAGTACCTGACAATGATATTCAAAGAATCTTTATTTCTAATTTACAAAAAGATATTCGAGATAAACTTCTGTTTTCTGAGTTTACTTCTTTCCAACAGTTGTGCGCAACTCTTCACAATTATCAACTGACTGTGAGTCAAATGGAACAATCACATCCTATGGCTCCGAGTGATAAGGGTGATAGCAGTCAACAACCGTTTGGGAAGTTTAAACCGAACAGAGATTCCATCAAATTCAATGAAAACATCATCAACAACAATGTGAATGCAGCATCAGGTGTGCCTCCTATTTCTAAATTTTTCAAGAAAGAAAGAAAGTATACTCCTTTGAATGAATCATTGCATAGTATTATGAATAAGTTATTGGAACAAAATGTGCTTACTCTTCCTCCTATAAGGCAAATTGATCCTGCAAAGTTTACTTCACCTTATTTTGATAACAAAGCTTTTTGTCAATTTCATCGTCAGCCTAGGCATGATACTGAAAAATGTTTTTCTTTAAAGGGTAAAATTCAAGATTTGATTGATAATAATACTATTTCTGTTTCTGGAGTGAATGATAAAGGCAATACATCTATAGCTCCTCCTAATCAAAATCTTTAGATTTTCACTGATCCATTACCTTCTCATACCTCTAATGCAATTGAGGCTAATGATTCCTCTCTTTCATCTGATGGTCTTGTGTCTATGACTCCGAATGTGATTAACTTTGTAGAGCAGCAAGAAAACCCTAAAGAACCTTCCATCACATTTGATTCTAGTGAAACCATTAGGGCACCTGATGGTCCTTTATACATAGTTGCAAAAGTCAAGAATACACCTTGCCGTGGAGTGCTTATTGATCCTTCGTGCATGGTTAATGTTATTACTGAAGAATTTCTTTTTACTTTGCAATTGAATCAAGTGATATATGACAAAACAAATGTGATTGTGAAACTATTTGATGCATTTTCTTCTCCTGCAATTGGTTCTATTACATTTCCTATTGAGGTCCATAACAAATCCCTTGATGTGAACTTTGCTATTATTCCTTCATCTGAACAATTTTGTGTGAAGCTTGGCTATCCTTGGCTATCTTCCATGAAAGCTATTGCTTCTCCTATTCATAAGTGTTTGAAATTTCCCCATAATGGTTAAATTGTTACTGTCAATCATAGTCTCTTTAAACCAGCTGAAAGAACCTCTAGTGTTCCTATTGATTATTTTTGGCCTAAACAATTCCAATCTCTTCCTCCGCGAAGTGATCATCTTTTCAAATCTTATCAAAAGTGGAAAACAGATATGATCCTATCTCTAAGTGAACCTATAACACCTAAACTTGATATTCCTATCATTCTTGAGAAGGAAGTTCTTCCTTCGAAAGATAAAACTAATGTCTTTCCTCAAGAAGATTCCCAACCCATTCCCATGGATGTGACTATGTCTATGCCTAATAAACCTTCTAAGAGTAGACCTATACCTCCTCGTCATGATGGACTTGGTCTCCTTCCTAAACCAAATATTCCTCCTTTGTATGGAGCAGTCCCTCCTCCTTCTTTTTATAGAGAGAAGAGACCTTCTTCTTCTCCTATTATCCAGCCTAAGAGACCACAACCTAAACACCCAAGTGATAAGGAAGAGAACATTCCTCCTCCTCAATCTTCTTCACTTCCTACTAAGACTAGACAAAATCATTCGGCACGTGAACGCTGACGAAAGCGTCGTCTTAGAGCTCAGGCAGCTGCTTCTCAAGCTTTGCAATCTCCAAAAACACCTTCAACAAGCATTATTCCATTTTCTCTGAAATCTCCTAAACATAAGATGCATGATGGTCTTGATCCTGTACGAATTAAAGACCTTATTTTTATAAATCTTGATGATGCTATAGATGAAAATGTTATTCATGATGAAAATGTTACTTCTCTTGCTTCTGATAGTGAATATGAACTTGTTGATATTGATAACCATTTATCTAATGAATTTTCTAAAGCACTTATCCTAGCTCCTAGACAAGAACAGCGTGGCTTGGAACATGAACATAGCCCTTGTTTGGATCTTGTGATAGCTCCATCTGCTGTGTTGAATGTTCCTCCTCTAGCGTGTTCCCTGCCTTCCCGAAACATTGATCAACAAGATCGGGGGGTAGATGACGTGCTAGACTAGTTACATTAGCATAGCAGATTCTCTCCTCCTCTCTTTTGTCACTTCTTCTATGTGTTATTCTCATTCTTCTATTTGTTGTCCTTAGTGTTGTCTACTTGAGGACGATGCAAAGCATTGAGATCTCTTTTGGTCTCTCTCATGTTGACTCAAAAGACACATGTGTTCCCTTCTTCTAGGTGACCTTCCTTGATTGGGGAATGAAGAACAATTATGCATACATACATATGATATACATGAATTATCATACAACATACTGACCCCAAGGAAAGTGAAGTCACCTCGTGCTTTGTGTTTTGTGTCTATTATCCTTGGGTTTATCTCACACTTGGGGCTAAATCCTTGCGATAACGTGCTCCTTTCTCATTTCTTATATGTATCACTACCTTAAAGAAATCACCCCCAGTGAGGCGTGTGCGATCACTTTAACATAGGGGGGCATACATCCCATTCATATCTTTTCAAGATACTTGAAAATTTCTTGACAAATTTAGCTTTGTCTTGAAAATTTTTGATATCTTTCTTGCATGACTCATAGTGAGGGAACCTTACTACTAATAGTCATGGTTCTCCCTCGTGATCTTCCCTTTTACTTTGTCAATCGAAGTTGTAAGATCCTTAGTCCACTGGGGGCTTGGTGTATCTTGCCTCCTTGACGTGGTGAAAGTTTTTCAATGTTGTTTCCTTGTACTTTACCGGAAGTATGAGCGTATGCTTATACTCCCGCTAAAGTGGGGGCTAAATGTAGCATCCTAAAATTGTGACACTTGCAATTTTGACTGCATTTTGGTCTTCACGATGGCGACGCAACACGCAACCTAAATGGAGACCCCGAAACCTGATTATGACACCAAAAACTGCATTTTCTTGCACCCTGGCCTGAACCTCCTTTGCACCCTGCTGTCCCGGGAGGTGGGACCAGAGCGCCCAGTGCCCTGGTCCTTCAGGACCAGGGCACCCAGCGCCCTGGTCCTCTAGGACCATGGCGCCCAGCGCCCTGGTCCCTGGGTCCTATTTTGGGCCCGGTCTCTTTTGGACTTCGGGTCTTTATGTTTGCAAATTGGAAAATTATCTTTCCTGGTCGGCCTAAGGTCGGGAAAAATAGTCTATCAGCCCTAAATGACAAGTATATAAACTACATTTTCCTCTCTCATTTGGATAGATACATACATGAGGGAAAAAGCGTGGAAACTATACTCAAGCATTCAAGCATTCCTTCAAGCAATTGATCATTTCAAGTCTCCATTCAAGGCTAAGTGTTGCATTCAAGACAAGGATTCAACCATTGAAGAGGAGATCACTTACTACATACTACTACAACATACAACATACAACATCTATACCTTCGCACATAAGGATACAAACATCCTTACAACAAGGTATTAGTACTTGTTTTACATTACAGACATTTACATTTACAGCATTGCTCATTTCTTGGTTAATTCCAAAACCAGGGTTTGACCTAAAGGCAAACCCCTAATCCCTAATCCCCCAATCGTCTTCGCTTTTCTGTGTGTAGGTTGTAGGTACGCGGTTGAAATTGAAGATCTGGAATCCTTGTGCAGAGACGAATAGATCCCCCTTCGTTTCGCGGATTTTTCGGAGGACCGTGGTGCTCGGGCGCCATCGTCCCGACAACTTTCGCTCAAATTTGCAGGACAGCGCCGTATCGACATTTTACTGCTAATTCTAGGTCCGTAGCTTCATACTGTATTCCTATCTCAGTTTATAAGCGAATCTTTGTCACTTTCTATGCATTCCTAGCTTAATTCTTCTATCAACATTCTTTACAAAAGAGGGTAGCCTTGCTTTCTTAACCCTTGAAACACATTTAGCATCCAATCTTGCATTGTGTGGGATTGGATCTTGTGGGTTTCAACCCCTCTTTTGAATGTAAAGTCTCTCCCCTAAGTGAAAACCATCAACCCTAGTGAATCTCCCTTCTCTCTCCTTGGAGTTGGAAGAGGGGAGAGCAACTAGGGTTCGATCGCGATTTTCTGCTTTACAAAAGGTTGCTCAGTTAGAACTACATGTTTAGCTATTTTTGATAGCTTACCCTGTTAGGAGTATCAATATCTGTTAGATCTACCTTGCTAAAGGATTTTACAACACTTATTCTAAATGTTGCACCTGGTTAGAGGCTTTACAATTTATAGACTTAGTTAGAGTGTTTTACCTTGTTAGAGGTTTTTCTTACAACTCAAAATATTAGAATCAAATCTTTACAAATTATCTACAACTTTACATCTGAAATGTTATAGCAGATTCTATGTGCTCAAAATGATATTACCTTGCTTATAGCATACCTCGGTAATCCATATATTAACCTAGTAAACCCTTCTGTTTACTCTGTTCCTTGACTATTCTCTGAAATCCTTCTCGGTGACCTCTGTGTTTCTCTGTCAACTGTAACAGTCATAACACTCTGTGATATCTCATGATTTTCCTTTTTGTATATGTCTTGCTTCACACACACATGCACATATATATTTGCACATACATATAATCCCGAATTCATGTTGTATAAATAGATATCTTATGTTGGTGATATGGTCCATGCTTTGATCTTACAAACATAATTTCTTGAATGAATAACCATGCAAAATATTTCATTGGTTAGATGACCTCAAAATCATACACAATCTTTAAGTGCAATTTCCAATGTGATAATGGTTACTTATTCCTCGATCTTTGTAACAGGTTTCCCATATATGTCCAGGTTCAGTGAATCTAGTAACATGTTTCACTCGGTGTGTGTTCACTCAGTATATCATTCTTGTTGCTCGGTAGACATAGAGTTTTACTCGGTAGAGTGTTCGGTGTATACTACGCTCTGAGACTACCTTCTTCTATAACCGACTGCACTGTGTTTATCGACTGTTCTGTGCTTACTGACTGAAATATTCGGTAGTAGTAATCGACTAGAATATATAGAATAACTTTGAACATAATACTAATGGCAATCTTAGTAAGTAGTAACAATCTCCCCTTTTGACATTAGTTGAGATGTTTGACAAAAACTACTTTCAAAGTTATAACTCAAAAATCTATATACCTGCAAAATTTGACTAAACTGACAATATATACATTTGTCAATGAAATAGTATATTCAGATATACTCCCCTTATCAATATACTGTACATAACTTTGATTTTACATGCTCGATGATCAATGTTCTGTGTGTTGCTCTTATTCTTTGCTTACTACTCTGTTCACTACTCGGTATGCTCCCCCTGTATACTACACTCCCCTTGTATACTTTGATACTATACTCCCCCTTTTTGACTAACATCAAAATTTAGTTACCATTTGGTGGAGGCAACTGGTCAAAAATGGATTTATACTTTGTCCTTGCTTCAGTGAGGGCGATAGAGAGTGCATCCTTGACACTGTCAATTAAAGAATTATGTGCTTGAATGTCAGCCAATAGAGAAATTAAGCCATCTAATGTGCTTCCCTCTTGTGTAGTAGATAGGTAAGTGTCCTGGTTGATCTGTTCTTGAACAGAGGACAAGTGTGGAATGAATAAGGTTTGAAGAATCATAATGTCCATCCTTATTTTGTGTTCTTCATTCCCGAGTTCCAATTGTTGAGCCATGAGCTATTGTAACTTTGTATAAAAATTCTAAACAGAATTGGGCTTGTTGGTCAACTTATTTGAGAGATCAGTGATCTCTTTCTCAATAGCTTCTATTTTATTTTTGATATCTTTAATGAATAAAAAGAATGTACAGAGTTTCTGAAATAAATAAAGAATGTGCTTGAGTTGAGGGGACAACTCGGCAATAAATTTGAGAAGTTTAGCTTTGCCAATAGCAATAGCTTTCTGTACCTCTTAAATCATTTTTACAGTGAGCTCTTTGTCCTTTAACTTGCTCAAATATCCAGATGCATCTACTCCAGATGTCTCTATCTGATTGAGGAGTTCATCTAGTTGAATATGGATGGCTGCATCTGTTGAAACTATAGCTGCGGGTAGCATATATGATAATAGTGTCTTTACCTTCTAAAGTACTTTATTTTTCTTTTGTATGGCCATTTGTTTTTCCTGTTCGGCCTTTGCTTTGCATAGTTCACCGAATTCAATGAGTGCTTGCCCTTTTAATTTTGATATGTCTACATTGGGCAACACTATTGGTTTCAATATATCTATCTTGAAACTATGCTTTTTCATCTTCTTTTCTTTAGATTTGGCAGGTTGAACCAATAAAATATCTTGGGAGGCTTGTGGATCCTCGGTAGGTTGCTCAGTGGAGGCAACACTATTGTCAGTTTCTTTAGCCTTTGTTGAGTCCTTCGGTGGTTCGGTGCTCGGGGTCTCAGTTGCAACATTTTTCAGTGTTAGGAGGATCCTAAGAGGTCTGTTCCCTAGTGAGCTGAGGAGTAGCTTCTCCTTTTGTAGACTTGTGAACCTCTGTACCTTGTTCAGTATCTTGAGGGGCCTTAGTTGCAGCAGAATGAGTGACCGGAGGATAAGGCTGAACTTGTTCCAAAACTGACTCATTGGATACCATTTTTGCATAGGCATAGACATTGCCTTCTATCATTTCCTATTCAGGCACCTCGGTGTCCATGATGTCTTCATCAATTTGTATGGTGTCAGCAGGGTCTTGCTCAGTGACCTCAGGATCTTGCTTGGTGACATCAACAATTTCTACTTCACCTTGCTCTCCAGCAGTCTTGATTCGGAAGATTTCCTACCACTTTTATTTTGTCTCATTTTCCACTTCAATATATAGACCATTCATTAATTTTAAGGCTCTTTGTTTGATGAGGAACTTTGTGTGGTAGGTTGTTAGATGTTCTTTTATTTCAACTACTGACATGTCTCAAAAGAGATGTACTAGACTTCTTTCTCTAATCTGTTTGTCCAAGTCCATTGCATATTTCCACCTGTTATCAATATGCAAATATAATTCTTTTGGAAGAGAGTTAGATACTTCCAATGGGACCAATCAAAATTTTAGAAGTGTGCAGATGACAGCTTCTTCTATTTGTCTCTTCTCATCATCAGATCTGGTTTCATACTTAACATATCTGAATCCTCCAAATCCACCATATTCTTTCAAGTTAGTAGATAAATTAGCAATAGTATGTACACTTTCCTTTGTACTCTTAACAATCTGAAATTTGTTAGCATCTTCAAACTCTATGGCATTGGACTCTTTAGTCAAAATGAGTCTCTAAGTAGATTTCTTATACGTCTTTGTTACCTTAGGAACAACAACAGTCTTTGGTTTCTTACTCGGTGACATTGCAGATGATCTTGTGTTTGGGCGCTTTATTGAGGGAGTCAGTGATGCCTTTGATGTGTCTTGTTTCTTCCTCTTCAGAACTTTCCCATTAGGCAACTCGATGCTTAGTGTAATAGCAGCCTCTTGGGCTTTTGATTCCTCCTCGGTGATTACTAGTGTGCCCTTGACAGATGTGGAGGAAGAACCTTCTCCAAATTTCTCTGATAGTGCCTTGATCATCTTTGTTGCTTTTCTTGTAGCTTTTGGTACTAGAATGCTCATCTTTACTTTCTATTTCACTTCTTCATATGTTCCATACCTCAGCTCGGTAGCATGCCTTGGTAGTGTAAGAAAGGCATCTATTTGCTATTGTGTGATGTCAAAGTCAATCTCATAACTCATAGGTGGCAAAGATTGAGTTCTTGGTTCCACAACATTCACATAGCAATAGTCGGTGTCTACTTCAAAACATATGTCATCTTTGTATTTTTCCACTAGCTGAGGTGGAATTCTATACCTATTATGTATCTTCTCTTGAAACTTGCTGAAATAATCATCCATAATATCATTGAAGTTGTCACCTAGACGTTTGATAAAGTCATTGATTTGATGGGTGACTGGTTGATGTAGCTCCCAAACTACTTTACTGACTATTGGAAAGAATTTTTCAAAATAGAAAAACATGCATACTAACAGTGATCCAAACTTTAGTGTATTGGCCGAGTTGTTCTTCTTCGGCTTCCTGATGGTGTTCAAATTCTCAAACAGGTTTTTCAGCAATACTTCACAAAGATCAATTTTCATTCCCTTTTTCACAATTTTGTATGCTAAGTCAACTGCTACATAGGGTACATTTTTTTCCCTTGCCGATTGGAAGAAATAATAACCTATCACTCTAATAGAAAACTTTAGCTCTGCATCAGTTACATTATTCAGTTTCAATCCTCTACAATTGGATTTCACTCTGGTTAAGGTGATCAATTCCTTTTGTGATATCATCTTCTGAGCTTGGGCATGATCATAAATAGGGTAACTAGTGATCAAATGAATGATTTCCTTGGTGATTTTGAATGGTTGCTCCTCTAACCACATGAAATCATCATGAACTGTACTCAGAACAAACTTGACCCACTGGGGTTTGAAGACACGAGGATAGGTTAGGGCTTCAGTCAATCCCTTGATCTTAATGTTCTCATACTTGCTATCCAATTTCCCATCGGTGCACAATTCATCATAGGTGTCTTTGATTTCAACATGACCTAGTTCTTCAACTCAACATTTGGTGAAGAATCTAACATCCTCAACTAGTAAAACTCTATCTGGGATGAGTGAAAATGCAGTTTTGTCATCCGGTTCTGATGCTACTTTGGGAGTTAGAGAGTATTTTAGTGAGGGCTTTTCAACATTCTTAACTTAACAATGGGTTCATGGATCTTTGGTGCCATTGTAGATTTCAGATAGAAATTATCAAAAGATCCTTAGGGTTTGAAAACTTTCAAACGACAGACGCTTTTCCTCTTAACAAATATGAAACAGAAATATTCAACAGATATGATTGGTAAACCATCTTAACAATGTGTTGAGATTGATGTAAATACCTTGAATTTCGCTTCGGAGGAGGTTTGATCGCCTTGGAATCGCTTTGCTCTACTCTCTTGAAAACTTGGTAAGTGAAAAATGACTGCGTAAATGCTTTAAGTACACAATATACCTTATCAGGCTCCGTGTAGATTAGGTTAAAACATTAAATGCACTTGGTTCCACTAAACTGATTTACTCTCCTTTTTCCGTTTTAACCGAGTAGCCAAATTTCCTTCATTTACTGACTAGACAGGCTTCCTGTAGTTACTGACTTGACAAGTTTCCTGTATAGTTCTTTCAAAAGACTTTGATAGAATTTCAAACTTACTAATACATCTTAGCTATGTAGATTTTGAATTAAGTACATAATAAAATAGAAACTATTTAAGATTTAACCTTGAGAGAATGCAATCCCTTCATACCTTTACCGATTAATTTGGAATAGGTGCACCTAACTTGGTAGGTAAGGTGCTTTCTTCATTTGACACAATTTCCTTCTTTTTCTAAACCATCTGTAATTTGCCTTTTATTTCTTCAGTGTCTCCTCTAGGTTGATCTCTACAATCTCCAGTCAAGTCTCCAACTTTGTGACAATGAAAACATGACATACCAGGATTTCTCCATGATCTTCGGTTGTTCATTCCAAACCTTATAAAGCAGTTGGCACTTATATGTCCATATGTTCCACAACATTTACACCATATCCTTGTATTACAATCCCATGGTACTGGAGCATATGGTCATTTAAGTTCTCTGTGAGTTCGGTAGCTTCCAGTATTTACTCAGTGTGCAGACCACATATAGTTCTTTTTCTTAAACCAACACTTCTCGGTACTCTGTCCATATCTATTGTAGTTTTTACAAAACCCTTTGAATTTTTCCTTCTTATAATTGCTAGCAGACTTTGTCCTACATTGGTTAAATGTGTGACCATATTTATTGCAATTGTAACAATAATCATTGGACTTAGTGACATTCGGTTGCTTACCTTTTCTGATTTGGCACATGTTGGCAGTATGACCTTGATTTCCACAGTAGTTGCAAATAGGCTTCTTTCTTTTGATTTTCTTCTTGATTCCAGCTTGCTTTGATGATTCTCCTCTCTCGATAGTATGAATTCCCTTCCCGATAGAGTCTTTTCCTTTGTAACCGAGTCTTGCATCTTTGTTGGGTCTTCTTGTATTCAGTTGCTCATCCAACATCTTTGATGCTTCATAACTCATCTTCAGTGTTTCTTTGGATTTCTTCTCTATTTCAAGTTCATCGGTCAACCTTGATACTTCAAGTTTCAATGCTTGATTCTCATCATCTTTCAGATTTACTTCATGATGTGCATAACCTAGTTGATTTGATAGATTTTGTTGAATCCCAGTCAATCTTATGATTTCATCATTCTTTTCAGATACTAATGCTTCAATTTGTTGTTTCTCTCTTTCTAGATCTCTTACTTTATCCTTGGTTGTCCTCAATGCATCAAGATTTTCAGCCATCTATGTGCTGAAATGCTCATGTTCTCTTCTCATTGCTTTTAGCTGATCAGTCAGTGCTTTGTTCTTTTCTTTCAACACTTAAATCATTTCTTCAGTCTCTTCAGAAATACTATTCTCAGATGATGTCTCAATTTGTTCCACCAGCTCTTGAGAGTCCAGCAAATCATTAGATAACCTTCTTCTAACTTTTAGAGACTTTTGCATGTCTACTATCACTTGATTTGCATGATCCAACTCTTCTTGCAGATATACAATTCTCCGAGATTGTTTATAGCCTTCCATTGATAAGATCTTTCTCTTTAGGAAGTTAAAGGCTTTTCCAAGATTGATGCTCTAATACCAATTGTTAGGCCCAATATGGAAAGCTAATGTACTGAGAGGGGAGGGGTGAATCAGTACTTCAAAATTTTTCTTCAATAATAACTTTATTGTTAAGCATAAACTGAATAGTGCAGTAACATAATATAATTCTAAAACAAATAAATAACAATCATACATGATTCACTCCATAACACATATATTTTGGTTATGCAGAAACTCTTGGTTAGAGAGAAAAATTGCGGTGGGGATGACACCCACAACTTCACTACTGCAATATTAAAGGTTGCTCGGTTAGAGCTACATGTTTAGCTATTTCTGATAGCTTACCTTGTTAGGAGTATGAAGATCTGTTAGACCTACCTTGCTCAAGGATTTTACAACACTTATTCTAAATGTTGCACCTGGTTAGAGGCTTTACAATTTATAGACTTAGTTAGAGTCTTTTACCTTGTTAAAGGTTTTTCTTACAGCTCAAAATATTACAATCAAATCTTTACAAATTATCTGCAACTTTACATCTGAAATGTTATAGAAGATTCTATGTGCTCAAAATGATATTACCTTGCTTATGGCATACCTCGGTAATCCATATATTAACTTGGTAAACCCTTCTGTTTACTCTGTTCCTTGACTGTTCTCTGAAACCCTTCTCGGTGACCTCTGTGTTTCTCTATCAACTGTAATAGTCATAACACTCTGTGATATCTCATGATTTTCCTTTTTGTATATGTCTTGCTTCACACACACATGCACATATATATAATCCTAAATTCATGCTGTATAAATAGATCTCTTATGTTGCTGATCTGGTCCATGCTTCGATCTTACAAACATGATTTCTCAAATGAATAACCATGCAAAATATTTCATTGGTTAGATGACCTCAAAATCATACACAATCTTTAAGTGCAATTTCCAATGTGATAAGGTTACTTGTTCCTCGATCTTTGTAACACATTTCCCATATATGTCCAGGTTCAGTGAATCTAGTAACATGTTCACTCGGTGTGTGTTCACTCGGTATATCATTCTTGCTACTTGGTAGACATAGAGTTTTACTCGGTAGAGTGTTCAATGTATACTACGCTCTGAGACTACTTTCTTCTATAACCGACTGCACTATGCTTACCGACTATTTTGTGCTTACTGACTGAAAGATTTGGTAATAGTAATCGACTAGAATATATAGAATAACTTTGAACATAAGACTGATGGCAATCTTAGTAAGTAGTAACATCTATATGCTATCTTATAATTTACTATAGTGTGATAGATAAAGAAGAGAATAAAATCACATGTAGTAGATAGCAGATTAATGTTATATAATATAGATACACAAATAAATAGACATACATTCAAACACCATTCATACATATCAACTCTATATATTCATATATTCATCATATCATAATACATTATAAAGTAATCATTAAATTCATGCTTCTATATTATTCTCTTAGCACTTATATGTCTCTTCTCTATTCTCTCTTTATTCATGCTATCTCAATTACCTATCCTTATGAAATACATATATGTTCTTCATTACATATAGAGGGATGCCCCTATTGACATTCTTTCACAAGTATACCTCTCTAGGGTTGTTGCAAGCTATCTATAGATACCATACTATTATTCTAACAATCTATGCTAACTTTCAACATCTTTGTATGCTATGGGGTTGTGTTTTCTTACTACTAATCCTTATCTTACCATCCATTACAATTTTTCATCATTGGCTTTAGATTACCCTTTTGAGGTTTTCAAGCTAATGAGAGTGATGGGGCTATATCTTAGCAATAATACATAAGGTTGATATTCCTATTTTATTGTATTCCATACTTAAGTGATGTATTTTCGTTATGAACATCAAGATAGTATAAATAAAAAGAGTGTTTACACTCTAGTTATCTTTTAAAATTATATCTATCCTTTCATGGATTCGTGTGTTTATTCTTTTGTAGGAAGATACACACTTGTATTAAATATCATAAAGTAAAATAATTAGCTTATAATGACCCCAATTTCTTTTCATATAGAGTCAAAGAAAATGTTCATAAATTAAATAAATATACAAAGGTACTTAGCTGAAAACTTGATTTGAATTTGTTCAAATAGATGTCAAAAAAATAATTCACCAATTTATCAAGGCATTGTGTAGTGTCACATGTATACCTCTATATCAATATATGTTTTTTTTCTAATACTTTAGTTCATTATAGCGGCTTGAAGTAACTTCTATTGATAGATCTAAACCCTAGATGCATGGATCTACATTTGTTCCATGAATTCAAAATTTGTTGATGTTGATATATGGAACCTTTTCACCTTGATGTCTACCACTCTCTTTTTGAGTAAGGTGGTGGCAATAGGCACAATTTAAGAACTTGATAAAGAATATTTAGATTTGGTCAAACCCTTATCATGAGTTCAATCATATATAATTGTAGAGGGGGAAAAATGAACCTCTTCGACAGGCGGATAACCTCTCAAAGATTCACTAACCAACCTCTCTACTCAAGATGTAGTATGTCTTTGTGCATCATCTGATAGCTCTCTACACAAGTATGCGTGTGAATTATGGACAACAATGCGATGCATTAGTTTCCTATACATACAAAATGCAAAGTTCGCACAGAAGGGCACATTGTAATAGATATGTGTTCTACATTAATTTAAATGTGATAAATGTATATAGAAGAAGGTAAAATAGTTATATAAATAGAATAAAAGCCACAAAGGAAAGGAAGAAGATAATGTAAAAACTGGTTCACGATATGAAGCCTCTAGCCAAATAAATCTTCTCTAGTTCAACATGCACACAAGCTAGAAAGGAAAAATGTTTGGGGCTGCTTGGGGACTTGCCTCAATCAAATCGTTGGTTTGGTGTTTCCACCTCCACAGACAACTAGATAGATTGATAGAATAAAAGATAAATAAATGCAAGGTAAGATAAATGATAAATGATAAATGATTTGATGGATAAGGGATGTGATGAATCCCAAGATGCTCAAAGATAGGATAAATAAATAGATATTACCAAACAGGCTTGAGAAAGAAAAGAGAGTTGCAAAACAATACTGTGAGAGCTTAAGAGTATTGTAGAAAACCAGAGACTACTATAGCAAGTGAGAGAGAGAAAGAGAAAGTTGTGAGAACCAAGAGAATTAGAGAGATTGTATGGAGGAATCAGAGAGATTGAAAGGAGAGAAAATATACATTTATGAATGAGAGAAGAGGAGGGAAAAGAAGGTTGGCAAGCTGTTTGAAAGATTCAAGGTTGTTTCCACTGACATGTGTAGGTGACAAGTGGAAAGGCATGCTCTAAACCAATGTTCGAATGTTGAGATGTCGTAGGACTAATGTGCAATGCACAAATGTCCGTGTGACATGCTAGTGTCCAGACAAATCACGCTCAAAAAAGATAAGTGACAAGAGAAACACACAGATAACATGAAATGGAAGTAGAAGGATAGCTGTTGAAAAGGTGTCTTGAGCATCTTGAGAGGGAAAAGACTGATGCAAGGGCTGAAGTGGGCCTACTCAGGTGCTAGGGGAATGGACACCAAATTGGTTAGAAAAGATGTAGGTCGACTTACAACTTAGGGATATGCAATTTTTGACACTACAATAATAAGGATTGGAGACAATAAAAAATGAATTAATTACAATAAATGTTGGTACAAGTTGAAGTATTTATACTTTAGAATGGACTACAAGAATGCTTCCTATGTTTTGAAATGCTTATTCCATATTTTGAGATGTATTAGAGTTTTCCCTTAATACAACACCATAGCACACAAATTAAGAAATGTTGTTTGGAAATTGAGACATAATAACTAATTGAAGGGAATTAGAAGGAACCCAAATTTAATTAAATCATTTTCATATAGAACTAATTTCAATTAACTTCACCTATTTTGAATTTGATTTTGATGTTTGTTGTTAGTTCTGATACTTAATGTAAAGTACAGATGCCAATAGCTAAAATGATGAGAGGGGGGGAGGGGTGAATCATACAAAATTAAACTTCCATAAAATCATCAGATTCAACCTCGGTAACTTATACTTCAGCAACTTAACCAAAAAATTCTAAAGATGCAAACTTATGAACACTTAATCATAATAACACTCATAACACCAGATTTAACGTGGAAACCCAAATAGGGAAAAACCACTGTGGGATTTCGGACCCACTAAGAAATATATTCTTCTAGAGTATGCTCGGTTAAAAGAAAATCCTGTTAAAGATTACAAACACATTGCTAGATGTGACCTGGTTAAGGGATTTCCCTCAGATCTATTAGGATCTTCACTTTGTTAGAAGTGACCTTGTCAAAGGATTTCAAACACTCATTTAGAATGTTACCTTGCTAGAGGGTTTACATATAAGACTGTTAAGTCCACTCGGTTAAGAGATTTTCTATCACTTACAAAATAACAGTAATAAAAATCTATCTGCAACTTCACATCTAAAAATGCTAAAGAAGATTCTTATTTGCTCAAAACAATCTAGTCATAGGAGTTATCTTGTCCCTCTGCTGGGCTCTCTACTTTGTTATTCAAATAGGCTTTCAAGCTTCTGTGCTCGGTAATCACTATGTAGCATCCCTATGCATACACTTGCCCACATACATTGTTTATTAACAATTCCTTTTTTATAAACAATTGCTAACTGCTGAATCTCCTTGATCACATTTCCCATGGTCAATCTTAGCCATCAGATCTTCAAACTTGACCAAGTTCAATGTATCCTTCCGATCTGAAAAACATTTTACCTTACCTCGGTACTTGCATTCCTATGTTGAAACTTTCACAAGGTTATTGTGGTTCAATCTGTGTTGTAGATCTTCTTGCCAATTTTCCTTTGCCATAGATCCTTAACAAACTTCATGCACGACATACCAATCATTTATACATTTCCAGCTAGTCATTGTCCTTCATTAAATAATGCTTTTATCCATCCAATGCGCACTGTCATAACTTAGTTGCAACTCTGTAAATACTAAACTTTACTCGGTAGACATTTTGCCTTCATTAACCGACATCGATAACCTTAAGGTTTACCGACTAGGTTCTTTTCTCTGTGACATAGTATAGTATTAACCTTACAATCAATAACATATGTAGGATATCAAAATAATATAAACATCATGATCTCATCATTGTCTAACTCGGTAATAGTTGCCCATTGAATAACTTATCCCTCCCTTATTCATCACATTCTTTCTGTGTCTTTTACCGACATCTTAATTCTCTTCTAATCAATCTTCTCAAGATATGGCAACATCATACTGAATCAGATAATCAATTTCTTGACATCAATGACAAAATAATGTTATAAAGATAGTTATCATCCTTCTTCAGTTATATCAATAATCTTCAACAACCTTCTCAATATCCTTATTGAATATCAACAATATTTCTTACTGTAATGCCAACAATCTCCCCCTTTGGCATTGATGGCAAAACCAACAATTAAATGGTAATACCAACAAGATATTCAAATTGATTCGGATTCAGATTGCTGTTAGAGTTCACCTGTTATCCTTGATCTATTGTCTTCTGAAGTCTTCTCCATTTTTCATTAGGCTTCTGAGTTGTTGACTTGCATTTAGTCTTCTCCATTTTTGCAATTTACTCCCCCTATCATTAGTCTTCTATTATTTCCATCATTTAGGTCTTTACCATGCAGTCAACCATTTAGTCTTCTCCCCCTTTGACAATAATGCCAAAAAGTAAAAGAACTAAATCATGATTTCTTCCTCAATGAAGTGATTTGCCTTGCTGCGTAACATCTCAGTCTCGGTCAGATCAACTTGTCTCTATTCACTTTTTCCTGCACAACTTTAGGTGACCTCCTAAAGTACGTAAATCAACATCAATCCACACATAATATTCTGTAGATTCATCAAATTGATGCTTTCACTGAACTCGGTCAGTGAGTAGAAGATAGGGGTAGGACCCCTAACTTGCTTCTGAGATACTCAAAAGTGTCCCTTGGTAGTGGCTTTGTGAAGATGTCTGCTAATTGCTCCTCTGAATTGATATATTCCAACACAACTTTCTTCTCTTGAACTTCTTCTCTGAGATAGTGATACTTTATAGATATATGCTTTGTCTTAGAGTGCATTACTAGATTCTTTGAAATTTTAATGGCACTAGTATTATCACAGAATATAGTTGCTAGCTCGGTAACTTTCTCATTTATACCTTCCAACAGTTGTTTGATCCATGCTATATTGGTACAGTTCAATGTTGTAGCAACATATTCAGCTTCTATTGTAGACTGAGAAATACATCCTCGTTTCTTGCTAAGCCAGCTTACTAGTCTTTCTCCCAAAAAGAAAGCTCCACCACTTGTGCTTTTCCTATCATCTATGTTGCCTTCCCAATCAGCATCAGTATAAACTTTTAAATCAAAATTATTCCTCTTTTCATATACTAAGCTATAATATTTAGTGCCTCTCAGGTATCTCAAAATTCTCTTGATTGTTGTCATATGGGTTTCCTTGAGATCTGCAGAGAATATTGCTACAATAACTACTACCTGTGCTATATCCGGTCTACTATGCACAACATATTACAATTTTCCAATCATATATCGGTAAAGTGTCTCATCAATAGATGCAGATTCATCATTCTTTGATAATTTACAATTACTAGTCATAGGAGTACTTACTAGTTTAGAATCCTCCATTCCAAATTTCTTCAAGATTTCCTTTATGTACTTGGATTGAGTAATGAAAATCTCATCTCATTTGCAATATCTGTAAACCTATAAAATATTTTATCTCACTGATTAGTGACATCTCAAATTCTTAGCACATTTCATTTCCAAAGTTCTTACCACAAAATATAATGTCATCAACAAATATGGCTGAGATCAGTATTCCATTGTCCTCATCTTTCTTCATGTACATATTGCTATTTTCACTTGTCCTTATAAAACCAATTTTGATTAAATAAGAGTGGATTAAATATAAGGAGTCATTACCACAAAATATAATGTCATCAACAAATATGGCTGAGATCAGTATTCCATTGTCCTCATCTTTCTTCATGTACATATTGCTATTTTCACTTGTCCTTATAAAACCAATTTTGATTAAATAAGAGTGCAATCTTTCATACCATGCTCTAGGTGCTTGTTTTAGACCATATAAGGCTTTGTTCAGTTTGCATACCTGATCTTTACTCCTGTCTTCAACAAATCCTTCAGGTTGTTCAATGAAAACTTCTTCTTCTAGTATACCATTCAAAAATGCAGATTTAACACCCTTTTGATATACCTTGAAATTTTTGAAAGCAGCATATGCCAACAATGTTCTTACTCCCTCAAGTCTAGCCATAGGTGCAAAAGTCTCACCATAATCTATTCCTTCTTCTTGAGCATAACCTTTGCAAACTAGTCTTACTTTGTTGCGAATGACCTCAGCTTTTTCATTTCTAGCTTGTTTCTAAAAATCCACTTGGTACCAATTTTTTTGTCATTTGGTCTTGGGATTAGTGTCCATGTGTCATTCTTCTTGATTTGATCAATTTCTTCTGTCATAGCATTTACCCAATCTTCACTGTTAAATGCCCCTTTCACTATTCTCGGTTCAAATTCAGAAATCAGACATGTGTTCTGTCTTAGTTTGTTTCTTGTCATCACTGGATCATCTTTATCTCCTATAATCTTACTTGATGCATGATGTCTTCTGACATATTTGGCTAATTTAGGCTCGGTAGGTTCTGTGTGATCTTCTTCATCACTCGGTAACTGGACATTATCTTCATTTTCTTTACCATCTTTCTCGGTAGGACTTCTCAGTTGAACATAAACAAATTCTTCATAATCTTATGGTTCTTTGGAATTTCATTCATCATTTCTTTCCACAAATTCATCAATTTTCACATTTGCACTTTCAACTATTTTGTTAGATGATTTGATTAGACATTTAAATGCTTTACTTCTAGAAGAATAAGCAAGAAATGTTCCTTCTTCACTTTTCTGATTAAACTTTCCATTTCTCTCATCTTTGTGAACATAGCATCTACTTCCAAAGATTTTAAAGTAACTTAAACTAGGTTTCTTGCCATACCAGATCTCATATGGTGTCTTGATAGTTCCTTTCTTTAGTTGAACTTGGTTCAGGGTGTAAACTACAGTGTTGATTGCTTCTCTCCAAAATGTTTGAGGTACCCTCTTTTCTATCATCGGAATTCTTGCACAATCCACAATTGATCTATTTCTTCTCTCGGCTATCCCATTTTGCTGAGGTGTTATCGGTGTAGATACTTACCTCTTTATACCATGATCATTGCAGTATAAGTTAAATTCATCAAAAGTGAATTCTCCTCCTCTATCAGATCTAAGACATTTCAGTTGTCTTCCTGTCTCATTTTCAACTCTTGCCTTGTACCATTTGAACATTTGAAAAGCTTCTGATTTTTCTTTTAAAAACATGATTGATATCATCCTTGAGTAATCATCCACAAATATTATGAAATATTTATCACCATAATAACTTTGAACTTTCATAGGACCACAAAGATTAGTGTGTAATAGATCTAAAATTCCTTTAGAAGTGTAGGACTTACTTGTAAAGCTTGATCTTGTCATCTTACCCATCTAGCATCCTCAGCACATAGCATTCTCAGGTTTTTTAGGACTCGGTAGACCTCTTACTCGGTGCTTCTTACTTATTTTGATCAGATTATCAAAATTTACATGACAAAACCTTTTATGCCATAACCAGGTATCATCTATCTTTGCATAAAGACACTTGTTCCGAGTTGAGTCAAGATGAAATGCATTACATTTTGTTTGTGTCCCAGTAGCAGCTAACTTTCCATGCTTGTCATGAACTTTGATAGTTCCTTTCTGAAATTCTATTTGGTATCCTGTATTGTTTAGCTGTGCTACACTCAACAAATTGCATTTCAAACCTTCAACCTAGTATACATCATCACATTTAGCATTGTCAAGAAGTGTTATAGATCCTTTCCCTTTTACTGGACATGGTGCATCATTACCAAATCTTACATAGCCTCCATCATAGTCTTCTAATTTAACAAAATTGTGTTTATCACCTGTCATATGATGTGAGCATCCACTGTCTATGATCCAAGAATCATTATTATTTATGTGAGATATTAGGGCTTTTTCTTCATACCTTTATTCATTAGATCCATCTTTAATAGCCACACAAACAATTTCTTCAGTATCAGCTTCATCATATTTTTCATCCTTGGATTCCTCATCTGCTACTAGCCATGTCTTTCTATCTCTCCTTCTTAAGTCTCAGTGTCCTCTGTATTGGTTATCTTTCTGCCTATTATCTCAGTATTCTCTCTTTTCACTAGATTCTTTGTCAGGATAGTTAGAAGCCATATGTCCTATTTTATCACAATTGAAACATTTTAAAGGTAGCTTTCCTTTATACTTACCTTTTCCTCTGGGTAACCTTCTAGCTAATAATGCTTCAAATTGTTCTTGCTTCTTGATTTCCTCTTACAGTTTGTGCACATTTTCCATGTTCATGTGAAATCTTTCACTTCCTCCACTGTGATCCCCTTCAGAGTACTTACTCATTCTATCATTGTAATCATCAGATTCGCCAATATGAAAAGAACTAAATGCAGATTCTACTTTATTTACCGAAGACCCACTATTATCAAAATTACTTAACTCAAATGCATGTATCTTACCAATAATAGCATCTAAAGAAACTAGCATGTTAGGTACAGACCTCAATTCATTGATTGCAGAGACTCGACTAGCATAAGCTGGTAGAAGGGTTCTCAACAACTTACTTGTTATATCCTTTTCTTCAATAGTTCCACATGCTCCTTTAATTTGATTGACAATTTCCTTTAGTCTTGTACTGTATTGGGTTATGTTCTCACCTTCATTCATCCTCATGGATTCAATTTGTCCTCTTAGACTATCTACTTTTTCTCTTTGAACATGTTCATCACCTTCATACATAGATACGAGCTTAGTCCACATTGCTTTTGCATCATTACAGCCTTCTAGATCATTAAACTTTGAGTCGGTCAATGCTGATGTTATTTCAATCATAGCTTGAATATGTTCTTGCTTTGCCTTAATCTTTTCCAAGGTCACAGGGTTGGTGCTCGGTGCAATGTAATCATTCTCTAGATAATATGTTGCATATTCTCCAATTCTTGATAAATGTAGCTTTATCATTTTCTACCATGTGGAGAAACTTGACTTGTTCAGCTTCGGTGCATCCCTTTTATACATCTACGGATCTTTGCCTCAAGTACCTTTAAACATTTTCTTTCAGAGTCCAAAGCTCTGATACCAATTGTTAGTTTTGATACTTAATGTAAAGTATAGATGCCAATAGCTAACAAGATGAGAGGGGGGGGGGGTGAATCGTACAAACTTAAACTTCCATAAAATCAACAGATTCAATCTCAGTAACTTATACTTCAACAACTTAACCAAAAACTGCTAAACATGTAAAATTATGAACACATAATCATAATAACACTCATAACACCAGAGTTAATGTGGAAACCCAAATAGGGAAAAATGACTGTGGGATTTCAGACCCACTAAGAAATATACTCTTCTAGAGTATGCTCGGTTAAAAGCAAATCCTGTTAAAGATTACAAACACATTGCTAGATGTGACCTGGTTAAGGGATTTCCCTCAGATCTATTAGGATCGTCACTTTGTTAGAAGTGACCTTGTCAAAGGATTTCAAACACTCATTTAGAATGTAACCTTGCTAGAGGGTTTACATATAAGACTATTAAGTCCACTCGGTTAAGAGATTTTCTGTCACTTACAAAATAACAGTAATAAAAATCTATTTGCAACTTCACATCTAAAAATAATAAGAAGATTCTTATTTGCTCAAAACAATCTAGTCATAGGACTTATCTCGTCCCTCTGCTAGGATCTCTACTCTGTTATTCAAATAGGTCTTCAAGCTTCTGTGCTCGGTAATCACTATGTAGCATCCCTATGCATACACTTGCCCGCATACATTGTTTATTAACAATTCCTTATTTATAAACAATTGCTAACCGCTGAATCTCCTTGATCACATTTCCCATGATCAATCTTAGCCATCAGATCTTCAAACTTGACCAGGTTCAATGTATCCTTCCAATCTGAAAATGTTTTACCTTACCTCGGGACTTGCATTCCTATCTTGGAACTTTCACAAGGTTATTGCGGTTCAATCTGCATTGTAGATCTTCTTGTCGATTTTCCTTTGCCATAGATCCTTAACAAACTTCATGCACGGTATACCAATCATTTATACATTTCCAGCTAATCATTGTCCTTCATTAAATAATTCTTTTATCCACCCAATGTGCACTGTCATAACTCGGTTGCAACTCGGTAAATACTAAACTTTACTCGGTAGACATTTCACCTTCATTAACTGATATTGATAACCTTAGGGTTTACCGACTAGGTTCTTTAGGGTTTACCAACTAGGTTCTTTGCTTGGTGACATAGTATAGTATTAACCTTACAATCAACAACATATGTAGGATATCAAAACAATCTAAACATCATGATCTCATCATTGTCTAACTCGGTAATAGTTGCCTATTGAATAACTTATTCCTCCCTTTATTCATCACATTCTTTTTGTGTCTTTTACCGACATCTTAATTCTGTTCTAATCAATCTTCTCAAGGTATGGCAACATCATATTGAATTAGATAATCAAATTCTTGACATCAATGACAAAATAATGTTATAAAGATAGTTATCATCCTTCTTCAGTTATATCAATAATCTTCAACAACCTTCTCAATATCCTTATTTAATACAACAATCTTTCTTACTGTAATGCCAATAGTTTATAACTAATCTCACAAAATACATTAATCATGAAATTGAATTAGATTCAAATTATATGCCATCCTTCAAACTAAAAATGTAACATTTGTATACTAAGCATTGGATTGATGATTATCCTATCAAAATAAATGCAAATTGAAAGGAAAAGTGAAGACTATGTTTTTTTGGAAGAACTAAAACTGTAAATATATTGGAATCAACACAGTGGTTGTTTAGGTGAGACCAACTTCCACATTCATATATTAAGTCCAATAAATCTACCAAGCTAAGCCCAAGGGCAGGAATTTGACCCTCTTGGCCTCAGTAGCAAGACTTTGACATCCACCCAAGGTATTCTACTTAAATGGTAGCCATATACCCTCTTATCTACCTATGTTATTTATCACGGTTTATTATAATATGACAAATATGATCTTTTTTAAGTACATCATCATAATTAAGCATACATTTTATACTCGGAGTTTGGAATATTAACCTAAGCATAGTTTTGTCGAACTCTTATTGTTCTCATATTCTAGATAAAACACAAAGTATACGTGAAGTATACACTTGAATGCATGAAGAGATGAAGTATACACTTGAATGCATGAAGCATACACATGGATATATGTAGGCATGAAGCATACACTCAAATAGTTGTATTGTTAGATTCTTTTTTATTGACTAGAATGATTCATTGATTCTTTACCCTGCAGGATGACAGGATCATAGCTCTGATATCATTGTAATGTCTCCTTTGGGAGTTTTCTTAACTTAGTCTTGAGAATTTTTTTAAACTTAAAGTGAGAGTTGTAATATATTAATAAACATAATTTTATGAGGACTAAATATATTTCACTATAATCTTTAACTTAATTTTTTTAAGAATAGTTCATATGATAGAGCATATCTTGATAACTTTCTCTAGTTTGTATACTTAAAATATATGCCTCAATGATATTAATTGTTATTGCTCAACTGAGCCTTCAGATTAGAGTAAAATAGCTTCTTCACAAATGTGGTTTTTTTATTTCATCTCTGCATTCTTCTTTCTTTCAAGTTTGCTCAAAATTCTTTCATATGTATGCTCAAAAACTATTTATGAATCTGCCCATAGAGCCTTCACAAAGCTTTCACAAATCTGTTCTTTTATTTCTCAAGTTTTGCCTTTGAAAGATCTTTTATTATATACTCTTCTCATTAATCTACCATGATCACATATATTTTTGTCCTCATAAAAGACTGCGGGTGTATATAAGATCTGTTTCTTTTATTTCACACTCACTAATCCATACATTATATTTCATTTTATATCTTTATTGTTCAATTTAGCCTTCTCTTAGTTTTCATATATCTAAGCTTTCATTTTATACAAGCATACATCTTTTCTCTAGGTCCACTCTCCATTTCCTTTCATTCTGAATTATATTTCAATCTCTTTTTTTTTCCTCCACCCCCATCATCTTCATTTCCAATATTTATAAATACCTTATTCTAATAGTCATACTCTTTGAATGGATCCTTCTTGTAAGAGACATATCTTTCTATTAACTAATAGCACAAACATTTTAATTATGTTTACTTATTCCTCCTATTCAATATACACACACAAATCCATCAGTCAATTTTCTTAGGAGAGCATACATGATAAAAATCAAAGAGGAAGTTGCAGACAAGAAATAAATTCACTTACTTCTATAGAAGTGTAGACACAGTTGCAATGGGGTATGGAGGGAGGGAGGGAGAGAAGAAGAGAAAGAGGGATGGGGTATGGAGGAAGGGAGAAGGGGAGAGAGTGAGAGAGAGAGGGATGGGGTATGGAGGAAGGGAGAAGGGGAGAGAGGGATGGATGGGGTATGGAGGAAGGGAGAAGGGGAGAGAGGGAGGGAGAGAGAGAGGGATGGGGTATGGAGAGAGAGAGGCACCTTGTATGCATTTGAGAGGGGGAGACGATACACTTATATGTGTATATATATACTTAATATATTATATATTATTATATACATATATATATATATATATTATATATTATATTTATATACACATATTATATATACAATATCATATTATACACATATTATATATTACATATATTATATGTATATACACATTATATATACAATATCATATTATACAATAGCACGTACGTGCTTCTTACACCATAAGTACCCCATACGTACTTTTTATACCATAAGTACCCCGTACATGCTTTTGACTGTTTAGGCTTGGAAATAGGCCTAGATGACAAAGCTATGGTTTGGAAGTTTGATTTCCCTTCATTTCTCTCATTTTTCATGTGTTTTATTTTATCAACTTGGTTTATCGACTTTGTCATCATCAGGTTTACACTTCATCAAGTGGGTATTTCTAAAATTGCCACCATATTTTCACCCATCTTTTGAGCTTTCTAACCATATAATTTTTTTAAAATTTGAACAACAATAACATATTATTATTGAATTTCTTTTACCAGTGTCTCCATAGTTCTCATAGACATAGGTGCACCATTTTTTTAATAACTTTTGATATAATTATCCAAATTATAAAAATATTATATATTATGGGTTAGTGCAGGATCATGGGGCGCCAACAAGTGGCAATGTGAAAAAAATAGCCTTCTCCACTCGCCTAAAAATGCGAAAATCCATGTTGACTTTTTGCTTGGCCTGGGTGTCAGTACAAATTGGCATGGTAATTACCTATGCAAATCGGATATCCGATTTGTATTTGTAATTTTAAATAAAAAAATATATTATATAATATATAATGTAATATTATATATTACATATTATATAATATATAATATATAATATATATAATGTAATATTATATATTACATATTATATAATATATAATATATAATATATATAATGTAATATTATATAATATAATATATATAATGTAATATTATATTATATAATATAATAATATAATAATATAATATATTATTATATTATATATGTTATTTTAAAATAATTTAAGTATAAAAATTGGATATCCGATTTTCTAAGACAAATATATTTCGACAGTGATAGCCTGTGAGTCATTTTTAACTCACGGGCTACGCGATTTTATAAAAATCTGATATCCGATTGTACCCGATATCCAATTTTTTGGCCAAAAATTGCTAAAAAATAGATTGAAAGGTAAGAATTTTATTGTTTTCAATCATTTTTTGTATTTTTTGTTAATGTTTATTTGATTTTTAATTGAAAATATGGTTTTTTTCATGAAATCTAGTTTTTTAAAAATCAAATACAAAATTGTTTAAATTTGTTAACTAAATTCAGTTGTTTAGATTCAATTAGGTTAAAAATGGGGGATAACAATGAAAACATTGATGAACCACAACTGCAACAACCAAACCCTCCTTTGCCAAACTCCCCCTCAATTCAGGATTTGATTGCACAAAATTTGAATGAAATTGAGGGGGATTGTAGATGTATAACGTAGGATCCCTCGTCTAAACCCAATGTTTGATCCTCTCACGTCGATCATAGATAGTATGGAAACCATGACTGAGGAGCACAATGTTTCCCTTTTGTGGCAAGATTCTATGAGGGAAAAATATGTGGATGGCTTGTCGTATAAGGATATCAAGGATCTCGAGATATCCAAAGCCGCTATCGCCTCATTGTTTATGAATCCCCGCACTGGTCAACCTGTAGACCCCCAAAAAACAAAACTTTCTATTAAATGGTGCACAAATGATGTTATTGTGAAAAATTTTTGGGATCGTTGGTGGATGGTTTTCGACAAATCACCCAACAACAATCTTGATGTCCCCTTTATTTCATAGAAAATTTGTATGTTGAGTTTGTTCTACGCAAACATGTTAACTACTTTGACATCCAACCTTTCCAGGGTGTAGGTTTAGGTATGCCCCAAAATAGACCTGGGACAGTCAGAGTAGTCCAGGGCTCATATGTCCCCCCTCCTCCCATTGATCCCCCACCTATAGTGAAGCATCCTGATATCATTTGTCAGGCGGCTTCACGGACCATATCAGTTATTTACTCTTTGAGTAGAATTTTGGTTTCTCAGGCTAGGTCAGTAGCTCAACCTACTTTTGATGGTAGCGGTGCATCTGGTGGCGCTGACATGTCATCCTCGGCTCCACACATATGCGTGCCCCATAGTTGTGTCATGTGTGGGCATGTATGCTTGGGTCCAATTGGACAACCGATTGATCCTCTGCGGATAGTGTAGATTATGAGGTGCATGAGATGCATGATACACTAGATGTTATGACACAGACTGGAGGATACCCTAGGGAGTCCTCACATGCTAGAGGCGAGGAGGCACCGTCATCATACATTGATGATGTAGTGGTAAGATTTGTATTTTCATAGTTCATGTTATATTTTAAATGAATATTTATAATCTAGATTTAATATTAAGTACTGATTTTTATTTACATGGTCTATTTAACTATTGATGATCAAGGAGGAGTTGAGATAGATTCAGGAGGGCACCTTGTCGGCCATTTCATTTGGCCTTGATAGCTTGATGGTACATATATTATTGCACCTAGTCATTTTTATTTTATTGTACATACATGCTCATCATTTATATTGGTATTAATTAGATTATGTAGTAACTTGCATGTATATCTTATTTTACTCTTATAGGGCACAAGTAGCACGAGTGCGAGGTAGTGTGATTTAGGATCTTGTAGTGCAGTTGGAGACAAGGGAAAGGTAATTGAATGCAAATATGTTTGAATGAATAGTTTAAATAACTTAGAGTGATTATACACGTCTAGACATAGATTGATAGTTTCATATACTTCTTGTGTATATATATAGAGAGAATTCTTGACTTCACATCCTTGATGAATATACCCAGTATACCTGAAGATGATGAAGAAGAAGAGATGCCTCAAGTAGATGTGTGTTTATTTTATTTTGTGATTAGTAGATATAATTTGTTATTATCAGTGACAAATATATGCTAACTTGTATCAATGTCATGTTTCTGAACATATGTAGGTTGTGTATGAAAATATTCAAAACATACCTCCTCTATCGAAGACATACATCAAGAGTCTTGCAAAGCCGAAGAGAAAACGTGGAGATGAGGTAAACATGAATAGTTCAATTATAGTTAATTTTTATGTTAACTTTTTGAATGTGAATTATATAATATAACTAATATTAATTGTGGTTTGTTTTTCTTATGCAGGATCCTTCAGAGCTGAGCAGTGCGGCGAAGAGGATCGATTTTGATGATCCATCAACAACTTAGGATGTTATAGATAGTTTTGGGATGCTTACATGTCTAGTTGGCATGTATATTTTGTATATGGACATCCCTTCATGTATTTAGACATAAATTTTGTTTCAGTTGGCATTTATGCCATATTTGTGTATGGACATACATTTGTAATCATTTGACATTTTTATATATACATAAGTTGATATTTGATCATATAAATTGTTGCTCATCTGTGCGTGGTGTTATCATGGAAATATTTAATCTTCATTCCAATAATTAACAATGGTTATTTAATGAGCAATAAAATTCATTTCATTTCATCGTAAGTGTTGTTTGTATAATGAATAATATAATTCATTTAATCAACAATACAATACAATTCATTTAATGAACAATATAATTCATGAACAATAAAATTCATTTAATGAACAATACAATACAATTCATTTAATGAACAATAATTGATACAATTCATTATTACCCTTTGCATGGTAATATTTTTCCCCCCACTTCGGTCGAACGCTCGGAGTTTTATTAGGGCAGCACTTTTTCGGTTGGCAAAAAAATCGTCAGTCTCACTCAATCGAATGTTGTCGCGTGCCACTTTCTCGTTTTGCTCATCACAATGATGAACTGTTAGCTCCAACATGTCCAGATAGGCATTATTACCCTATGCATGCTCTTATTTTGTCCCCCCACTTGGTCGAACACTCGAGGTCATACCCTACTGGCGTCATCCCTTGAGTGTCATAAGTGCTAAAATTGTCAAACTTTGACGGGCCCTAACTTGGAATCCGTGGCACCTAAAAATGATCCGTTTGAACCTATGGGGCCATGAGAGGGGTCCCTACAAAATCCTATCTTGGTTTTTCAAGTTTCCCTACGGTTTTATTAGGGTAGCAATTTTTCGGTTGGCAAAAAATCGCCAGTCTCATTCAATCGAATGTTGTCGCGTGGCCAATTTCTTGTTTAGCTTGTCGCAATGATGAACCGTCAGCTCCAACATGTCTAGTTAGGCATTATTACTCTATACATGGTCCTATTTTTCCCCCCCACTCAGTCAAACACTCGAGGTCATACCTTACCGACGTCGTCCCTTGAGCGTCCTATGTGCTAAAAATTATCAAACTTTGATGAGCCCTAACTCAAAATCTGTGGCACCTGTGAACAAACCGTTTGAACCTACGGGGCCACAAGAGGGGTCCCTACAAAATTGTATCTCGATTTTTCAATTTGCCCTACTATTTTATTAGGGCAGCAATTTTTCGGTTGGCAAAAAAATCGTCAGTCTCATTCAATCGAATATTGTCGTGTGGCCAATTTATCATTCAGCTTGTCGCAATGACCAACTGTCAGCTCTGACATGTCCAATTAGGCATTATTACCCTATGCAAGCTCCTATTTCCTCTCCCACTTGATCGAACACTCGGGGTCATACCCTACCGACATCATCCCTTGAGTGTCCTAAGTGCTAAAAATTGTCAAAATTTGACGGGCCCTAACCCAGAATCCGTGGCACCTATGAATGGTCCATTTGAACCTACAGGGCCACAAGAGGGGTCCCTATAAAAGCCTATCTCAGGTTTTGAAGTTACCCTATGGTTTTATTAAGGCAGCAATTTTTTGGTTGGCGAAAAAATTGTCAGTCTCACTCAATCGAATGTTGTCACGTGGCCAATTTCTCGTTCTACTTGTCGCAATGATGAACCGTCAGCTCCGACATGTCTAGTTAGGCATTATTACCCTATGCATGCTCCTATTTTTCCCCCCCACTCAGTCGAACACTCGGGGTCATACCCTACCGGCGTCGTCCCTTGAACGCCCTAAGTGCTAAAATTATAGATAAACAAGCATTACACTGTAGACACATAATGATCATCAATATTTCCATGTATTGTATACACATAATTACCATTACACTTGTGTAAGACATCCATGAAGGGATATGCAAACATGATTTTTTTTCATTATCAATACAACTACACCAATGTACTCATGTACATATATATTGCATATCATCAATATAACTAAACCAATTTGCTCATGGACATTGTATATCACATCCATATACAAATACAACATCCCACTTCATTTGCATCAAAATCCTCATGTCCTAAGAGAAAATTTTATGTACAACAATGCCTGCATATAAATGAAGACCAAAATAAGTAACCTTTTTATGCGAAATGAATGTGCTACAAGAAACAAATTATAACACTTAATACAAATTAGTTTGGCAAATTATAAATAGATCATTTGAAACATTTTTAAGATGTACAAGATTGTATAAATATGAAACTTACTAGTTTCTCTGCAAAGTATACAAGCATAACTTTGAAGAAAGATGCATGTTGATTAAAGCGCTTCTGACTGCATTTCTTTGCATGGTTAAAGATGATGGTAGATATGGTCATTTCTAAATAGCAATACATTCACTTGATGTAATGTTTATGCATAAAATTTTATCTCATTAATGCACAAAGGAATATGTACCATCACCAAGAGAGGGTCTTGTCAATGGCGAATGATCTAGCATGAACCTGTATTTTTAAGAATTGTTAGTGTACACATAAAATGCATGGATGAACATAAAGGCTTTATGATAATCACTTCAACTGAAATGCATGATAATAAATGAAAAGGTGGGATTATATATAACAAATATACGTCCCTTCGAATTATATCAACAAAACCCACTATGTTGATGCAAAAATCATAATGTGATACTGTTGTATATCATCAAAAAAGACCTACATGAGCATAAAGGTTTTACGATAATTATATCATCAAAAATTGTCAAATATTGTTCTCTAATAACAAAAATTGTAAAGCTCATCAAATGCATGATAATAAGCTATGTTGCAAATGCAAGAACTCTTTCCCAATAGTCTTCTCCTCCTATGAAATTCTCTATCTCTTTCTCTATACACTTCAATTTGATCATTTGAAAGTTTTCTTTTGCATTTAGACTTCTGACGACTACTACTCTCCATTTACCCCCACACAGATGCTCCTAAATGATTGACAATGTAAGATTTGACTTTAAGAATCTCCCAAAAACACAAATTTGTCTCAACCAGTCTTAAAACCTGTGATCGTTGATAGAAAATAGAATATGCAGACTGTGGGCCATTGGAATATTGGATATCTGACTTTAATGTATAAATTTATGGTCCCAAAATTTTTTCCCATTGCTGCCATTTTTTTACTGAACTACCACATTAATGGCAATGGCAGAAATTGGATATCCAATTTTATTAGTCATATTTTAGAGAGAGAGAGAGAGAGAGGAGGAGAGAGAGAGGAGGAGAGGGAGAGAGAGAGAGAGAGAGAGAGAGAGAGGAGGAGAGGGAGAGAGAGAGATTAGGGGAGAAAGAGGGAGAGAGAGAGAGAGAGATGAGGAGGAGAGAGAGAGAGAGGGAGAGAGAGAGAGGAGGAGGAGGAGAGAGAGATTAGGGGAGAAAGAGAGATAGGAGGAGAGGGAGAGAGAGAGAGGAGGAGGAGAGGGAGAGAGAGGGAGAGAGAGAGAGAGGAGAGGGAGAGAGATATTAGGGGAGAGAGAGAGAGGAGAGGGAGAGAGAGATTAGGGGAGAGAGAGAGAGGAGGAGAGGGAGGGAGAGAGATTAGGGGAGAGAGAGAGATTAGGGGTCATATGGTGTCGTAAGGGGTCCTATTGTGTCTGACAACCCCTTAGGACACCATATGACCCATAACAACACAATTTGGTGTCTTAAGGGGTCATATGGTGTCCTACGACCCCTTAGGACACCATATGACACCTATGGACACCATATGACCCCTAATGACACCATTTGGTGTCATAAGGAGTCATATGTTGTCCTTAGGGGTCATATGGTGTCCCATGAACCCTTATGACCCCTTAGGACACCATACAACCCATTATGACATCATATTGGGTCACTTTGGGTCCTATGGTGTCCTAAGGAGTCATATCATGTCCTATGACCCCTTAGGACACCATATGACCCCTAACGACACCATATGGTGTTGTAAGGGGTCCTATGGTGTCCATAGGGGTCATATGGTGTCCTACGACCCCTTAGGACACCATATGACCCCTTAAGACACCATATTTGGTCGTTATGGGTCATATTGTGTCCTAGTGGGAAATATTGTGTCATATGACCCCTTTAAGACATCATATGACCCCTTAGGACATCATATGACCCCTAATGACACCATATTGGGTCGCTTTGGGTCATGTGATGTCCTAAGGAGTCATATTGTGTCCTACGACCCCTTAGGACACCATATGACCCGTAATGACACAATTTGGTGTCTTAAGGGCTCATATGGTATCCTAGGACATCATATGAACCCTATGGACACCAAATGACCCCTAATGACACCATATGGTCTCACAAGGGGTCGTATCTTGTCCTTAAGGGTCATATGGTGTCCCATGAACCCTTATGAACCCTTAGGAGACCATACGACCTGTTATGAGACCATATTGGGTCGCCTTGGGCCCTATGGTGT
Source organism: Cryptomeria japonica (assembly GCF_030272615.1). Classification (NCBI taxonomy): domain Eukaryota; kingdom Viridiplantae; phylum Streptophyta; class Pinopsida; order Cupressales; family Cupressaceae; genus Cryptomeria; species Cryptomeria japonica. The sequence continues at coordinate 604,369,226 of NC_081410.1, forward strand.
CTTAAGGGGTCATATTATGTCCTGTGACCCCTTAGGACACCATATGACCCATAACGACACAATTTGGTGTCTTAAGGGGTCATATAGTATCCTAGGACACCATATGACCCCTATAGACACCATATGACCCCTAACGACACCATATGGTGTCATAAGGGGTCGTATGTTGTCCTTAGGGGTCATACGGTGTCCCATGAACCCTTATGACCCCTTAGGACACCATACGACCCATTATGACAATATGTTGGGTTGCTTTAGGTCCTATGGTGTCCTAAGGGGTCCTATGTGTTGGCAATATTGCATTATAATAGACAATGAAAGATTGTTGGCATTTCTTAAGGATATTGAGAAGGTTGTTGATGATTATGGATATAACTGATTAAAGATGTTTTACTATCTTGAAATTATTATTTTGTCATTGATGTCAAGAAATTGATTTTCTAATTCAATATGATGTTACCATATCTTGAGAAGTATGATATGAAGATTATAAAGATGTCGGTAAATGACATAGGAAAGAATATGATGAATAAGGTGATGAATAAGGTATTCAATGGGCAACTACTACCGAGTCAGACAATGATGAGATCATGATGTTTTAGATTATTTTAACATCATACATATGTTGTAAATTGTAAAGGTTAATACTATACTATGTGTAGTCACATAAATCTGTCCACTTAATTAAATGAATACTTAGTATTTATTTGATTATTTAACTATCAATTAATGAATTAATTAAATTAATATGTAATTAATTCATCTTAACCCTATTCTCCTATTAATTAAATAAATTATTCAATTTATTTGATTTAATTCACTTAACCAAATTCAGACCATTAATTAAATAAATAAATCATATTTGTTTAATTAAATCTTCTCTCACATTTAAATAAATTAATATTTATTTAAATCCCCCAAAATCCCACCTCTCACATTTAAATAAATTAACATTTATTTAAATCACCTTTATCCTCTACCCACTTGTATTTTCCTACAAATGCAAGTTGCACAATTATTTTAAATAAATAATTTATTTAAATCACCTTTATCCTCCACCCACTTGTATTTTCCTACAAAAGCAAGTTGCACAACTATTTTAAATAAATTATTTATTTAAAATCCTATTTATCCTCACCCACTTGAAACCTTTAATGGTTTCCCTTAAAGTATTCAAACTTGATGGCTTTAAAGTCTTCAAACTTGATGGCTTCCTTCTATAGTCTTCTTAAGACTTTAATGGTTTTCCTTAAAGTCTTCAAGCCTTTAATGGTTTCCCTCAAAGTCTTCAAGCATTTTAATGCTTTATCTTCATTTTTCTCATTTAAATAAATTAATATTTATTTGAATATTTATCCAAATGCAAATTACACCATTTAATTGAAATAAATGATTTTATTTTAATTGAAAATACCAAAATTTCTCCCACTTGCATTTTCCTACAAAATCCACTTGCATGCCTAAACCCCTTCTAGAATTTTCTAATCACTTCTAAATAACCTAACCCCTTCTCTAAACTTTGTCACATTCCTAAGCAAAAGGGAAGTCACTTCTCAAACCCTCAAAGTCTTTGATAACCATTGAAGGCTTTCAACCTTCAACCACTAAATGGCTCAAAGTCTTTGATAACCATTGAAGGCTTTCAACCTTCAACCACTTAATCCCCAAAGTCTCCAATAACCATTAATGGTTACCTCAAACCCTCCCACATGGTTAAAACATTTGTTTTGACTCAACCTCTACCCAACCCAAAGGTCTCATCAGGCCATTAATGCTTTGACCATGATTATCTCTTAAACATTTGCACAAAGGTTTATCCTTGGATTAACTCTTAATCCAGTGGGTAATCTTAATTTGGACTTGACCCTTAGCCTTTAGATAACCATGAGGTCTTCTCAGGCCTTTAATGCCTCCAACCTCTTCTCTCAACCCAATCCTATGTTGACACTTGTCACCATTTTATTGGTGCCAATTGTGCACATGGATCCCCAACTTTCAAACTTGGCCCTTGATTAAACCATTCAATCTTAACCCTTCATTTTCCCATTTCTTCTATAAATAGAACCCTTCTCCTCAAGCAAAAGAGAAGCATTTTAGAGTATTGTTGTTATACTAGCATTAGCATAGAGCTTTCTCATAGCATCACTATCTACACTTGCATAGCATTTGCTTATCATATTCAACTATCTTGAATTTCCATATGGCATCCATGGCTAGTGCTAAAAGCTGAGAGCTACACTCATTTGGGACTTGGAGAGGAGAGGAACAAGGGAGGAGCAACTATGAGCATCTTGATTAGCTATTTACTCTATGTTTATATGCTTTCTATTTCATGCTTAATATCTCTCTTGATATGCCTGTTTAGGATAATCTTTTGTTGCTAACACTAATGTTTGTTTCTTGTGCTCTTGTGTGTGTTGCCATCAAACAGATTTTCTAATCCTTTTTGCAGAGCATCACTATGTTATCAAGCAAAGAACCTAGTCGATAAACCCTAAGGAACCTAGTCGGTAAACCCTAAGGTTATCGCTATCGGTTAATGAAGGCAGAATGTCTACCGAGTGGAGTTTAGTATTCACCGAGTTGTAACTGAGCTATAACACAATGCATTAAATGTTTACATGCGGTATTTAATAAAGGAAGTTGATGAGCTGTAGCGGATTAAATGATTGGTAAGTTGTGGAAGAAGTTTGTTAACGAATCTAAGGCAATGGAAAGTCAGCATGAAGATCTACAACTTAGATTGAACCACAATACCCTGGCACACGTTCCAAGAGTATTATGCAAGTTCCAAGGCAGGGTAAAACATTTTCAGATCGAAAGATGCATTGGACCTGGACAAGATTGAAGATCTAATGGCTATGATTGATCATGGGAAATGTGATCAAGGAGATTAAGTGGTTACCTAATTGTTTATAAATAGGAAACTGTTGATAAATAATGAATGTGGGCAAGTGTATGCACAGAGATGCAACATAGTGATTACCAAGCACAGAAGCTTGAAGACCTGTTAGAATAACAGAGTATAGAAGCCTAACAGATAGACAAGATTAGTTCTATGTCTAGATTGTATTGAACAAATAGGAATCTGCTTTAGCATTTTAGATGTGAAGTTGCAGATAGATTTTTATTACTATTATTTTGTGAAAGTGACAAAAAATCTCTTAACCGAGTGGACTTAACAGTCTTATATGTAACTCCTCTAGCAAGGTGACATTCTGATTGAGTGTTTGAAATCTTTTAACAAGGTCACTTCTAACAAAGTGAAGATCCTAATAGATATGAGGGAAATCCCTTAATCGGGTCACATCTAGCAATGTGTTTGTAATCTTTAACAGGATTTGCTTTTAACCGAGCATACTCTAGAAGAGTATATTTCTTAGTGGGTTTGAAATCCCACAGTGGTTTATCCCTATTTGGGTTTCCATGTTAAATCTAGTGTTATGAGGTTTATATTGTTCATATGCTTTTGAGTTTGCATGTTTAACAATTTTGGTTATATTATTGATATATATGTTACCGTGGTTGAATCTGATGTTTTTATGGATGATTAAGTTTGTATGATTCACCCCCCCCCCCCTCTCATCTTGTTGGCTATTGGATGTATACTTATATTAAGTATCAGAACTATCAATTGGTATCAGAGTTTTGGACTCCAGAAGGAAAGTTTAAAGGCAATTGAGTTAAAGATCCAAAGATGTATAAGAGGGATGCACCAAAGCTGAACAAGTCAAGTTTCTCTACATGGCAGAAAAGGATGAAGCCACATCTATCAGGAGTTGGAGAATATGCTGTATACTATCTGGAGAATGATTTTGTTACACCAAGCACCTATCCATTGACTATGGAAGAGATAAAGACAAAGCAAGAACATATTCAAGCAATGATTGAAATAACATCTGCATTGACCGATTCAGAGTTTAATAATCTAGAAGGCTGCAATGATGCAATGGCAATGTGGGATAAGCTCATATTAGTATATGGAGGAGATGAACATGTTCAAAGAGCAAAAGTAGATAGTCTAAGAGGACAAATTGAATCTATGAGGATGAATGAAGGTGAGAACATAACTCAATACAGTACAAGACTAAAGGAGATTGTCAATCAAATCAAAGGAGCAGGTGGAACTATTGAAGAAAAGGATATAACAAGTAAGTTGTTGAGAACCCTTCTACCAGCTTATGCAATCCAAGTCTCTACAATCAATGAATTGAGGTCTGTACCTAATATGCCAGTTTCTTTGGATGCTACTATTGGTAAGCTACATGCATTTGAGTTAAGTAATTTTGATAACAGTGGATCATTGGTAAATAAAGTTGAATCTACATTTAGTTCTTTTTATCTTGATGAATCTAATGATTACAATGAAAGAAAGTATAAGTACTCTGAAGGAGATCATAGTGGAGTAAGTGAAAGATTTTGGAAGAACATGGAAGAAGTACACAAACTATATGAAGAAATCAAAAAGCAAGAAGAGTTTGAAGCACTATTAGCCAAAAGGTTACCGAGAGGCAAAGGTAAGTATAAAGGAAAACTACCTTTGAAATGTTTCAATTGTGATAAGATAGGACATATGGCTTCTAACTCTCTTGACAAAGATTTTACTGAAAAGAGAGATTACCGAGATAACAGACAGAAAGATAATCATTACAGAGGATACCGAGACTTCAGAAGAAGAGATAGAAAGACATGCTTAATAGCTGATGAGGAATCTAACGATGATAAATCAGATGAGACTGATACAAAGGAAGTAGTTTATGTGGCTATCAAGGATGGCTTAGATGAAGAAAGGTATGAAGAAAAAGCCCTAATATCTCACATAAACACTAATGATTCTTGGATTATAGATAGTGGATGCTCACATCATATGACAGGAGATAAACACAAGTTTGTTATATTAGAAGATTATGATGGAGGCTATGTTAGATTTGGTAATGATGTACCATGTCCGGTAGGAGGTAAAGGATCTATAACACTTCTTGATAATGCAAGATGCAATGATGTTTATTGGGTTGAAGGTTTGAAATACAATTTGTTGAGTGTAGCATAGCTAAACAACACAGGTTACCGAATAGAATTTCAGAAAGGAATTGTCAAAGTTCATGACAAGAATGGAAAGTTAGCTGCTACTAGGACACAAACAAAAGGTAATACATTTCACCTTGACTCAACTCAGAATAAGTGTTTGCATGCAAAGATTGATGATACCTGGCTATGGCATAAAAGGTTTTGTCATGTAAATTTTGATAATCTAATCAAAATAAGTAAGAAGCACAGAGTAAGAGGTCTACCGAGTCTTGAAAAACCTAAGAATGCTATGTGTTGAGGATGCCAGATGGTTAAGATGACAAGATCAAGCTTTACAAGTAAGTCTTACACTTCTAAGGGAATTTTAGATCTAGTGCACATTGATATTTGTGGTCTTATGAAAGTTCAAAGTTATTATGGTGATAAGTATTTCATATTATTTGTGGACGACTATTCAAGGATGATGTCAGTAATGTTTTTAAAGAAAAATCAGAAGCTTTTCAAATGTTTAAATGGTACAAGGCAAGAGTTGAAAATGAAATAGGAAGACAACTGAAATATCTTAGATCAGATAGAGGATGAGAGTTCACATCTGATGAATTCAACTTATTCTACAATTATCATGGTATTAAAAGACAAGTCTCTGCACTGAGAACTCCACAGCAAAATGGAATAGCTAAAAGAAGAAATAGATCTATTATGGATTGTGCTAGAACATTGATGATTGAAAAGGTGCCACAAACATTTTGGAGAGAAGCAATAAGCACAGCTGTTTACACCTTGAACCGAGTTCAATTGAAGAAAGGTACTTTGAAGACACCATATAAAATCTGGTATGATAAGAAACCTAATGTTAGTTATTTTAAAATCTTTGGAGGTAGATGCTATGTTCATAAAGATGATAGAAATGGCAAGTTTGATCAGAAAAGTGAAGAAGGAACATTTCTAGGTTATTCTTTCAAAAGAAAAGCATTTAAATGTCTGATCAAATCATCTATCAATATAGTAGAAAGTGCAAATGTGAAAATTGATGAATTTGCAGAAAGAAATGATAAAGGAAATTCCAAGGAACTAGAAGACTATGATGAATTTGTCTATGTTCAACCGAGAAGTCCTACCGAGAAGACTGTTGAAGAAGATCATACAGAGCCTGTATTAGCCAAGTATGTCAGAAGACATCATGCACCAAGTTAGATTATAGGAGATAAGGATGATCCAATGATGACAAGGAACAAACTGAGACAGAACACATGCTTGATATCTAAATTTGAACGGAGAATAGTGAAAGAGGCATTCAATAGTGAAGATTGGGTAAATGCTATGACAAAAGAGATTGATCAAATCAAGAAGAATGACACATGGACACTAATCCCAAGACTAAAGGACAAAAATGTAATCGGCACAAAGTTGATTTTCAGAAAAAGGGCTAAATGAAAAAGGTGAAGTCATTCGAAACAAAGCAAGAATAGTTTGCAAAGGTTATGATCAAGAAGAAGGAATTGATTATGGTGAAACTTTTGCACCTGTTGCTAGACTTGAAGGAGTAAGAACATTGTTGGTCTATGCTGCTTTCAAGAACTTCAAGGTATATCAAATGGATGTCAAATCTGCATTTCTGAATGGAATATTAGAAGAAAAAGTTTTCATTGAACAACCTAAAGGATTTGTTGACGACAATAATAAAGATCAGGTATGTAAATTGAACAAAGCTTTATATGGTTTAAAACAAGCACCAAGAGCATGGTATGAAAGATTGCACTCTTATTTGATTAAGATTGGTTTTATAAGGACAAGTGAGAACAACAACATGTACATGAAGAATGATGAAAATGGAATACTGATCTCAACCATATTTGTTGATGATATTATATTTTGTGGAAATGACTCTTTATGCAAAAAATTTGGAAATGAAATGAGCAAAGAATTTGAGATGTCATTAATCGGTGAGATAAAGTATTTTATAGGTTTACAGATAATGCAAATGAAAAATGAGATTTTCATTACTCAATCCAAGTACATAAAGCAAATCTTGAAGAAATTTGGAATGGATGATTCAAAACCAGTAAGTACTCCTATGACTACCAACTATAAATTATTTAAGAATGATGAATCTGCATCTGTTGATGAGACACTCTACCAATCCATGATTGGAAAACTACAATATGTTGTTCACAGCAGACCCGACATAGCACATGCAGTAGGTATACTTGCAAGATTCTCTGTAGATCCTAAGGAAACACACCTAACAACAATCAGAAGAATTTTTAGATACTTGAAAGGCACAGAGGATTATGGCTTAGTATATCAAAAAGGAAATGATTTTGATTTAAAAGTTTATACTGATGGTGATTGGGTAGGCAACATTGATGACAGAAAAAGCACAAGTGGAGGAGCTTTCATTTTAGGAGAAAGACTAGTGAGTTGGCTTAGCAAGAAACAAGGATGTGTTTCACAGTCAATAGCAAAAGCTGAATACGTTGCTGCAACATTGAATTGTACCAACATTGCATGGATCAAACAACTGTTGGAAGGTATAAATGAGAAAGTTATTGAGCCAGTAACTATATTCTGTGACAATACTAGTGCCATTAATATTTCAAAGAATCCTGTTATGCACTCTAAGACAAAGCACATATCTATCAAATATCATTATCTTAGAGAAGAAGCTCAAGAGAAGAAAGTGGTGTTGGAATATGTTAGCACAAAGGAGCAAATAGCAGATATCTTCACCAAGCCACTACCAAAGGACACTTTTGAATATCTCAGAAGTAAGTTAGGGGTCCTACCCCTATCTTCTACTCACTGACCGAGTTCGGTGAAACCATCAATTCGATGACTCTAATGAATATCTTTTGGGAGTTGATGCTGAGTTATACACTTTAGGATGTTTTCTAAAAGTGTACTGGAATTAATACAAGAAATTATACAGGGAACAAGAATTGAAGACAAATGCTCTGACCGAGACTCAGTTGATACACAACAGCAGGAAATCACTTCTTACAAAAAGAAATTATGTTTTAGTTCTTTACTTATTTTGGCATTGTTGTCAAAGGGGGAGAAGACTACTATAAAGGAGACAAGACTGAGAGAAGACCTATCAAGGGAGAAGACTAAGAGAAAATTGACCAGACTACAGATTGGGAAGAAGTCTAATGTATGGGGGAGAGCATTTCAGCATTTCAGAATCACATCAATCCAAATCTATTAAGGTCAAATCAATTGGTTTTGCCATCAATGCCAAAGGGGGAGATTGTTGGCAATATTGCATTATAACAAACAATGAAATATTGTTGGCATTTCTTAAGGATATTGAGAAGGTTATTGATGATTACGGATATAACTGATTAAAGATGTTTTGCTATCCTGATATTATTATTTTGTCATTGATGTCAATAAATTGATTTTCTAATTCAGTATGATGTTGCCATATCTTGAGAAGTATGATATGAAGATTATAAAGATGTCGGTAAAAGACACAGGAAAGAATATGATGAATAAGGGGATGAATAAGGTATTCAATGGGCAACTACTACCGAGTTAGACAATGATGAGATCATGATGTTTTAGATTGTTTTAACATCAAAAGTTAATACTATACTATGTTATCAAGCAAAGAACCTAGTCGGTAAACCCTAAGGAACCTAGTCGGTAAACCCTAAGGTTATCCCTATCAGTTAATGAAGGCAGGATGTTTACTGAGTGGAGTTTAGTATTCATCGAGTTGTAACCGAGTTATAACAGAATGCATTAAATGTTTACATGCGATATTTAATGAAGGAAGCTGATGAGCTGGAGCAGATTAAATGATTGGTAAGCCATGGAAGAAGTTTGTTAATGAATCTAAGGCAATGGAAAGTTGGCATGAAGATCTACAGCTCAGATTGAACCACAATACCCTGGCACAAGTTCCAAGACTATTATGCAAGTTCCAAGGCAGAGGAAAATGTTTTCAAATCGAAAGATGCATTGAACCTGGACAAGATTGAAGATCTGATGCCTATGATTGATCATGGGAAATGTGATCAAGGAGATTAAGCGGCTAACTAATTGTTTATAAATAGGAAACTGTTGATAAATAATGAATGCGGGCAAGTATATGCATAGGGATGCAACATAGTGATTACCGAGCATAGAAGCTTGAAGACCTATTAGAATAACAAAGTATAGAAGCCTAGCAGATAGACAAGATTAGTTCTATGTCTAGATTGTATTGAACAAATAGGAATCTGCTTTAGTATTTTAGATGTGAAGTTGCAGATAGATTTTTATTATTGTTATTTTGTGAAAGTGACAGAAAATCTCTTAACCGAGTGGACTTAACAGTCTTATATGTAAATCCTCTAGCAAGGTGACATTCTGATTGAGTGTTTGAAATCCTTTAACAAGGTCACTTTTAACAAAGTGAAGATCCTAATAGATCTGAGGGAAATCCCTTAACTGGGTCACATCTAGCAATGTGTTTGTAATCATTAATAGGATTTGCTTTTAACCGAGCATACTCTAGAACAGTATATTTCTTAGTTGGTTCAAAATCCCACAATGGTTTTTCCCTATTTGGGTTTCCACATTAAATCTGGTGTTATGAGGTTTATATTGATCATATGCTTTTGAGTTTGCATGTTTAACAGTTTTGGTTATATTACTGATATATATATTACCGAGGTTGAATCTGATGTTTTTATGGATGATTAAGTTTGTATGATTCACCCCCCCTCCTCTCATCTTGTTGGCTATTGGATCTGTACTTATATTAAGTATCAGAACTATCACTATGGTGTCCATAGGGGTCATATGGTGTCCTACAACCCCTTAGGACACCATATGACCCCTTAAGACACCATATTTGGTCGTTATGGGTCATATTGTTTCCTAGGGGGTCATATTGTGTCATATGACCCCTTTAAGACATCATATGACCCCTTAGGACACCATAAGACCCGTTATGACACCATATTGGGTTGCTTTGGGTCATATAGTGTCCTAAGGGGTCATATTGTGTCCTATGATCCCTTAGGACACCATATGACCCATAACAACACAATTTGGTGTCTTAAGGGGTCATATGGTGTCCTAGGACACCATATGACCCCTAACAATATAATATGGTGTCATAAGGGGCCGTATGTTGTTCTTAGGGGTCATATGGTGTCCCATGAACCCTTATGACCCCTTAGAACACCATACGACCCGTTATGACACCATATTGGGTTGCTTTGGGTCCTATGGTGTCCTAATGGGTCATATTATGTCCTATGACTCCTTAGAACACCATATGACACCTAACAACACCATATGGTGTCATAAGGGGTCCTATGGTGTCCATAGGGGTCATATGGTGTCCTACGACCCCTTAGGATGCCATATGGCCCTTTGAAGACATCATATGACCCCTTAGGACACCATATGACCCCTAATGACACCATATTGGGTCGCTTTGGGTCATATGGGGTCATAAGGGGTCATATTGTGTCCTACAACCCCTTAGGACACCATATGACCCATAACGACACAATTTGGTGCCTTAAGGGGTCATATGGTGTCCTAGGAAACCATATGACCTTTATGGATACCATATGACCCCCAATGACACCATATGGTGTCATAAGGGGTCGTATGTTGTCCTTAGGGGTCATATGGTGTCCCATGAACCCTTCTGACCTCTTAGGACACCATACGACCTGTTATGACACCATATTGGGTCATTTTGGGTCCTATGGTGTCTTAATCTCTCTCTCTCCCCTCTCCCCTAATCTCTCCCTCTCCCCTAATCTCTCTCTCCCTCTCCTTCTCTCTCTCTCTCTCTCCCCTAATCTCTCTATCCCTCTCCCCTAATCTCTCCATCTATCTCTCTCTCCCCTAATCTCTCTCTATCTCTCTCTCTTCCCCCTCCCCATCTCTCTCTCTCTCTCTCTCTCTCTCTCCCCTCTTTGCTAATCTCTTTATCTTTCTCTCCCTTCCCTCCCTCCCCCCTCTCCCTCTCTCTCAATCTCTCTCTCTCTCTCCCTTCCCCATCCCCATCTCTCTATCTGTCTTTGTCTCTATCTCTCTCTTTGTCTCTCTCTCCATCTCTCCCTCTCCCCTAATCTCTCCATCTCTCTCTATCTCTCTATCTCTCTCTCCCTTCCCCCTACCCATCTCTCCCTTCCCCCTCTCCATCTCTCTCTCTCTCTCTCTCTCTCTCTCTCTCTCTCTCTCTCTCTCTCCCCTAAGCTCTCTCTATCCCTACCCCCTCCCTCCCTCCCTCTCTCTCTCTCTCTCTCTCTCTCTCTCCCTCCCTCTCCCTAATATCATATACTAATTTATTTATAAATTAATATATTAATATATTAATAAACATTAGATTAATTATGTGCAAATTTAGTTAGAGAATTTATTTATTAAAATCGGATATCCGATTTTTGTACTAAAATTTTCAAATTTCAAATTTCAAATTTTGGCTCGGGAATGCTTTGGTATTTGGCTTTGAAGTGACAAGCCTGGAAAGTGAACTGAAAAAATGTGTTTTTTAGTATTCCTTGATTTTCCAGACTTTACACTGGTGGCTAACGACTTTTTTTGTAGCCAAAATTGATAAAACGAAAAGGGTTTTTTAAGGACGCTCCTAGCTTTCCAGCAATATAAGGCGTGTCTTATTTTGACTTTAATAAATAATTATTATTTATTTTCTAATTGAATTCTGACAATAGTCCTAATTGATAGATTGATTGAAAACCACTCATAACTTTAAAACAGTATAACATTTTTTGAATACAAAATAATCATCACATCTTATGCTTCATCTACTATAGGGAAAAATTAGAAAAAATTAAATTTCATAAGGTTTTGACCAAGTTAAGGTGCTCAGACGTAGGAGTTTCTGAATTTTTGAAAAGCTGTAGTAAAAAATTCATAAATAATTATTTACTTTATAAAAAATTACAAAAAAAGCATGTGTCACATCCAGACATGAGTCTAATACTTATATTATAAATACCATAAAAAATTATTATGATTTTATTGTGATTAGGGTGGTCATACATACGTCTACTTCTTATTTTTTTCTTGAAATTTTAGTACCACTACATTGAAATTTGAAATTTTCATCAAATAGGATTTTTTTTTTCCAAAAAACAACTAGTAGCTTAGAAATTGCATTCAATTTTCTATATATTCTCCTTTTACATATTTTAAAAATAATGTTCACAACTTATTCAAATTTTCATGTCAAGTTGCATAACTCTAATTTTCTGAAATTTCATTGCCACTTAAGGGCCTGTTTTGGCACACCATGATCCTACACATACCCTTATTCTAGTGCACTTGATTCTTTACAATTTAAAAAAAATAAATTGTATTTTCAATTTGTTTAGTGCAACATATGTTTTGCGCACAAATAGGTACCTAATTTTCAAGATGTGCTCGATTGGAAAAATCATAAAAAAAAGTACTCAACAAAAAATTACAAAAAAATACACATTTTCTAGTGCTCACTCTTAACTATCTTTCTGCCAAAGGATTTGTCAAAATACTAAATCTAACTATGACTTTTTTGATGCGCACGTCAGACACTGTTATGTTTTTCAGAAAAAATCAGGGTCTGTTTTTTGTGCGCCAAGGATTTGACCCCCTTAATCTTATCCAATTTTGAAAACGTTTAGTAGTTTGGAAACTAGATTCAGAGTAATACAATATTTGTTCTTTGATTATCTTCATATCTTGAGTGGATGACTTTCAAATTTTGCCTCCAAGTTCAAGTTCACTTGATTTCAGAAAAAAGCGTCCACTTATACCCCCCTTTTTGACCACCATCTCTGTGCAATTACCCTATGATGAATCCCAAGATGCTCAAAGATAGGATAAATAGATAGATATTACCAATGAGGCTTGAGAAAGACAAGAGAGTTGCAAAAGAATACTGTGAGAGCTTGAGAGTGTTGTAGCAAACCAGAGACTACTATAGCAAGTGAGAGAGAGCAAGAGAAAGTTGTGAGAGCCAAGAGAATGAGAGAGATTGTATGGAGGAACTAGAGAGACTGAAAGGAGAGAAAATATATATTTAAGAATGAGAGAAGAGGAGGGAAAAGAGGGTTGGCAAGCTATTTGAAAGATCTGGGGCCGTTTCCACTAACATGTGCAAGTGACTAGTGGAAAGGCATGCTTAGAACCAACATTCGAATGTTGAGATGTCACAAGACTAATGTGCGGTGCATGGATGTCCACATGACATGCTAGTATCCAGACAAATCATGCTTAGAAATGACAAATGACAAGAGAAACATGCAGATAACATGAAATGGAAGTAGAAGGATAGCTGCTGAAAATGTTTCATGAGCATACTGAGAGGGAAAAGCCTGATGCAAGGGCTAAAGTGGGCCTACTCAGGTGCTAGGGGAATGGACACCAAAGTGGTTACAAAATATGTAGCTCGACTTACAGCTTAGGGGTATGCAATTTTCAACACTAAAATAATAAGGATTGGAGACAAGAAAAAATGAAGTAATTACAATGAATGCTGGTGCAAGTTGAAGTATTTATACTTTATAATGCACTACATGAATGCTTGCTATGTTTTGAAATTCTTATTCCATGTTTTGATATGTATTAGAGTTTGCCCTTAATACAACACCATAGCACACAAATTAAGAAATTTTGTTTGGAAATTGAGACATAATAACTAATTGAAGGGAGTTAGCAAGAACCCAAATTGAAATAAATCATTTTCATGATTTGTAGAACTAACTTCAATTTAACTTTACCTGTTTTGATTTTGATTTTGATGTTTATAACTAATCTCATAAAACACATTAATCATGAAATTGAATTAGATTCAAATTATATGCCATCCTTCAAACTAAAAACGTAACATTTGTATACTAAGCATTGGATTAATGATTATCCTATCAAAATAAATGCAAATTGGAAGGAAAAGTGAAGACTATGTATTTTTGGAAGAACTAAAACTTCAACATCCACCCAAGGTATCCTACTTAAATGGCAGCCATATACCCTCTTATCTACCTCTGTTATTTATCATGATTTATTATCATATGACAAATATGATCTTTTTAAGTACATCATCATAATTAAGCATACATTTTATACTTAGGGTTAGAAATATTAACCTAACAATAGTTTTTCCCAACTCTTATTGTTCTCATATTCTAGATAAAACACAAAGCATACATGAAGTATACACTTGAAGGCATGAAGAGATGAAGCATACACTTATAAAGATGAAGCATACACATGGATATATGTAGGCACGAATCATACACTCAAATACTCATATTGTTAGATTCCTTCTTATTAATTGGAATGATTAATTGATTCTTTACCCTATAGGATGACAGGATCATAGCTCTGATACCATTGTAATGTCCCCTTTGGGATATTTCTTAACTTAGTCTGGAGAATTTTTTTTTTACTTAAAGTGAGAGTTGTAATATATTAATAAACATAATTTTATCAAACTAAATATATTTCATTATAATCTTTAACTTAATTATTTTAAGAATAGTTCATAAGATAGAGCATATCTTGATAACTTTCTCTGTTTGTATACTTGAAATATATCCCTCAATGTTATTAATTTTCTTATTGCTCAACTGATCCTTCAGATTAGAGTAAAATAGCTTATTCACAAATGTATTTTTTTTTATTTCATCTCTGCATTCTTCTTTCTTTCAAGTCTGCTCAAAATTTTTTCATATGCATGCTCAAAAACTTTTTATGAATCTGCCCATAGAGCCTTTACAAAGCTTTCACAAATCTGTTATTTTCTTTCTCAAGTTTTGCCTTTGAAAGATCTTTTATTATATACTCTTCTCATTAATCTACCATGATCACATATATATTTTTCCTCATACAAGACTGCGGGTGTATATAAGATCTGTTTCTTTTATTTCACACTCACTAATCCATAAATTATATTTCATTTTATATCTTTATTGTTCAATTTAGCCTTCTCTTAGTTTTCATATATCTAAGCTTCCCTTTTATATTAACATACATCTTTTCTCTAGGTCCGCTCTCCATTTCCTTTCATTCTGAAATATATTTCAATCTCTTCTTTTTTTTTCCCCACCCCCATCATCTTCATTTCCAATCTCTATAAATACCTTATTCTAATACTCATACTCTTTGAATGGATCCTTCTTGGAAGAGAGATATCTTTCTATTAACTAATTGCTGCCTTATAGCACAAACATTTTAATTATGTTTGCACCAATCGTACCTCTTGAAGAATATTTAATCAAATGCATCCATTAATCGCACCTTTTTGTAAAGCAACTAATGCATCTTTAGAAGAGTATTTCGTTAATCAAAATTGCACCCTTCGGTAATTAGTTATTGTCTAAAATAATTCTGTGTTATCGTTGCTAGTTTACTGTTATTTATAACAAACCGATGCATCATCCATCATTACTAATTTAAATCGCTGCTTAGACCGATGCATTGTCTCTATTAATTACTGTTAAACTTCAATCGCTGCTTAGGATATACTTGCTTCACCACTCTTCATCTTCTTTGGTTATAGATCGGCCAATCACAAAACAAAACTTACACTGTTGAATATTAAGTCATCGTTCTGCTGCACAAATTGATAATAATCCTGGTATCGGCCCGTTACATTCATTTATATATGTTCTTGAACATGATCGGCTAGCATATGGGCTTTTGTTTTCCTTAGGATGATCATTGTCTTTGTTGTTTATAATTGATATAAACAACTAGATTACAGTTGCCTTTGTTCATATGAAATCGTTGTTCATATCTTAATGATCAATGCTGTCTAATATAGTAAAATTGTCATTGTCTTCAATAATGATTTCTATCACAAGCTTTTGCTGTTGCTTTTGTTCTTCTCTTATATTATCTCAATCATGGGTTATTGATATGTTCTTTGTCTCCTTGTGTCACGGTCACTCTTAGACTGCACACAAGGATCGCTGCTTCATCTTCTATTCATTACCAATGTCTTTTCATCGCTGACTTGCTCAAACAGGATCATAGCCTTTGTAATAATTTAACCATTGTTAACATTAACTTGTTCGCTATCTAAGCTCACATTTCCTTATTATTGTTTTGACCACTGTATTTGGAATGGTGTTTGAATCTATTTTAACTCTCTTATGAAGAATGACATCTTCCCCCAACCCTTCCATCTTTTCATTCATCCTCTTAATACAAAATAGAAGGTTCAAACAAGTCTAAATAAATTTAAATATTTAATTTAAAATTTACTTTGTCAATAGACTTGTCTTTCTACTATCTATAATGAATCGATGTGTAAGGTTGATCTATTGTGTAAATCTTACAAACTTATAATCACATATAAAGATTGTTAGAATCAGAGATCACTGAGAGGGGGGGGTGAATAAGTGATCTACTGAAAGTTAAAACTACAAACTTATTCTTTATCCACCAGTTAGCAATGTATAGAAGAAAAAAACATAAACATACAATAAGGAATACACAAATCCACAACACTGGAATTTTTACATAGAAACCCGGAAAGGGAAAAACCATGGTGGGGCTGGAACCCACAACATTCATATACTATGGCCAGGAGTACATAAATATTACATAGATGGGGAATGCACTTGCATTCAAGCTCACTACCTAGAACTCACTGCTTAATTACAATTGCTCGGAAGGTTACAACCTTCAGGGAAGTCTCACTGAATTACAATTTGTTTAGAATAAGTAAATACAACGAAATGAACTCTTAATTAGCATTTGACTATGCAAGAATGAGTTCTGGTTAGGCTCTGAATCTTTGACTATCTCTGCTTTACTGAATACTTTATTTCTGTCTCAGTTAGCTACCAGTTGTTCTGAAAGCAAAATGCACACATGAAACTGCACTCAATCGCACCAAAATAGATCACCACATCTCTAACATGCTGAAAATCAATCATCAAATCGATCTTATATATCCGATCTTATCACAAAAACAATCTCCTTCAAGTCGGCTTCAATAAGTGTAACGTGTAGCTCCAAGTCGGCTTCAATCTCAAACAAAACATAGTATCAGACCAAAAGATTATCACCACACGCTTCCTAAAGGTCTTTCCAATCATTGAGATCACAAAAATAATCACCAAAAATACTGCAATCCCCAAAGATCATTCTGGATCAAAATGTTACTAAAATACCTTGTTTTACCTTATTTTTCCAGTTAAGTACTACTTACTGGTTACCACCAACTTCCGGATAAGATGGATCACGATTGCCGGATCGAACCACCAAAAAGAGTTGCCATCAATGACAACCCTGAACAAACAATAAACCACTGGAAGTAACCTGAAATCACCGAATGAGTGTCAATTACCAACAAAGATAATATAAGAAGCTTTCTCAATATCAATAATACTTGATGGAGTCTTGTTTAGAGTCTTGGTCGGGGAGAAAACACAATGATAATGACAGACACAATATAAATAACTGAATAAAATATTTTAGGCATAAGAACAAGGAAGCTCACTTCTTCTAATTTGGACTTGTAGGCTAAGGTGCACAACCTTAGGGCAAGATACAATTGACTTTCATTACTAAGACACATTATGCAAAGGCAAGATATTGATTTGCACAAGCTACCAAAAGGACTCGCTATCTTCCATCAGACACATAGAAAAGATGAATTGAATTGTGCAGGACCTCCTAATCATAAAAACATCATAAACTAATATTTTCTCTTCTACACACATATACTTATACATAATCCTCAATCAATCCAACCACAATTAACACATTTACACATATATTTATATCAATTTATTCACCTAAACACTCAACTAGGTTGGCCATAGACAAAATAAACATAAATTACACAAAGTCATCCACCTTGAGAAATTACTCTAAATGCAGTCCACTTTAGGAGATAAAGGGGACCCAAATACATCACAACATGCAGTCTGGAGCTTAAGATGATTCCTACAAATGTCACACACGAACAAATCCTCCAAAGTTGACATCAAAAGCAATGTCAATATAAAAAATATGGCATGTTAATCAATCGGCTCAAAAACATTATCCAATGCAAATGACTTAATGTGGATCTTTAGATGCCATAGTAAGACCCATACAAACACTTTAACTCAATCTCTGATCCATATCCAGACCAAAAGAGTATGATCCAAATAAGATAAATGTACTAAGTTGGCCAGAGACCAACACAATAAATAATAAAAAACAATAGATCAATATAACTTCACTTGCAGAGAAAACTAACACTTTCATTTTGAACTAGAACAATGCATAGACAGTATGAAGATGTTCTCCAATCCACAATACTTGAAACAACACTGTAGAGCAATGTGGAGCATCCGTCCAAACCAGTCTTGACAGACCACATCACTGTCAGCATACTACAACAAGCAACTTCAACACCTAAACAATTAAGGACCTAACAACATAATAGTGCAACATCCATAGAGCATCGACACTAAACCCTAAACTAAAAGTCATCCACTACAAAAGTAGAGGAATGTAGAGCATTCTCCCATAAGGACTTTAAAAACTCTTTCTTGCATATTTCAAATTTTGGTACCGTCATCTTCTAGAAACACCACATACCCACTCAATATCACCACCAAACATCATAACAACATCTAAACACTCATTGGAGCATCAAAACACTAAGCATATTGAGATCTATATGCACTTGATTCAACAACTCATACAAGATGGTGTTCTTGCTTTTGAGTATTTGCCTTTAGTGTAGCAAGTTGCAAACATCTTCACTAAAAATTTGGCATCTCCTCCCTATATTTTTTTGTGATCGATGTTAGGGGTGATTATTTCTTAGGGGGTATTTAGGAGTCCTCCTTTGATGGGATGGGGTCTGGGATAGACTAGCTTAGTCTATGCTCTTGGATCCTTTCCTTGGATCACCAAGTGTTCTAACCACACCCTAGGGTCTCTAGGACTTCCCCTGCTTGTGGAGTCCCTTGACCTTTCCCAATCCAACCACCAACAAGTTGAAAATCTACTCCTAAGGTCTCACCTACTCATGAGATTCAAGAAACCCTTGCTTAGGCCAATAAGGGTTAGGCTTGTTCCACACCTTCCTAGGTCTTAGCAAGGTTAGGTCAGGTCTAATTCATGGTTTTTCCACCCATTCATGTTCCCCCAAGAGGTTTCAAGCTTCCAATTCCTTACCGATTTCACTATTTTGTGTTTTACCTACAAAATAGGGCTACAAGGATTATGACCAATTAGGCCTCCTACCCGGTCCTTTAGGGATCCTCTCACAAACGATGCACTTGCTTGTGAAACTTCCCAAAAGACCTGCTATTCATTTACCAAGAAATCAAGGATTTTTCTGGTTTAGGGCCTCCAAGTGTCCATAAACTGCCCTAGGTGGATTTTAAGGTTTTTTAAGGGTTTTCAGGAGGGTTTCTAGGCCTTCTAGGGTCACAGTGTGGGTTTGATGCTCTTGCCACCTTGTCTGGATTGGTGGAAGATCCTCCTTCACATCAATGATACACCACTCACCCCTCTACAACTCCTCCAAAGGGTGCCTCCTCCTCTAACCTTCCTTGCTCTCCAAGGCCTGTGCAACTTAACCCTTCCTAGTCGGGCACTATCTAGTCTCCCCTAGGAGTGGGTCTTCAAATGGTCTCCTTGCATTTCCAAGGGCCCTACTAGTATTGAACTATAGTACAGGGTCTGTACTCTCATTCCCCATGGTTTCATGGTGATTCTACAATGGGGAATGGAGTTATGTACCCATTTATTCAAACCAGTCCAAAACTAGACAGAGAGAATGCAACTTACAAAATATTTAAAAACACACCTCACTTACAAACCAAAACCTAATCTAAATGCTCAAAATGAAATTATTTACACCATAGAAGACACTCCACATAGTTTTGTTCACAAATCAATCCATTAATGGTCTTTCTTTACTCCATTTGTGCCGACTGGCAACAAAATTGTAGTCACAGTCAAGTCACCTTGCTTGGGCCATACAATATCTGACATCCAACCCCTTAACTTAGGGTTTTCAATTACTTATAGCACCTTTGCCTCAGTCTGTGTTCCCATATTAGGGTTGTCCATGCCACATTAAAGATTTTGACCTCATGGTGAAAAAGTTGCTTGACAACTTTTAAAAGTTGTCATGCAACTTTTGCAACTTTCTCAATGTTGTTTTTCTTGACTCCTAGACCCATATTGGGCAAACCTAAGGACACCAACATGCTAAGAAGGACCCCTAAACACCTCAAAGGCACACATACCCTCTAGTTTCAAGAAAAATCTCAATCTTGACTTATGACCCTAGGACCTCAACTACGACCCTAACTAGGACCAATGAGCACATAGCTCTTATTCTATATACAATGGCTTCATTTAGAAACAAAAACACAATAAAAAACAAATGGTGGGAGCCCTTCAAAGGGTGCTCATGCACCATACTCACCCTCTGCAACAAACTAATATATTAGGGGAGTGAGAAGAGCCAGATCAATGCCAAGCTTCTTGAACTTGCTCTCCTCCACCCAAGTAGCTTCAGATATAGGTTGGCCTGCCCATTTCACTAAGTGCTCCATGTAGACCTGGTGTCTAGTAGACTTCTTCACCCTTGACTCCAAGATCTCTTCTGCTATAGGCTGCTTCACTTGAGGTAAGGCATTCACATCCAAGTCTTGTAGTACCTTGGCTTGGTTCTCAGTCTGCCCTTCTATCTCACCCTTGTACATGATTAGGTCAGCAACATTGAAGACTGGTGAAATGGCTAAGTCTGAAGGAAGTTCAACCTTATAGGCATTCTCACCATATTTTGCTAGAATCCTACAAGGTCCTACCCTTTTCATTTGTAGTTTGGTAGGTTTACCACTTTGCATCCTAGCTTTGCTCAAATGGACCATCACAAAGTCACCCACCTTGAACTGAACCTCTCTCCTTTTCTCATCCATTTTGGCCTTCAGTTTTTGAGTGGATTCAAAGATGGCTTTCTTGACTTGCTCTTGAACTTCCTTGATGGTTTGAGTGAATTCCTCTACTTGCCCACTCTGCATCTCCATGGAACCAAGTTCCCTGAATTCACACACTCCTCTTGGATGTCTACCATAGACAACCTCAAAAGGACTTCTTCCAGTGGTCCTATTTACACTGTCATTATATGCATACTCTACTTGAGGAATGATTAGGTCCCATGTCTATCCATACTCCTTAGTTAAACACCTCAACAAGTTGCCTAACACCCTATTGATGAATTCAGTTTGACCATCAGTTTGTGGATGGTAAGCTGAGCTAAATGAGAGGTTATTTCCAAGTCTCCTCCATAATGTTTGCCAAAAATGGCCCATGAACTTTCTGTCCCTATCTAAAACAATGCTTAAAGGGAGTCCATGAATCCTAACAATCTCCTTAAAGAAGAGATGTGCAACATAGCTAGCATCATGTGTAGTTTTACATGGAATGAAATGGCTCATCTTGGAAAATCTATCTACTACCACATAGATGTTGTCCATACCTGTATTTGTCTTGGGTAGTCCTACTACAAAGAACATGCTTATACATTCCCAAGGCCTATTTGGGACTGGTAATGGTTGATAGAGACCAACATTGCTTGATCCTCCTTTTTCTCTTTGACACACACCACATTGCTCCACATGCCTCTTCACATCTCTTGGCAACTTGGGCCAATGGTAGTACCTCTGTACTAGGTCCAAGGTTTTTTTGACTCTAAAGTGTCCACCTAAACTGCCATTGTGTTTCCCTTGGATGAGGTTTTCCCTCATGGATCCTCTTGGCACACACAATTGATTACCCTTGAACAAGAGACCATTTTGGAGAGTGTAATCTGCATGCTCACCATGGAAATGGTTCTCAAACTCCTTGCAAACCTTGTAAGCTGGTGAGAAGTCTTCATCTCCTTCATAGAGGTCCTTGAAACCTTCTATTCCTATGCTCTGCAACTATAGTTCTTGAACTATCAACAACTTCCTGCTTAAAGCATCTGCTACCTTGTTGAGTTGCCCCTTCTTATGCTTGATGGTGAAGGTGAAGGATTGGAGGTATTCCATCCATTTCAAATGTCTGTTGCTAAGCTTCTCTTGAGTGTTAATGTAACTCAATGCTTGGTTGTATATGAACACCACAAATTCCTTTGGAAGTAGGCAATGCCTCCATTTTTTAAGAGACTGCACCAATGCATACAACTCTAGGTCATAGGCTGAGTACTTCTTCTTTGCTTCATTAAGCTTCTCACTAAAAAATGCCACAGGTCTTCCCTCTTGACTCAATACACCCCCTACTGTAATTCCACTTGCATCACACTCCAATGTGAATAGCTTATCAAAAGTAGGTAGGAGAAGGATAGGTTTTGTGGCTACTTCTTTCTTCAACAATTGAAATGCTTTGTCAGCCTGCTTAGTCCATTTAAACTTATTTTTAAGGCCTCCTTTTATGGTGTCAAGGACTGGTGCACATATGCCACTGAAGTTCCTCACAAACTTTCTATAGAATTGGGCTAAACCATGGAAACTCCTAACTTCAGTCCCTGTTCTAGGTGCAGGCCAATTCAAGATTGCCTCCACTTTGCTTGGATCCATCTTCAAGGTTCCCTTAGACACCACAAATCCTAAGTAGACCAGCTCTTACTTCAAGAAGTCACACTTCTCTAGGTTGATGGATAACTTCTCCTCATGCAACCTCTCTAAGACTAACCTCAAATGCTCAAGGTGCTCCTCTTTGGTTCTGCTATAGATGAGAATGTCATCTAGGTATACCACCACAAACCTGCCTGTGAAATCCTTTAACACCTCATTCATCAACCTCATGAAGGTGCTTGGGGCATTGGTGAGTCCGAATGGCATCACAAGCCATTCATACAACCCTTCTGTGGTCTTGAAAGCAGTCTTCCACTCATCACCCTCCTTGATTCTAATATAGTGATAACCACTTTTAAGGTCCAATTTAGTGAAATACATAGCACCTCCTAAACAGTCCATCAAATCCTCTATTCTAGGAATAGGAAACCTATACCTTATGGTGATCCTATTGATTGCCCTTGAGTCAGTGCAAAGTCTCCACTTGCCTCCCTTCTTTGATGCTAGCACTACCGGGACTGCACATGGGCTGATGCTCTTCTTAATCAGTCCTTGTTCCAATAACTCATGCACTTGCCTTGCTACCTCCTTGTTTTGGTCAGGTGTGAGTTTATATGCAGCTTTGTTAGGTAGGGATTCACCGGGAACAAATTCTATTTGATGGCTTATAGACCTTCTTGGTGGGAGTGTTGCAGGTGCTCCATCACTCACTATGTCCTTATACTCTTGCAACATTTGCTTCACCTCCTTGGGTACCTCTGCTTGCAACTTGTCTTCTTCCTCCTTTGGTTTCACAAAGATGGCACACTTCACTATCTCCTCCTTATGTAGCAAGTGTAGGAACTCTTTATTAGTAGCCAATAAGACACTAGGTGTTCTTGAAGTTCCCTCTTCATTCTCTATCAAAGACTGAATCTTGAAGGTCTTGCTATCCTTCTGTAGCGTCCTAAAATTGTGACACTTGCAATTTTGACTGCATTTGGGTCTTCACGATGGCGATGCAACATGGAACCTGAATGGAGACCCCGAAACTTGTTCATGACACCAAAAACTGCATTTTTCAGCACCCTAGCCTGATCCTCCTTGCACCCCACTGTCCCTGGAGGTGGGACCATGGCGCCCAGTGCCCTGGTCCTTCAGGACTAGGGCACCCAGTGCCCTGGTCCCCTAGGACCATGGCACCCAGCGCCCTGGTCCCCCAGGACCATGGCGCCCAGCGCCCAGGTCCCTGGCCCTATTTTGGGCCCGGTCTCTTATGGGGCTTCGGGTCTTTAAGTTTGCAAATTGGAAAATAATCTTCCTAGGTTGGCCTAAGGTCGGGAAAATCAGTCTATCAGCCCTAATTGACAAGTATATAAACTACATTTCCTCTCCCATTTTGTAAGATGGAAAAAAGGCGGAAACGATATTCAAACATTCAAGCATTCAAGCATTCAAGCATTCAAGCATTCCTTCAAGCAATTGAGCATTCTAAGTCTCCATTCAAGGCTAGGTGTTGCATTCAAGACAAGGATTCAACCATTGAAGAGGAGATCACTTACAACACATTACATACTACATACATTACACCTTCGCATGTAAGAATACAAACATTCTTACAACAAGGTATCAGTACTTGTTTACATTACAAACATTTACATTTACAGCATTCTCATTTCTTGGTTAATTCCAAAACCAGGGTTTGACCTAAAGGCAAACCCCTCATCCCTAACCCCCCAATCATCCTCTCTTTTCTGTGTGTAGGTTGCAGGTACACGACTGTAATTGAAGATCTGGAATCCTTG
This sequence comes from Cryptomeria japonica, assembly GCF_030272615.1. NCBI lineage: Eukaryota > Viridiplantae > Streptophyta > Pinopsida > Cupressales > Cupressaceae > Cryptomeria > Cryptomeria japonica. Next base: position 604,393,578 of record NC_081410.1, read on the forward strand.
TGCAGAGACGAATAGATCCACCTTCGTTTCGCGGATTTTTTGGAGGACCGTGTGCACGCCGGGCGCCATCGTCCTGTCAACTTTCGCTCAAATTTGCAGAACAATACTATCTCGACATTTTACTGCTAATTCCAGGTCCGCAGCTTCATCCTGTATCCCTATCTCTGTTTATAAGCGAATCTTTCCTATTTTACATGCATTCTTAGTTCAATCATCCTATCTACATTTCTTTACAAAAGAGGGTATCCTTGATGTCTTACCCCTTGAAACTCATTTAGAATCCAATCTTGCATTGTGTGGGATTGGATCTTGTGGGTTTCAACCCCTCTTTTGAATGTAAAGTCTCTCCTAAGTGAAAACCATCAATCCTAGTGACTCTCCCTTCTCTCTCCTTGGAGTTGGGGAGGAGAGAACAACGAGGGTTCGATTTTTCCGCTTTACATTTTGGTGAACCCGACGTGAACATCCTCATTCTGATTATTCATGGTTAGATCTGAAAATTTTGTTCCTTAATTACATTTCCATGTTTGATCTTTTGCAAATTTTAGAGGTTGATTGCATAAAAAACCCTAAAATTTTCTTTTTATTAATTAAGCTTGTGAAATGTTTAATTGTTAATGCTTGTTTCAGATCTATCCTTCTATTGCAAATTGTCAATTCATATTTGTGCTTTAATTCTGAAAATTAAGTGGTTAAGTGTCAAAACCCTAATTTTTAAAAACCTCCTTGATTCAACCTTTGACTGATAATTTCACTGATCAAAACATCTCCAAATCGGCTGTAACTTTGGATTCCGCAATAAAATCACAATATCTTTCATCCATGAAAAATTTGGAAAAAAGTTGCGAGGACCGTGTGCACCCCGAGTGCCATCGTCCCTGATATTTTTTCCGAAATTTCGGGAGCTAGATCTTACTGTATTTTTCTGCTAAAATCCAAAATTTTGGCTGATTTTATCAATTCTAACACTTTCAAAATTAAAGTCAAAGTTGGTCTAGTGATTGCTTGGATAAAGGCTTATAATCATTCAAAAATTGTTGAAATTGAAATTTTTATCAAAATTGTGTTTCTTACAGTCCTAAATCTGAGAAGTGTGTTAGCATTCATTCGAAATTTCAGTGCTTTATTCAAATTTTTGCAGTTTGTGACTTTTGAAATTAAGTGTTTAATTGCAACAACCTTGATTTCCACTTTCAAATTCGAATTTTGCATGAAATCGAGTCAATTTTTAAATTTCAAAGCTTGCATTCCTTTTGACAACTCCTATTGCTAGTATACCTACTTTTACATCAAACATAATGATTACTTCAACACAAGACATTCCTCCTATGATCACCAGTCATGGGGGCAATCCCTCTTCTTCAATCAACCCTCTGGCTTCATTCAATCCAAATTCTTCATTCATTCCCTCAATAAGTGTTCCTATTATATCACCACAAATGAACATTACGCAAGGGGGCAATTCGTTTAATCATTCCATTCCTCCTTGTAGTGTTCCTCCTTTCCAATCATCTCCTATGACTAACTATCATAGTGTCCCGCCACCTTACTCTCTACCTTCTTTTAATAACATAACACCTCCATCACAATCTAACACGTCTAATATGAACTCTTCAACTGAAGCGACCATTAACAATCTTGCACAAACTGTCTCTTCTTTACAGCAACAAATTGCCTCTATGAATCAATCTAAGTTTAGTGTGCCCACATTTGATGTTGCGAGCCCACTTTCTCTTGACATTGTTCGAGCTATCCCTCCTAAACATGTTGAAATCCCGCATTTGGAGCTTTATAATGGTAAGGGTGATCCTCTAACACATGTTAGGACATTTCAAACAATATGTACTGATTTTGCTTATGACCAAAGGTTGCTTGCAAAATTGTTTACTAGAACATTAAGAGATAAAGCCCTACAATGGTATTGCTCATTGCCTTCTTATTCTATTACTTCTTTCGAACAACTTGCAAATGCTTTTATTCAACAATTTCAAAACAATATAAGTCCTAAAGTTACTTTGATTGATTTAACGCATTGTAAACAAGGTGTTAAAGAAAAAGTGACTGATTTCATTGGTAGATATAAGCATTTGTATGCTCAAATTTCTTTTCCAGTACCTGACAATGATATTCAAAGAATCTTTATTTCTAATTTACAAAAGGATATTAGAGAAAAACTCCTATTTTCTGAGTTTACTTCTTTCCAACAGTTGTGCGCAACTCTTCACAATTATCAACTGACTGTGAGTCAAATGGAACAAGCAAATCCTATGGCTCTGAGTGATAAGGGTGATAGTAGTCAACAACCATTTGGGAAGTTTAAACCGAACATAGAGTCCATTAAATTCAATGAAAACATCATCAACAACAATGTGAATGCAGCATCAGGTGTGCCTCCTATTTCTAAGTTTTTCAAGAAAGAAAGAAAGTTTACTCCTTTGAATGAATCATTGCATAGTATTATGAATAAGTTATTGGAACAAAATGTTCTTACTCTTCCTCCTATAAGGCAAATAGATCCTACAAAGATTAATTCACCCTATTTTGATAACAAATTTTTTTGTCAATTTCATCGTCAACCTGGGCATGATACTGAAAAATGTTTTTCTTTAAAGGGTAAAATTCAAGATTTGATTGATAATAATACTATCTCTGTTTCTGGTGTGAATGATAAAGGCAACACATCTGTAGCTTCTCCTAACCAAAATATTCAGATTTTTACTGATCCATTGCCTTCTCATACCTCTAATGCGATTGATACTACTGATTCCTCTGTCTCACCTGATGATCTTGTGTCTAGGACTCCTAATGTGATTAAATTTGTGGAGCAGCAGAAAATCCCTAAAGAACCTTCCATCACCTTTGATTCTAGTGAAACTATCAGGGCACCCGATGGTCCTTTATATATAGTTGCAAAAGTCAAGAATACACCTTGCCATGGAGTGCTTATTGATCCTTCTTGTATGATTAATGTCATTACTGAAGAATTTATTTTTACTTTGCAATCGAATCAAGTGATCTATGGTGAAACAAATGTGGTTGTGAAATTATTTGATGCATTTTCTTCTCCTGCAATTGGTTCTATTACATTACCTATTGAGGTCCATAACAAACCCCTTAATGGGAACTTTGCTATTATTCCATCGTCCGAACAATTTCGTGTGAAGCTAGGCTATCCTTGGCTATCTTCCATGAAAGCTATTGCTTCTCCTATTCACAAGTGTTTGAAATTTCCCCATAATGGTGAAGTTGTTACTGTCAATCATAGCCTCTTTAAACCTGCTGAAAGAACTTCTAGCGTTCCTATTGATTACTTTTGGCCTAAACAATTCCAATCTCTTCCTCCGTGAAGTGATCATCTTTTTAAATCTTATCAAAAGTGGAAAAAAGATATGATCCTATCTCTAAGTGAACCTAGAACACCCAAACTTGACATTCCTATCATTCTTGAGAAGAAAGTTTTTCCTTTGAAAGATAAAACCAATGTCTTTCCCCAAGAAGATTCCCAACCCATTCCTATGGATGTGACTATGCCTATATCTAATAAACTTTCTAAAAGTAGACCTATACCTCCTCGTCATGATGGACTTGGTCTCCTTCCTAAACCAAATATTCCTCCCTTATATGGAGCAGTTCCTCCTCCTTCCTCTTATGGAGAGAAGAGAGCTTCCTCTTCTCCTATTGTCCAACCTAAGAGACCACAACCTAAACACCCAAGTGATAAGGATGAGAACATTCCTCCTCCTCAATCTCCTTAGCTTCCTACTAAGACTAGACGAAATCGTTCTGCACGTGAGCACCGATGAAAGCGTCATCTTAGAGCTCAGGCAGCTGCTTCTCAAACTTTGCAATCCCCAAGAACATCTTCAGCCAGTATTATTCCATTTTCTCCTCAGCCGACAATTGAGCCAAAATCTCCTAAACATAAGGTGCATGATGGTCTTGATCCTGTGCGAGTTAAAGATCCTATTTTTATAAATCTTGATGATGATATAGATGAAAATGTTACTCCTGTTCATTCTGACAGTGAATATGAATATGTTGATGTTGATAACCATTTATCTAATGCATTTTCTAAAGAACTTATCCTAGCTCCTAGACAAGAACACCGTGGCTTGGGATATGAACATAGCCCTTGTTTGGATCTTGTGATAGCTCCATCTACTATGTTGGATGTTCCTCCTCTAGCGTGTTTCCTACCTTCCCGAAATACTGATCAGCAAGATCGGGGGGTAGATGATGTGCTAGACTAGTTTCATTAGCATAGCAGACTCTCTCCTCCTCTCTTTTGTTACTTCTTCTATGTGTTATTCTCATTCTTCTATTTGTTGTCCTTAGTGTAGTCTACTTGAGGACGATGCAAAACATTGAGATCTCTTTTGGTCTCTCTCATGTTGACTCAAAAAGACACATGTGTTCCCTTCTTCTAGGTGACCTTCCTTGATTGAGCAATGAAGAACAATTATGCATACATACATATGATATACATGAATTATCATATAGCATACTGACCCCGAGGAAAGCGAAGTCACCTTGTGCTTTGTGTTTTGTGTCTATTATCCTTGGGCTTATCTCACACTTGGGGGCTAAATCCTTGTGATAACGTGCTCCTTTCTCATTCTTATATGTATCACTACCTTTAAGAAATCACCCCCGGTGAGGTGTGTGCGATCGCTTTAATGTAGGGGGGCATACATCCTGTTCATATCTTTTCAAGATACTTGAAAATTTCTTGACAAATTTAGCTTTGCCTTGAAATTTTTGATATCTTTCTTGCATGACTCATAGTGAGGGAACCTTACTACTGATAGTCATGGTTCTCCCTCATGATCTTCCCTTTTACTTTGTCAATCGAAGTCGTAAGATCCTTAGTCCACTGGGGGCTTGGTGTATCTTGCCTCCTTGACGTGGTGAAAGCTATTCAATGTTGTTTCCTTGTACTTTACCGGAAGTATTGGCATACGCTTATACTCCCACTAAAGTGGGGGCTAAATGTAGCATCCTAAAATTGTGACACTTGCAATTTCGACTGCATTTGGGTCTTCACGATGGCGATGCAACACGGAACCTGAATGGAGACCCCAAAACTTGGTCATGACACCAAAAACTGCATTTTTCAGCACCTTGGCCTAATCCTCCTTGCACCCCGCTATCCCTGGAGGTGGGACCATGGCGCCCACCGCCCTGGTCCTTCAGGACTAGGGCACCCAGCACTCTGGTCCCCCAGGACCATGGCGCCCAGTGCCTTGGTCCCTGGCCCTATTTTGGGCCCGGTCTCTTATGGGGCTTCGGGTCTTTAAGTTTGCAAATTGGAAAATAATCTTCCTAGGTCGGCCTAAGGTCGGGAAAATTAGTCTATCAGCCCTAATTGACAAGTATATAAACTACATTTCCTCTCCCATTTTGTAAGATGGAAAAAAGGCGGAAACGATATTCAAACATTCAAGCATTCAAGCATTCAAGCATTCAAGCATTCCTTCAAGCAATTGAGCATTCTAAGTCTCCATTCAAGGCTAGGTGTTGCATTCAAGACAAGGATTCAACCATTGAAGAGGAGATCACTTACAACACATTACATACTACATACATTACACCTTCGCATGTAAGAATACAAACATTCTTACAACAAGGTATCAGTACTTGTTTACATTACAAACATTTACATTTACAGCATTCTCATTTCTTGGTTAATTCCAAAACCGGGGTTTGACCTAAAGGCAAACCCCTCATCCCTAACCCCCCAATCATCCTCTCTTTTCTGTGTGTAGGTTGCAGGTACACGGCTATAATTGAAGATCTGGAATCCTTGTGCAGAGACGAACAGATCCACCTTTGTTTCGAGGATTTTTTGGAGGACCGTGTGCACGCCGGGTGCCATCGTCCTGTCAACTTTTGCTCAAATTTATAGAACAGTACCATCTCGACATTTTACTGCTAATTCCAGGTCCGCAGCTTCATCCTGTATCCCTATCTCTGTTTATAAGCGAATCTTTCCTATTTTACATGCATTCTTAGTTCAATCATCCTATCTACATTTCTTTACAAAAGAGGGTATCCTTGATGTCTTACCCCTTGAAACTCATTTAGAATCCAATCTTGCATTGTGTGGGATTGGATCTTGTGGGTTTCAACCCCTCTTTTGAATGTAAAGTCTCTCCTAAGTGAAAACCATCAACCCTAGTGACTCTCCCTTCTCTCTCCTTGGAGTTGGGGAGGAGAGAACAACGAGGGTTTGATTTTTCCGCTTTACACCTTCTTAAAGGAAATGGAGTTCTCCTCTCCATCATAGATCACCTTCCTATCAAATTGCCAGGGTCTTCCTAGCAATAGGTGACATGCATCCATGGGTAACACATCACAAAGGATCTTATGCTTGTATCCTCCAATAGAGAACTCTATCCAAGTCTGTTCATTGACTAGCACACTCTGCTCATGATTCAACCATGTCACCTTGTATGGGTTAGTGTGGGGTAGCCTTGTGAGTTTCAACTTCTTGGTTGCCTCCTCTAATATTATGTTATAAGTTGACCCTGAATCAACTATCACCTTTCAAACTTTACGAAGGATCTTGCATCTCACCCTAAACAATGCTCTCCTATGCCTAGGTTCATTCTTGACTGGATGTCTTATCAAGACCCTATCGAACATAAAATTTTCTCCAATCTCTGATTCAATATGATCCACCTCAGGTGTCTTATTGCTTGAAGAGTCTTCATGTGCATAAGAAACCCTCTTTCCCTTGTTTGATGATGTAGGCTTGTCAGGGCATCTATATGTCGGGTGTCCCAATTGTCCATAGTTGTAACACTTCAGAGTTGCAAATTAGGAGTTACCTCTGCCGGTACCTCTACTCCTACTTAGACCACCTTGTGCACCTCTTCCTCTAGAATGGCCCCCTCTGAGATTGGTTTCATTGCTATGTTCAGTCAACTTGGCTTCTCCTTGGTTCCTCTGCTCATTTGCCTTCCTTTGGTAACCACCTCGGTGATTCATTTGTTCTCTACCTCTGCCTTTACCCCTATTATTAGAGTCTCCTTTCCTTTTGTTCCTCTCTTCCACCTTGATAGCAAGCTGATGACATTTTTGAACAGTAGTAGGAGTCCATAGGCTTATCTCCTCTTGAATGTTCCACTTTAGGCCGCTTAGATACCTAGCCACCTTAATAGATTCATCTTCTTGGACTTTAGATCTAAGATAAAGTTTTTGAAATTCTTCAGTGTAGGAGGTCACATCAAGGTATTTTTGCTTCAAACCCTATCTCTTCTTATGAAGTTGAACTTCATAATCCTCTGGTAAGTAGTTCTCCTTGATCTTACTCACCATGGCCTTCCAATTAGCAATAGGTAGCTTCCCCATGCTAACTCTCTCTTCTTGCAGGTACTTCCACCATGTTAAAGCTACTCCCCTTAATATTGATTTGGTGACCTTAACCTTTTGAGCCTGTGTCACTCCGTCACACTCAAATTGGTTTTCCATGCCCTCAATCCATTCCATGATAGTGTCAATGTCCATCCTTCCACTGAAATGTGGCAATCCTTCTAAAGCTTTGGTGTTCAAAGCCTTAATAGCCTTTACAAAAGGTTCTTCATTGAACAAGGGATCTGGTTTAGGTATAATGTCATCTATGTCAATGGTTTTCTTACCTTTATCTTTGGTGTCTTCTCCCCAAGGTCCTTATGTCCTCTGATCCACCACTTCCTGTAGCTTATCCCTTATCTTGCTCATAGCTTCTTCAAGGAGTCTATTCTTCTCCTTCTGCTCTTCTACCTCCCTAACTAGCTCTATATTAGTGACCATTGTGCTTTCCCCTACTGATTCACCAGAATACAAAGACATACATGGTCCACTAAATCTTTAACTTGGCTCAGATACCAATCTGATGGGATGGGGTCTGGGATAAACTAGCCTAGTCTATGCTCTTGGATCCTTTCCTTGGATCACCAGGTGTTCTAACCACACCCTAGGGTCTCTAGGACTTCCCCTACTTGTGGAATCCCCTGACCTTTCCCAATCCACCCACCAACAAGTTAAAAATCTACTCCTAAGGTCTCACCTACTCATGAGATTCAAGAAACCCTTACTTATGCCAATAAGGGTTAGGCATGTTCCACAACTTCCTAGGTCTTAGCAAGGTTAGGTTAGGTCTAATTCATGGTTCTTTGACCCATTCATGTTCCCCCAAGAGGTTTAAAGCTTCCAATCCCTTACCGATTTCACTATTTTGTGTTTTGCCTACAAAATAGGGCTAGAAGGATTATGACCAATTAGGCCTCCTACTTGGTCCTTTAGGGCTCCCTCTCACAAACAATGCACTTGCTTGTGAAACTTCCCAAAAGACCTGCTATTCATTTAGCAAGAGCTCAAGGATTTTCTTGGTTTAGGGCCTCCAAGTGTCCGTACACTACCCTAGGTGGATTTTAAGGTTTTTTAAGGGTTTTTAGGAGGGTTTCTAGGCCTGCCAGGGTCACAGTGTGGGTTTGATGCTCTTGTCACCTTGTCTAGATTGGTGGAAGCTCCTCCTTCACACCAATGATACACCACTCACCCCTCTACAACTCCTCCAAAGGGTGCCTCCCCCTCTGACCTTCTTTGCTTTCTAAGACCTCTGCAACTTAACCCTTCCTAGCCGGGCACTGTCCAGTCTCACCTAGGAGTGGGTCTTCAAATGGCCTCCTTGCATTTCCAAGGGCCCTTCTAGCATTGACTTATAGTACAGGGTCTATACTCTCATTCCCCATGGTTTCATGGTGATTCCACAATGGGGAATGGAGTTATGTACCCATTTATTCAAACCAATCCAAAATTGGACAGAGAGAATGCAACTTACAAAATATTTAAAAACACACCTCACTTACAAACCAATACCTAATCTAAATTCTCAAAATGAAATTATTTACACCATAGAAGACACTCCACACAATTTTGTTTGCAAATCAATCCATTAATGGTCTTTCTTTACTCCATTTGTGCCGACTGGCAACAAAATTGCAGTCACAGTCAAGTCACCTTGCTTGGTACGTACAATAATTGACATTCAACCCCTTAACTTAGGATTTTGTAATTACTTATAGCACCTTTTCCTTGGTCTATGTTCCCATATTAGGGTTGTCCATGCCACATTAAAGATTTTGACCTCACGGTGAAAAAGTTACTTGACAACTTTTAAAAGTTGTCATGCAACTTTTGAGCAACTTTCTCAATGTTGCTTTTCTTGACTCCTAGACCCATATTGGGCAAACCTAAGGACACCAACATGCTAAGAAGGACCCCTAAACACCTCAAAGGCACACATACCCTCTAGTTTCAACAAAAATCTCAATCTTGACTTATGACCCTAGGACCTCAACTAGGATCCTAACTAGGACCAATGAGCACATAGCTCTTATTCTAAATACAATGGCTTCATTTAGAAAAAAAAGCACAATAAAAAACAAATGGTGGGAGACCTTTGAAGGGTGCTCCTACACCATCCTTCCTTTCAGTTTTTCTTTTCAATAGTTTTTTTCTCTCTTTTAGAGAGAAGTTTTCTCCCACGGGGTTTTTCTATTTTTCTCTGATTGTGAGATACTGCATATATAATTTTTTTTTGTAGTTGTATATGGGTGACTAATATGATGATGTTTTCAGGACCCATAATGCATCTCTTACTACATATTGCATTTTCATCTGTTGATTGCATCTCTTGCATATTTCTCCCTAAGTTGTACTTAAGGGGGAGTGTTGACGTACACCTTTATATCATGCCCAACTACTTAAGAAAAGTTAAGTAAAAACATTTAATTTTTCTATCAGTTGGTCACTAGTCCCATGTTCATCCCTGCTTTATATACATGGATCTTTATATATTGTATCCATCTCATTCACATCAATGTTGTTCACTTATTGATAGTGTCCTGTGTTTCTCTTGTGAAAGTTTGGTCTATAGGTCAAATTCAAGGATTCACTCATATATTCTCCCTCAAATCTCTAGTAGTCTTACTACATTTGATATCCTCTTGTATTTCACTAATTTTTTTGCTTTTCCATTAGATCTCTAGACAATTTAATATCAAAATAATTCTCTTGAGCACAAAATCTCTTGACATAATATACCAAATTATTCTCATTATCTCTTCCTCTATCTAAAATGGTCCACTACGTGTACCTTATTGAAAAACTATTCTTCTATACATGTGATGAGGGGTGAATTTGTTTGGAAGGGTCCCCTCTTTGTAGGATATTTATTTATTTTAGGGATGTATCTTTTGATAATTCACCATTAATTAGTAAAATTTTATTAAGTAAAATTGAGCTATAATATCCTTCTTCAAAAATTTCTATTGTATTGATTATAGGTTCCACATCATTGAACATTTCTTTTACATCTTTATTTCTTTCACCTTTTTCCTTTCTATGTCAATTCTAAAATTCTCAACATTTTATCTTTTTGTAGAGACACATGTCTATTCATCCAATCATATAAAAATTTTATGCTGAAATTTGGAAATTAGGGTTATTAATCCTTTAAACCATTTATTATTAGTAACTTTTAGAAATGATACATATAACTTGTATAATCTACGTATTGAGCTAGAAAACGAGTTGGATAGAAACTCTTACTTCTAGGCCCTAGATGAGAAGTATTAGTTCTAAGCCCTCCCCTACCAAACTCAACTAATTCTTTACACTCTTTTAACACACATTTCATTTTTATTATATTTTATTTTTTGTTTTTTATTAGGTTTAATGGCTACTATGATTTTTAATGTTTGTGAGTGTTAGCCTATTTATTTATTCCTTTAATTTGAGTTTCAAAATTTCCCATAGAAAGCCTCTTGGGCCACTATAATGAGACTTGCCTAGTGTTCTAGATCCTTTTATAATATTATCTGTCCTATTTTTATTTCATCCTTATTTTCTCATTAATTACCTCAATTTCCATCCCAATTTCTTTATATATCCTAGCTGTGGGTGCATTTTATTTGGTGCTATATTGATTCTTATAATTATCTACAATGTTAAAAAATAAATCCACCTTAGTTCTCACATCATTTTAGGATTACTCATTCCCTTTGTCACCCTTGAGATGTTCCTGAGATGGGTCTAATGCCCCCAAGGGACAGGACCTAGTATGTGATATTGCACAACATCGCCATTGCTTCTACATGTGCCTATAATCTATTTTATCTAAAAAACTTATCACCACAAAACTAATGACTAGGGTTCCAACAATGAGACTAATTGCTGACATAAAAACCACAAAAGTTATAGATTTGTGATCTATTTTTATATGCTATCTTATAATTTACCCTAGTGTGAGGAATAAGAAAGAGGGAATACAAAAATAAATAGACATAGATTCATACGCCACTCATACACATCAACTCTATATAGTCATATATTGATCATATCATCATGCAATATAAAGTATCTATTATATTCATCCTATCTCTATTACCATTCCTTATGCAATACATACATGCTCTTCATTACATATAGAGGCATGTCCCTATTCACATTCTTTCATAGGTATACCTCTCTAGGGTTGTTATAGGCTATCTATCTATACCATAGTATTATTCTAATAATATATACACTCTTTCAACATCTTTGAGGTTTATGTGGATGTGTTCTCTCATTGCTAGCCCTTACCTTACCATCCCTTGTGATTTTTCATCACTAGCTTCCATTAAATTACCCTTTCGAGTTTTCAACCTAATTAGAGTGATGCAACTCTATCTTACCATTAATACCTGTTGGAATCAATGAACACTAAGAGGTGGGGGGGGGGGGGGGGGGTTGAATTAGTGTTTTATTATTTGCAAACTTTTCAAGCTTATCCTTAAACCACCAGATGCATGAGTAGGGACTCAAATTGCATAAACATAAAATGAACAACCACACAAACATAACACCAAGATTTTTATGTGGAAACTTGGAAAGGGAAAAACAACAGTGGGATTGAGTACCCACACTATTATTATACTATGGCCAGTAGTAAAACAATATTACAAAAGTGGAATGCACTTGCATTCAGGATCACTACCTAGAGCTCACTGCTCAATTAAAAAAGGGCTACAACCTCGGAGGAAGGCTCACAGCCTTACAGACTGATACCAAATGATTATAATGAAAAATGAACTAAAGAATATCATCTAACTATACCAAAATACAGATCTGGTTAGGCTCATAATGTCTTTTGCAACTAATCTGATATTCAACTCTATTATTTTACTCTATCATATACCGGAGCAACAAAATCTTCACCAAAATTACAAAATCACTCTCACAGACTTCTTTCACTAATTCATACACCAAAATGATCAACCCAATCAATCTTATATATCCACACCATAAAAAAGAATCATTTACTAAGTCAACTTCCAAAAACTGCATAACACACAACATAGAACGTGTTCCACCAAGTTGGTTCAATCTGATCACAAAATTGAGTGCGAATCAAAACAAGATGATAAAATGCTTCCCATAAGTCAACCCAATCACCTCAAATATGAAATTGATCACCAAAATTATCCCAACAAATCCACAACACACATTATTCCAAAATAAATTTTCCCTAACTAAATTACCAGATACCAGAGTTCTAAACTTGCACACAATTCAACACTGGATATCAGGATCATGAGATAATCTGCCTTGAATCTTGAACTAATTGCCTTGATCACCACAACCCAAAATACATCACCGAAGTCAAGATGTACATCATGATCTCATGCTCTACCGATAACTATTTTCCACCTTCCAGACTTATGCCTTATGAACAAATTGACTACGGGTAAACCGATTCTATGTATACCGGATGTGATCTACAAACTGAGTTGCCATCAATGACAACCCTTAATCATCTATCATGCACAAATCTTCACCTGAATCACTGGAGTAGTGTCTCTTGCCAACAATCTCCCACTTTGGCATTGAGGGCAACACTATGAAAAATGAACTGGATGAACTGTACACTTAAGACTACAAAATTTCAAATTTACAAGGAATATACAATATTCAAGCTCCCTTGAGAATGGGCACCATTTTCACTCTTCTCTCTCCCCCTTTGACAACAATGCCAAAGATAAATAATTTGCCAAAATTGATATACAAGGGTATGTACAGCTACTCACAAAAAATTGAAAATATCAGTAAAAATTGTCCTAAGGGACAACAAGTGTTTATCCCATGCTTTCCTCAAGCTCTCCAAAATGCCAATCATCCCATTGAAATAGATAAGCAAGCATTTAAGCTACTCTTCTATCTATCAGAACATTGGAATCCAAAGCATCCGTAGTATCTTGCATGGTGCTCATTAGAGAATCTATTTGAGGAGTGATAAGACTCCTTAACTCAGCTACTATACCTAAAACTCTTTCCTTTTCATGGTTTAGATTCTCTATTTTACTCAGCATACTCAAAACTTGGGATTCAAAATTGCTATCCTGAGCAGATTGGGGTAAGTATCACTATGTTATGCTTGCTAGCTTATCTTCACATTCCTTTATTTTCTTGTCAATGTCTATAGTGAATTTGGGCAAAATTAAACATGACTTGTATATATTACCTTCTTCATCAATTGCATCCTAAATATTCTTTAGTGCAGTAACTAAACTAACTCTATCATCTTCAATCATTTCCAAAAATGTTTTTAATCTCATAGCATTAAAATGATTCAAAACTTTAGTATCTATTGCCTTCTCCAAAGATTCAAAATGAGAACCAACAACACTTAACAAACTTTTGAGCTTACTCGAGGGATCAGATATATCCGGTTTAAAAGATGGCATAATATTCTCCACCATATCCCCACTGAATCTTTCCAATACAGAGGATCTAATTGAGAAAATACAATGCCAAGAAAACAATCAAGGAGCTAAACTTAAATACATGCATTTCGTCTTGCTTGATCTTCTACAAGTTGCTTAATAGTTCACTGAGAAGAAATGAACAAAGATCATACCTTTTTCCTTTCTTCAGAATCTCATAAGCTGCAAATATGGCCATGCCAGATACAAAATTCTACCTGCTTGATTGATATACCTTATATCCAATCACCATCGAGGCAAAGCTATATCGTGATCTATAATATAATTGATAGTCATCGACTGACTATCAAACTGAAATCCGATAACCTTTGTTACCATTGTATTCTACACTTTCCTCAATTCAGGGATCTCACCGGTTGCTTTTAAACAGGTAATTGCTTCAATGGCTTGCTTGGTGATCTTATAAGATTGGTCCAGCCACATGAATAAATCGTGGATTCTACTCAAAATGTAATGGACCCATTCAGGTTCATCGAACACCAAGAAGTGAATAAATTGAATGAAACCCATGTCATTAAGTGCCTTGAATTTTGGCTTCAAATTTCCTAGACCATCCATCATATGCTTGGTATAGAGTGAAATCATATCTGCATTCTCAAGCTCCTCAATGTTGCAATCGATATTTGTCATAATATCCTCATTTTGGAGTACACCATATGGGATAGAAGAAAATGCACTTTCTAGATCGTTCTCAATGGATTTGAATGGACGCCTTTGGAACATGGGCCTTGCTCTCTCAAAATTTTTGATAGCAATACCAGATGTAGATGCAGATGCCATTTTGAAATACGAATATGAAGAAATATCTTCACAAACAAAAATACCTTTTTGATTTTAAACCGGGTGCACAAAATCACTGATTGATTGCTTCAAGCTTGGATTTAGTTGCTGAAACTCCTTCACTCTACTTCTTTTCTCTTATGTCTCATTTACATTGTGAAGAACAAAGTATTGAAATACCTTTTTATCTATCGAAAACCTAATTTCAAGTTGTAATAAATGCACAACCCTAAAGTCTTCCGATTACACTATTTTTCATCATTTTTCTCATCGAAATCCTAAACTACAATGAAGTCTTCCGGATAGCAATAGGACAACCAATCTTCATCATCTGCAACCATCTTAGACTAGTTATAGATCTTTAAAAGGGGGTTTTAAATATCTTCATGATAATCTCACCCTAAGGCCAAAATGCCTTAGTTATCGAATGAGGTTCAATCACTGAATTTAGGTGTGGATCCATTTTGCACATTGGAATCTTCCTTTTTCACCCACATCTTCTTATGTTGATCTCTAATCTCTTCCACTTTAGCTTTTACTTTTTCAGCTGATTTGTTTTTGTTCACTAGAGCATTCTTATCTTCCAATATGACCAGGTTTGTTGCATGCATGACAAAAACCATTCCTTTGCATAGGCGTAAAGTTCATTTGGTTTGGTCTCATCCTGCATTGGTTAGAAATATGTCCAAACATCCCATAGGCATAGCATCTCTTGTTCTGAAAGTTATTTATCATTGTTATGCACATGTCTGACTTATGACAAAAAATGGTGCATATGAAACATTGATCGGTAAAGGTAGGACCGTTATTCATCACTTTATTCATTACTCCATTATTCATCCTACTTTTGCATTGATTTGCCATATGACCAAATTTACCACAAACAAAACACTTTCCATTGAATTTATAGACGTTAGGCTGTCTTACCAGAGGTTTCTTCTTCTTCTGCTGATGATTTCTTTGACTAGAACTAGAGGATTCTCCTTTCTCAAATCCAAGCCCTCACATGTCTTTCCCATGTTTCTGACTCTCAGGCATCTCATCCAACCAGGTTGAACCAACTTTGAACTTTTCTTTGTACTCATTAGTAGTAGTCAACTCATCTCTCAGAATTATAATCTTCCTTTCAAGTTCTTGTCCATCATTCTTTATTTGTACCAATTCAAGATTCAACTGATCATTCTCATATGTGAAGCTTGTGATCATTCTCATATGTCAATCTACAACATTCATTAGATTTGTCCTTCAGTGATTGAGTTAGAATTTCCTCATTCTTAATCCGGTCTTCAATCTCCTTAGTCAACTTCAGTACAATAGATTGCATTTCATTCTTCAAAACTGCATTTTCTTTGGCCAACTTCTCACATTAATCTGTCTTATTTTGTAGGGATTGATTGTCAATACTTTTTTCTTCTTTCTCCTTTAGGTTATCCATCAATTCCTTTCTCTTTTCTCTAGAAATGTTCAATTGATCTTTCAATGTCTCAATGAAGTCTTCAGCTACATTCAGATATTTTTTTAGGCTACTCTTTTCCTTCATCCTTGCATTAAGATCTTCAAGTTCCACAGTAAGTTGTTTCTGCAAACCGGAGTTGATTGATTCAATCTTTTGTATCTTCCTCAAGCTGTTAGGATTCTTTGGAGGAGCTAGGCTCTGATACCAATTGTTGGAATCAATGAACATTGAGAGGGGGAGTGAATCAGTGTTCTATTATTTACAAAATTTTCAAGTTGATCCTTAAACCACTGGATGCATGAGTAAGTAATCAAAGTAGAGAAACATAAAATCAACAACAACACAACCATAACACAAAGGTTTTTACGTGGTAAACCGGAAAGGGAAAAACAATGGTGGGATTGAGTACCCACAATATTATTATACTATGGCCAATAGTAAAACAATATTACAAAAGTGGAATGCACTTTTATTCAGGGTCACTCCCTAGAGCTCACTACTCAATTGCAAAAGGGATACAACCCAGAGGAAGGCTCACTGCCTTACAAACTAATACAAAATGATAACAATGACAAATGAACTAAAGGATAGCGTCTAAATATGCCAAAATACAATTCTAGTTAGGCTCATAATGTCTTCTGCAAATAATCTGATAATCTGCTCCGTCACATATCAGAGCAACAAAATCTTCACCAAACTTACAAATTTTCTCACACAGAATTCCTTCACTCATTCATACACCAAAATGGCCAAGCCAATCAATCTTATATATCTACACCATAAAAAAGAATCATTTACTAAGTTGGTTTCCAAAAACTGCATAACACACAACATGAAACGTGTTCCACCAAGTCAGCTCAATCTGATCACAAAACCAATTGCGGAGCAAAAGAAGATGATAAAATGCTTCCCATAAGTCGGCCCAATCACCTCAAACATGAAAGTGATCACCAGAATTATCCCAACAAATCCACAACACACGTTACTCCAAAATAACTCTGCCCTAACTGAATTACCAGATACCGGAGCTCTAAAATTGCACACAATTCAACACTGGATATCAGGATCATGAGATAATATGTCTCAAACCTTGAACTAACTTTTTTTATCATTGCAACCCAAAATACATCACCGAAGTCAAGATGTGCACCATGATCTCATGCTCTGTAAATAATTGTGTTCCACCTTCTAGACTTATGCCTTATGAACAAATTGACTTCCAATAAACTAATTCTATGTACACCAGACGTGATATGCAAACTGAGTTGCTATCAATGACAACCCTTAATCATCTATCATGTAGAAATCTTCACCCAAATCACAAGAGTAGTGTCTCTTGCCAACAATACCTTAGCTTGATATGCATATTTTATTGTATTTTATACTTTAATAATGTATTTTCATTATGAACATCAAGATAAAAATCATTAAAGAGTATTTACACTTGAACTATCTTTTAATTTATATTGATCTTTTTGTGGATTCATGGGTTTATTCTTCTATAGGAAGGTACACACTTGTATAAAATATCATAGAGTAATATGTTTACAATGACCAATCTTGCTTATGGTAAAGAGTCAACATTAGTAAAAGCATTGGATAAAATTCTCATAAATTAAATTAATAAACAAAGGTACTTAGCTAAAAAGTTGATGTAGATTTTTTAGATAGATGTTAATAAATGATTCAGCAATTTTTAATGCCTCATGTAGTGTCACATGAATGTCTCTATATCAATAAATATCTTTTTTCTAATGTTTTAGTTTTCTCTATTGGCTATAGAAGTAACATCTACTTGTGGATGTAAATGTTATGCATGGATTTACATTTGTCCCATATATTTAAAATTTGTTGATCTTGATATTTGGTACTTGTTCATCTTGATGCCTACTACTTGGTTCTTGAGTTAGGTGGTGTCAATAGGCCCCATTTAAGAATTTACTTGATAAATAATATCTACATTTGGTCAAGCCCCTATCACAAAGTCAATCATATAGAATAATGATTGATGAAAAGAAAAATGAAGTAATTAATATAAATTTTGGTGCAAGTTGAAGTATTTATGATTTATAATGCACTACATGAATGCTTCCTATGTTTTGAAATACTTATTCCATGATTTGAGATGTATTAAAGTTTGTCCTTAATACAACACCCTAAGACACAATTTAAGAAATGATGTTCATAAATCAACATATAATAACGAGTTGAATGGAGTTATCAAGATCTGAAATATAATTGAATCATTTTCATGATTTTTATAACTAGCCTCTGTGGATTTGATCTTGATGTTTATAACTAGTCTCATAAAATAAGTTAAGATGGACTTGTATAAGATTCAAATTATATGTCATCCTCCAAACTAAAACATATAATTTGTATACTAATGATTGGAATAAGGATAATCCTATCAAAATGGATACAAATTGAAAGGGAAAGTGAAGAGTATGTACTTTTGGAAGAACTAAAGCAATAAGAATATTGGAATCAACATGGTGGTTGTTTAGGTTAGAATAGCTTCATATATAAAAAAATAATATATTAAGTCCAACAATTTACATTGGTCATTCATTTTTTTATCATCGCTCTCTCATCTCATGGTATAAATTATCTAATATATCTATTATAGTTTGAATTACATTAGAAACTTCTTTGTCCAACTTGACTATATGCTTCCCAATCTCTCTTGTATGTTACTTCTGAATGACGCATCGTTTCTCATCCTCTAAATATAAAATAATAATATGTTATCATATTGTAAGATGTGTTCACTACAAAATTGGGTATCTCCCCTCCCTCTCTGTAAAGTAAAATAAAATCAAAATGGCTAACAACAATGGAGGAGGAATTCTCCTAATCCAAGAAAATGCATTGATGATTGCACTAACGAGATTCCTTTTGGTTATGAGGATTGAGGAAATGTCTCGACATTATCTTTTAGTTGTCATGAAAGTTGCTAAATGCAATTTTAACAAATTGTAAGATGTTTTCTAATTGTAAAAATAGTAAAAGCATAAAACAAGGGAGATATAAATGAAAGCTTGCTAAGATAAGGAAGTGTTGGATGTTTGTTGGAGATTGTTGTTAGTATGCTGCAAATATGTGCTTAAGTGATGTCTAAGAGATGTGTTGTCATTGATGTCAACATATTTGTCTGTCTATGACATTGTTGCAGTGAAGGTCAATGAGTTGTTTTGTTTAGCATGTTGATGACCAGAGTTTGCGGATTAAAGGGTTTGTAGAGGATTGTGTATAGACAATTCAGTGCAATTTTCAGAGGTCTGCATGAAGATTTGAGTAAGTTATGGTTATCTGTGTTGCGGCTGGTTTTTTAGTTGTTCAGTGATGCCAGAGTGTCAGTATTTTGACCTGTATTTCTTTGCATTGTAATATCTTAATCTATGGATTTGGAGGAATGTTTGGGATGTTGAGGTGTGTCCTCAATTCAAGTGGTTTGTGGTTTAGAGTTCCACAAGTTATTTTTATAGGTTGACAATCGTTGTAGTTAGTATTTTTGAAGTTTGGTATAATGATGATGTGATTATAGTAATTTGAGTTGTTGTAGATGTTGCAGTGGTAATTCATGATGCTTGTGAATGTTTCTAGATCATGTGTCTTTTGTGTTGGTGGTCCACATTGATCGTTGTGCATATAATTGATGATTTTCTCTAGTGTGTTAGTGTTCTTCATTATTTTGGTCGACTAGATGCTTGTAGCGAGTTATGGATGTTCGATGCATAATTCTTGGAGGTGTTTCGCATAAATGAGGCATATTATATGGGTTTGTGCTATGTCTTATCTGACATTTCTTGGTCCACATATGATTATGTAGCGTGTATGGTTATATTTTTTTAATTAGGTGATGAGTGTTGAACCAACTTTGTTGATCCTCACAAGGTTGATGTCATGTATAAATAAATGTAATATCTTTTTTAATTGAGTGTGGTGTGGTGCGAGGTGATGTGTATGGATGAGAATCAAATGTATGAGTGAATAATGTATTAATCTTTCAGAGGTAGAGAAGAGTGAAGAAGAAGTTGTGCTTAACCCAAACTATAACCAGGCATTAGCAGATGTTATTCTTTAGTTCATGATCTTTTGGATGCGATTCAAATATGTTTGTAAGACAGTGAGTCTTCTCTAGGTTGCAGCCCTTTCTTGTTTTTAAGGATTGAGCTCTAGGAAGTGTGCTTGAATGCATGTGCATTCCCCATTGTAATATTTCATATACTTCTAATAGAGTATCATCATATTGTGGGTAGGTTCCCACCGTGGTTTTTCCCTTGACCGGGTTTACCACATCAAAAATCTTGGTGTTATGTTTGTTTGTGTTGTGTTGTTGATTCATGCTTTCATGCTCAATAATCATATTTGAGAATAAGTTTAATTTGTGCAAGTTTGTGAGGCAATTTATTCACCCCCCTCTCAATTGTCTGCTCGGAATCACACCTATTCCATCAATCAGTATCAGAGAAGGTTCCTTCAGAGAAGCTTAAATGCTTGAGATGATCCGGGATGGCGTCTTATAAGAAGGACAGTCTGAGATTTGATGGTACTAACTACTAACTACTCTCTTTGTAAGAGCTACATGGAGTGTCATCTGAGATGCATTAGTGAATCTTGCTGGACTATTACAAATAACAAGTATACTAATCCTGCAAATGGACCTACAACTTTGGATGAGATAAAGGAAGAATTATTGAGTGCCTTGACAAATTTTGAGATGACAAATGTTATGGAATTGCAAACTACTCCTGAGATCTAGAAGAAGTTGGAAACCCTATATGAAGGAGATAGCTATGTGAAGATTGCTAAGTTGTAGAGCTTAAAGGGAAAGTATGAGATGTTGAGGATGGGAAAAGATGAGAACATTACTTATTTTATGCAAAAGGTGAATGAACTTGTGTGCAATATTAGATGTGCTAGTGCAAAGTTGGAAGAATCAAAGATTGTTGGTAAAGTCTTAGATCCCTATCTACATCCTACAAACACAAATTTGCTACTATTGAGGAGATCCAGACCATGACAAATGTAACCAAAGACATGTTGATTAGTAAGTTATCAGCCTTTGAATTGATTGAATTTGGTGACTCCCTTCATAAGGTAGAATTTGCATTCAAAGCCATTGTTTTTGAAAAGGATAAGCAAAGATATGATTCGAGAGAAATTTCTTCAAGGAAGATGTCTAGATATGAGAAAGAGATGAAGGAAATGAAAGAAGAAGAGAAAGATCTTGAGGAGCTTGAAGCATTGATTGCTAGGAGATTACCTAAAGGAGCCGGTAAGTATGAAGGAAAGCTGCCTCTTAAATGTTTTTCATGTAATAAGATAGGTCATTTTGCCTCAAGGTGTTTGGAAAGAGTTCCTAAGAAAAATTTTAAGCCTAAATTTCAGAAGAGATGTTATTATGTTGTGGATGAAGGTGTGTCAGATGATGAATCAAATAAGGGAAACACAAGTGATAATGAATGGGTGTTTATTTCTATCAGGGAAGATGACCCAATACCAACTAATTCTACTAGTTGCATGAATGTGGAAAGAGCTTTGTCTACAAAGGTTGAATAGAAAGATGAATGGGTGATAGACAACGGATGCTCTCATCATATGATAGGTGATAAGATTAAGTTTGTGAGCTTGTAAAAGTATGAAGGTGGTGTTGTGAAGTGATGCGGGAGCATCCTTGGTTCATGGCAATCTTCCATCAACTGAAAAAATATTTCTTTCTGTTTTCCTTTTCTATTTTGTAGTTTCAACATTTCTTTCTACGTTTCCCGGATTTATCTCACCGGAACCTATGGAGTTGGATTTTTCTTGAAGACTTGATCATCTTGTTATTCTCAAACCGTGGATCATTTGGATCATTTTTTGGCAAGTTATCGCTACCAGTTTTCAGACAGTTTTTTGTTACTGGTTACCTAGACCTATTTGCATTGGTGATCTACCAGATCCTTTCCATAGCTTGCAGAGCCCTGAGCATTGACTCTGATGTTCCTTGGCATGTGGTCGAGCTTCCCTTTGATTCTCACTTCATCCTTTGAATTTTCCAAAATAATAAATTTGGCGGAGGTCGACCTTGTTGGTTTTACACGTTAGCTCTTGTTCTTCGGGTTTTGATCCCTTTCTGGACCGACCGGTTCCTCTTGGATCATATAAATCATTGTAATAGTGCAGTAGAATGTAATCCAAGAAGTGAGAAAAAACATAGAAGATAGATCTTGAGATTTGAGGTCTTGGTTGTGACCTGTTCTATATTTTGAGCATGTTTTAGTAGGCATGTGAGTCGGTTTTTGTAACCTGGTTGTTACCGGTTGATTGTAATCAATTTTCACAATATAATTCAGTTTGTTTTGCTTTTCCTTCATCATATCCTTGTGTTTGCATTGTGTGTACTCTTGCTGACCAATCTAGACTAATCTATTTGAGGTCCCTCCTAACTGGTGACTCCACCAAGTGGTATCTAAGCGATTTCATTTTGGAGATTGTGTTGTCCTCAGAAATTTTGTTGTGGGGTGGCGAATTGTGGATCCGACCTACAACTATAGAGGACTGATGTGAAGATGGTGCGAAGAGGAAATAGGAATGGTTGAGTGCATGGGAATGCAGACCCTGTTGTGATGGAAATGTTATGAGGAATTGTAGCTTAGTTGGATGCCATTAAGACAACACAAAGAAGAGGTTGACATATTGAAGCTGTAAGTGAAGATGAATGAGAAGAAGCCACGACAGAACAAGTAAATCCACCGGTGCTCAATCCAGATAAAGAGAAGTTGTTGAGGGTTTTGAGTAGGGAAAATACTAAACCATATTTTAACCCACTGAAATATGATGGAAAGTTGGACCTAGATGAATTGATGGATTGGATCTTGGAGATGGAGAAATATTTTGATTTTGAGAACACCATAGAGGAAAGAAAGATGAAGTATGCTTGTACCCGGTTGAAAGGTCATGCATCTCTTTGGTGAGAACATTTGCAAGTTGATAGACAAAGGAGAGGTAAAGAGAAGATCAAAACATGGGATTAGATGGTTGTGAAGTTAAAATTGAAGTTTATGCCAACTGATTATCAAGTGAATCTGTTCTAGAATTTGCAGAATTTAAAGTAGAAGGAATCTAGTGTGAAGGAGTATACTGAAGCATTCTACAAGTTGAATATCAAATCAGAACATGTTGATGACAAATTCAAAAAAGTTTCTATATATTTGAATGGATTGCAGATGTCTATACAATATGAACTCAGTTTGATCAACTTGCAGAGTGTTGAAGAAGCTTACCAATATGTCCTAGAAGGGGAGAAGCTGAACAAAAGACATGAGCAGAGACATAGAGGTAGAGGTGGAAGGTTTACCAGAGGAAGATTTCAAGGAGGAAGAGGATATACCAGAGGAAGAGGTACATGTATAGATCAGAACAAGGATAAGGAAGTAAGAAAAGATGATAGTTCATACTAGAAGGATGATAGAAATTTCTACCAGAGAAGAGAACCTGATGGTTGTCGGAATGAGGATTTTGGAAAAGATGACAAAAGACAAGAAAACAGAATATTTAGAGGCACTTGATTTAAGTGCGGAGAAGAAGGACATCATGCATTCGAATGTAAGAAGACAAATTATACTAGAAGAGAAGCAGTAGTGGAAGAAAGTCCCACCAAATCAACTAACAAACTAGAAGATGGAGAACTATTGATGATGCAGAGAGTTTTGTGTCATATCGGAGAAGATGAGGATCCCTTGCATAGGAGTAATTTGTTCACAAGTAGATGTAAGGTATCCGGTAAGTGCTGTAAAGTTGTTATTGATAGGGGTAGTCTAGATAACCTTGTTTCAAATGAGATGGTGAATAAGTTAAACTTAGAAAGATTGAAACACCCTAAGCTTTATTAGATAGCATGGATTCCAAATGAACGTAAGTTGTTAGTAAGTGAGAAATTTTTGGTAAAATTGAAAATTGGGAATTATCATAATGAAGTCCTATGTGATATTATGCTTATGGATATTTGTCGCCTTTTGTTGGGTAGACCTTGGCAGTTTGATAGATAGGCAATACATGATGGGAGGAAGAACATATACACTATTATGGCAAATGGGATGAATCAAATCCTATTACCCTTGGAGGAGCCTTTGAAGAGTGAAGTCTATATGAATGCTAGGATCTATTTCGTGGATGGAAGGAAATTCTTGGATTGAATGAGACATGAGAATTTGTGTTTTGCCTTAGTTTCTAAGAAGGTTGAGAACTCGAAACCTGAAGCAGAACGTCCAGAAGAGATAAAGGAGTTACTGACAAAATATGAAGACATCATTTCAGATCATGTGCCTGATGGATTACCACCAGTAAGAAGTATCAGTCATTATATGGACTTGATTCCCAGAGCTAGTTTTCCTAACAAAGTTGCACATTAGATGACACCGATAGAGAATGAAGAGTTGAATAGACAAGTGCAAGATTTGCTAAAGAAAGGTCTGGTCAGGGAAAGTTTGAGCCCTTGTGTAGTACTAGGAGTGTTAGCACCCAAGAAGAATGGATAATGGAGGATGAGTACCAATTCCAGAGCAATAAACAAGATCATAGCGAAATGCTAGTTTCCTTTGCCTAGGATGGATAACATAATGGACTATTTGAGTGCAACCAAATACTTTACAAAGATAGCTTTGAAGAGTGGATATCATCAGATCAGGATCAAAGAATGAGATGAGTGGAAGACAACATTCAAGACAAATGAAGGACTGTATGAATGGTTGGTGATTCCTTTTGGGTTAACTAATGCACCAAGTAATTTCATGAGGTTAATGAATGAGGTATTGAAGAAATTCTTGGATAAATTTGTTATTGTTTATTTGGATGAAATTATAATTTTCAATAAGACAAAAGAAGATCATTTGTTGCATTTGAGACAAGTTCTGCAGAGGTTGAGAGAAGAGAAGTTGTTGATAAACTTGAAGATGTGCACTTTCATGAAGGAAGAGTTAGTCTATTTGGGATTTGTGATATTTGCTGATGGACTGAAAATGGACCTTGAGAAGGTGAAAAAATTGTTGAATGGCCTACACCAGAAACAATTGGAGAGGTAATATCATTTAATGGATTGGCTAGTTTCTACCAGAAGTTTATTAGAAATTTTAGTTCTGTTTGTAGCCCTATGACCAAGACAATGAGAGGGGATAAGAAGGAATTCAAGTGGACCACTGGAGCAAACAAAAGTTTTGAGCTATTGAAGTGAAAAGTGACTGAGAAACCTATGTTAGCTTTACTAGATTTCAACAAAGTATTTCAAGTTGATTGTGATGCAAATGGAACAACAATTGGAGAAGACTTGATTCAAGAAGGGAGAGCAGTAGCTTATTTTAGAAAGAAATTGAATGATGCCAGGAGGAGATATTCAATGTATGATCAAGAATTCTATGCCATAGTTCAAGCCTTGAAGAAGTGGAGACATTACTTGTTGCCTAAGGAGTTTGTGTTGTACACAGATCATCAAGCCTTGCAGTATTTGAACAGTTAGAGTAAGCTGAATCAGAGACATATGAGATGGGTAGAATTTTTGCAGAGTTACACCTTTGTGTTGAAGCATAGAAGTGGGAAATCTAACAAAGTTGTTGATGCATTGAGTAGAAGAATAAATTTGCTGAAAGAGATGAGAGTGACAGTATTAGGATTTGAGGAGTTGAAGACCTTGTATGATGATGACCCAGATTTTGTAGAACCTTGGAAAGCATGTATAGAACCGGTTGTGGTAGATAGGAGTAAATGGTTGGATTATTTCATTTAGGATGGGATTTAATAAGAGGAGTTCAATTGTGTATACCTAGAAGTTATATGAGGGAAAATTTGATAAAGGAGAAACATAGTGGAGGATTAGCTGAACACTTTGGTGTTGACAAAATAGTAGCATTGGTGAGTGAGCATTACTTCTGGCCCCAGATTCATAAGGATGTTAGGAAATTTTTGCAGAATTGTAGATTTTGTCAAGTTGAAAAAGAGAGTAGTTATAATGTGGGATCGTATAAGCCTTTGACAATACTGGTAAGACCTTGGGAGGATATAGCATGGATTTCATACTTGGATTGCGTAAAACACAAAGGGGAAATGATTCTATATTTTTGGTGGTGGATAGATTCTTGAAGATGGCTCATTTCATACCTTGTTGGAAGATATCAGATGCACTGCATGTAGCAGACCTATTTTTCAAGGAAGTAGTAAAATTGCATGGATTACCTAGAAGCATAGTTTTAGGTAGAGATACTAAGTTTTTTGGTTAATTTTGGAGAATAATTTGAAAGAAAATGAAGAAAAATTTAGAATTCAGTTCTACTTTTCACCCATAGACTGATGGACAGACAGAGGTAGTAAACCAGATCTTGGGAAATTTACTGAGATGTTTAGTTGGAGACAAAACTAGAAGTTGGGATTTGATTTTAGCACAAGCAGAGTTTGCCTACAATAATTCAGTGAACATAGTACTGGAAGGACACCTTTTGAGATAGTTACCAGAGAACACCCTAGAGGTATATCAGAATTGAGAGATATCAGCAATAAAGACCAGAGAAGTTCAGAAGTAGAAGACTTTGCAGATCACATGGCAGCCTTGCATATTCAGGTTAAGCAACATTTGGAGGACATGAAAATCAAGTATAAGGAGAAAGCAGATGAGAAGAGAAGACATAAGGAATTTGAAGTTGGTGATAAAGTGATGGTGTATCTAAGAAAAGAGAGATTCCCAGTTGGAACCTATAACAAGTTGTAGACGAGGAAGTTTGGACCTTTTAAGATATTGAGGAATTCAGTTCCAGAAATGCATATGAAGTGGATTTACTGGATGATTTGAGTATTTCACCTATATTCAATATTGTAGACCTACATTAGTATCATGAATCATAATTCAGTGAAGACAATATAGTAGATTTGGAGAAACAGTTAGCTTGGAAGGAACCAGACTAGATTAAAGACATTTTGGATAGTAGGATTGGACGTAGTACCCGAAGTAGTTAATATAAGGAATATCTTGTGAAGTGGAAAGGCAAACTAGTTGAAGATTCATCTTGGATTTCTCAAGAAAAGGTAGACCACCTTGGTTTTCCTCTAACCCTAGCAAAGTGAGAGACTCACTTTGTCAACAACCTCAAATGTTTGATGCAGGAGCATCCCCAGTTCTTGTCAATCTTGCATCAACCAAAAATATATTTCTTTCTGTTTTCCTTTTTTGTTTTGCAGTTTCAATATTTCTTTCTGTGTTTCCTAGATTTGACTCACCAGAACCTATGGAGTTGGACTCTGCTTGAAGACTTGATCATATTACTTATTCCCAAACTACGGAGCATTTAGATCATTTTCTGGCAAGTTATCGCTACTAGTTTCTGAGATAGTTTTTTGTTACTAGTTGTCTAGACCCATTTGCATTAGTGACCTACCATATCCTTTTCGTGTCTTGTGGAGCCCTGAGCATTGATTCCAATGTTCCTTGGAATGTGGCCAACCTTCCCTTCGATTCTCACTTTGTCCTTTGAATTTTTTGGAAGAATTTATTTGGCGGAGGCTGACCTTGTTGGTTTTACACATTAGGTATTGTTCTTCATGTTTTGATCCCTTTCTGAGCTGATCAGATCCCCTTGGATCATATAAATCATTGTAATAATGCAGTAGAATGTATCCAAGAAGTGAGACAAAAAATAGAAGATAGATCTTGAGATTTGAGGTCCCGGTTGTGACCTGTTCTTGTTACTACTTATCAGATTGCCTTTAGTTTTATGTCAAAGTTATACTATATACTCTAGTTGGTTATCTATTACCGAAATATTCAGTCGGTATGTACAATCTAGTCAGTTATAGAAGAAAGCAGTCATAGAACACAGTATACACCGAGCTATCTACCGAGTATCTTTACATGTTTACCGAGCAGCAAAGATGACACATCGAGTTGATTTACACCAAGTGAAACGTGTTACCAGATTCATTGAACCTGGACATGCACATGAAAACATGTTACAAGATCGAGGCACATCTAACTGTTATCACATTGGAAATTGCACTTAAATATTGTGTATGATTTTAAGGTTATCTAACCAATGAAATATTTTGCATGGTTATTCATTCAATAAATCGTGTTTGTAAGATCGAAGCAATGAATTGGATCACCGTCATAAGAGATCTATTTATACAGCATGAGTTAAGAGTTAAAGGTGTGTGCATGAGTGTAAGAAGACTACTACAGAGACACAAAGGTCATCGAGAAGGTTTTTAGAGAACAGTCAAAGAATAGAGTAAACAGAAGGGTTTACCGAGTTACTATATGGGCTACGGAGGTATGTTATAAGCAAGGTAATCTATTCTAAGCTCATAGAATCTGCTATAACATTCCAGATGTAAAGTTGTAGATATTTTTAATGATTTTATTGTAATATTGTGAAGTTGAAAGAGAAACCTTTAACAGGGTAAAAGACTCTAATCAAGTCTATAAATTGCAAAGCCTCTAACCAGGTGCAACATTTAGGTGAAGTGTTGTAAAATCCTTTAGCAAGGTAGATCTAATAGGTCTTGTTACTCCTAACAGGGTAAGCTATCAGAAATAGATAAACATGTAGCTCTAATTGAGCACTCTTTATTATTGCAGTAGTGAAGTTGTGGGTGTCATCCCCACTGCAGTTTTTCTCTCTAACCAAGATTTTTTGCGTAACGAAAATATATCTGTTATGGAGTGAATCATGTATGATTGTTAGCTATTAATTTTAGTTTTATATTATGTTACTGCACTATTCAGTTTATTCATAATATTAAAGATACTATTGAAGAAATATTTTGAAGTATTGATTCACCCCTCCCCTCTCAGTACATTAGCTTTCCATATTGGGCCTAACAATTGGTATCAGAGCTTGAATCTTGGAAAAGGGTTTAATTGCCTAAAGAGAAAGTTCTTATCAATGGAAAGCTATAAACAATCTCGGAGGATTGTGTATCTGTAAGAAGAGCTGGATCATGCTAATCAAGTGATTGCAGACATGCAAAGGCAAATGCAAAAATCTTTGAAAGTGAGAAGAAGATTATATGATGATTTGCAGGACTCTCAAGAGTTAGTGGAACAAATTAAGACATCATCTGAGAATAGTATATCTGAACAGACTGAAGAAATGATTGGAGTATTGAAAGAAAAGAATAAAGCACTGGCTGATCAACTAAAAGCAATGAAAAGAGAACATGAACATTTCAGCACACAGATGACTGAAAATCTAGATGCATTGAGAACAACTAAGGATAAAGTAAGAGATCTAGAAAGAGAGAAACAACAACTTGAAGCCATAGTAACTAATAAGAATGATGAAATCATAAGGTTGACTGGAATTCAACAAAACCTATCAGATCAACTAGGCTATGCACATCATGAAGCAATTCTGAAGAATGATGAGAATCAAGCATTGAAACTTGAAGTATCAAAGTTAACTGATGAACTTGAAACAGAGAAGAAATCCAAAGAAACACTAAAGAAGAGTTATGAAGCATCAAAGATGTTGGATGAGCAACTGAATGCAAGAAGACCCAACAAAGATGTAGGACTTGGTTACAAAGGAAAAGACTCTACCGAGAAGGGAATTCATATTACCGAGAGAGGAGAATCATCAAAGCAAGCTGGAAACAGGAATAACATCAAAAGAAAGAAGCCTATTGGCAACTACTGTGGAAATCAAGGTCACATTGCCAACACATGCCAAATTAGAAAAGGTAAGCAACTGAATGTCACTAAGTCCAATGGTTATTGTTACAATTGCAATAAATATGGTCAGACATCTAATCAATGTAGGACAAAGTCTATTAACAATTATCAGTAGGAAAAATTCAAAGGGTTTTGTAAAAACTGTAATAGATATGGATATAGTACCGAGAAGTGCTGGTTTAAGCAAAAGAAGTATATGTGGTATGCACACCGAGCAAATGCTAGAGGTTACCGAAATCACACAGATCCTTACCGACAGTATTTTGCAGTACCATGGGATTACAATACAAGGATATGGTGTGAATGTTGTGGAAGATATGGACATATTAGTGCTAACTATTTTATAAGGTTTGGGATGTACAACCAAAGATCATGGAGAAATCCTGGTATGGCATGTTTTCATTGTCACAAAGTGGGACACTTAGCTGGAGATTGGAGAGATCAACCTAGAAAAGACACTGAGGAAATAAAAGAAAAATTAAAGATGATTTGGAAAAAGAAGGAAATTATGTCAAATGAAGAAAGCACCCTACCTACCGAGTTAGGTGCTCCTATTCCAAATTAATCGGTAAAGGTATGAAGGGACTGCATTCTTTGAAGGTTAAAATCTTAACAGTTCCTATTATATTATGTCTGTCAAGTTGGTAAATGAAGGAAGTTTGGTTACTTGGTTAAAACGGAAAAAGGAGAGTAAATCTGTTAAAGAGGAACCAAGTGCATTTAATGTTTTTGACCCAACCTATACGGAGCTCGATAAGGTATTTTGTGTACTTAAAAGCATTTTTGCGGTCATTTACACTTACCAAGTTTTCGAGAAAGCAGAGAAAGCGATTCAAAGGAAATCAAACCTCCTACAAAGCAAATTCAAGGTATTTACATCAAATCTCAACACATTGTTAAGCTAGTTTACCGAGCGTATCTAGTTGCCATTATCTACTAAGTATAAAGCATCTGTCGTTTGAAATCCTGAAACCCTAAGGACTCTTTGTTATCTTTTTATCTGAAATCTTGAAATGGCGCCCAAGATCCAAGATCCCATAGTTGTCAAGAATGTAGAGAAGCCCTCACTAAAATACTCTTTGACTCCCAAAGTCACTTCTGAACTGGATGACAAAACTGCCTTTTCACTCATCCCGAACATAGTGTTACTAGTCGAAGATGTGAGATTCTTCACCAAATGTCATGTTGAAGAACTCGGTCATGTTGAAATCAGAGACACCTATGATGAGCTATGTACCAATGGTATATTGAACAACAAGTATGAGCACATCAAAGTCAAGGGATTAACTAAAGCCCTAACCCATCCTTGTGTGTTCAAACCCTAGTGGGTCAAGTTTGTTCTGAGCAAAGTTCACGATGATTTCATGTGGCTAGAAGAACAACCATTTAATATTACCAAGGAAATCATTCATCTGATTATTGGTTACCCTATCTATGATCATGCTCAAGCCCAGAAGATGATATCATAGAAGGAATTGATCAGTTTAACTAGAGTGGAATCTAATTGCAGAGGATTGAAACTGAATAATGTCACTGATCAAGAACTAAAATTTTCCATTAGAGTAATAGGTTACTATTTCTTCCAATCAGCAAGGGAAAACAGTGTTCCCTATGCAGCAGTAGACTTGGCTTACAAAATTGTGAAAAAGGGAATGAAAATTGACCTATGCGAGGTATTGCTGAAGAACCTATTTGAAAATCTAAACACCATCAGGAAGCCAAAGAAGAACAACTCAGCTAATACTCTAAAGTTTGGATCACTACTGGTATGCATGTTTTTCTACTTTGAAAAATTCTTTCCATCAGTCGGTAAAGTTGTTTGGGAGCTACACCGACGAATCACCCATCAGATTAATGACTTCATTAAGAAGTTAGGAGATAATTTCAATTATATCATGGATGATTACTTTAGTAAATTTCAAGAGAAAATGCATAACAGATATAGGATACCACCCCAGCTAGTAGAGAAATACAAAAATGATATATGTTTTGAAGTTGACACCGATTACTGTTATGTGAATGCTATGGAACCGAGGACTCAATCTTTGTCACCAATGGGTTATGAGATTGATTTTGACATCACAAAATAGCAAATTGATGCATTTATTACATTGCCCAGACATGCTACCGAGATAAGGTATGGTACCTATGAGGAAGTAAAGGAAAAGGTAAAGATGAATATTGTAGTACCCAAAGCTACAAGAAAGGCAACAAAGATGATTAAGGCATTGTTTGAGAAATTCAAAGAAGACTCTTCCTCTACACCTGTCAAAGCCACCATTGCCATTACCGAAGAGGAATGTAAAGCCCAAGAGGTAGCTATAACACTGAGCACTGAATTTCCTAAGGGTAAAGTGTTAAAGAGAAAGAAATAGGAAACATCAAAAGTCTCACCGACTCCACCTCCAGTAAAGCGACCTAACACTAGAGCATCTGCAGCTTCACTAAGTAAGAAGACAAAGAGTGTTACTATTCCCAAGGTAATAAAGACATACAAGAAATCTACTCAGAGACTCATTTTGGCAAAAGAGTATAGTGATACCGAATCAGAGGATGCAAGAAAATTCCAGATTGTCAAGAGCAAGAAGGTAAATGTACATAGTGTTGAAAACTTCTGTGCTAATCTGAAAGAATATGGAAGATTTGGAGGATTTAGATATGTTAAGTATGAAACTAGGAACAATGATGAAAAGAGACAAATTGAAGAAGTTGTCATCTGCACACTTCTAAAGTTCCGGTTAGCTCCATTGGAACTAGCTAAGTCACTTCCAAATGAACTATATCTGCATATTGATAATAGGTGGAAGTATGCAATGGACTCAAAGAAACAAATCAGAGAAAAAAGTCTAGTCCATCCCTTTCCTGATATGTTAGTAGCTGAAATAAAGGAACATCTGACAACCTACAATTCAAAGTTTCTTGTCAAACAGAGAGTCTTAAAACTGATAAATGGGCTATATATTGATGTAGAAAATGAGACAAAAGAAAAGTGGCAGGAAATCTTTAAAATCAAGGATGCTGGTGAGCAAGCTATAG
Organism: Cryptomeria japonica; assembly: GCF_030272615.1. Taxonomy (NCBI): domain Eukaryota; kingdom Viridiplantae; phylum Streptophyta; class Pinopsida; order Cupressales; family Cupressaceae; genus Cryptomeria; species Cryptomeria japonica. Next base: position 604,426,357 of record NC_081410.1, read on the forward strand.
TTGCTACTGAACAAGACCCTGCTGACACCATTCAAATAGATGAAGATGTCATGGATTCAGAGGCCCCAGACTAGGAAATGATAGAAGGCACTACATATGCAAAACTTGTATCTAGTGAATCAATCTTGGAACAAGTTCAGCCTTATCCACCGATCAAGCAACTTGTCTCAACCAAAACTCCTCAGGATACAAATCAAGGCACTGAAGGTCACAAATCTGCAATAGGAGAAAGTACTACTCAAGAGCAGACATCTCAAGCACCTTCTAGCACTGAGAATGTTGTAACGGAGACACCAAGTACCGAGACACCGAAGGACTCTACAGAGGCTAAAGGAACTGATCAAAGTGTTGCCTCTACTGAGCAACCTACCGAGGGTAATCAAGCCTCACAAGCAATTGTCTTAGTTCCATCGGTGAAAGGTAAAGAAAAGAAAGTGAAGAAGCATAGTTTTAAAGTTGATTTGTCAAAACCAATAGTGTTTCCCAATGTAGACATAGAAAATTTAAAGGGGCAAGCACTCACTACTTTCGGTGAACTGTGCAAAGGAAAGGCCGAACAAGAGAAGCAAATGGCCATTCAAAAGAAAAATAAAGTACTTTAGAAGGTAAAAGCACTCCTAATAGATATGCTACCTGAAGCTACAGCATCAATAGATGCAGCCATCCACATTCAACTGGATGAACTCCTAACAAAGATAGACACATCTGGAGTAGATGCATCGGAGTATTTGAGCAAGCTGAAAGACAAAGAGCTCACTGCCAAAATGATAGAAGAGGTACAAAAAGCTATAGCTATTGGTAAAGTTAAACTTGTCAAATTTATTGCTGAGTTGACTCCTCAACTCAAGCACATTCATTATTTATTTCAGAAACTCTGCACATTTTCTTTATTCATTAAAGACATTAAGAATAAAATAGAGGCAATTGAGAAAGAGATCACCAATCTCTCAAATAAGTTGACCACCGAGCCAAATTCAATTCAGAATTTTTATACAAAGCTTCAACAACTCATGGCTCAACAATTGGACTTTAGAAATGAAGAACACAAGATCAGGATGGACATAATGACACTTCAGACATTATTCCTTCCACATCTTTCATCAGTCCAAGAACAGATCAATCGAGCCACATACTTATCTACTACTCAAGAGGGAAGCGCTCTAGATGGCTTAATATCACTATTGGCTAATATTCAAGCACAAAATTCTTTAATGGACAATGTAAAGGATGCACTCTCTGTCGCTCTCACTGATGCCCAAACCAAGTACAAATCCATTTTTGACTAGTTACCGCCCCCAAATGGAAATTAAGTTTTTGATGTTTGTCAAAAAGGGGGAGTGATACCATATATTTGGGGAGTAATATGGTATAGTCTTGGGGGAGTGATACAATATATTTGGGGGGTGACATAGTTTTGATACAGTATTGAGAGAATGATATAGTATTCGGAGTATAGTATACAAGGGGAGTATACAGAGCAGAATAAGAAGAGTACCCAAGAGCAGTATATAGAACAGTAAGCAAAGCACACAAGAACAGATCACCAAGCATGCAAAATCAGAGTTATGTACAGTATATCGACAAGGGGAGTATATTTGATATATTATTTTATTGACTATTGTATATACTATCAGTATAGTCATTTTGTAAAGTATATAGATTTTTGAGTTATAACTTTGAAAGTAGTTTTTGTCAAACATCTCAACTAATGTCAAAAGGGGAGATTGTTACTACTTATTAGATTGCCATTATTTTTATGTCAAAGTTATACTATATACTCTATTCGGTTATCTATTACCGAAATATTTAGTCAGTATGTATAGTCTAGTCGGTTATAGAAGAAAGCAGTCACAGAATGTAGTATACACCAAGTTGTCTACCAAGTATCTTTACATGTTTACCGAGCAGCAAAGATGACACACTGAGTTGATTTACACCGAGTGAAACGTGTTACTAGATTCATTGAACCTAGACATGCACATGAAAACGTGTTACAAGATTGAGGCACATCTAACCCTTATCACATTGGAAATTGCACTTAAAGATTGTGTATGATTTTGAGGTTATCTAACCAATGAAATATTTTGCATGGTTATTCATTCAATAAATCATGTTTGTAAGATTGAAGCAATGAATTAGATCACCGTCATAAGAGATCTATTTATACAGCATGAGTTAAGACTTAAAGGTGTGTGCATGAGTGTAAGAAGACTGTTATAGAGACACAGAGGTCACTGAGAAGGTTTTTAGAGAATAGTCGAAGAATAGAGTAAACAAAAGGGTTTACCGAGTTGCTATATGGGTTACCAAGGTATGCTATAAGCAAGGTAATCTATTATGAGCACATAGAATCTACTATAACATTCTAGATGTAAAGTTGTAGATATTTGTAATGATTTTATTGTAGTATTGTGAAGTTGAAAGAGAAAACTTTAATAGGGTAAAAGACTCTAATCAAGTCTATAAATTGTAAAGCCTGTAACCAGGTGCAGCATTTAGGTGAAGTGTTGTAAAATCCTTTAGCAAGGTAGATCTAACAGATCTTGTTACTCCGAACAGGGTAAGCTATCAGAAATAGCTAAACATGTAGCTCTAATCGAGCACTCTTTATTATTGCAGTAGTGAAGTTGTGGGCGCCATCCCCACCACAATTTTTCTCTCTAACCAAGAGTTTCTGCGTAACCAAAATATATGTGTTATGGAGTGAATCATGTATGATTGTTATCTATTAGTTTTAGTTTTATATTATGTTATTGCACTATTCAGTTTATGCATAATAGTAAAGATACTGTTGAAGAAATGTTTTGAATTAATGATTCACTCCTCCCCTCTTAGTACATTAGCTTTCCATATTAGGCCTAATAGTTTTGTATTTTGAGCAGGTTTTAGCAGGCCTGTGAGTCAGTTTCTATAACCTAGTTATTACAAGTTGATTGTAATCAATTTTCATGATATAATCCAGTCTATTTTGCATTGCCTCCATCATATCCTTGTGTTTTCACTGTGTATACTCTTGTTGACCAGTCTAGACTGATCTCTTTGAGGTCCTTCCTAACCGGTGATTGCACCATGAAGTTTGGTGATGACAAAGATATTATAATTCATGGTAGAGGTTCTATTTGGCTTGATGGTAAGAACAATACTAAGGATGTCTTGTATGTAGAAGTCCTTAAGCATAATCTTTTGAGTGTTGGATAGATGGTTGACCCCCTCTCTTAGTGGTCTTCTTGAAATCATATCTTTTTCATCAGGAAGATTTTTCAAAGGTAGATAAAAGCATAAATTTAAAGAGGAAGCTTTTTTGTTTTTTTTCTGATTTGTGCGTAAGTGGTTTTCAAAACCATTTGTGATTTATTGTTTTCTCATGCCTATTTATTTAGTGCTTGAGATAAAGGAAACACATGTTATTCACAAGTTGTTGAAGTAACGAAGCACGGTATAGAAATTTAGGGAGAGAAGTTGTATTGATGTAGCTCAGTTGAAGGATTAATAAAATTCTAGGATCTCTTTGGGTGTGTAATTTTTTACCAAAAGGGTTTCTCCATCTAATTCTTGAGTTATGATTTGCATTTATTTTGTTATCCATTTCTATCTATGATTTATTTCTTGTTGGTGTAGACACCTAAAAATGGTCAATGCTTGCGGAGTCATACTTTAACATTTGCGCATTGCCTCATTTTAGGTTTTTGTGTCGCATTAACATTTCTCCTATGTCACGCACTTGGTTTTTATCATTTGCAAGTGTCGAGTCATTCTTCTGCATTCTTCAATCATCTCGCTTTCGAATTCGGTCTTGTCGACAATAATTTTCAGTCATGATTTTGATCAATCCTATCCTGTCGCATTAATGGGCATGCTCATTTTGGACATCGTCAATCCTAATTAGGGTTTTTTCCTCTTTTCAAATTTGTCATCTTATGATCGATTTGGTCATTGATCGTGGTCATTTTCAATCTTGTCATTTTGCAATCTAATTGGTCATCGATCCTTATCCTCTTGTCAATTTTGTCATCTTGCGATAAATTTATCATCGATCGTCATCATCATGTCAATTTGGATCAATTAGTCATTGTTCCTCATCAATTGGCGCATTTGTCAATCAAATCATTTATCAATTCAAAATTATGATCAAATTGAATCGGCATTAATTATCTTTTGTCAAGACCAAATTCGTCATTCTTGCATGGCTAATTCATCTTCTAGGGTTTTATGATTTATTCATTTAACCTAATTTGTCATTTCTTCCTCTAGGTTAAATAATTTATTTATTTATCCTAAGTCTTCTCATCGCAATTAAATATTTGTTTAATTGGGTAACTTATTCCTCTTGCTGTGAATTAATTAATAAATGACAAATTATTAATTAATTTACCTAATTTTTTAATTTTCCATCATTTCTAATTTTCCTATTTTCTAATTTCCTAATTTTCATCATTTCCTAATTTTAATTTCCACCTAATTAACTTGTCTCTAGTTCTCCCTATTTTTGTGCTTTGGTGGAAGCATGAATTTCTCATGTGTCATACTCTTGACATAGCAAGATGTCATAAGGTTCTAGTTTTCTAACCTTTGTATTGGCAATATGTCATAATTCATGACATAGAAGGTGTCATAACCTTCTTCTTTTCACTCAATTTTGCCATTTTGAAATCAATTGCTTCTAATATCCATTTCATACTAATTTGATCTTTTCTCCAATTTTTCTATAAATTGGACAATTTTTCTTCAATCAAGGTAATTACTTTGTCGAAATAATTGCTTTGTCAAAACAATCACATTTCGAGTACTCTTGCACCATAATCTTGTCTATTTGCTTTCATCTCATGTGTATGCACTTGAAGGTGAGATCCACAAACAAAGGCTATTTGGAGAGGAAAGAAGAACAATGGAGCTGCATGAAGGAAGCATTCATATCTACGTTTGGTTTGCATAGTATTTAGTTTTGAATGTTTTGTCTTTATGTCTTTATTAAGTGTGTTTAGGATAGATCATTACATTTGAGCTTTCGTGATTGAGCTAGATTAGTTTTTATATTGTTTGTGATGATTTCCAATTTCCTAGCCACATTAATTGGTGAACCCAACGTGAACACTAACCATCTAACCCCTTTACTATGTTTTTGAGTGCTTTTGAGTTGATTTGTAGGCCAAAAAACCCAAAAACAGGGCAGTGCAGGGTTTTCTGGGGACTTTTGCGCCTGTGTAAGACAACTTGCGCCTATGTTAAGCATTTTGTGCTTGTGTTAGAGACATTCTGTGCTTGTGTTATGAGTTTTGTGCCTGTGTCATGAGTTCTGCGCCTGTGTAAAGTCCAGAAACAAAGGTGAAAATGCAGTGTTTTACTTGAAAATTGTTTGTTTTTGCATTCTGTTTTCTGCTTTTTGGTTTTTTGGTACTAATCCTCTGTGCAGAACCTTGGCATACACATGACAAAGGCAATAAATGAAACTAATAACATGTTTTTGTGCAGGTTCGATAGTCAAAGACTAAACATTTCAAACTTCTGACTTGGGTTTTGCAGGTTGCCTTCGACTACAACTAAACCTTGTGTTTGCAATTATTTTTTTTAGGCACCTAGTGATTTCTAAATAGGATGGAATGAATCTATGCTTGATTTGATTTTTGAGTTTGACATTGGAGTAGGAGAGTATGCTCTCATCCTTCTTAGGGTGATCAGAAATCCAGATCTTCAATACCATGCTCATTTCTTTGATTGTGTGTCACCTTTAGAGGGCCTGCCTTCCCGACCATTTGCTTTTGCAAGTAAGTGATAATCGTGAGAAGGGAATGACCCAAAGTGAGTACAGCTAGAATACCTTGGCATTCTAACTCACTATAAATAAATACCTGATGGGCGAAATCTTTGAAGGAAGGTTACATGGGAATTGTAGTTACTTGGGAAGTGATGACCCTTGAACTCTTTCTCATATCAACATCTAAGTAGGACCTCATGGTCTAAATCATGCTTGCGCGACTACATTTGTTTGGTATCTTGGTGGGCTTAATGTCTCAATCACGCTTGCGTGACACCAAGGAGTAACGCTTAACATAAATCCTTACTAAACACCTTGTATCTAGAGGCCAAAAATCCTTCTAGTTACTTGAGAAGGACAAGTTCGAATACTTGGAAGAGATACTAAGTTCACCATGGGGAGATTTCCATGGGGACTGATGCTTGGCTGCCCTGAGAAGTGAGTGTCGTGGAGGGGAGCCCGTGGGGTCAAGCATCTATGTATTCTCCTTGAATCTCATAATGAGTCTACCTCTCAAGTACCTAATGTCCTTGCCTACCATAAGAAATGTGGGAATGAGCATGATTGTCTTGAGTCTATGTTAAAATATCTTATCTTGTTTGCTTGTCAAAAGTTGATTTGTGTCTCATTTCAAAAACAAGACAAATTGATTCAAAACAAGGTTAAACACAAGAGTATTTCATTCAACAAAGTTCAAAACACCTTCAAACATGGTTGTCAAACATTTTTCAAAATCTTGTCTCAACATTCATGTCACTTAGATTTAGGTTCATCCCAAGTTTGCATTTTGCAAATTCATTGTCAATTACCAAGGTTAAGTTTCACCTAGGTCATACTCCTTTGCATATCAATAAGGGTCATCCATTTTGCATGTGTCCTCTTGCATTAGAGTAATACCATTTCATAATTCAAACTTAGGTTGACATTGTCATACATTTACATTTGCATACCCTAGGTTTCTTCATTAAGCTTAGGTCATTATCATATCATATTAGGGTCACTTGCATAGTAATTGTCCCTTAGCATATAGTGTCAAACCTAGGTTTTGTCATACTTGAGTAATCCAAATCTTTGATAAACCCTAAGACATTGTTAGGAGGTCTAGACCTTATCAAACCTTTTCTCTTTTTGTCATCAATGTCATTTGGTCAAACCTAGCTTAGTATCCAAGCATATAGGGGAGACATTGTCATTTTGTCCTTTTGTCACTTGGTCCTTTTGTCCTTTGAGGGCTAGACATCATTTCAATTTCCTAAGGGTCTCATTTTTAGAATTGCATTCATAAGTTTTTCAAAATATTGAAAAAAGAACAAAAACATAGGTTGCATTCTTGCCATAGATTGCATTTCCATCTGTTTAGTTTGCATTTAGTTGCATATCATACATCATCCTTGAAAAAAAAAAAATTCCAAAATATTGCATTTGCATAGTGACATGTTTGTTGAAATGAGGTCTCAACCTTCTTACGAAGCCATGCCAACACAATTGAGCAATCAATCATGTCAATCCAATCTCTACATGTCTCAGAACTTGGATCAAACTTATCATGATGATGTAAATGTCCAAATACAAAAACTAGAGGAAAAACTAGCTCAAGAAGAGGAGATATTGGAACAAAGAGTGAAAAACATTGAGAAGAATAGATCACAAATGTCCAAAATGTTTCAAAAATTTCTAGGTCAAAATCCAAAGATTGAGCCAATTGATGTAAGATCTCTTCTTGAATGATCAGACATACCAGCTCTCCTCTCCCAAATAGAGACGATGAAACATTTTCAAGAAAAGAGACAACATCAATTTCAACATTATGTGCCTTCACATCAAGAACAAGAAGGTGTTTACAATTAATCAGATTTTCAACCATCACAACCAATTGTTCAACAGCTCCAACATTTCCAACAGACACAACCAATGGTCCAACATATACAGCCAACAAAACCAATGGTCCAATTTCAACAATATGTCCAACCAACTATACAATGTCCACAAATAGTTCAACCAATGGTGGAATATCAACAAGTTCAATCAACATATCAATATCAACAACCACAATCACAAATTCAAAAACAAAACTTGCAACATGCACCAAGCCAAATTTTAAACATGTCAAACCAATTTGAGCAACATCTAGTTCAAAATCAAAACAGGACATTAGATCAGAACCAAATTCTTGCCAAACAAGTTCAAATTCCAGATACAACTATGTCAAAACCTTGAAAGAAAGGTGGCTTTATTGCAATGATCTTAAGGAAACTACCAAGTGATTTCTTTGAGGAAGATCAAGATAATACAACTATGTCTAGCAATGCCTCATCCCCTCACAAACAAATTGACTCTCCAGTGGCATCTATCCCTACACCTTTAGAAGTTTCACAAGAATCTTCTATGTTGTCCTCATCAAACAATACACCCAAGGATGAAATTATCCAAGAGCTATCCATAATTGATTGCCAAGATAATCCAATTCATGATGCACATCCTTGTCATGTTTTAGAAATACAAGACCCAATGCCACCATGCACTTTATTGTCATTACCTATTTTAGAGGACCCCATTCGAAGTCCCTCTTCCTCATGTTCAAGCATTGATTCCTTGCTAGAATCTATCACAAATGTTCAAAGTGTACCTCCTTCATGCCAAAATATTGATTCCTTGTCAAAATCCTCCATGCATATCCAAAGTCCAACCCCATGTCAAGAGGATAATTTAGAGCATGAAGACACGTGTCTTGAAATAGATGAAGATCAAGATCCTGAAACCTTATCATCCCATCCAATTGTTGACCAGGACCCCATATTCCCAGACACTCATGATGATTCCCCTATTCTTGTCCATCACATCCAAAGTCCTATTGACACTCCATTCCCCAAGCAAGATCAAGATATCCTAGTCCATCCAATCCCAAACGATCCCCTTCCATTTCATGAAAAAAATGTCCTTTCAAATCCCATTGACATTCTAGATATCCCTTCCATCCTTTCCGATGATCCCATTAAAAGTCAAGAGCAAAGCAGCTTTAAAGAGGATTCCAATGATCTTCCTCCTTGTCAAGATCAAATCATTCCTTCAGATCCTCCACAAGATCCACTTGTTCCTCCATCTCCACATCTTAATGCTCCATATACACTCTAAGATCGCATTTCTTTTGATGATCCCATTATTTCTCCCATTCCATCTCTTGAAGAGCCTGTCATTGAACCATGTCCACTACATAATCCTAGTCCCCCTCATGATCCTAATTCCCCTCATGATTCTAACGTGTTAGTGCAAGATGCTCATGAACCCTTGACATGCACAATGGGTTCTTCCACTTTGGTGCAATCCGATCCACTTCAAGATCTCATTATTTCTCTCATATCATATCCACCTCATAATGGACTCGCGTCTTCTTCCCAAAGAAAAGAGTATCCTACAAGTCAACATATTCATAAAGGAAAAGGAGTAGACCTTCATAAGAAAGAACCCCTTCATATCAAAGAAGATCTTAAGGCTCATGTCTACACAACTCACTCTCAAGACATTGGTATCCCTCCATCAAAATCGAAACATACACCTTCCCCATCATACTTTCCATCCATCTTAGGTCCTTATATCCCTTCATCCTCTATGCTAGGTCAACAAAGGCACACATCCTTGAGTAAATTTCATCCATCCAAAATAAGTCCATTTCATTCATATCCATCTATGCATTCCTTTCCCCCTCCAAGCAATTTGGATGCCAAGTGTAAATGTCATAAGTCTAGCAATCCATATGTATTCAAGGATCAACATGTCCAATATAATCGACATGTCAAAACAAAGAACAAATTGATCTATAAAGAAAAAGAAATATCCAAAAGGCCCATTGCTCAAAAACAAAAGTCAAAATATATATGGGTTCCTAAATCCCTTGTGCAAGCAATGCACTCCAAGGAACCACAAAAGCATGAAAAATCAAAAACCATGTGGATCCCTAAGCAGCTCCTTGAAGCACAAAAGCCTAAAGAAACATCAAAATTGGCATCTACAATTGCTATTCTTCCATCCAAACATTCCAAGTCTATTCCTCCATCACCTTCTTCATCCATTTTGGGCCCTTATGTCCCAAAATCCATAGCCTTTCCTTCATCAAAATCTCAATATCCAAAATCCATTTTTCCTCCATCAGTCCATCACCCCTCAAGGTGTGTGCCAATGTTGATCTTGCCTTCATTTCCATCCACTGAAGCCCAATTCTTCCAATACCCTATCCATTATCCAATGCATATTTTCCATCATTCGATCCCTTTGATCCCATCCTTTGCATAAATCCTTGCCTTAGTTTCATCTCTTTTTCCATGTCCTTATCCTACCAACGTCTTTGAGCATACTTTTAACGGTCATGGTCCATTTTTTTAACGTTACTATCCAAAAAAAAAAAAAAGAGAGATGCTTGAGTCCTTCTCTCATCCCCTATCATGTTTCCATCTTCTATTGAAAAAGTCAAAAAAAAAAAAAAAAGTGAAAAAAAAGAAAAAAAAAAGACAAAAGAAAAAAAGTAAAGCAAAAAAAAAAAAATTCGTCCACTGGTGAAAACCTGGCAAACAAGTGCCTTGGGCAAGTACCGTGACGAAAACCTAGCAAACATGCATCATGTGTAATCTATGAACTTCTTGCACACCACACTTGGGGGCAGGTTTCCTCCTTCATATCCTATTGCCCTTCATTATCCTATCGAACCCCTGTCATTACTCTTCATATCCTATTGTCCCCCATGTCCAGTTTCCATTTCCACCTTTGATCTTGACAAGGCTAAGGATCATCATGAGCATCATGCATCTTGTTTGCAGCTTTCAGTCTATCATAGCTTTTGGTCATTTATCCATTTGCTTATTATAACCTTTCATCCATATTCCCTGTCTTATTGCAAATTTCTACCACTATCCCTTAGCCTATCCCGTATCCTATCCTGACCTTCAGTCCATGTCCCTTATCCATTCTTGGTCTTGCTTATCCTATCCATATCTTATCACTATCCATACACTCTGTTTCATTCCTTGATCTTGATCTGACATAAGGACGCGAAATGCAAAACATAGTTTCAAAAAACCTCTTGACATGTCCCTCATGCCATTTCATTGCTTTACATTGTCATATCCAGTCTCTTGTCCCATCACACAATAGCCCTTGAAAATTGCATCTGTATTGTCTCCATGATAAAAGGCCTTTGTCTTCCCTCTATCCACCATCATTTCAGAAAGCCTATTTATTCACCTGTCATATTCCTTGCCTTGCTAGACATTGGGGGAAAATCTCTAAAAAATTGAAAATTGTCCTGAAATAATCCAAAAAAAATTGAATAATGTCCTGAAATAATTCAAAAAAAAAAATGAAAAATGTCCTGAAATAATTCAAAAAAAAATGAAACATGTCCTGAAAAAATCCCTAAAAAGTCATATAAAGTCCTGAAAAAATGAACACAAAAACATTTCAAAACATTACAATCCAAAAAACAAGCATTTTGTCAATAAAGGATCTCTTTTTGTGCATAAGACAAATCACTGAGCATCCCTCCAACGACACGCAATCACACATTGTGCTTTAATGAAATCATGCGTTAACAAATGAACTTTTCAATCAAACCAGACATTCAAACTGATCCGAATTGTCATATCAATCAACCTCAAAATCGTTTGTCCTTGGCACATTATCATGGGTCTTATACAGGGTGAGGTACACTCGAAACCAGACCGTGTCCTGTCTTAGACGGGGTATCGCATGTCCTGAAACCGGATAGCATGATCGTCCTATCAGCACTTTCAACTTTTGACAATGAAGATCAAGATATTTTTTTGATTTGTTGGAATTTGTGCATCTTATCTTTTTACTGATTTATCTCTGGCTTCGGTCATGTTCCTATGTTGCTCGATGATGTCACTGAGTGATTTAGTGTGACCGAGATGGTTCATGGTCCTTTTCTTTTTTTTGTTGTGATTGCTGTTTGTCTATGATGTGTCTGTCTTTTGCAAAAAGGTTTGCATTTCAGCTCTCGCCTTCAATGCCATGATGCTACGCATCCATTTTGCTACATTAAAATAAAGGTTCTCACCTACAAAGTGCATTACTGAAAGCAAGTTTTTCTTTGTCTCTAATTGTCCTCTGTTTCATTTCTTTTTACTAACATTTCTTCTGTCAGTTCGGATAGTCAGTTCAGTCTAGTGCTCTGATTTCTCCAAAAACTTATGCTGCATCCTGCATCCACTTGGTCAGTGCATTTGCATTATATCAAACATCACATCAAGCATTTTATTCATTCCATATTATAAATGCATCAAAAACACATAAAAAAATATATATATCCATACATGTTCCACAATGGTACATAAATAGTGCATAAGTCATCCATACATAGAAAACAACATATGTCATAACACCTTGCATCCCATCATATCGATGCATATCATATCATATATCATCATAATATCGGAGTACAAAATTGGACTGTCTGTCCTAAGTATGGCCCGCAGGCTGACTACAAAATGTCAAAATACATAAATGTCCACTGTCTGTCATAAGGAGAACGTGCCTTTGTCACTGGGTGCTCCCTCTGTCCTCCTCATCCCTGCCATGTCTCATGGATGATGTCCCTCTTGGTCCTGGCTGTGGTGGTCTCATAGGTCCACTCACCCCAATGTTGCTCAATGACCTCTGCGAGTGCGCCCTGCTCTTTGTCCTCAATCATGTCCGATATGATGCTACTCTTTGCTCTAGTGGAACGACACCCTCATATAGTGTCCTCCAATGGCGTATCTCCTCTCCGGTCTCTACCAGCATCTATGCCATCTCACATGCACTGGCATCCCGAATCGACCCAATATACTCAGTGACTCTCTGTTCCTCTCGCTGTGCCTGAGCAATTCCTGCATCTCGAGCCACTGTGAGTCTGGCTATCTCCGCTCTGAACTGATCCTGTTGTCTCTCTAATGTCGCAATGTGATCCTACTGACTCGCTATGATAGCCCTGCACATCTCCATCTCCTCTGTCCTAGCTGTCTCTGGCTCTATGGGTATATCCTGCAAGGCCTCCTGCTCGCCTGAATCTGGCTCATTCTCGTCATCCCCATCCTCATCTCCGTCCTCATCATCCCCATCCTCATCTCCATCCTCATCATCCCCATCCTCATCTCCATCCTCATCCCCACCCTCATCCTCCTTGTCCTCAGCATCTCCCTCCTCCTCTCCTATGAGTGGGAAATCCTCTTGTCTTCTAGGAACTGGAATATCAGGATCTGTCAATGGCACTGGCCGTAGTCGTGCAAACCATCTCTCATACTCCTATGTCGTCCTGGCGTCGACTACATCTGGTCTCCAATCCCACTATCTCTGTTGTAGCTGTGAGAAGTCAGCATATGCTATGTGTGGCTGAATCATACTCCCCCACTGACTCGTCTCTCTGTGAGATCGGGCAAAGTGTGCAGTCCTCCTAGGTACATCCTGCCTCTCTCCAAACTGTCGTCTGACTCTCTCTGGTAGGTACAACTCAATCACTCTCTGGCGATTCACTGGTCGCCCAATCAGGTACCTCTCCTATCTACAATAAGGTAGCTCCTCACTGTCATCTGACCATCCTGGGCAATCATGATATGGCCTCCATATGAACTCTCTCAGTCTGTCTAGCTCATGTCGCCAATATAGTATGTATCCAGAAGGACCCTATCTTAGTGCTCCCCCATAGCAGTACACATATGGTCGGTGTGGTACTACCTGTCTCTCGGCAATCGGTCGACATATGGCTATGTGCTCAAATGCCCATACCTGTAGAAATGTGACTCCACAGCTCAAAGTCTGCACTCCCTGATATGCTATCTGATGCAGCTGAAAATATAGCATAGCCTGTACACATGGTCCCCATGCATACACTGTCCCCTCTGTCGCCATCCACTCTAGCACTCTTCGCCATCCAATAGGGAATCCATGTCCTCATCTGTCTCCTGCTAGTAGACATGCTATCACCACAGCTATCACCACATATCGTCGATCATACTCTGATGCCATGGTCTCCCAACCAATCTCCCTCTCTATGATATCCAAATCATCTATGTCGCACTCAAATAATCTACACAACGCATCTCTCCCTATCACTGGGTCATACTCTACCACCTCTCCATGAATTGGAATGCGGAGGATACGCCATACATCCTCTAGTGTCACAGTCGCCTCTCCAGTCGCCAGATGGAAAGAGGAGGTCTCTGAATGCCATCACTTGGCCAATGCGGTAAGTAGTCCTATGTTTGCCCTAATCTCAGGCATGAACATGATATAGTATATCCCCAGTCCTGCTGATGTATCTCTGTCTGTGCTCCTGAGTCTATGTTGTAGCATGAAGCGGTCAGGTCAGTTCTCCCATGTGATCAATGGATACTGTTGCCTCTGCATCATAATTGGGGCACATTTTGTCAGTTTTAGGGTTTGCTCCTACGGGTTGCATTTCCTCATTTTCATGTCCAAATCAGGGTGTTTTTCATCTAATTTGACCTATCCTACCCTTATCCCCCCTTTTCAGATCATTTGCATGCTGTTTTGGACCAAAATTGAGTTCCCAATGCATAACTGTGCCTGTGTCAAGGAACCTGCACCTGTGTCATGTAACCTATGCTTGTGTACCCTCCACAAGCCTAGAAGACCTCACACAAGTGTAGGATTCGCCCTACACAAGCGCAGAAGTCAGTTTCTGCACTCCCTGTGGGCCTCGCAATGTCCCTCAAGCAATCAAACTTCATGAAATTGAAAATATGGGTTTTTGAGATACATACCACTGCTCCTGCATCATCTGGTCATCTGAATGTGTGTACACATTCTCCAAGGTGATCTACCATTGGAATGTTCACCATCTCTCTGCAAGTGTCCTTTTCCAGAGCAACAAATTCTCCTCTTGGGCTAGTGCAAATGAGCAATTTTCACTCTCTTGGTCTCATTTATAGATCTTTGTCAGTGCATAGATGGACATGCCCCCTCTCCATCTCATTCTGGTCGCAATCTTTTTCACCATCAATTGCTTGTCCTTTATGCATCTGATCTCCGATTGTCAGTCCGTTTGATCCTATCATTTTTATCGATCAATTGGCCTCTTTTCTGCATGTTTCCGGCCAATTCCTCGAGGGGGCATGCATATGTCATTGTCATTGTCTGGGGCATTTTCATTATTGTTCTTTGAAACAATGCTTAAAATCACATTGTCTCAAAGAGGGGCAAAATGCAGACACCTAAAAATGGTCAACGCTTGCGGAGTCATACTTTAACATTTGCGCATTGCCTCATTTTAGGCTTTTGTGTCGCATTAACATTTCTCCTATGTCACACACTTGGTTTTTATCATTTGCGAGTGTCGAGTCATTCTTTTGCATTCTTCAATCATCTCGCTTTCGAATTCGGTCTTGTCGACAATAATTTTCAGTCATGATTTTGATCAATCCTATCCTGTCGCATCAATGTGCATGCTCATTTTGGACATCGTCAATCCTAATTAGGGTTTTGTCCTCTTTTCAAATTTGTCATCTTGCGATCAATTTGGTCATCG
Organism: Cryptomeria japonica; assembly: GCF_030272615.1. Lineage (NCBI taxonomy): Eukaryota > Viridiplantae > Streptophyta > Pinopsida > Cupressales > Cupressaceae > Cryptomeria > Cryptomeria japonica. The sequence goes on from NC_081410.1 coordinate 604,441,644, forward strand.
ATCATGGTCATTTTCAATCTTGTCGTTTTGCAATCTATTTGGTCATCGATCCTTATCCTCTTGTCAATTTTGTCATCTTGTGATAAATTTATCATCGATCGTCGTCATCATGTCAATTTGGATCAATCAGTCATTGTTCCTCATCAATTGGCGCATTTGTCAGTCAAATCATTTATCAATTCAAAATTATGATCAAATCAAATCAGCATTAATTATCTTTTGTCAAGACCTAATTGTCATTCTTGCATGGCTAATTCATCTTCTAAGGTTTTATGATTTATTCATTTAACCTAATTTGTCATTTCTTCCTCTAGGTTAAATAGTTTATTTATTTATCCTAAGTCTTCTCATCGCAATTAAATATTTATTTAATTGGGTAACTTATTCCTCTTGTTGTGAATTATTTAATAAATGACAAATTATTAATTAATTTACCTATTTTTTTAATTTTCCATCATTTCTAATTTTCCTATTTTCTAATTTCCTAATTTTCATCATCTCCTAATTTTAATTTCCACCTAATTAACTTGTCTCTAGTTCTCCCTATTTTTGTGCTTCGGTGGAAGCATGAATTTCTCATGCGTCATACTCTTGACATAGCAAGATGTCATAAGGTTCTAGTTTTCTAACCTTTGTATTGGCAATATGTCATAATTCATGACATAGAAGGTGTCATAACCTTCTTCTTTTCACTCAATTTTGCCATTTTGAAATCAATTGCTTCTAATATCCATTTCATACTAGTTTGATCTTTTCTCCAATTTTTCTATAAATTGGACGATTTTTCTTCAATCAAGGTAATTACTTTGTCGAAATAATCGCTTTGTCAAAACAATCACATTTCGAGTACTCTTGCGCCATAATCTTGTCTATTTGCTTTCATCTCATGTGTATGCACTTGAAGGTGAGATCCACAAACAAAGGCTATTTGGAGAGGAAAGAAGAACAAGGGAGCCGCATGAAGGAAGCATTCATATCTACGTTTGGTTTGCATAGTATTTAGTTTTGAATGTTTTGTCTTTATGTCTTTATTGAGTGTGTTTAGGATAGATCATTACATTTGAGCTTTCGTGATTGAGCTAGATTAGTTTTTATATTGTTTGTGATGATTTCCGATTTCCTAGCTACAGTTGGCATTCTACACTCTAATGAGAATGGTTGATGTTGTCATTGATGGCAACCAACTGGCAACCAACCGACAACAAGTGTCTACACATGCACTGACATCACATACATCATACACCGAAAGGCACTTTCACCGACATCCAGATTACACTGAAAATGAAGTATACCAACACTCAGGTCGACAAGGGATAAAGTTTTTCTTAAATATGAATTGTATTGTAAATATAATTAATTATCTATAAGCCGGCTTGGTGTATTGTAATAGACTCATATATGTATGAGATCTTGTAGATCATTTTTGTAATACAATGTAATGGATAGGAATATAAAAATGGAATTGTAAGGAAGAAGGAGATAATATTATTGTTGTATAGCGAAAGGCTTTTTGTTTATGGTATATGACTGAGCTTAAACCGATACTCAACCAGGCATTAGAGATGCTATTTTGAGTAGTACATTGTATTGGATTTAATTATCCATATTGTAGTCAGTGAGACTCTTTTGAGCAATGCACTCTAGGAAGTTAGCCTTCTTGTATGTGCAAGCCCCTTATTGTAAGTAATATTTATTCATATTGGCCAATGAGTAAATATTGTGGGTCACAAATTCCATTGAGGTTTTTCCCACACCGGGTTTCTTCCTTAAAATATTCTATGTTATGGTGTGCATTTATGCTGTCTCTATTATTTCTCTTTACTGCATTATTTGTTGTTTACCAGTACACTATTTTGGGTTGCAAAGATATAAATAAGTTTAAATATTCCACTAACCAGTTAGACAATGATTCACGCCCCCCTCTCAGTGTCTTTGGGGCTATCATTGAATCTAACAATTGGTATCAGAGCCCGGCCCTCTATTTTCAAAAGCCTAACAACTTGAGGAAGATTCTGAAACCAATACCAATGGAGAATTTAAGAAAATAGTTGGAGGGAGCTCTTGAAGATTTTGATGCAGAAAAATTGAAGAATATCAAACTTGAAGATGATTTGAGGACTGCTAAGGAATTCATTAAAGGACTTCAGGAGAACCTGGTTATAGCACAAAACAAGAGAAAAAAATTTGATGAGAAAATGCAGAAACATGATGATGAAAAATAAACTCTTAGTGATATTGCAGATAAGTTAAGACAAGAGAATAATAATATGAGGAATGAAATGCAAGATATGACTATGAGACTATGTAAGGATATTGAAGATAGAAAGTAGAATGAAGAAGATCTAACTAAAAGACTTAATGGTGGAGGTAATGAAAATCTAAGACTTTGTCATGAAATTGATATGCTAAAGACAAATCTGATTCACATGCAACATGATAAAGAAGAGCTTGTGAGACAAGTTGGAATTCTTGAAAATCAGTTGATCACTCGAAATGAACACAAAGACAAATTCAAGAAAAGTTCAAAAAGACTTGATGACATGCTGGAAAAACAAAAACTTGATGGAGATACAATTGGACTTGGATTTGAACATGGAGAAAGTTCTGGGACTGGAAACAATCAAGATCACAATAAACTGGTAAGATAACCTAATGCTTATAAATTTAATGGGTAATGTTTAAATTGCAACAAATTTGGCCATAGAAAAAATTAGTGCAGATTTAGAAATAATTAGAATACAAACTTACCCAATGGTCAATGTTCCAAATGCAATAAAGTTGGTCACAATTTAGAAAATTGCAAAATGAATGTGAAATGCTATGTTTGTGGTAGATTTGTATATTTATCTAATCAATGTAGATCACAAACCGGTCAAGAATATGGAAAAGCTATTCAGAGAAATAATGTAACTTGTTATGCATGTAACAAGATTGGGCATATTGAAAATTTTTGTAGAAGCAAGACTATATCGACAAACAATAAATGATCTAATGAGAAGGGAAAAGAAAAGGTAAATGAAAATAAAGCAAGAATTTTCAAAACAATGGATTAAGAAGGGAGATTAGAAAGTTGATGAATCTATCTCTGCACTGGTTGAATAGAGTAACCCTCCACTGGTAGGAGATTCTTCATCTAACTAAGGAATAATCCTTAGGGGGTATGGCAGTAAGTTGAAAATCATGTATTCTACTCTCGGTTGATGGAAATAAGATACATTTCTTCTTTACCGGTAGATGTGTTAAGATTTCACTTAACTGACAAGCATTTAATATGGTAGTTGGAAAGCATTTTTGGCTATAAAGAACTAGAAAACCCTCATTTTCATCCACCAAGCATTCAAACATTCAAAGAGTGCGAAATTGAGCAAGGGCATTCTAAAGGCGAGCTATGAAGTGTTTTTTAGGCATCCAAGGATTTCAAGCAAGAGGTATTTATCTTTCAAAATGGCATCTTCATCTTCTGTACTTGAGTTTATTGCAAACCCTACTGTGGTAGAAAAAGTGAAGCACCCTAGGCCCATGTTTAAAGTCATCCATGAAATTGCCAAGCAAGATGATTCTATCGAAGCTTTTTCAAAAATTTGGAAGGGAGTCACTTTTGCTGAAGACCCTAGAATCTACATTTACTGCAACATAGAAAATCTAGGAATCGATGATTTGGAGAACATGTACAGTGGTGTAATTACTAAACAAGGTTTAATTAAACTAGAGTATAAGATAGTTGGAGACTTAGTATTCATTGAGATACTAAACATACTTGAATTTCCTAAGGAGGTAGTCTATCTTGTTCTAAGTAGAGTTCATGGAGAGTTCATGTAGCTTGACGCTATTTTCCAAATCTCTAAGGAAGCAATCAAGGCAGTTACTGGTTTACCCTCAACTGGTAGTAGGCCCGACAAAACCAAGAAAATACCTAACAAGGGAGTTATGGAGTTAACCGGAGCTACATCAGACAACAGATCTCTTAGGGTTAATGACATTACTGATGCTAATGTGAGATATATAAGTATGGTACTTGGATATAGAGTAACTCATGCAAACAAATTGAATTCAATTTCCAACTTATGTATTCATAGTGCATATGAAATGGTAAAGAACAATTCTAGGATTGATATTTGTGAATGGCTTAAAGATGAATTAATTGATAACTTGAAGAAGATTAAGGGTGACAAGAAAGGGACATTTCATTTTGGCAACTTACTTGTGTGTCTGATGCTTTACTTCACCAAAGAGATACCTGACATTGGTCATAAGGACTTTGGATATGACATCCCGGTAGGCAAACAAATCAAGGAAGCTATCACCAATATGGACAATAACAGTGACAACATTATAATAGATTACTTCAAGAACTTTCAGACTAAGATGAGAGCTAGAGAAAGGTCACCTCAGAGCATAGTAGACAAGTATGACAAGCAAATCTACTTTGTAATCAAACATGATGAGACATGGATGGAAGCAGTTATCCCTAGAACTATTTGGGTTACTGAAATGGGTTATGAAGTTGATTTACTCATTCTTGAAACATATGCTATAACACTACTTGATGCACCTATGGAACCATCTGAGAAATTCTTTGGTAGTGTCGAAACCATTGAGAGTGCTATCTCAATACAGAAGAGAAGAAAAATAAGAGAAACATTTATCAGAGATGTATCCAAGATGGAAAAGAAAATTAAGGAAAATGTAATGAAAATAAGTGGTATATCTTCCAGTGAGCTAGAAGGATTGAAACCGGAAGCTCATGTTTCGAAGATAGTGGGAAAGCAACAGAGTTCAAAAGAGTTGAAAGAAAGAAGAGGAAACCCTCACCGATACCCTCTCCTTCTCCCAAAAGGACTAGAACTTTGAGGAAGAAGCAGCAGGCAGTTACAAAACCTAAAAAGAAGCTAACACCAAAGAAGAAACAAACTAAGACATCAGATACCCTGACACCGGAGGATCTGGTAAATGAGACAACACAGGATGTAAATATTTGCAATGTAAATAAATACTATCATTCTTACAAAGATTCAGACAAGGAAACAATAGAGGCCAGTATAATTTTGCATTTAGATATCTATAAGAAGGTTTTGATTGAAGTTGTAGAGGATCTACCAAATGACTTATATCTAAGACTAGAGGCTAAAAGAATGTCAGTGATGGAACTAGATAAAAAGATAAAAGTTGAGGCATTATTGGAATTGCACCCTGTAAACTCTAGAGAGGAAATTGATGAGCTAATTTATGAGGCAAACTGGTTAGTTTTTATCAGTGGACACTGACAGGTTAGCCTAATGACTGGTAGAATGAAAGAGATTGCTAATGAGACTGCAGACAAATGGGATATATTTTTTGTTGAAAAGGAAAAGAAAGAGGAAAAGGAAAAATAAAAAAATAGACAAATCTTTTGCTAAGGTGTACCAGAAGGACAAAGGGAAAGGCAAGATTGGTGGTGTACCTACTATAAAGGTAACAGATAACATCCCTCCACTGGCTCAGGACACCCCTCAATTAACTTCAGCATCACCGGTACATATAGAAAATCAACCGGATAAGGCAACTGATGAAGTAACTCATGATGATACTAACCTAGAGTCTGAAATAATTTTCAACATGAATGTGGATACACATGATATAAACATTGTTATGGATAAAGAGACGACAAAGGTTAAGGCAGATGATGATAAGGATGGTAAGATCTCTGAGATACTGGCACATACAGTTGACTCTCAAAAGACTGAGATACCGACACAAGATAAGGAACCGGAGGCAGAGAAACCGACAGAGGATAAGGTCACTAACACTGAGAAATCATTAGGAGAAGAGGTACAAACTTAGACAGAGAAACCGAAAGAAACTGTAACTAAACAGGAAGCAACTGATGGAAATAAGGAGGAAATAGTGAAGGTAATTAGGCAAGTATCTATTGAGAGGAAATCTATAACAAAACCGAGCACATCAACAAGAGAATTTAGACCCACTAACATAATAGATGTTCAATTGGATTCTATCAAGAGGATAACAGATAGAAATTCCTTAGCATTTAAGGCTATTAATAACACCTACCTGTAAGATATATCGCATCAATGAATCTTTAGGTAAATTGGACACATTGTCCAAATTCATTACTGAAAATGTCATAACTATTGATAAGGTGAATGAGGACACTATAAAGGAAAGAGTAGATAAAGAGAAAGGAGAATTCTTTGAGAGAACCATAAAAGACTGTAATGAGCACATGGATTCATTATTACTGGTACTCAATTCAACAATTTTGGAATATAAGGAGTTGTATAGAGAATCTTGCAAGCCTCACCCTCTGACTGAGGATATAGATGAGGAAATAAAAAAGACAAAAAAAGAGATATATGACATTGTGGATAATATGATAGGTTCTTTGGAACTTACCTCATTTTTTTAGTAGGAAATGATAGTGTATGAGAAAAAGTTAGAGAAACTTGAGAAAGAGAAAGAAAGGATAAGGTTAAAGGCCTGAGAACTCAAAAGTAAACTTGGTCCAAGATTGGACAGTCTCATTACTCAGTGGGCTGAGCTATCAAAGGCAACAGTTCAAGGAGAATGGTCATCGGAGAAACAAATGCACTATCTAAGTGGCATGATCCAACAGACTGAGACCATTCTCTCCGACAACAACAAATTCATGCAAAGCCTAAATCTAGTTTTGGTAGACATTTTTCAAATTGTAACCAACCGGTTATAGGCGACGAGGTAGCATTTTTTTGTATTCTTTGATTCTTTCTGATATCCTTTGTCATTGATGTCAAAGGGGGAGTAGTATGGAGAAAATAAGGAGTATTATGAAGAAAATAAATGCACAGAGGAGATCACTTGCTCAGGGGGAGCACACTTCTTTTTGGATTTCATTTTTGGATAGCAGTTTTGGATTTTTCTCATGAATGTTGCCATCAATGCCAAAGGGGGAGATTGTTGGCATTATACACTCTAATGAGAATAGTTGATGTTGTCATTGATGGAAACCAATTGGCAACCAATCGAAAACATGTTTCTACACATGCACCGACACCGACAGGGACTTTCATCGGCATCTAGATTACATCAGAAATGAAGTATATTGACACTCAGGCCGACATGGGATAAAGTTTTTCTTATATGAATTGTATTATAAATATAATTAATTATCCGTAAGCTGACTTAGTGTATTGTAATAGACTCATATATGTATGAGATCTTGTAGATAATTTTTATAATATAATGTAATGGATAGGAATATAGAAATGGAATTGTAAGGAAGAAGGACATAATATTATTGTTGGATAGTGAAAGTTTTTTAGGTTATGGTATATGGCTGAGCTTAAACTGGTACTGAATCGGACATTAGAGATGCTATTTTCAGCAGTACATTGTATTGGATTTAATTATCCATATTGTAGTCAGTGAGACTCTTTTGAGTAGTGTGCTCTAGGAAGTTGGCCTTCCTGCATGTGTAGGCCCCTTATTGTAAGTAATATTTATTCATATTGTCTAGTGAGTAGATATTGTGGGTCACAAATCCCACTGAGGTTTCTCCCGTACAAGGTTTCCTCATTAAAATATTTTGTGTTATGGTATGCATTCATGTTGTCTCTATTATTTCTCTTTATTGCATTATTTGTTGTTTACTGGTACACTATTTTGGGTTGCAAAGATATAAATAAGTTTAAATATTCTACTAACCGGTTATACACTGATTCACCCCCCCTCTCGGTGTCTTTGGGACTGTCTTTGAATCTAACATTTCTATTTGTTTATTTGGATGCATAGAATAATTAACATAATTTAACTATATAGTTTTATCCTATTTTCAACAATTTGTTTTAGAGTCGAGTTGGCTTGATTTGAGAAGAGGATGCCTTGGAAAGTTTGATTGGATTTTTTGTTGCAATGGGAGTGTGCTATTTTTTCTTCCAGCTTCAAATTTAGTGCAATAAGAGATTATGGATATTTATTCTTGATTAAACATTGAAAAGTTTAACACTTTTGGATATGATCTTTGGAAGCTAAAGATCAAGGATCTCTTGAAAGAAAGAGATCAATGGACTATTGTTAATAAATAGGAGAAACCAAATACTATGATAGATGAACATTGGAATAAATAAGATAAAAAGTCTTGTGGCACTATTCATTTGTGTTTATCTTATTCTATTTTATTGAATGTTTCAAATGATATTACTACAGATAATTTATGGAATATAATAGGAGAGATTTACCAAACCTAAAGTCTCATTAACAATTTATTTTTTAAAAGAAATTTTTATTCTCTTAAAATGAATGATGGAGACTCGATTGTAGAACACTTGAATTCATTTAATCTAATCTTGAGTTAATTAATGTAAAGATAGAGGATGAGGATAAATGTATTTTGTTATCATGTTCACTACTTGAATCTTGGGATAATATTATTCTTGCAATTAGTGATTCTTTTTTAGATGATTTGAAGTTGAATACCCTTGTAGCCAGTCTACTTTTAGAAGAAATGAGGAGAAAGACTTTAGAGGGGTCTAAAGATGCATTGCATGTATGAGCTAGAACTAAGGAGAAAGGTAAGGACAAGAAGAAAGGTGAAAGTGATAATTTTATTGATTGTTCTAAGTCCAAGGGAAGGTCTAAATCACCTAGTAAGAGTAGATTAAGTCATTGGAACTATGGTAAGCATGGGCATCTCAAAAAGGAATGTAAGAATAAAAATAAAATTAATGATCATTCCTCTACGGATAAATCCTCTAATGATGAATTTGTTAATGTTTTCATAATTTTTGCTAATATGACTTATGATGACTCTTGGTTACTAGATTCAGGTGTATCCTACCATGTGAATCATCATAAGGAGTAGTTTTCAACATATTTAACTTATGATGGTAGGAAAGTTTTCCTTGGGGATAATAGCACACAAAATATTGTAGGCTGAGGGGAGATAAAATTTATTTTTAGTGATAGAGGGGTTAAAACCCTTAAAGATGTATTGCCTATTCTTGGTTTAGCTAGAAAATTAATTTCTATATCTAAAATGAAAGATTCAAGGGTGCATGTTACTTTTGAAAAGAGTGGTCAAATTTAATTTTAGTTAAGGGTAATAGGTGTGGCACCCTATTATACTTGATGCTTCTACTTCCTGTAACTCTATTAATGTAACTGATAACTCTGTATCATGTAAGCTATGGTACCATAATATGGTCCATATTGGTGAAAAGGGTCTTACAACCCTTATAAATAAAAAAATGGTTGATGGTTTGTCTACTTACTCTGTTGATTTTGATTTCTGTGAATATTGTATGTATGTAAAGCAACATAGAGTATCTTTTAAATCTCAAAGTATTAGAGCTAAAAAATGTTTTGGAGGTAATTCATAGTAATGTTTTTGGTCTTGTGGATGTATCATATATTAGAAAGTCTCACCACTATGTTTCCTTTATTGATGATTATTCCATATATTCATTGATTTAATTTTTGAAGGAGAACTCTACTATTTTTTCTATATTTAAATGATTTAAAACACTTGTCGAGAAATAGAAAGATAAAAAGGAAAAGGTATTAAGAACAAATAATGGTGGTGAGTTTTGGTTTAAGGTTTTTGATGACTATTGTACTTGCATGTGTTAGGGGTCCCACAGATACTGAGAGGGGGGGGTGAATCAGTATCTAACCGGTAATAATAATTTCTTAAGTTAAAATATGCAAAACATAATATAACAGTGTACCGGTATGCAAGAAACAATGCAATAAATAGAATCAAGAACATCCACATGAAAAGTACACCATAACACAAGATGTTAATGAGGAAACCCGGTGTGGGAAAAACCTTGGTGGGATTTCTGACCCACAATATTCACTCACTGGCCAATAAGAGAATATTACTTACAATAGGGGCCTGCACATGTAGGAAGGCCAACTACCTAGAGCTCACTGCTCAATGGGAAGTCACACTGACTTACAATAAGGATTATACTAATCCAATGACTTATACTGCTTTACAATAGCATCTTCAATTCTAGATTCAGTACCCGTTCCTGCTCTATTCTCTACATATGCCCTTTGACCTATATTTCGCACATTAGGTCTGCCTAATATTTTCCTTAATGCTCCTACATCACTCCTACAAATGTCTACAATGATCTCCTTTATATATAAGAGCCATTTTAAAATTTTCCAAGTCGGCTTACAATAATAAACAAAATATCATATAACAAAAATCATGTCAGCCTCTGTGCCGGTATACTTGTTTTCTTCTGTGCCGGTGCCGGTGTCCTGAGTGTCAGTGTAGAGTGTGATCTGCTAATGTTGGTGCACTATCTTACCGATGTAATGTCTTGCTGGTGCCATAGGATTGCAAGGTTACCATCAATGACAAAACCTTCAATCACATACAATGTCTCATTGGAGTGTGCATATGCCAACAATCTCCCCCTTTGGCATTGATGGCAACACTCATGAGAAATTTCAAAAAGTATCCAAAAATGTGTAGTCCAAAAATGTTACCAAAAAAAATGTTTACCAAAAATGTGAGAGCTCCCCCTGAGCATATGATTCTTGTGTTTTGAATTTTCTCATCCCACTACTCCCTCTTTGGCATCAATGACAAAGGTTGTCAAGATGTCAATAGAGTTTGTAGGTTCAACTATCCATAAACTCAACCTTGTAGTTAGGTGGTTATAATCTGAAAAAGATCTCCCAAAATTAAGTTTATACTATCCATAAACTTCTTACTATCCTTTATTGTTGTCTTAGTTCTCTTCACTATACCGGTGAGATGCTGCAAATGCTCTGCCAGTGTTTTGCTTCCCTATGTTAATGCCTCAGAAATTTCCTTCCGCAGAGATGCTAAATAGTCCAATCTTGGACTTAGTTTATATCTCAAATGCTTTGCCTTATTTATTATTTTTTCTTTCTCTCTTTCCAATTTGAGTAATTCTTCCTCAAAATTTGCTATCTTCTCTTCAAAAACTGATAGTGTATTAGGTGAGTTGACAAAACTGTTTGGAAGTTTATTTATCTCATCCCGTGCCTTGCTTATTTTCTTGTCAATATCCACAGTAAAAAAGTTTGTTTTACATGTATCTTTATACAGATTTTTGTATTCTTTCAACAAATTACATAGTTCCAGTAGAAGTGTGTCAAAATCTCTGTTACACTTCTTTATTTCCTCATCAAAGAATTTCTATTTTTCAATTTCTACCTTATCCTTCACTGATTCTTCCTTTATTTTCTCAATGTTTTCTAAGTTATATTTACACAATGTATCCAATTGTCCTAAAGAATCTTTATTATCTATATTACAGTTGGGAGCTATTACCTTCAAAATTGGTATAGAATCATCAATTGCTTTGTAAGCTTGTGAGCTGCAGTCAGTTATTTTCTTGATAGAATCAACTAATACCTCAGTCACATTTGTTGATTTGAATGTTGATGATGATCCAACAATCTGAGTACCGGTGGATGTAACCATGCTTGTATTGACCTCTGGTAGGTTAGTTTGTGTCTGCATTTCTTTAAGCATTGGTTTTCCTACTTCACTAGTTACCAGTGGCACTGTTTCCTTATGCATCTATTCTGGTTGATGCTGTTCCAGAGCCTTTAGCTCTGTTGGTTTCTCTGTATGTTGTGTTGTCTTAGTCTCTACCTTTTTCTCTATATCTTTGGCCGGTTTCTCTATTTCCCCTACTACCGGAGGCTCATTAGCCATAGCTGAATTATCAGTTGTATCTTTGTCTACTATTATGTTGATCTTCTGGGTATCAACATTCATAGTATATAGGACTTCAGAATTAGGATTGTTATCCTCTACATCCATATTTTTAGTTTTCGGTTGATCTTCAGTAGTTGTTATTTTCACTGGTGGAGGTAGGTTGTCTTTAACTTTGATGCTTGGTGGTCCACCAACTCTGCCTTTCCCCTTGTCTCTATCTTTCTGATATACCTTTATAGGTTTAGGGTTACTGTACTCTTCTTGTTTTTCTTTTTCAACCAAGAATATATCCCATCCATCTTCTATTTCCTCTTTCACTTCATTAACTCTTCCTACCATTAGTGAAATATGCCAGTGTGCAGTAGAGAATATTGACCAGTTTGCTTGAGCAATCAAATCATCAATTTCTTTTGGAGAGTTTACCGGATATATAACAAGTAGCTTCTCAATTTTTATTTTCTTATCTAATTTTATCACTACTTGCCTTCCATCAGAAATTTCTTGTACATGTCCATATGCAATATAACACTATTCTCAACTTGCTCTTTCTCATCAGCAGTTAGAGTGTCATAAATTTTCTATATGTTCTTTAGTTTTCCTTCCTCTGTGATTTCATTTAGCAGTATATCAAGAGGGGCCAAGTCTCCATTTGTCCTTTTCTTCTTCTCAGGTGTCAGCTTCTTCTTTGGTGTGGCCTTTCTAACCAGAGATCTCACTACTTGTTGCTTTTGCCTTGTTCTTCTAGGTGAAGGTGTGGCTGTCGGTGAAGGATCTCTTTTTCTTACAACTCTTTTAAAAGTTGCTGGCATGTCACCTTTCGAAGAAGTACCTACCAATGATAGGTGAGTTTCAGGTTGTGGAGCTACCAACTCATCCTCTGTTATACCGGTTTTCTTTAATACATCTTCCTTAATGGCTTTTGCTTGTCTAGACCCTTTCCTTACAAATGCCTCAACCTTCTTTACTCTTTTCTTTGATTGTATTTGGCTTTCTATAGTCTCAACACTACCAAATACTTCTTCCTTAGGTTCATTTGGGGCTTCCAAAAGTGCTTTAGCATATGTTTCAACTATGTGGTCATCTGTTTCATAGCCCATCTCAGTTACCCAAATTGTCCTTGGGATGACCGCTTCCATCCAGATTTCATCTTTCTTAATAACAAAACATATATCATCTTTGTATTTGTCTACTATTTTCTAAGATAACCTTACTCTTTTCTTCATTTTGGTCTTTAATGCTAGAAAGAAGTCATTAATATTGTTTTCCTTGTTCTCACCCATGTTATTGAATAGTTCAGTCAATTGTTTTCCTACTGGTATGTCATATCCAAGTTCTTTGTAACCTATACCAGGAACCTATTTTGTTATGTTTAGCATTAGGCATACTAACAGATTTCCAAATCTAAAAGTTCCTTTCTTGTCCTTCTTGATCTTTCCAAGGTTGTCAATTAGTTCATCCTTTAACCATTCACATATGTCAATTTTTGCATTATCTGTTACCATATCATAAGCACTCTTAATGCATAAACTTGAAACTGAATTAAGTCTACTAGCATGAGTGGCTTTATAACCTAATATCATACTGATGAATCTCACATTGATATCTTTTACATCATTAACTGTTAGAGACCTCTTGTCGAATGTTGCATCAGTTAGTTTTATAACTAGGTCATTGGGAACCTTCTTGGTTTTATCTGGTCTCTTACCGGTGGTCAGTAACCCTGTGATAGCTTTTATAGCTTCCTTGGTGATCTTATGGATTGCATCTAACCAGAAAAATTCTCCATATACTCTGCTTAAAACTATCCTAATCACATCCTTAGGAAATTCAGGAATGCTAAGGATTTCTGTAAATCCTAGGGTTTCAATAATCTTGTGTTCATCTTTAACATTGCCGGTATCATCACATATCATGGTTTTATACATGGTTTTGATTTCCTCATCTCCTAACTCTTCAATGTTGCAGTGGATGTACATTCTGGGGTCTTCAACATATACAACTCCCTTAGGTGTTTGAGAAAAAGAACCTAAGGTATCATCCTTCTTTTCTATCTCGGGAACTAACTGAAATACGGGCCTAGGTCATTTTATTACTTCAACAACAGTAGGGTTTGCTATGTATTCAATTGTAGAGGTGGATGCCATGATTAAATACCTTTTACTGCCTTGGGTGGATGATTGCTTGGAGTGTGCTTGCTTCTTGCTTGAAATGCCTTTAGCTCGGAATCTTTGCGCTCTCTGAAAATTTGAAATCATGGTGAAATGAAATGGAGCCAAAACCTTACTTTTATAATGTCTTTTCACCATCTACCACATTAATTGCATGCCAGTTAAGTATTCACTTAACATTGTTTGCCGGTAATAAGTGATTTTCAACTTCTTATCTCTAACCGAGGGAATAATTAGCACATGTGTCATTTGATTGCCAAACCCTCAAGGAAATTTTCTTCAATTAGATGAAGAACTTCCTGCCGGTGGAGCACTGCTCTGTCCTACCAGTGAAGCATTGGTTGGTTCTACCAGTGGAGAAGTATTTCCAATATTTAGATCAGCTTTTCCAATTCATTGTTTTGAGAATTCTTGCTTAACCTCTTCAACTTTTTCTTTACCTTTCAAGCTATCACTTTTGTTGTCTACCAGTGTTCCTTTACTTCTACAAAATTTAGCAATATGCCCAATCTTGTTACAAGCATAATAAGTTACATTATTCTTCTGAATAGCTTTCCCATAACCTATGCCGGTTTGTGTTCTGCATTGATTTGATAAATGTCCAAATCTTCCACAAACATAGCATCTCACATTCATTTTGCAGTTTTTAGAGTTGTGACCAACTTTGTTGCATTTTGAACATTGACTGGTGGGTGTATTGATATTCTGATAATTCCTAGATGTACATTCATTTTCTCTATGACCATACTTATTACAGTTAAAGCATTTTCCATTGAATTTATAATCATTAGGTTGTCTTACCGGTTTGCTGTGATCTTGAGTATTTGCAGTATCGGAGCTTTCACCAACTTCAAAGCCAATTCTAGAAGTGTCATCTTTAGGTTTTTAATTCTTCAGCAAGGTACCAAGTTCCTCTGAGCTTTTCTTGAATTCTTCTATGTTGATTTGCAGTTTCTAGTTCTCTTTCCAAGATTTCTTTTTGTCTCATCAGTTCATTTGAGTCATTCTGAGTGTGCTTCAGATCTGTCTTCAACATGTCATTTTCATAGCTAAGTCTTGTGCTCTCATTTGTTGCATCACTTAGTCTTTTGGTCAATTCTTCTTCATTTTTCTTCCTGTCCTTAATCTCTTTGCAAAATCTCATAGTCATATTCTGCATTTCATTTTTTTCTATCATGATCTCTTGTTTCAACTTGCTTATCATATCATTAAGTGATTCCTTTTCATCATTCTCATTTTGCAATTTTTCACAAAGTTCTCTTCTCTTATTTCTTGCAATAGTAAAATTTTCTTGAAGTGCTTGAATGATATCTTGAGCTGCCCTTAAATCATCTTCTAATTTGATATTTTTCAATTTCTCTACATCATAGTCTGTAAGAGCTCCTTCAAGTTGCTTCATCAGATTTTCCATCTTTACCGGTGTCAAGATCTTCCTCAAGTTGTTATGCTTCTGAAAATAGAGGACCAAACTCTGATACCAATTGTTAGGGGTCCCACAGATACTGAGAGGGGGGGGGGGTGTGAATTAGTATCTAATTGGTAATAAGAATTTCTTAAGTTAAAACATGTAGAACATAATATAAAAGTGTACCGGTATGCAAGAAACAATGCAATAAATAGAATCAAGAACATCCACATGAAAAGTACACCATAACACAAGATGTTAACGAGGAAACCCGGTGTGGGAAAAACCTCGATGGGATTTGTGACCTACAATATTCACTCACTGGCCAATAAGAGAATATTACTTACAATAGGGGCCTGGACATGCAGGAAGGCCAACTGCCTAGAGCTCACTGCTCAATGGGAAGTCACACTGACTTACAATAAGGATTATACCAATCCAATGACTTGTACTACTTTACAATAGCATCTTCAATGCCAGATTCAGTACCGATTCCTGCTCTATTCTTTACATATGTCCTTTGACCTATATTTTGCACATTAGGTCTGCCTAATATTTTCCTTAATGCTCCTACATCACTCCTACAAATGTCTAAAATGATCTCCTTTATATATAAGAGTCATTTTACAATTTTCCAAGTCGGCTTACAATAATAAACAAAATATTATATAACAAAAATCCCATTGGCCTCTGTGCTGGTGCCGGTGTCCTGAGTGCTGGTGTAGATTGTGATCTGCTGATGCCGGTGCACTATCTTGTCGGTGTAATGTCTTGCTAGTGCCATAGGATTGCAAGGTTGCCATCAATGACAAAACCTTCAATCACATACAATATCTCATTGGAGTGTGCATATGCCAACAACATGTAGGAATTGTTAAGAAGAAAACAACTCCATATATCTCACAATAAAATGGAGTAGCAGAGAGGATGGATAGGAATATAATAGATAGAGATAGAAGCATGTTGAGTAGTGCAAATCTTGAACAATTTGTTTGGGTTGAAGTAGTTCACATTGCTTGTTATCTAATTAACAGATCTCCTACTTCTGCTCTTGTTGATAAAACACTCTATGAGGTATGGATAGGTAAACAACCATGATTTTCTCATTTTTAGAGTTTTTGGTAGTGAGGCATATATTTATGTTCCTAAGAAAAATGTTCTAAGCTTGATTTAAGAGCTAACAAGTGTGGTTTTATGGGTTATAGAAAAAACATTAAGGGTTATAAGCTTTGGGATTCTATAGCAATGAATGTGATATATTCTAAGGATGTAATTTTCAGAGAGCTAGAGGGATTTAAAAAAGATGATTCACAAACTCAATTGAAGCCTAACAAAATAATTCATTTTGAAATTAATGTTGAACCACAAAAATATGTAAAGAGAAAAACCTCAAGAAGATGCACATGTATAACAGCTTAATGAACATGAAGTTGAAGAAGAAGGATTAGAATAGAATCCTAAAGATCAACAAACCAGAGCATCTTGTTACACCTCAAAGAAGATCCACTAGAAATGTAAGCCCATTCATAGGCATGGATATAGTCCATTTGATTTTCATTGTGTTTTTGCTTTATCTTGTAGTGACAATGAACCTATATCTATGAAAGATGTCTTATCTTTATATGAGCATGAGTCTTGGTTAGAGGCAATAAAAGATGAAATAAAGGCTTTGAAAAAATGTGACACACGGGATCTAGTTGAGTTGCCTAAGGAGAGAAAAGCCATTGGACATGCAAATGGGTATTTAAGAAGAAATTTAAAGTATATGGTAAGTTGGAATGGTACAATTTAACTTAGTTAGTGGAAAAAGTTTATTCACGGGTTGAGGGAGTGAGTTTTGGTAAAAAATTTTCTCCTATAGCTAAACTAATCTCCGTTTGATTCCTTTTATATATTGATATTGCTTTTGATTTAGAAGTATTGAAAATGGATGTCAAAACAACTTTCTTACATGGGGATCTTGGTGAGGAAATATTTTTGAAATAGCTTGATAATCTTATTGTGAAGGGACAAGAACACTTGGTTTGCAATTTAAGCGGATCTTTATATGGTTTAGATAAATCACTAGGAATGTGGTATCAAAAAATTGATGCTTTTGTATTGAATCATGACTTTGTTAGAAGTGAAGAAGATCATTGTGTTTATTTCAAATTTATTAATGATTGATTACTAATCATTTTCCTTTATGTTGATGATATGATATTTATTAGAAATGATAAGGGAATAATTAGGGAACTTAAGAGTCAATTATTTGGTACATTTTATATAAAGATTTAGGGGTTGAAAAATATATCTTGGGCATGGAAATCAATAGGGATTGGGTTACCAAAAAATTATGGTTAAGTCAATATAGATCTACAATCTCATTAATGATCCTTTTCTCTTTCTTCTTTGTTGCTCCAAAGATAAAAGTGCCATCAACAAACTACTGATGAAAAATATGTAGTAGGTTGTTAGTGACTTAGATACCTTCAAGACTATCCCTTACAAAGCTTTGCCAAATGTTTTACCTAAGGCCTCTGTCATAATGAATAGAGATAGTATATCCCCCTAACTAATGTCTTTAAAAGACTCAAAACACACTCTACACATACATTCAACAACACTGAGTATCTTGTACTAGTGGTCTAGTTAAAATTCTAATCGAGCCAAGTTCAAATAAATCCACAATTCTCCATAACTTTTGAAGTGCTATAATTTGTATCCTCATACAATTTACACCTAACTTGGGCTCACTTTGGTGGTGTTACCTCATGCTCCTTATTCATTACTGATTGTCCTCAATTCATTTCCAAATCTGGAAGCTCAACACAATTCCATGCTCTGATTTTGATTTTGTCTCAAAAAGACAAGACCATGGAACCTATAGCCTAGTCCTCCTCATCTATAGTTCCTAGAACCATGGTCTAGTCAAAATGAGACCAAATTTGAATCCTGAATGGTCGGAGAATTATTAAGTGGGAAAGTACTCCTTAATGTTGGCCTCCTTTAAAATTTCAACACAAAATTTGTGAAGTTGTGTTTAAATACAACTTCCACCCCCTCATTTGAACATAATCTCTAAAAACATTCAATTTCAATTCACACACCCATTGAGAAAAATAAATATGTATATTAAAAAAGGAATAGACTAAGCAAGCTATAAATTCAACTAGGGGGCAAACCCTCTTTCATTAAACATTGGAATACGAACCACTAAAGGCATAGATTCTTGACTAATTTTTACTCAAACAGAGTCAAGATTGATATTGAAATACTTCTGAGATTTCTAGAGAGCTTCATTAGAGTTCTAGATATCGCTAGAGATTGCAATAAAGATTGCAATAGAAGCTAAATGAAGACTTGAAAGGCTAGAAAAATAACCCAAAAATGAATCCAAAATTTTTGCATTTTTGTGGGATGCTAGTGCAACACATAGATGCCTACATGGTTTATAGGTGTCCACAAGTTAGATAGTCAATAGATTTAAGAAAAGGAAAAAAACAAGGGTGACAAGGCAAGCCAAGCAGACAAAATCTAAAGGGGTTCTCCAATCAGCTTAAAGTGAAGGTTCTTACATAGCATGGAATTGCATGAGATGTAATTTATGATGTGACATATAGCGATGTGTTAACTTGAGGGGGAATGGAGCACTTGACCAAATGATAAGGGGGATGAAGTAGAATGATATAGGAAAATTACAAGAAAATGAACTTAAACTGATTGTTATACCAAATTCTATTATTTCTTCTTGTATAGAGAAATCTTGCTAAACAATAGAGAAAACCAATTGAAATAGGTTCTACATGAACTTTCCAAACAATAGAGTGAACCTACCAGTCTACCTTCAATCTCACCAAAAGAAAGGTTAGATTCACCAGAAAAGATATCTCACTAGAATAAAGAGTAGATAAGATATTTTATGTATTGATCTTGTCAAAATATTCATGAAAGCACCCAAATAGTCAATCCTCCTAAATGAAAGCTTACCCCCACCAAAATATAGATCAAGCCCACTGATCTATAAAATTGACTATATTTTTGGTGTTATCAATTAATTTTTAGCAAACTTGCTGGAATGTGATGGGGGATTCAAAGTCATTAACCTACCAAAATAAGGGATAGTCCCACAAAAACATAGAGTGGACCTACCAAAATATGCAAAGGGATGGATTTAATTTTTTCAAATTCTCCATCCAAAATGGAGGTGTACTTGCCAGAATGGGAACATAACCACCAAAACATGACTTAGAAATATAAAAGTGCTAAAAACAAGTAGGAATATTACATTGAACCCATGATGTAGGTCTCATTGGACAAGTCAGAATGTGTCGAAGGAAATGTGATTACTAAATAGACTAAAATAACACTATAATAACCTAAAATAATAAAACAATGCAACAATCAAGGTTAGGCTAGAAAAAGGTCAAACAAGCATATAGTTTAACAAAATCAAACTATAGCAAATCTCTTGTTGTGTATATTTGTGCAAGATGTTTGGTTGGATGTGTGCTCACTCAAGATTTTGGCAGCGTAATGGTGGTCCAATGGAAAATCAGTGAGATGAATAAAAGTGGTTAAGGGTTAGATATATAGGATTTGGGAAGAGATTTGATGAATGGTCAAGATTGATTGATGAAGATCAAGGTCTGAGGATGAAGGAAAGGAATAAAAGGAATTAAAAAATTCCTTTTGGGTACTTGAAGGGACAAGCTCATGTTCTTGTGTATCAAGCCCATGTATTTGACACAAATGGGAGGCATCGACTTCGCTTAATCAAAGATTAATTGTGTGCACGTGCTTAGTGAAGTGTGTTAGGTGGAAATTTGGATAAAAGTGGATGAGAGAATTTAATTTTTGAATTAATTTTAATAAAAAAATTGGACAATGAGGGAGATATGGATTTAATTAAATAAACATGGACTTCTATTTGATTAAATATATGAATAAGTAAATATATAGATGGAATAGGTAAACTAAATAAATTAATTCACCTACAAGGATAGAGAAATAAAGGGATAAATTTGAGAAAATGGTAATGATCATATTTATGTGTCTAAAATTGTATTTATATGCATCACAATAATATAATTATCTAATTAAATATTGTTTCAATAGTTAAATACTTGCATAAGATAGGTTATCTTATAAATACAAGAAAACTATACTAGTATGAACCACTTAATTTTTTTATCAAATCAACATGTAATGAAAACCAAGATAGTCATATAACATATAAACATGAATTATGCCTATAAAAAACAATATAATCCATAATAGTTATAGAATATCAAATCATATAAAACATTGTCCAAAGAATTCAACATCATCACAAAACATAGAGTGAAACAAGGATCACAAAAGGCGAGGTCTCACATAGTTTCTTAATTATATTAATTCTTTGGTCAAGATATCTTATTGTTTCCTCTTTCCTCTATATTATTTACCTTATTAGATTAACACTTTTTGACACTTGGATATTGAAAGTTCTTTTCTTAGATTAGAACATTCTTTGACATGCATGAGATACTTTCATGTACAAAATGAGTGCTTCATACCTTAAGGTCTTGAAAAAAATTGTAGAGATTAGTTTCATTATTCTTTATTGTATTTCTCCATTAGGGATATTTAAGAAAAATGTGTTTTATTACTTTTTTTTAATCCTTACCAATGTTGAATAAATAGGAGTAGCAAGTTCCTCTAGTTTGTGAAAGTCTATTGAACATTCTCCTTTATTATCTCTCATTCTTTATTCGTCTTCTTTTGATCCCTTTGGTCTAATCTCCCTCAAATCTCTAGCAATCTTGCTACACTTGATATCCTCTTAGTATTTCAGTATTTTTTGTGCCTTTACTTTATCTCTAGACAATTTAATATGAAAATAATTCTCTCCCAAAACCTCTTCACATAATATACTAAATTATCTTCTTATTATCTCTTTCTCTATCTAAAATGATCACTACATGTACCTTATAGAGAAATTTAATTTTTTTTAGTTGTGATGGGAGATGACTCTTTTTTTTTGGAAGGGTCACCTCTCTAGGATATATTTTATTTAGGGATGTATCTTTTAATACCTCGTCAATGATTAGTGAAATTTCATAAAATGAAATTGAGCTATAACATCCTTCCTCAAATATTTCTATTGTATTGATTATAAGTTCCATATCATTGAACAATTATTTTAAATCTTTATTTCCTTCACTTTTTTCCTTTCTACCGATTTTGAAATTCTCAACATTTTCTCTTTCTTAGGCAAAGATGCATATACACTATCAATTCAAAACCTATTTCAATTGGTTTTCTACCATTTGAAATTTATTATGATTTGTCTTAAATACAACACCCTTGCACACAAGTTAAAAATTTTTGTACTTAAGTAAAAACATAACAATTAGTTATAGAGAGTTAGCAAAAGTCCAAATTTAATTGAATCATTTTCATAAACTGTACAACTAACCCGAATTAACTTCAACTATTGTTAATTTGATCTTGACGTTTTGAACTAGTCTCATAAAATCCGCTAAGATGGAATTGAATTAGATTCAAATTAATTGCATCCTCCAAAATGGATGCAAATTGAAATGAAAAGTGAAAGAGTATGTATTTTTGGAAGAACTAAAATACTGGTGGTTTACGTGAGACCAGCTTTGTCATTCAAACAAATGATATATTAGCTCCAACTATTTACATTGGTCATTCATTTTTTCAATATTACACTTTAATCTCGTAGAAATTCTCCAATATATCTATTATAAAAATTCCTTGAGAACTTTCATAGTTCAACTTGATTATATGCTTCCCAATCTCTCTTGTACGTTACTTCTGACTGGCGAATCGTTCCTCATTCTCTGTACGCATGAATAATCATAAAGTTATCCTAGTGTAAGATGTGTTCACCACACAATTCAGTCTCTCCCCTCCCTCTCTGCAAAGTAAAAGAAAATCAAAATGGCTGACGACAATGAACGACCAGAGGGATTCACTCTGGTTATGTGCGAACCTCAAGAAAACTTGTTCCTCAGATTCTATGTGCCACAAAATAACCCATTCTATATGAGGTTGTTAGATAGGCTAGCTCCATTGATGGTTCAGTACCATCCTCGAACTGTCCAGGCATTTTTTTTATTGGGAGAGCTTCATCATTTGCAGCAGAACAGTGTGATAGCATTCCTTTCTATGTGCGACCCTAGTTTTTTGGAAATTATTTGTATTAGGCCTAGGAGGCAGGTGCATCAGGAGGAATCCTTGATACCCATGAGGGCGACTACAAGAGAACTTTTCTTGTTTTCACTAGACTCATACCTGGATGAAAACACATCAACTTACATTATACGGGATCATTTAAGACAACGACTCCGCCATGTAAATTGTTTTACATTTATATAAGGTATCCAACAATGCTCAAATCAGATGGGTTTTATCAAAATTTTGGGGTCATTCCTTTGCTAGGAATAAGTTGTTTTAGTAAATTTAGAACTTTAGTTTTTTCAAGCTAACATTAAATATTTGGTGAACAGAAAGAAATGAAAACAAGAAGAGGAAGGAGAGGAGAGTGAAAATGATGATGGGCAGATCGTCTTTGAAGTTGGTGATAATCCGTCTACTATCATTTCTTCCAGTCATGATCCTTCAGCTGGATTATCTGCATCTTTAGTTACTCTTTGATCACAAATTTTATTATGTTTGCTGGTTGTAGTTGTGACTCTTGAGTGTTTGAACAAGGTTATGTTGTGGGCTGGAAATATGGGAATATAATCTTTTTGTTGGCATGCAAACTTTATATGTTGATTACAAAGTTCTTTGAGCTTTCTTGACATGGGTGGCTACTTCGATTTGTTACCTTCTGTTAGGTGATAACTATTTGTGTAATGTAAATCGTTTTAATGCACTCTTTCTTATTTTAAATCAGTACAGAAGACTTCTCTGATATTAACAGTTTTAGAAAATTATATTTCCAAGTTGCTTGGCATATATAGTTGGCCCATTGTTATGTCAGTTGGGTAAAAAATGAATAGTCAAGATTTGAGTTTGAGACTATCATTTTAATTAAGACTATTTTAAATCTACATTCAATTCAATGATAAAGGTAATTTTTATTTATTTTTAATTAAAAATATAGAAAAAAAAGTGTGAAATTACTATTAATTGTTCAAAATTATGATAGTTATTATATAATTTTTGAGACTAAAATTATTGTATTATGTTTATTCGTTTTAAAATAAAAAATTAAATGAAGGATATTTAATTCTTATATAATTGTGAAAATATAAAATTAGTAATTGCACCTTGGTGTCTGATGCAGGAGCATCCCCTATGAACAATCTTGCATCAACAAAACATATTTTCCTTTTGTTTACGTTTAGTGTACAGTTTTCTAGTGTTCCTATTGGTAGGTGCTGGTAGTTGCTTTCTTTTCATTGCAGATCCTATTTTCAGTTTCTAGGTTGGTTTATGTGCTTAATTCTTGATTTTCAGTCAATTTGGATTCTTTTCCGGCTAGTTATCACTCCCGGTTTGATTGTTTATGGGTTCTAGGACAGTTCTTGAGCTTACCGGTTGGTTTTCCTTCATTTCTAAAGCGGCTTCTTAGCATGTGGGTCTATTTGGGGTCTTGTCCGATGTTCTTTGGCATGTGGCTGACCATCCTGTTGATCCACACTTCTTGGTTGTTATTTTCCGGAGGAATTTCTTTCATTCTTAGGGCCGACCTAGTTACATGTTTCATTTTTTTTGCATTGGTAAATGTAATCTTTTGTGTCCGACTAGGATATTAACCAGAGGGTATATATAGGGTATTATGCAATCATTTGTAACACAGGTAGTAGATATCAGAATAAGGATTTAGATTCGTGATTAGAGATCCGGTTGATTCTAAGAGTTTTGGATGGATTGTATCTAGCTTGTAGCCTGCATGTAACCGGTTGACTATCTGATGTTCTATGATGACTATATGATGATAACCGGTTGGTTGCCGGAGGTTCTAAGACAATAATATGATCCGTTTCTGTAATCTTTCTACATTTTATTGTTGCTTTTGTTGTGTTACTCTTGCTACATAAACCGATCAATTCTCTTTTGGAGGATTCATCGGTTATGGCTACATCAATTAGTATTAGAGCTAGTTGTGAACTGGTTGGTGGAAGAGTTGTTTGCGAACCTTGAGGCATTCCTTTGGGTGGATAGGTTGCCGATTGGAGGCAGAGTGCGCATGTGTTCAATAGATCGCCGAGTGAGAGGCAATTGAAACCAGTAGTAAAATCACCGAGTTGAGGCAGTTCACTAGGGCAAAAGAGGAGATACCCCATAGAAGGATGAACCCTCAGAGGGTAGAGAAGATGATGGAGGATTTCAAGAATGAGATAAGGAATAAAATCTGGGACGCATTGTCTGGTTTGCGGAGGAATCCGTAATCTGAGGATGAATATGAAGAAGTTGAAGAAGAGCTTGAGGCAGAACAGACTAAAGGACTGAAAGACGGAAGAGATGAAAGATTCTTGAGAGTAGTGGCACAAGCGAGTAAAGTTCATAAAGTGGAGGTTTCAAACTTTTTCATAACACTGAACTCGAAGGATCTGATTGATTGGATCAGAGAGTTGGAGGATTGCTTTGAGTTTGAGGATATCAAGGACCTGCAAAGAGTCTGGTTGGCACAAAATAAGTTGAAAGGGCATGCTACCTTATGGTGGAAAGAATTGTAGAGAGACATAGTGGAGAATGGTGAAACGAAGATCACGCAGTGGAGATAGATGGTTGCAAGATTTAAGGCCAAGTTCATACCGAGAGACTATGAGCTGGAATTGTTCAAGAAGTTGCAGAACCTAAAACAGAGAAACATGATTGTGAAAGAGTATACTAAATAATCCTACAAGGTGATGATTAGATTTGGACATAGAGAGATGGACAAAGAAAAGGTGGTGAGGTACATAAATGGTTTTGCATTTAACATTCAGGATGAAATGAGTATGTTGAAGGTTTCCATAGTTGATGAAGCTTACCAATATGCTTTGAAGGTTGAGGAGAAGGTGAGAAGAAGACAACTGAATAACCCTAGAGGGAAGGAGAGATTCAAGGGGTAGATGAGTACAAAGAAGCAGAGTGTTGAAGAAGAATCAAAACCTAAGTGGAGTAAAGAACCATAACAAAAAACATAGAGAAAAGGCAGTGGCAGTACCAATAGAGAATTTCCTAGCTAATGTTTCAAGTGTGGAGAAACTAGACATAGATTTTATGAATGTAAGAGGGAATGACAAGAAGTTGTGTGGCAAATGAGGAACCAGAAGGTGAAGTTACCAGAACTCACTGTGAAACGGAGCAAGGAGAATCCCTTATGTTCAGAAGAGTCATGATGGAGAAGATCAGTGAAGATATTAGACTTATTCAGAGAAAGAGTCCTTTCTGGATTATGTGTAAATGAGGTGGTAAGTGCTGCAAGGTTATTGTGGATAGTGGAAGTGTTGATAATTTGGTATCTGAGGAGATGGTAGTGAAGCTTGGATTGAAGAGGCTTGAGCATCCTTTTCCTTACAAGATAAGTTGGTTACAAGATGATCAAAAGTTAGAAGTAAAGGAACAGTGTTTGGTGAATTTTAGTATTGGAGCTTTTAGGGATGAGGTCTTGTGTAATATTGTATCTATGAGTTCTTGTCATGTCTTGTTGGGAGGACCTTGATAGTTTCATAGAGGAGATATTTATGACTGTAGAAGAAACATAATCACTATTGAGAAAGATGTGCATAAGTTCACATTGACTTCTTTGAAGGAGAAATAGAAGGAGTTGAAGAACCTAAGCCTTGAGAGAAGTGGCAGTACTGAAAAACTGGTTGCAGAAGTTATACCGGAAGGTGGCATGGATTTGCAGAAGGATATAATAGATAAGCTTGATGGATAGATAGAACTAGATGACATAAAGCTTATGGTGACGAACTAGATGAAGTCTTGTGGCAGAAACAAATCTGAGTTGCCAAAGAAAGAGAGCAGTAAGAAGAGACAAAGTGTAGATCTATAGCAAAGAAAGAGAAATAAAGAGAGTCGGGAGTTAGAGAATTTGGTTGAGGTCTCAGAGGAGTTAAGAAAGAGGTTTGCAGATAAGGAAGATGTTTGGATCATAAATGAGCTTGGGGTCTTTATCTCGAATCCTTTTCGATGTTCATGATTTTACTCTGATGGAACATCACTTTCTACCTAGGGCGTCTGATGCAGGAGCATCCCCAGTCTATGAGCAATCTTTCATCAACCAAAATTATTTCCTTTTTATTTAAGTTCAGTGTGCAGTTTTGCTTTTCATTGCAGATCTCATTTTTTATTTCCACATTGATTCATGTACTTAATTCCAAATTTTCAGTCCATTTGGATTCTTTTTTGGCTAGTTCTCACTCTCGGTTTGACTATTTCTGGGTTCCAGGATAGTTTTTGAGCTTATCGGTTGGTTTTCCTTCATTTATGAAGCGGTTTCTTGGCATGTGGGTCTATTCGGGGTCTTGTCCGATGTTCTTTTGCATGTGGTCGACCTTCTTGTTGATCCACACTTCTTGGTTGTTATTTTTCGGAGGAATTTCTTTCATTCTTAGGGCCAATCTAGTTAAACGTTTCATTTTTCCTGTATTGGTAAATGTAATCTTTTGTGGCTGACCCAGATATATTCTCGAGGGTATATATAGGGCATTATGTAATCGTTTGTAGGACATGCAATAGAGATCAGAATAAGGATTTAGATTCATGATTAGAGATCTGGTTGATTGTGAGAGTTTCAGATGGATTGTATCTGGCGTGTAGCCTGCATGTAATTGGTTCACTATCAGATGTTCTATGATGAGTATACGATGATAACTAGTTGGTTGTCGGAGGTTCTAAGACAATAATATGATATGTTTCTATAATCTTTCTATATTTTATTGTTTCTTTGGTTGTGTTACTCTTGCTGCATAAGCTAGTCACTTCTCTTTTGGAGGATTCACCAGTTATGGCTGCATCAGTTTATGATGTAGGAGTACCCCCGATCTATGAGCAATCTTGCATCAACCAAAGATATTTCATTTTTGTTTAAGTTCAGTTTGTAGTTTTTTGTGTTTCTATTGGAAGGTACCGATAGTTGCTTGCTTTTCATTACAGATCCTATTTTTGGTTTCCAAGCGGATTCATGTGCTTAATTCTAGATTTTCAGTGCATTTGCATTCTTTTTCGGCTAGTTATCACTCCCGGTTTGACTGTTTCTAGGTTTCGAGACAGTTCTTGAGCTTACCGGTTGGTTTTTCATCATTTACGGAGTAATTTATTGGCGTGTGGGTCTATTTGAAGTCTTGCTCGATGTTCTTTGTCATGTGCCTGACCTTCCTGTTGATCCACACTTATTGGTTGTTATTTTCCAAAGGAATTTCATTCATTCTTAGGGCTGACCTAGTTGCATGTTTCATTTTTCCTGCATTGGTAAATTTAATCTTTTCTGGCCGACCCGGATATGTTCCGGAGGGTATACATAGGGTATTATGTAATCATTTATAGGATAGGAAATAGAGATCAGAATAAGGATTTAGATTGATGATTAGAAATCCGGTTGATTTTGAGAGTTCCAGATGGATTGTATCTGGCTTGTAGCATGCATTTAAGTGGTTGACTACCGAATGTTCTGTGATGGCTGTATGATGATAACTGGTTGGTTGTCGGAGGTTCCAAGACAATAATATGATTTGATTCTATAATCTTTCTATGTTTTATTATGTATTTTATTGTGTTACTCTTGCTGCATAAGCCGATCAGTTCTCTTTTGGAGGATTCACTAGTTATGGTTACATCAATGTCTAATGGGTATGTCAGAGCCGTGGAAGGTCAATTAGGAAAAAAATTGATCTAATTTTTGCATAAATTTGTGTAGTACATGAGGTCAATTGGTAGACCATTTAGAACATGATGTTGTTTGTGTAACAAATGTCTCAATGGAGAAGTGTCAACTTCAAATCAACTATGCACCCACTTACAAGGATCCAATCATTATAGAAGTAAAACCTTTTCATTGGGAAAGTAATCAATTTTCATTACCATCAAGATCATGATATGCTTGCAATAGGGTGATAGGGAGAGAGAGACGTAGAGATAGGGAAGAACAAGAGAGATAATAGTAAAGAGATATATATAGAGAAGAACTTACAGTTAGAGATGATAATTCAAAGAGATATAGAAAGATAAATAGAGAGATGAGAGATGAATAGATAGAGATGGAAGAGAAAAATAAATAGAGGGAGTGAGGGAGAGATATAAAAATAGAGATAGAGATATGAATTGATATATAGAGAGATGGAGATGTTGGATTAATCACCAACATCCTCATTTGGATTCAGGACATGAACTAACTATGTCCTGTGGATCCATTTATCTCTATCATTTGTATCAGGCATTAGTAGGTCGATCTTTGAATCCTATGACAAATTTGATCCAACAATTGGTATCAGAGCTAGGTTGCAAGTCTGAATCCCCTTAGGTGACGCTAAGTTGGTTGTTGTTGGACTAACCACTACCATACTCCTTCTAATTTGGGACATAGACTAACTGCCTCCCATGGATCCATTATCTTTGTCATTTATATTAGTCATTAACAAGCCGATCTTTGGCACAATGGAAAATGTGCTACAATATGAGAGATATAGTGGTATTGAGATATAGAGAGATAAATAGATAGAGATATAGTAATAGATGAAAGAAGAAATATGAAGATATAGATATAGAGAGGAAAAGAGATATATAGATATAGAGGTCTAAAAAAATGGAAGAGGGAGAGAGATGGATGGATAGAGCGAAACATGTCTAGATATGGTAAAGGAGAGAGGAAGATAGAGGTATCAATATATACATTATATTTCATCACAATCATTATGTATAGACATGCTTATTCTAACAAACACATCTCTTCATTGATGTACCTATCTAAGGATCTTTTGATCCACTTATTTGAATATATAGAAAGTATTATTTCAATCTTTCCAATTTTTAACATGATATCAGAGCCAATGCTTTATCTTTTTGTATGAAGAGAAGTTCGAAAGATAAAAAGGTTTAAGGCAGGCATTGCAAGCTTGATAGGCAATTTGTTGAGAGTTAGAAGAAATTGTAGAAGTAGTCACCAATTTATTTCACTGGTTACTAAAGGAGAATTGAATCCTGTTAAGAGTAGTGGAAGGACTGAAGCCATATCATCGCTAACAAGGGTCATAAAAGATCTAAAATAATCTATAGCCATAGTCAAAGTACATCGCTAATACAAAATGTAATTGACGAAAGTGTAGCCACCATAAGAAGGATCGCAAATTTGTGAAGATAGATATGAGGTTGTCCAAAGCAATTGTGGATTTGGTGAAAGTTCAGAATCCACTATTGTCGATTTGAAGCAAATTCTGCCAACCACTAATAAAGAGGAAGCATTGTATTTTGAAGAATAGACATTGATTCGAGGAGGAAATTTGTAGCCTTCAGTATAACTGTGAAGAAGACCTATAGATAAAGGTTAAGCTATCAAGATATGTGAAGCTGGCTCAAAGACAAAAAGAAAAAGATAAAAAGATCACAGATCTGGAAAGGTCGATTTTTATAAAATAGATTGTAGTTATATTGCTCGTGAACAGTCAAAAGGAGGATATAGATGGTCACAAAGGTGAACATATTGGCACTAAGAAGATAGAACCACCATCAGTCCTTAGAAGATCACTATCATTATTAAAATTCAAGACACATCAATCACTGTTGAAAATAAAAATCACCTAAGTCAACAAAGGAGGTCGCATGCATAAATTAGATCTTAGAAGAGTTTTCCCAATCACTAATTGGAAAAGTGACAGTGAGGAGTTTAAATCAGAAGATCATGTGAGGGTTGTTTGTTTGAGAGTTATAGAGGATCATAGTTTGCAAAGTTTGAAGAGGAGTTCGTAGTTGAAGATATCATGAATAAGATTTAAATTGTTTCCTTTGAAGATTTGTACTGTAGCACCTTGTGAAGTGTGCTCGATTAGAGGACAAGGCGGATCACAGACATTGAAGAGCCCAATAATAAAAATATAAGCTGCTAAAGCAGATTGCTGCCATAAGTTGCTAACCAACAAGTAAGTCATGAGGGAAAGTTCCATTGATCAGATCAAGATTGTTGCCGCCCTTTGAAGTGAGATCACGGTATCAATGAAAGAAGATTGTGAGTAAAAGATGCAATTTCAAGAAGAAGATTGCATGTGGTAAAAGACTTGGTGAGAAGAGATTATAGCTTTAGAAGAAACCCTATGTACATTTATTATTGCAAATGGATCAAGGAGTAAAGATGGTCACAATTTTTCTTTTAAGTTTTTCACAACAATTGATGAAGTCTAAATATGAAGATATATAAAGTCATTAGTATATTATCCTTGATTTAAGGCATGCGAAGTTGCCAAAGCAAGGTGATCTAAATCGTTATAAGAAAATTACTATCAACTACATAAACAAGATGAACTTTTAAATAATTGATTTCAATAGGAAAGAGTGATAAAAGAACAAAGAAAGAAAATGAGAATTTAATGTGTGTAAAGAGTATTTTTGAAGAAGACTTGAAAAAAATTAAAAAGTAAAATGAAGCATTAAAAGAGGAAAATAGATCACAAAAGGAAGGATTATCAAAATTAAGAGAAGAAACTATTCTTTTCAATCAACTACTTGAAGCATACATAAAAAAAAATCAGAATCTAAAATTGAAGCCTACACTATGCAATGTCTCATGCGATACTAGTGATTTGTATTTTTCATTTGATGAACCATTTGATATGGGTGAAGTGTGAAGGAGAAGGTAAGGATGTGTTTCAGTCTACAAATTTTGTAACTTGTGACATTAATAACAAAGTTTGCATCAATTGCAACTTATTTTTGTTTGCAGATCATGAACATAATGAGTTATAATGGAAAAGGTTTGGGAAAACATGGGCAAGGAATAAGAGAGCCCATTCAACCAATTATGATGCTAAAGAATGAAGGCCTTAGATATGTTAAGGAAAAATAAAATAAAAGTGATGCTATAGGTATTACAAACTCAAATAGACCTACTCAAAGATCAAAATATATGCAATGTTTTTATTGTCATGGGCAAGAAGATAAAGAAGAGAAATATTGAGATCTTCACTCTTATTCAATTTGCGGGCTGAAGAATAATCTAAGAAGCCATGTTGAAATAGAGAGAGGAATGGACAATCTATAAAAGATCCTATGAAGATTGAATGTGGATGGATTGACAAATCTAGTTGGAAAAAGGGTTACAAGCATGTTCAAAATATTATACAAGCATAAAAACTATCATGTTAGACAGAATAACAATCATACAAGAATAAGTAATGTTGATAAAAAAATATCATTTTTGAATGCTATAACAATGGCTACAAAGATTATTGAGGTTGTAGTATTGGTTGTGGAGATTGTCACTAAAGTTGTGAAAGATTTGATCACAAAGATTATTATTGAAATTAATCATAGAGATTATTAAAGCTTTTGAACTACAAAGATCTTTTGGAAAGAACTAATTTATTGATAATTGTGAAGGTTTTGATCGTAAAGATCTTTGAAATCGCTTCACTTTCTCTATTTATATTTGTGAAGGTTTTGATTGCAAAGATCTTCTAAAATGCTTTACTTTCTTTTGTTGATACCTATGAAGTTTTTGATTGCAAAATCTTTGAAAAAAATCACTTTCTTTATTGATATCATTGAAGGTTTTTAATCACAAATATCTTATGAAATGCTTCACCATCTTTTACTGATTCCTATGAAGGTTTTTATTGCAAATATCTTTGAAATGTTTCGCCTTCTTATGGAATAGCCATAGAAGATATCTTGTTATGGATGATGACAAACAATTGTAATTAAGTGAGTTTAAAACAAGGATTAGACTATATTCATTTGAAGGAAATGGTGTTAATGGGTTGCTAGCCAACCTATTTATATAGGTGGTCCTCATCATCTAGTTAAGATATGTGATAAAACAAAGTTCATGGGGGGTGTTGAAACAAAAATTATATTTTATCACAGTCATTATGTATAGGCATGTCTCTTCTAAGAGACACATCTATTCATTGATGTACCTCTTTAAGGATCTTTCGATTCACTTGTTTTAGATTAAGTGAAAAGAAGGTTTTGAAGGGGTCCCGAAACCCTAATGCAGAAAGATAATCAAAAGATAAGACATTAGAGATTAGCTAGATAGAGAGAAACACAAAAAAGAGACAGCTAGAAAAGACAAAAAGCCAACAAGAAGCCAAAAAAGGCAAAGGGAAAACACAGAGAAAACTAAGGGACAACCACGACCAATAGACCCTAAGAAAGGTATATGATAAGCTCCACCACTTCTTGCTCTAGCAGGACCATAGAGGCAACATCACTCTTCAGTTCCTCCAACTCCTTGGCATGCTGGGTCATCTTCCTAGTACTAGCTTGAGTTCTTTTGCCATGACCAGTAGTCCCCCCTTCAAGAGTGAGAACCTTATCCTTGGTAGTATCAACAGTGTTATTTTCCTGATGGATATGTTTGAGTTTGTTGATCATCATACTGAGGCTATCGATAGAGACTTTCATAATTTTTTGGTTTTGTTCTCCAATTTTCTTCAGGGTGTTCTCATGATCAAGAACCCGCTTCTCTAGATCATTGAATCTAGCCTCCACAACCTTAAATTGAGAGCCATATTCTCCAATGATAGCCTCCACATCACTGATGGCTTTAGTCAATTCATTCAGCTAGTTAGGAAGGGTATTGAGCTTACCTGTTCCAACAGCTTCTAAGGTATTCACTTTCTTGGATGAATCCTCCTACTTGTTCTTTAAATTGTCCATCTCTGAATAGACCCAATCAATAGCCTTGAAAAACTCCATCATCCCACTCTTCGCGGTATTGAACATGCTTAAAGGAGAGTTTCTTCTATCAATATTGATCTCAGGGGTGGAATTATCTAGGGTCTCCACATTAACATCAGTAGCATTGGGAGACAGAGTATCACCTTTCTTCATCATCTTCCCATATTCTTCAACATCATTTGTCGTTTTATTGAGATCCCGAGGATTGGGTTGGACATTAAGAAAAGCATTCCCTTTATCTAGGTTGATATTGGTGATGACAGGGCTCTGCTTTTATTTCTTCTTCGGTGGTGGGATAACATAATCACTATCAATCTATTTCCCCTCATCATCCTCTTCATCATCTTCAAGCCAGTTGTCCTCTTCCTGGACCTTACTCCTTTTTCCTTTAACCCCTTTTCTAGCTTTCTTATTTCTGGACCCACAAGCCAAATCTTTGTCATTTGTCCTTGCTAGAACCCTTAGCAGAGGTAATCTTATCACCATCATCTTCCCACTCAGTATCAAACCCCTTGTCTTCATTGTCATCTAAGTTCTCAGACTCATCATCCGAATCTGAAAGCTCAGTGATAGAATGCTGAATAGAGGAGGCCTTGACATAGTTGTATAAAAGCAACATTAACCCTTCATGCATGGGAGCATTACTATTCGGATTATCCCTAAAATTCTTAATGCTAGTGTTAAGGGAGCTAAACAAATAGAAGGGTATAGACACCAGATCTTTATGGCGAAAATGATTCAAAAGCACAAAGTGATAACTGTAGACATGAGAGTATCTACCATCAAGAGTAACATATTGCATGACAACAAATAGAATCCATCTCCATACCTTCTTTATCACTTTCGACGAGTAGTAGGTTTTGCCAGATTTCACGAACTTGGTTTTCTTAGACTCCTCCTTCGGGAATCGCTTGATAGTAGCTTTTGCAAGCTTCTTGTCTTTGTAATACTTTCTACCTTCCATCAACATACCAGTAACTTCCATGATCATCCCTTCGTCAATTTCAACCTTTCTTCCTCCTATGGTAATTTTTCTATCTTTCCAATTCTTGTTGAAAATTCTGGTAACGGTAGGGCTTTTCCCTACAATTCTCTCCATATACCCTATCATCTTGGCCATTTTCAGAATAGACCAAGCCTTCGGCTTATCTTTCTATTCATCACAGGAGAGCGACTTAATTATTTTCTTGTTACCCCCCATGGCATCCACAAATGGATTATTCTTATCCATCACAATGCAGAACATGGCAAAAATAGAGATCAAATGCAGAGCAGGAAGGTCTTCAAAATAGATATGGACACCCACAAAGTGTGCGGAGTCTTGTTTGCATTAAACACCATCTCAATCTTCAAGTGCTGCTCTTTACGATTCATTATGGTCTTTTTCATTGATAAGTGCATTGTCATTATTACTTATCACTCTCTCATAACCATGCACTCTATCATAAATGAGGAAGGCACGAGCCTCGTGAGGAAGATCCAACTCATCATGTGATCAACACGAAGGGCCATGTTGGCAGCCCAATGAGCAATAGTGTTGGTTTCTCTATAATAATGTGACACAACACACAACTCAAAAGAGTTGATTATCTCCTTAGCTTGAGATATGATTTTCTTTATGGTCCTTGAAGGGGAGGATAGGCCCTTTAAGAATTGAACAAGGTTATTAGAATCTCCCTCGAGCCAAATTTTAGTAAATCCCATCGATTTAACTAGGGCAAGGGTCTGGTAAGCAGTCATGGCCTCAGCTAAGTGGTTAGTTTGTGATCCCATGGGAAGTGCCACCACCGCAATACAATAGCCAGCCTAATTTCTTATCACTCCCCCACACCCACCTGACTCTGTTTGATCCACCTGTTTGAGTATATAGAAAATTTTATTTCACGCTCTCCAATTTTTAACAAGAAGTAGAGTTGAAGATAGAGAAAAAGAGGAAGGGTGATAAAATAGAGAGAGAGAGAGAGAGAGAGAGAGAGAGAGAGAGAGAGAGAGAGAGAAGAGAGAGAGAGAGAGAGAGAGAGAGAGAGAGAGAGAGAGAGAGAGAGAGAGAGAGAGAGAGATATGTAAATATAAAAACATAGGGGGATAGAGAAGGAGAGATAGAGAGGAAGGGATAGAGAGATCTACAAAGGAGGAGGGAGAGATAGAGAGGTGGTGAGACAAAGTGAGAGATATAAGGAGATAGAGAGAGGGAGATAATGAAAGAGAGAGATAAAGAGATGGATAAATAGATATAACTAAAAATAGACAAATAGAGATGGAGATAGCGTGAGGGAAATAGGTGGAGATAGAGGGAGAGATAGACATAAAGAGATATAGATAAGGAAGAAAGATAGAGATGAAGACAATAATCAAATGACATTCTATCCTAAGCATAACTCCCTAAGGACATGTGCTATCCTTAAATTATTGGAATGGAACAAGTAATCAAAAGTTAGTTTCTCTCCTCCTCTTTCTTGCTCTCTCACTCCAAACTTTTAATTTAAGATTTGAGTCGAAATTTATTTTATTATATGAATAAAAATAAAATTTTAAGTATAATTATTCTACAATAAAAATTTTAAAATTAAATTAATTCTAATATCTTTTAATTATTATCTGTAATTTAATAAAAAGATCTAAATAATTAAAATAAAATTTTAGCTTAATAAAAATTAAACTTAAAAAAAAAGAAGAAGAACTAGAATAAATTAAAAATCATGGCATTAAAAGATACTCTTATAAAAAAGATCTTAATAAAATATAAATTTTTAATTCAAAATATAACTATTTTATTACCGAAATTGCATAAGGTCTTGCAAATTCTAGATTTGCTCCTTCGTTTGAAAGTAATTTTCTCTGTGCTTAAATCCAAAGCAGTTTGGTTATTCAGAGGGCACATGAAAGAGTGTATCTACCTGTTGTTCGAGGCTTGTCCTACTACCTGAGTGACAAAAAAGATGAGATGGCTAACCTCCATCCTCTTGGCTATCATTAAAAGCCATTCCCATTCATGATTTAACTTACGTAACCCAACGATTTAGAGTTCCCTGTAATTAAGAAATATAGGATTTCATTGTTCAGATTTAGCAAATTGCCTGTATGACTAATAAGGTTTTGGATCATCCCATAAATTAGGATACAACCCTATTTTCACTTGCAAACATTTTAAAGGGAATCATTCACTAAACATATTGAGGCCAATCTTATTATCTAAAACTTTTGCTTCCATTTTTGCCGACTTTCTCAGAAAGTCTAATTCCTATTGAGGTCTTCAAAATTTATATTCTTAGATGACTTGGGTAGCGGTGGCGAGGCCCATCTGCCTGTGTCTTTCCACTCACCATCTTTTTAACAATTTACTTTATATTAATTGGCGACCGGGGCATTTCCCTTAAAATGCAAGAATGATGTCACATCTCACATGGACGATGTGTTCGAGAACCCACCAATAGCGAGTCCAGGCCTCCATTTCTACCTACACAATTATGGCTATACTCATCATGCATTTAAGTATGGAGGAGTGCATGAAGAAAAAATATTTTCTATATATCGACTACTTCTAAGTTTACATCTAGCACATCTCAACCTACAAGATGCATTTGCATCTCCTTTCTGTCTACCAAAGTCGTTTTTGATTTATTTTTTCTTTACATTGTCTTTTGCCCACAATACTTAAAAATGGGTTTTAATAGAATATTGTTTTTACCCGGGTGGATCTTATGATAACTACAAGCATGATTACAACTTAAATCTTTTTTTCATTTTTGTTGATTGATGAAGTTAAAGACAATGGATTGTGTTTAACCTTTATGCTAGCTCCATAACCTTATTGTATTTTTCTATAATATATTGGGTATAGATGCATTTAAAATATAAATTTTTATTGCCCTTGCAAGATCGTGGTCAAGAAAAAGAAAACAATATGAGAAAAACAAGACAAAAATTGATAACATTTGATATTAATTATTTTAATATCTTAATCAAGGGACACTTTTATCCCTTATATCATGGAGAAGAAAGGAAGAATATGTTGGCCATTTGGTGGAATTGATTATGTGTTGCATTGATGTTTTGTCATTGATGCCAACACTAGCTATTTGGATGCATTACCGACACCCTTCTGGTCCTGGTAGGTTGAGTGGTTTTTGGTTGATTTGGATCCGACATGATCCGGTAGGCTTCAATATGATTTGGTTATGGATTTGGCTTGTTCATGATACTCATGCTCATATTCAGTAAATTGGTTTTGGTCTGGTGATCGGATCCTATCCTGTTTGCTTAAAAGCTTGATATTTGGTTCTGGCAAGGGTTTCATCGGCAAAGCTTTTGATAAAGATCTTTGATGAATTGCATAAGTGGTGTTGGTGTAGCTTCTGGTGAAGTTTTAGGATGCTGATGGTGATCATGTTCAATACTTGGCAGATGGAGATCATTGTTGTAGCATGTGGACCTATACTATGTCTCGGTTGATCTAGGTTATGGACCGACTTTAATGAAGCGTGTGGATTGGACCTCTCGATGTGTTTATGGGATGTCTTATGTTTTGGATATTATTTCTTTGGTCTAGGGACGACATGGTTTGTAATTATGTAATTAGTTTATTATCTGGTGGCCGACCTAATTGTTTTTGGTCGAGGGTTTTGTATATATAGATGTAAGATCTCATTGTAGATCATATATGGTTATGGGAAAGGAATGTAATGTGTGAATAATGTAATATCATTCAGGTAGAATATTTGGTCTTTCATTGGAGATCGAATTGGGTTCATGTAAGAGGATTTAGTCCTTATGTATTGAGTTTAACCAAAACTATACTTAGGCATAGGAGATGCTAGCTTTTGCAGTTCAACACTTCTCCGGATTGTAGTCTGGATTTCTATGTAGTTAGTGAGGCTCCTTTTGTGATGAGCAGTGAGCTCTAGGCTATTGGCCTTCCTACAAGTGCAGGGCCCTCAATTGTAATTCACATACTTACTGCAGAAGTATTATCTGACTTTGGGTAGGATTCCCACCATGGTTTTTCCCTTTACCAGGTTTTCCACGTATAAATCTTGGTGTCATGTGGATGGTATTTATTCTGTGATTATTGTTTATGCTTAATTGGTTTAATTGCTATTCTAGTATTAATATTTTGGGTTCCGGTATTAAAGTTTTAATTGCTAATGGTTTCGGTAATCTGTGACAACTAATTCACCCCTCCCCTCTCAATTGTCTTTTGGTTATTTGAACTATCTAACAGAATAAAGGGTAAGATTTTAAGCTATACAGATATGTCTAGATGGGTAAAGATAAATAATCTTGAGGACCTTTTTTATTTCTTTTGCAACTATCTATGGTATACAAATATTTTCTTTGGAAATTCTATAAAATTTTAGGTTTGATAAAGGAATGGTAGAATAATTAATGGATTCTAGATATTGATGTTTTTATTTAAGTCCATCACTCTTAAAAATCTAAGATTTTCATTGGATATACTTTATTTTTCATATTTATCGATTTGTTATTTTTATATTGATGGATATGTTCATTATATGACAAAATATGAGGTCATTATTTCTCTCAAATAATTCTCATTCTTGTTGTACCAAAATAGACCAAGTATAGAATGCCTTTGCGATCTATTATCTTGTAGAATTTTTAACTATTGAAAATGATAAGATCCAACTTGAGGCTGTGAACTTCTTTTCAAATCTATTTGTTTCTCTGTAATTGGATGATAACTCTGTAATGGAGGATCTTAGGGGCCTTCTAGACAACATACCTCCCCTTGTATTAGCCCAAGATAATGTAGCTCTATTAAAACCATTTTCCCTAGAAGAGTTGAGGCTAGTAGTTTTCTCCATTCCTCATGATAAGGCACTTGGTCCTGATGGATTTGTTACCTTATGCTTTCAAAAGTCTTGGGATTTTTTGGGCTCAGAGATATGGTTAACATTAGAAGAAGATAGAAAAAATGACAGCATTCTCAAGCAGTTTAATATAACATTTTTAGCTCCCATTCCCAAAAAAGGCAACCCTGTCGCCTTTGCAGATTTCATGCCTATCTCCCTTTGCAACACAATATACAAGATCTTCACAAAATCCATTTCACTTAGATTGTCAAAGATGATTCCCAAAATTATATTGGAAGAACAAGGGGGTTTCCTTTCAGGTAAGGAGACTTTGGAGGGCACTTTAATTTCTTACAAGGTCCTCCACTCCATCAAACAACACAATATGGAGAGCATGATTATAAAATTAGATACACTCAAATCCTTTGACAAAGTCAATTGGAAAGTCTTAGAACAAGTCCTCATCAATTTCAGGATCTCTATTAAATGGACTAAGTGGATCATCTCGAGTATTTTAGGAGTCAATTTGCCTATTCTCGTAAATGGTCATCCATGTGGTTTCTTCTCTCCTTGTCAAGGTATTCGACAAAGTGATCCTATTTCACCATATCTATTCATCATCTTGGTTGAAGCTCTCACTAGATCTATCTTTGCTAAGAATAGCCTCTATTTGTGGAAAGGTATTGAAGCATTCCCAACTCAAAAGTGACAATCACTCACATCCTCTTTGTAAATGACACAATCCCTTTTGGGGTAGCAATATTTCAAGGGGCACAAATAATCAAACAATTTCTAGACAAATATTATGCAGTAATGGGTCAAAAAGTCAACGAAGCTAAGTCCAAAATATTCTTTCTCAGTTGTTCCCCACAAATCTATCAAAGACTTTCTGATTTCCTTGGGTTCAAGCAAGAATCTCTCCCAAGGAAATACCTTGGCATCGCACTCTTTTTGGAAAAAAAATAAAAATTCCTTTTGGGACAACATTTCAGATTGCATTCAAAACAAAATCTATTCATGGAAGAATACTTGGTTTTCATTAGGTGGTAGACTCCTCATGATCAAAACTATCTTGGCAACCATCCCAAATTACATAATGTCATTTCTCCCCATTCCCAAGGGTGTATTGGTTGACATAGAATCTAAACTCAAGAACTTCCTCTGGTAACACAATAAGGATTATAAATAAAAGCTTCTTCTCAAATCCTAGGACAAAGTATGCTTGCCCAAATCAGCAGGTTGATTAGGTATACACAATATAGAAAGCAAAAATTTGGCTCTAAAAGAAAAGTTGGTATGGAAAATGTTTGCCAACCACAACTCAAAATGGGCTGCTATATTGATATCAAAATGTTTGGATTCCAATGATCCAAAAAGAAACTTTGTAGTATTAAATCCTCCATCTAGTTCTGAGATGTGGAACTTCATGATTAGTTGTAGGTGGATCTTTCTCCCCTTCCCAGCTTGGGTTATTCATAATGGGAGTAAAGCCCTATTTTGGGAACATTCATGGAATGGCTTCCCTCCTCTATCCAACATGCATGCATTATCCAAGGAAAAAAGATATCCTTAAAGAAAGATCAGGTGTAAGTGTGAGTGATTATTTCTACATAAAGGATGATAATGGAGTAAATTCTACTTATTGGAAAGATATCTCTTCAATCCCAATTCCTTCAGACCAAAGAATCATCCTCCAAACTGAGCTCGAAAAGAGATTCCTACACTATAAGGACATCATGGATTGCCTCATATGGTCCCCTTCCTCATTCGATAAATATTTAGTCAAACAAGGATGCAATATTATTGGGGATCCAAGAGAGGTTACTAAGAGGAGATGATATTCCTTTTGTTGGACTAATGCAAAATTACCAAAGGGAAAAATGTCAACTAGTGACAAACTTTCTCACCTAGTAATTGACCCTCCTTTTAATTGTGTGATTTGTGATTCAGAACAGGAAACTAGAAACCACTTACTCTTAAACTTCCCATTCTTGAGATCATGTTGGATATGACTGCAAGGAAAGCTACTCTAGAATGCTCCTATGTAGATAGATCTTCTTGAAGTTTTTTATTCCTAGCGTATCCTCCACCCAAACTCAATTTTTGCTATTATCTAGAAGGTTTCTCCCTCCATCCTCATTTGGAACATCTGGTGGGAGAGAAATAAATTCCTCTTTAGGCATGCGAAAAATAATTTGGATGGGGTCATCATGAATGTTGAAAAACCAATATCAGAATTAGTTAATGCTTACACCATTAGACACAAAAGAGTTGACTCTTGTTTCACTTTGGTGGATGATAAGATCTTGTCAAAATGGAAATTGATATCCCTTCCATTTAAAGGGATTTTACTAAACAACACTCCTAAAAGAATCAATAGAAAAGAAATCAAATGGAAACCCCCTGATAGTAACTTTATCAAACTAAAATATAATGGGGCTTCCAAAGGTGACCCCGATATGTTTGGTGTGGGTTGTATTTTGAGAGACCCCAAGGGTATGGCCATAGCAGCACTAGCTACCAAAACTCCCAATTATTCGAATAACATGGCTGAAGAAAGGGATTTAGTTGTGAGTCTTAAGTTAGTAGTAAAGGATAAGGTGAAAAACCTAATCATAGAAGGAAATTCTTAGATCATCATATCACCATTGAAAAACAGATTATCTCCAAACTAGAAAATTCACTACATACTTCAAGAAGTATGGGAGTTTTTTATGGTATTTGAATTCTACTACCTTCTCCATTACTTTAGAGAAGCTAATAGGATTGCAAATAAGCTAGCAAAAAAGGGTTGATCTCTCTTGAAATGGAGAAGAGATATTATAACAATATTAAAATCATTTCAGATTCATGTCTTTTCGGCTTGGTCACTGAAGATACTCATATTAACTAACCTATTCTATTTGTTTTCTATCAGATTTTGGTGTTCCTACTAGAGGCAACCTTTGTTTCGCTCATGGAATGGTTCATGCCTATTCAGGGCATTGTTCTTCTGACTACTTCATTGACTATCAGGTCTTGCTCTGTTTAGACATAAGGTTATCTATTTTCACTCTGCATCTTGTGGCTTGCTTCTAGCTTGGACTTCACTTTGTCTTATTTTAGGTGATGTGAATATTTTTTTGCTAGTCTTGACTTCTTCTATTATGCATTTTTCAAGCTGATTCCTTTTCCCTTTTCCATGATTCCTTCACATGTACCTAACTTATTTCAGCCTGCTATTTGGGTAAAAGCACAAAACTATGTCATGTTTCAGGCCAACTTATCAACACAAGTGAATTTAAGTAATTCTAACTAAAAATTAATTTTAGTGAAACATATGGTCTATATAGATTCATAATAGCTAAGTTATATATTGGCCACAACTTTTCCAATTGGAGATGTCTACTAAATGTATACTTTATACCACTTTGGGTCTAATTACCAAAAAGAAGAAAAAATAAAAAAAAACTTGATGTTTCAACAACTCCCACTCTTATAAATAATTTTTTTTTTTTGAAATGTTGAAATACCCTTTTATAGATCTATAAGTGAATTTTACAAAATCTATATATTTTAATATTTTATATTTAATTTTTATTGAATGTGTGTCATTAGCACTAAAATATAAGGTTGATTATCTTGTCAATGAAAAATACTAAAATTTATTTAAATTTTTTGAAAAAAATATGATGTAGTAGAGAAAAAAATCTATGTCAAGATGATATAATTCTTTTCTAATTTGGATAAATAATAAAGAAAAAAGGTGGCGGCAATTGGAAAGAGTTATACTTCAACACACACAACTTTTTCAGTTTATTGAAAAATATCTATTTATAAAAAACTAGTTTAAAAAATATATCCATGCACTAAAGTTTCAAGTTATCAATTTACATTAAAAAAATGAAGAAAAAAAGGTAAAATTTACTAAATAAAGTGTGCTACCTTATGTAACTTTAATTTCAACATTTTATCAACAACTAAATTATAGTGTTTACTTTATAAAAAACTACATTCAAATATTTTTTAAAATTTTAATAAAAATTACAAACATAACATAAACAAAAGAATATAAATTTTATTAGTTTACATCATTCAAAATTAAAAATATTTATTTCACTTTCTATTGATTTAATTTAAAAAGTTGAATCAACATTGACCATTTCCATTATAAAAGTGTGACACAACTTTGTACTTTTACCCATTTGTAGTTCTGACAATACTTGTTTTTAGCCTTAGTGATATTTTCAGGGGTTCTTGTGCACATATTGTGTTACAAGATAGGGTTGCCGTTGCACCAAAAGGTCAACCTATCAATGCCCAATACAACCAATAGACTTATAGAATCCACATGAGGTTGTTAAACCATGTCATGAATCCCCATAAGGGACGCTAGCCCACTGCCAATAATCCCCCTCCCAGCATCACTTGACGCTACCTGCATGATTTGAACCTAT
This sequence comes from Cryptomeria japonica, assembly GCF_030272615.1. Classification (NCBI taxonomy): domain Eukaryota; kingdom Viridiplantae; phylum Streptophyta; class Pinopsida; order Cupressales; family Cupressaceae; genus Cryptomeria; species Cryptomeria japonica. The sequence goes on from NC_081410.1 coordinate 604,484,972, forward strand.
GACCAAGCTCTGATACCACTTGTTACAAGCTAGGGTTGTCATTGCACAAAAAGATCAACCTGTCAATGCCTGATACAACCACTAGACTTATAGAATTCACAAGAGGCTGTTAAACCATGTCACGAATCCTTGCGAGGGACACTGGCCCACTGCCAACATATTGTCTGCCTTCTCTTCACTTTGGTACTTTATTGAGTTGGCAGAGTGTTTGTATGAGTAAAATCCAAGCATGCTCTATGAAGACTTTGATAGAAACCAGAATTTTATTATGGTGGATTAATGCAAACTTCATACTCATGAAGTCTTTTGTGATTCAATCTCACATGCCTTTACTCCCCTATATCTTATCATGTGTTGTATGTTGAAAAAGATCATCCTTATTCTGATATTCTCCATCCAATATCGACTTCTTCTTGGTCATTCTAAGCTAGGTGCAAGTGCCCAAGTTCATATGTTGGCATTTGCATGAAGATTGCACTGATGAACTATTATGTTGTCATTGATGTCAATTATAACCAATAATGATGTTGTAATGATGTTGTTTTGCAACCGGTAGGTGCGCTTGTGAAGGAAACTGATATTACTAGAGAAGCAATGAGGTGAACTGGTAACCCTAACCGATGGATCTTGGTGAATTGGTTGTATTGGTTTATGATCAAATGATGAGTGGTAATGATTATGCCACATATGCATGTTGTATCTGAAGGGTTTCAAAAGGTTTTTGGCACATAGAGATAATGGTTTTATTTTGGGAATGAGCAAGTACATTGCATGAAGTGGAAACCGCGTGATGAGTTACAGGGATCGATGAAGCGGTGATCAAGGAGCGGTCGAGGTTGTCTTGAATCATGTGAAATGATTGCTATGTAATCCAACGGTCATACTTGAATTGATTTGTTTGTAATCTCTATGAGATCTTAGGTTTGTGATGTGTTGTCGACCTGTTGTTTTGCTTATAAGGTCAATGAGTTGTTTTGTAGTAGTGTTGGCAATTTTGGTTAAGTGTAAGAGTGATTGGTTGCCAAACTAGGAGATGTATCTGTAGTATGTGTAAACGCAGATAGGAGCATGAAAAGGATCTGATCAAGCAGAGTAGTTCTATTCACTAGATCGACAAACCTATGTTGCTCTCTAACAATTACAATAGTCAAATCCCTTAACCGGGTAAGGTCTAACAGGCTTAGTGTTATCTAAATCCTCTAACTAGGTGATACATTAGCTTGGATTTCAAATCCTCTACCAAGGTTACTCCTAACAGGGTATTGCTTATAATAGGGAATTATAGTCAATTAACTGAGTGGTCCCTAATAGAATATGTTCTTAATAGGACTTATTGTAAGGCTTTAACAAGCTTGGCTCCTAACAGGACGAACTTCAGAAGATTGCAAAATACTTGTGGGTATTCATTCCCACTGTGGTTTTTCCCGTTTGGGTTTCCACATCGAAATCATTGTGTCAAGTGGTGAATATTTTTGTGGTTACGTTTGCTATGGTTAATTTTATTAACTGCTAAATCCACTTAGATATGATATGATGACCAACTGTAATCTGTAATGTGCTTTTACTTTTGTCAATAAAGTATTTGGATGTTTTGGTCAAAAGGTTTGAGAGTTTCAGAGTTGTTTTACTATTATTCTGATATGACACTCAACCGGTATACTTGACAGTGATATTGTAATTTGTAGTTCAGTGTTTGAACCAGTCAGTTCTGAGTTTGTCTTGTGAGGTTTTTTTTGAGTTTGGTGAAAGTTTAGTCAGTTTTCTATCTACTGATTCATCCCCCCCCCCTCTTAGTATTTGTCTGGATCCTTATTTATTCATCATACCATCATCATCAAGATATCTTTTCTCTATTTGGATATGGCTTTTCACTTTGGAGTGAAATGTTTGTGTTTGAGCGAGTCTTTACAACAACAATGCAAGTTTCTCTTTCAAATAGTGGATGCTAGTGTCAGGGATGCCATCACTTAGATCCTTCATTACCATTCTAGGGGTGGATACAACCATATCCATGATGGTAAGATCTTTGATTTATTCTTCACTCCCTTGTTGTAGATAGTTGCATTCCCAGACTAGGTATGAATGGTGGGAAACAAAATAGTGTCAGAGTAGTTTTGGCCTCGAATCACTCAAAAAGTTGTTGAAATTGATGTGAATATAATTTCAAGATCTCTTGGTGAAGTTTTTGACATGGCTTCAGAGGACAAGGCAAAGAAAACATACAAGACATGGCACTTCTTCAATTCATGTTTCATTTGCAATAACTTTTCTCCAACAAACATGTTCCTTGCTAGCAATGTCGACCTATTTTCTAAGGATCACACAAGTAGGATCAAAGACTTCTTTTATGGCATGTCAACAATGGTGACAAAATCCAATACTCAACCACCATTGGAGGTCACTGAGTAGTGATCTCTCCTCTCTTCTCTTCCATATTATTAATCTGTTGCTTCTATTGTTAAGCTTAACTCCCATATTTTGTGCAGCCCCCCTTTTTATTAGTATGTTTTCAGTCTTTTGTTGCCTAAATGGTTGAGCACTATTTGCATTTTTTTTGTATCTCTTTCTCTCGGCATGTTATATGTTCTTGTACTATTGTAAGTTTCTCATATTTAATATATTTCATGCTTAATGCATTTTATTTAAAAAAGAAAAAAACTATAGAAAATCTACAAAAGAAAATGTTTTAATTTATCTTTGTTTCTACCATGCAAAATCTTCTAAACTCGACCATATTGAAGATAATGAATATAACCTAACCTTAATATGCACATATCTTTGTAACATATATTTTTCTGCTCTATGTTTTTTCTTGTTGTTGCACTAGGGATATCCTCGTGACCTAGCCCAACACCCAATCCACCTTACCTTGGTCTTACGTATAGCCAAGTTGGGGTCTAGGAAGGGGCAAGATGAGGCAAGACTAATCCCCTAGGGATGCATGCAATTAATTTCAAAAAACATGTTAGATTGGTTGAAGGGACTAGAATACTGAGAGGGGGGGTGACTTAATATTCCCACAAAATTAAAAATTTTCTTACAAACCTTAAACCATTTACTAAAATGTCAATTTTATTAAGTACATTAACATCAAATAGCAAATGCAGAATAAACATGAAAACACAACCACAAGTGGAACAGTGAATTTTATACGTGGAAAACCCAAATTGGGGAAAACCACAGAGAGTGTCAGCTCTCAAGAGAATATAGCTACTTATATGGTATTTATAGAATGGGTTGTCTCACTTCCAGATTACAAAAGCGACTCACTGTCGGAAATCTTACTGCAACAAGTATAAAATGAATTGAGGAAAATTGCATCTCTACATGCATAAAATTATTTCCAAGTTAAGATTAGATTACAACTCACAAAACCTACAACACATTTGATGAAAGATCTTTGTACGACTAATCACAACCACCTACAGAAAAATCCGGTAAAGGGTTACTGCAACATTGTCTGCACACTGACTTTGTTGCAATTGTTATGTTGTCTACAACTCACACTTCACACACTACTTCTTGCCACTCATTCCGTCACATATCCATGCATCCACTCACTTCTATATATATACCAGAGATCTTACACACTGGGATAAAGTATTCGCCAAGCCCAAGTAATACACTACTCAGATCAACATGTTATCCAATAAAGTCTTAAATATAACTATGATAACCAAGTCGACCTCCACAAGATCTCTACATGCTTCCCTTACACAATTCATTCACCAATGCATATACCTTATTCACTGGAACGAGACAGGGATTAACTAGACCCATTGATTCTGATCCAAAACAAAAATCTCCAAGAATGACAACTCCAAACTCCAAACCAATATGTACCATGCGTACCATAAATACCAAACACTGAGACAAAAAATACAATTGACACAACTGAAATAGCTAATACTGAGACACACAACTGATATCATGACCAATATACACTATAATAAGCACAACACAGAATTCTAGAGATGAGGATCTTTCAAAAATGACTCCAGAAGATTATCTACACCTTACTACATCATATCCCATTTCAATATCAAAACTGTAGACCTCATCTATAAATACATATGTCATTCGCATATACCATCTTGACATACCATCTAGACCAAATTAGATAATTGATTTGACATCAATGACAATAATGACAATATACACACAATTCTAACACCACGTGCATCGGGTAATCTTGAGCCTTAGAGTTGAACCCAAAACTAGTGGGGAGCAAACCCATGGCCTAAGCCAACTCCGCTACCCTGTAGGTTTTGCTCTATGTTGCATATGTTCTATTTTTTAATCATAATATTATAGAAAATAAGACCCAATATTGATCATTTTAATGGGTGGCTATCACCATTATATAAACTATCCAGGGAGAAAACCTAGAAAGGATAACTCACCCATTACTGTTTTTATTTAAATTTTATTTTTAAATTTTTTTATGGATCATTACTATATGTTGTTGCATGTCTACTTTTCTAATTATTCATGCTTATGCTCATAAAAATATAGGTCGATCTCCTTTCTATTTTTATGAGGAATGTTATATGATCTTTTGTGAAATGAAAAATTCATAATATTATTTATTTGCACCAAAGATCAAGTTTAATTGATTAGTATGTTACTAACTATATTGGTGATTCTATTTCACATTATGCATTCAGGACATATCATACAAGTGCTATTACATGAATGGTTCAATAATTTAATAAAAAGGTTATTCTCTATGTGTCTTTGAGTCAAAAGGGAAAAATATGAAAGTAGATCTTGAAGAATCAATATGTCTTTGAAGATTTATGGAGGAGTTCTAGTTGGATACATGTAAAAATACCATCTTACTTGAAGTTATTATACCCTTTCCAAAGAATATCATTTATAAAGAGAGAAAACCACATTGAATATCATGGGCAGCAGGAGTTCTAGTTGGATACAAGTAAAAATACCATCTTACTTGAAGTTATTATACTCTTTCCAAAGAATATCATTTATAAAGAGAGAAAACCACATTGAATATCATGGGCAGCTTACTCAAGTGAATGTAGTGCATCATAAAAGATCTCTCTTGTTATTTTCAAGCAATATTATGCTATAATATAAAAAGATTAAAATACTATCCATCACATATAAAAACCTTTGTGCAGTGATTGTATTTAAGGTGATTCTATTTAGGAAGAGTGTACATGACACCACCTAGTGGCTAAATCCTAGATGTAAGAAACCATAGGTATAAGACCTTTAGGCATTATATGCTCCAAATTCAGTCAATTCTTGTCCTTAGGTGATGTTATTAAGGGGGATATGAATGCCAATGACACTACCTAGTGGGCAAATCCTAAATGTAGGTCCTTCTAGCATGTAGGAAAGTCCTACTAGGTATACTATGAGACCTTTAGGTACTAGTAAGTTCTTCTACAATAGCCAAGTCCTAATAGGCATATAATAAGACCTTCAAGAACTTGTAAGTCCACTGAACATTTTTAAGTCCTACAAGAATATGGTCTATTCTTTTCTCTGTAGATATTCTACTCATAAGTATTAAGTCTTATAAGAACATTGTATTAATACCTATGGGTACTATGTAATGAACCTGGGGAGAGGCTAATTTGAGGAGACTACAAATTTGATATAATGTTTATAAGAGCTTATAGCATCATTTTTATAACACTACACTTAAAATTTATGCCAAGGTGACTTTCGTGTAGCATAGGATGCATGATTTTCATACTGGTATATATTTGTGTCCTTGTTTATTATTCTCAAGGAAGACCTACGTTGCTGAAGTACTTCATTTTTTTTTAATGAAAATCGACATGCGATGCCCCCTATCAACATTAAGGCAGAGTGTTAGAACATAATTCTATTAGGTATCATACCCCTATAAAATTTATATATTGTTCTAAATATAAGGTTATAAAACCTTATATATTGTTAGAGTAAATATGTTTTACCTATTTACATGTGCTTACGTCCAACTTAGGTATTTTTATTTAATAATTTTAGGCCCGCATTTAGGTTAATATTAGTTGTATTGCATATTTCTAAAGTGTACCTAAGTTGGCAGTAGTTGGGTTCTACCTACTCTACCTATTCTTGCATCACCCTCGTTCAGTTGGCCTTGTAACATGGTTTCTTCATCATCTAGTGGACTTGTTTCTTCCTAAGGGGAGATGTGTTTCTTGTAGGCATTCGATCATTTTTTCTTTTTCAGGCATACTTCATTGGCATTGGAACTTTTTCATTATGTGGGGGGCATTGCTGTCTCTATATTTCCCTTCATTGGAGGGTGATTGTATTGTATTCTCAGTATGGATGTAGTTCTTGGCATGTATTGGTACTGAGACCTCTGTGCGTCACTTCATTCCTCACTTGTTCATGATTTGCATCATTCCTTTTTTTGAGAGGATTTTTATCACATGAGGTTTTGTCCTTTTCTATATTTATCAGAAACTAGTTGCTAATTTATTGTGAATAGGTACCTAACATGGCCTAGTTGCTAGGACCCATATATTTCATTCTCATATCTACTCTCACATCCTATTGAGACACATGACATTTAATGTGCTCTCATCTCTCCCACCTCTTGCCTATATAAGTAGAGACATTGTACATTTGTAGATATCTTAGCTGAATACATCATTTCTTGGTGATTAATACTCTCTCTCTCTCTCTCTCTCTCTCTCTCTCTCTCTCTCTCTCTCTCTCTCTCTCTCTCTCTCTCTCTCTCTCTCTCTCTCTCTCTCTCTCTCGTTGTGGAAGTTCTTAAATTCATGATCTTGGCTTGGGAGCATAGCTCCAACATATATTATATGTTTTCATAAGCATATCCTGTTTTTAATAATTATAATCTAATAACTATCAGATTATTAATCATTTTTTAATGGGCGTTATTGAAAAGGTGTGACTACTGAATTCACCTTTTTGTTCTATATTTAAGGAAGTTCTCTATCTTTTGACAATGGGCGAATTTAGATCTTTATAGTGAATTGTATCACTGTGCACAAGAGGTATTATAGGCCATGTGGAAGTATGTGGAGGAGTATCCCTAGCTTCAAGTCTATTTTTTTATCTAAAAGGGTTATCCCCATGTATATCTTGTCTAATGTGTATATTTTATGCATGTATAATTCTCATTTTAATTATTTTATATCTTATTTAAATTCATTAGTATCCTAATATCTTAATTTCTAAAATAGTATCATAGAGTAAAATAATTAGTTTACAATGACCAGTCTTGCTTATGATAAAGAGTCAACATTAATAAAAGCATTGGAGAAAATGCTCATAATTAAATCAATAAATAAAGGTACTTAGTTGAAAACTTGATGTAGATTTGTTCAAATAGACGTCATAAAATGATTCACCAATTTGTTAAGGCCTTGTGTAGTGTCACATCAATGCCTCTATATCAATAACCATCTTTTTCTAATGCTTTAGTTCACTATAGTGGCTATAGAAGTAACTTCCACATGTGGATCTAAACCCTAGACATGGATCTATATTTGTCCCATATATTTAGAATTTGTTGAACATGATATTTTGAACCTATTCACCGTGAAGTCTACCACTTACTTCTTGAGTATGGTGGTGTCAATAGGCACCATTTAAGAGCTTATTTGATAAAGAATATCTACATTTGGTCAAACACCTTTTATGAAGTCAATCATATAGAATAATGATTGAAGAAAAGAAAAATGAAGTAATTACCATAATTGTTGGTGCAAGTTGATGTATTTATGTTTAATAATATACCACATGAATGTGTCCTATGTTTTGAAATGCTTATTCCATGTTTTGAAATGTATTAGAGTTTCTCCTTAATACAACACCCTAGCACACAAATATAGAAATGCCATGCTTAAATCAATACATAATAACTAGTTGAATGGAGACTAACAAGAGCCAAAATTTAATTGAATCATTTTCATGATTTGTAGAAATAACCTCTTAAATTTGACCTTGATGTTTAGAACTAGTCTCATCTAGTTAGTTAAGATGGAATTGAATTAGATTCGAATTATATGCCATCTTCCGAACCAAAAACATATCATTTCAATACTAATGATTGGATTAAGTATAATCCTATCAAAATGGATGCAAATTGAAAGATAAAGTCAAGAGTGTATTTTCGGAAGAACTAAAAACAGTAAGCATATTGGAATAAACGCGGTGGTTGTTTAGGTTAGACCAGGTTCCACATATATATATTAAGTCCAGCTATTTATGTTGGTCATTCATATTTTATGATCATTCTCTCATCTCGTGGTAGAAATTCTCCAATATTTCTATTATAGAAATTCCATGAGAACCTTAATTGTCCAGCTTGATTATATGCTTCCCAATATCTCTTGTACGTTACTTCTGAACGTCGCATCGTTTCTCATCCTTTAAATATGGAATAATCATATAAGTTATCGTATTGTAAGATGTGTTCACCACACAATTGGGTCTCTCCTCTCCCTCTGCAAAGTAAAATAAAATCAAAATGGCTGACAACAATGGAGGAGGCATTCCCCAAATCCAAGCAAATGCATTGATGGCAGCTCCAGCGGGATTCTATCTGGTTACATGCCGAACCCGATATAACTTGTTCCTCAGATTTTATGTGCAACAAAACTACCAATTAAATGGGAGGTTATTAGGTAAGCTAACTCCATTGATGGTTCAGCACCATCCTCGAGCTATCAATGTAATTATTTTATTGGGAGAGCTTCATCATTTGCAGCAGAATAGTGTGATATCATTCCTTTGTAGGTGCAACCCTAGAATTTTGGAGATTATTTGTATTAGGCATCAGAGGGGGGTGGATCAGGAGGAATCCTTGATACCCATAAGGGAGATTACAAGAAAACATTTCTTGTTTTCGCTAGGCTTATACCTGGATGAAGAAACATCTACTTACTTTAGACGAGGCTATTTAAGAAAACGGCTACGCCATGTAAATTGTTTTACATATATATAAGGTATCAAATAATCATCAAATCAGACGGGTTTTCTCAATTGCTTTTTGGATCTTTGCTTTGTAACTTATAAGTTGTGTTAGTGTATTTAGAACTTAGTTTTTCCAAGCTAGCATAAAATATTTGGTGAACAGAAAGAAATGAAAACAAGGAAGAGGAGGAGAGGAGGGTGATGATGATGATTCGATTGTCTTTGAAGTTGGTAATAACCCATCTACAACCATTTCTCCGAGGGATGATCATACTTCAGCTTGTCCATCTGCATCTATAACTACCATTTGATCACAAAGTTTATAATGTTTTCTGGCTGTAATTGTGACTCCTGAGTGTTTGAACAAGGTTATGGGAACAAAATCTTTTTGTTGCCATACAAACATTATATGTTGATTACATAGTTTTTTGAGCTTTGCTGACATGGGTGGCTACTTTGATTTATCACCTTCTGTTTGGTAACGACTATTTGTAATGTGAATTTCTTTAATGCATTCTTTCATATTTTAAATCAGTGAGAAGAGTTTCCTGATATAAACAGTTCAGAAAATTATATTTCAAGTTGTTTGGCATAAATATTATTAGTAAAGATCTGATTTTGAGACTATTATTTTAATTATAGCTTCTATATCAATTATCGAATGTGAATTTTAGCCAATAATTTTATTTTAAAAAAGGAAGATAATACTATTTAATATTATTACTTTCTATTTTTATTTTTAAAATTGAATATTGACATTGGAGATATTGTTACATTTGTACTTCCCAAACATATTTTTTAATGGATAAAATTTGGATTTTTTATTTTTATTTAATAGTCAATTAGATTACAATTTCGTAGTTCATTTTATAGCCTAACATTTGTGTAGTCTTTTTTTATAGATTATTTAAGGTATGTTTAATAACACAATAATGTCCAAGCATAAGCAATGCCAAGAATTTAAATATTTGGTATTTATCATGTTTTCCACATGCTTGCTTATAATTGTGACAATTATTTTGTCCATGCACTTTACACTCACTTGATTCGAATTTTCTCACATGTAATATCTCTATTCCAACTCAGTTTGATCTTTGTTTTATGCTTATGCTCTTTCCTAAAACATTCACATGTTTTACCCTTGCTTATAAATCTAAAAAATGTACATATGCCCTAGAGTCAAGTTACATCCATAAAAATCATGTTAGTTTATTTGCAATTCACATACTACAAATTAGCTTAATTCATTATTTTTAGTCTACAATTACATGTTGAACAACATGAATTACTTTGGATGCCTTAACATTTAATTACAACATCTATTTTCCTATAATTTCCTTTCATTATTAATGCCCCTAATCATAAGCATGATGATGTTTGGGTCACCTTCCATCCTTGGGTAGGATTTTAAACTCAACCAAATTGGTGTACCTTTCCTTAGCCCCTAATACCCCTTCTCCCTTCTCGCCCATAGGTTTTGGGACTTCTATCTCCCCAATTTATTAATGTGAGCACTTCTCGAATCACATATTCCTCTATTGACTTTTAAGGTTTTTGATGATACATTACATCTATAGAACATTAATGAGGTTCTTTGACCCCTAAATTTATATAAGACAATTATATTTCTCCTCTTATAATGTAACTTGGATATTTATCATATTGCTTCTATTTATGTTACACCTTTGCATTTTTATTATGTCATTATATTGATAAGTATTTCCTCATACTCCTACCTTAAAGAATACACTTCCATAGAACCTCAACATTTGAACACAACAATCTAATAATCATTAGTTTAGACTAGGGACACGATTCATAGGCCCAAATTTTAACTGAAAAATGGTTGAAAAGTGTCAATCAAATATCAACACGTATGAGGCCATCGATAGACATTCACTTCTTATATAATTTAAATTTCATCAACTTGGATCATCTTTCATCGTTGTATTAATATTATCAAACCCTAGTTTAAACATATGTATTAAAATATTGGATCAATGGATGAAAACCCCTAGATTTAAAGGTAAAATGGTGAAAACCCTATTAATTTTGGATTTTTAGCTTAAAGGCTCATTACTAAATTTTTTCCTTCAAAATATTAGTCCCTTATTTTTTCTTTTTTCATTCCTCCTTAATTTTTAAGATTGGATTTTACCAATTAGGAATGGTAATCATTGATTCAATGTAAATTCACATCCCTTTAACTATCTTTTTAAAGACCATATCCATAAAAAGTGCCTAAAATCTACTAGAATAGTTCTCTTTTAACCCATAAAACCATTTTTATATATCTTTCAAGAACTCTAAAAATGCTATAAAACTAATTTCTCATAAGCCTTTCGGTACCTCCTTACTCACACATACCTTGTTAGATAGCTTGTTGGCTTGTTATCATTGATTTCATTGATGTAGTTGTTGACAAATTGGAGGAATTGATTATGTGTTACATTGATGTTTTCTCATTGATGGCAACACCGACTATCTTGGTTGTTTATCGGTTTTCTGTAGGTTTTGGTAGAGTGGTTGGATTATGATATTGATTCTGTATGCTCCGGTATGCTTTGGTTTGTGGAATTGGTTTGGATCTGTCATTCATGCTATTTGGATGCATATCACAATGAGTTGATTTGAGATTTGATGACTCCAGAGATATCATTTGTTCTAGTAAGCCTTTTGGTCACTGGTAAGGGTTTTACCGACAGAGCTTTGTTGAAGATCTTTTGATGCACTTGATAAGTGGTGTTGGTGCGGCTTCTAGATGGATTACAAGATGTTGTTGGTTATCTTGTTTGTGTTCCTGTTGATTGGTGGTGTTGCATTTAGGATCGGACCTAATGTTATCTTATTCTGTTAGGTTATGGATCGGTTTATGTAACATGATGGTGGATGATCCCAATGCATTACCAATTGGATCTATTGATTGGATTATGTTTTTTTGGTCTTAGGTCGACTTGGTTCATCATTGGATTGCGGGTTTATGTTATGAATTTATTGTAATATCTTTTAGGAGGCCAACCTAATTGTTTAGGTCCTGGGTTGGTATAAATATGATGTATGATCTCTTTCTAGATCATGGGTCTATGGTTTTAGGGGTTATGCAACTATCTGTCTACCAATAAGCTTGTAATCATATGTAGAGATTTTAGTCAATCATAGGTGATCGAATTGGGTTAGTGAAAGAGCTTTAAGACCTCCAGTACTGAGCTTAACTAGAATTATACTCAGGCATAGGAGATGCTATTCTTGTAGTTCACTCTTCTTTTTGGATTGTAGTTTGGATTTATTTTGTAGTCAAAGAGGCTCCTTTTGTGATGAGTAGTGCACTCTAGGTTGTTGGCCTTCCTACATGTGTAGGCCCCTATTTTGTAATCACATACTTACTAGAGAAGTATTATCTCTCTATGGGTAGGCTTCCCATCGTGTTTTTTCCCTTTACCGGGTTTTCCACGTACAAATCTTGGTGTCATCTTTTGTGGATGGTTGGTATATATTTTATGGTTTATATTTGTGCTTAACTATTATATCTGCTATTCTGGTATTTGCTTTATGTATTCCGATAATAAGGTTTTAATACTTAAAGTTCTATAATATATTGAGAACTGATTTACCCCCCCTCTCAGTTGTCCATTGATTATCTAATTTGTCTAACAATTGGTATCAGAGCTTGGTCCTCTCTATAGAATCTTAACTACTTGAGGAAGATCCTATGGCATTTAATAGTTCAAGCTCATCAAGTTCATCTGCAGCTATTTTCCGGAGAGAAATTCCTAGGCTTGATGGAACAAATTATAGAGTATGGAAGATTGGGATGGAGACTCATTTGAGATGTATTGGTAAGGAGATTTGGGAGATCACTGAGAAAGGATATACATGTCATAATCTGACATCTGGAAATCCTCCTCCGACAGGCTTGGATAAGAACATTGAAAATGATTGTAGAGATAGAGAAGCCCTTTTGTGTGCACATTCTGATAAGCAAGTTATAGGACTAACTGACAAATCAACTACAAAAGCTATATGGGATAAATTGGAGGCTCTGAATGAAGGTGATCCTACTGTTAAAATTTTTAAACTTGATGGTTATCGGGTGAGACATGATAACCTGAAGATGGAAGAAGATGAAATGATTATTTCTTTTATGGAGAGAGTTAATGAATTTTTTTTGGGAATTCAGTGTTGTGGTGGATCTCTGAGAGGAGATGAAATAGTTTCTAAAGTATTGACAGCTTTGCCACCAGCTTACAAGATGAAGGCTACTACAATTATTGAGTTTAAAAAAATGGAAAACACCTCTGTTAATAGGGATACCTTGGTTGGGAAGTTATTTGCTTTTGTGCTTGAGGAATTTGCTCCTTCTGGAGTTGCAAAATTTGAACCTGCTTTTCATGCATCTACATCATCTATTGAAGAGTGATTGGAAAGCCTTATATGATAAGGAACTATAGGAAATGAAGAAAGAAGATGAAGAGTTTGATCAACTTGAAGCCCTATTTTCTAGAAGAGTACCTAGAGGTTCGACAGGAAGTAAGTATGAAGGAAAATCACCTTTTAAATGCTTCACATGTAATAAGATAGGTCATTTTGCATCTATATGTCTTGAAAGGAATTCAAGATTTGAGGAAAGAGCTAGAAGATCTTTTAGGCCTAACCATGATTTTTCAGAACAAGCATAAGTATAGGAGGAACATAGACAAATCATGATACTATGCAGATGAGGAAGGTATGATTGATTCTGATGATGAACTGGCACAAGATTCAGCTAGTGGATCCAACAATGGAAAGGAATGAGTATTCTTGGATATCAAGGAAGATGATCTAGTACCTGAATAAAAGGCCCTTGCTACTAAATTTGAAGACAAGGATGAATGGGTGATAGATAGTGGATGTTCACATCATATGACTTGAGATAAAAGGAAGTTTCTATCTTTGCAAGAATTTGATGGCGGTCTGGTTAGATTTGGAGATGAAAAAGAATGCATGATCAAGGGAAGATGATCTATATCATTGGATGGTAATCATGATACTGATAATGTTTATCATGTTGAAGATTTAAGATATAATCTTTTGAGTGTAGGACAATTGATGGATAAGGGATTTCAGTTACAGTTCAAGGATGGAAACTGTAAGATTATTAACAAATCTGGATTGGAGATTGCAACCAGTACTCAAACTAAAGGTAACATCTTTCATTTGAACTTCGGTGAGAAGACATGTTTGATTGCACAAATTGATGAGAGTTGGCTATGGCATAAGAGGTTGTGTCATGTAAATTTTGATTGCATTGTAAAGATCAGTTTTACTAAGGCAGTTAGAGATATACCTAAGATTGTGAAGTCCTATAATCCGGTATGTTAGGAATGTCAAATGGGAAAGCAACTCAGAACTTCTTTTAAATGTATACAAGATAAATCTAAAGATGTTCTTGATCTTATTCATACTGATTTGTGTGGTCCTGCTAGAATCAAAAGTTTTCAGGGTGATAGATATTTTATGCTAATCATTGATGACTATTATAGAATGACGTGGGTTACTTTTCTAAGGGAGAAATCTGAAGCATTTGAAAAGTTTAAGATCTTTAAAGATAAAGTTGAGATAGAGATAGGATTGAAGATTAAATTCTTAAGGTCTGATCAGGGTGGAGAATTCACATCCGGTGAATTTAATAGTTATTGTGAAAAGAATGGGATAAGGAAACGGTTATTGTGGAAAGGAAGAACACAACTATCTTAGATGTGGCTAGAACTATGATGATGGAAGCTAATTAGCCTCATATCTACTGGAGAGAAGTTGTGAGCATGGTGGTATATACATTCACTAGAGTTCATATTAAAGGAGACACCTTATGAGTTATGGTTTGGTCATACACCTTGTAAAGCGGAAAAATCAAACCCTAGTCGTTCTCCCCTCCCCAACTCCAAGGAGAGAGAAGGGAGAGTCACTAGGGTTGATGGTTTTCACTTAGGGGAGACTTTACATTCAAAAGAGGGGTTGAAACCCACAAGATCCAATCCCACGCAATGCAAGATTGGATTCTATATGAGTTTCAAGGGTTGTGATAGCAAGGATACCCTCTTTTGTAAAGAAATGTAGATAGAAAGATTGAACTAGGAATGCATGTAAAGTGGGAAATATTCGCTTATAAACAAAGATAGGGATATGATATGAAGCTGCGGACCTGGAATTAGCAGTAAAATGTCGAGACGGCGCTGTCCTGCAAATTTGAGCAAAATTTGACAGGACGATGGCGCCCGGCGTGCACACGGTCCTCTGAAAAATCCACGAAACGAAGGGGGATCTGTTCGTCTCTGCACAAGGATTCCAGATCTTCAATTTCAGCTGCGTACCTGCAACCTACACACAAAAAAGCGAAGACGATTGGGGGGTTAGGGATTAGGGGTTTTCCCTTAGGTCAAACCCCGATTTTGGAATTAACCAAGAAATGAGAAATGCTGTAAATGTAAATGACTGTAATGTAAAACAAGTACTAGTACCTTGTTGTAAGGATGTTTGTATCCTTATATGCGAAGGTATAGATGTTGTTATTTGTTGTATGTTGTATGTTGTAGCATGTGATCTCCTCTTCAATGGTTGAATCCTTGTCTTGAATGCAACACCTAGCCTTGAATGGAGACTTAGAATGATCAATTGCTTGAAGGAATGCTTGAATTCTTGAATGCTTGAATGCTTGAATGTTTGAATATCATTTCCACGTCTTGTACACATATGTCCTTCCTCCCCAAAATGGGAGAGGAAATGTAGTTTATATACTTGTCAATTAGGGTTAAAAGACTGATTTTCCCGACCTTAGGCCGACCAGGAAATGTTATTTTCCAATTTGCAAACAAAAAGGCCCGAAGTCCCATAGGAGACCGGGCGCAAAATAGGGCCAGGGACCAGGGCGCTGGGTGCCCTGGTCCTGAAGGACTAGGGCATTGGGCGCTCTGGTCCCACCTCCCGAGACAGCAGGGTGGAAGGAGGATCAAGCAAGGGTGCTGGAAAAAATGTTGTTTTTGATGTTGTGGACAAGTTTCGGGGTCTCCATTCAGGTTTAGTGTTGCATCGCCATCATGAAGACCCAAATGCAGTCAAAATTGCAAGTGTCCCAATTTTAGGATGCTACATTTAGCCCCCACTTTAGCGGGAGTATAGGCGTACACTCATACTTCTGGTAAAGTACAAGGAAACAACATTGAAAAACTTTCACCACGTCAAGGAGGCAAGATACACCAAGCCCCCAGTGGACTAAGGATCTTACGACTTCAATTGACAAAGTAAAAGGGAAGATCACGAGGGAGAACCATGACTGTCAGTAGTAAGGTTCCCTCACTATGACTCATGCAAGAAAGATATCAAAAATTTTCAAGGCAAAGCTAAATTTGTCAAGAAATTTTCAAGTATCTTGAAAAGATATGGACGGGATGTATGCCCCCCTACGTTAAAGTGATCGCACACGCCTCACCGGGGGTGATTGATTTAAGGTAGTGATACATATAAGGAATGAGAAAGGAAAGGAGCATGTTATCACAAGGATTTAGCCCCCAAGTGTGAGATAAGCCCAAGGATAATAGACACAAAACACAAAGCACAAGGTGACTTCGCTTTCCTCGGGGTCAATATGCTGTATGATAATTCATGTATATCATATGTATGTATGCATAATTGTTCTTCATTCCCCAATCAAGGAAGGTCACCTAGAAGAAGGGAACACATGTGTCTTTTGAGTCAACATGAGAGAGACCAAAAGAGATCTCAATACTTTGCATCGTCCTCAAGTAGACAACACTAAGGACAACAAATAGAAGAATGAGAATAACACATAGAAGAGGTAACAAAAGAGAGGAGGAGAGAATCTGCTATGCTAATGAAACTAGTCTAGCACGTCATCTACCCCCCGATCTTGCTGATCAATATTTCGGGAAGGTAGGAAACACACTAGAGGAGGAACATCCAACACAGCAGATGGAGCTATCACAAGATCCAAACAAGGGCTACGTTCATGTTCCGAGCCACGTTGTTCTTGTCTAGGAGCTAGGATAAGTGCTTTAGAAAATTCGTTAGATAAATGGTTATCAACATCAACATATTCAGATTCACTATCAGAATGAACAGGAATAACATTTTCATCATTAATAACATTTTCATCTATATCATCATCAAGATTTATAAAAATAGGATCTTTAACTCGCACAGGATCAAGACCATCATGCATCTTATGTTTAGGAGATTTCGGCTCAATCGTCGGCTGAGGAGAAAATGGAATAATACTAGCTGAAGGTGTTTTTGGGGATTACGAAGTTTGAGAAGCAGCTGCCTGAGCTCTAAGACGACGCTTTCGTGGGCATTCACATGCAAAACGATTTCGTCTAGTCTTAGTAGGAAGTTGAGAAGATTGAGGAGGAGGAATGTTCTCATCCTTATCACTTGGGTGTTTAGGTTGTGGTCTCTTAGGCTGAACAATAGGAGAAGAGGAAGGTCTCTTCTCTCCATAAGAGGAAGGAGGAGGAACTGCTCCATACAAGGGAGGAATATTTGGTTTAGGAAGGAGACCAAGTCCATCATGACGAGGAGGGATAGGTCTACTCTTAGGAAGTTTATTAGATATAGGCATAGTCACATCCATGGGGACGGGTTGGGAATCGTCTTGAGGAAAGACATTAGTTTTATCTTTCAAAGGAAGAACTTCCTTCTCAAGAATGATAGGAATGTCAAGTTTGGGTGTTCTAGGTTCACTTAGAGATAGGATCATATCTTTTTTCCACTTTTGATAAGATTTGAATAGATGATCACTCCGCAGTGGAAGAGATTGGAATTGTTTAGGCCAAAAATAATCAATAGGAACGCTAGAAGTTCTTTCAGCTGGTTTAAAGAGACTATGATTGATAGTAACAACTTCACCATTATGGGGAAATTTCAAACACTTGTGAATAGGAGAAGCAATAGCTTTCATGGAAGATAGCCAAGGATAGCCTAGCTTCACATGAAATTGTTCGGATGATGGAATAATAGCAAAGTCCACATCAAGGGATTTGTTATGGACCTCAATAGGTAATGTAATAGAACCAATTGCAGGAGAAGAAAATGCATCAAATAGTTTCACAACCACATTTATTTCATCATAGATCACTTGATTCAATTGCAAAGTAAAAAGAAATTCTTCAGTAATGATATTAACCATACAAGAAGGATCAATAAGCACTCCACGACAAGGTGTATTTTTGACTTTTGCAACTATATATAAAGGACCATCAGGTGCCCTGATAGTTTCACTAGAATCAAAGGTGATGGAAAGTTCTTTAGGGATTTTCTGCTACTCCACAAAGTTAATCACATTTGGAGTCATAGACACAAGATCATCAGGTGAGACAGAGGAATCCGTAGTATCAATCACATTAGAGGTATGAGAAGGCAATGGATCAGTAAAAAACTGAAGATTTTGGTTAGGAGGAGCTACAGATGTGTTGCCTTTATCATTCACTCCAGAAACAGAGATAGTATTATTATCAATCAAATCTTGAATTTTACCCTTTAAAGCAAAACATTTTTCAGTATCATGCCCAGGGTGACGATGAAATTGACAAAAAGATTTGTTATCAAAATAGGGCGAATTAATCTTTGCAGGATCTATTTGCCTTATAGGAGGAAGAGTAAGCATATTTTGTTCCAATAACTTATTCATAATACTATGCAATGATTCATTCAAAGAAGTAAACTTTCTTTCTTTCCTGAAAAACTTAGGAATAGGAGGCACACCTGATGCTGCATTCACATTGTTGTTGATGATGTTTTCATTGAATTTAATGGACTCTCTGTTCAGTTTAAACTTCCCAAATGGTTGTTGACTACTATCACCCTTATCACTCGGAGCCATAGGATGTGATTGTTCCATTTGACTCACAGTCAGTTGATAATTGTGAAGAGTTGCACACAACTGTTGGAAAGAAGTAAACTCAGAAAACAGGAGTTTTTCTCTAATGTCTTTTTGTAAATTAGAAATAAAGATTCTTTGAATATCATTGTCAGGCACTGGAAAGGAAATTTGAGCATACAAATGCTTATATCTACCAATGAAATCAGTCACTTTTTCTTTAACACCTTGTTTACAATGCATTGAATCAATCAAAGTAACTTTAGGACTTATATTGTTTTGAAATTGTTGAATGAAATCATTTGCAAGTTGTTCGAAAGAAGTAATAGAATAGGAAGGCAACGAGCAATACCATTGTAGGGCTTTGTCTCTTAATGTTCTAGTAAATAGTTTTGCAAGCAAGCTTTGGTCATAAGCAAAATCAGTACATATTGCTTGAAAGGTCTTAACATGTGTTAGAGGATCACCCTTACCATTATAAAGCTCCAAATGCGGAATTTCAACATGTTTAGGGGGAATAACTCGAACAATGTCAAAAGAAAGTGGACTCGCAACATCAAATGTGGGCACACTAAACTTAGATTGATTCATAGAGGCAATTTGTTGCTATAAAGAAGAGACAGTTTGTGCAAGATTGTTAATGGTCGCTTCAGTCGAAGAGTTCATATTAGACGTGTTAGATTGTGATGGAGGTGTTATATTATTGAAAAAAGGTAGAGAATAAGGTGGTGGGACACTATGATAGTTAGTCATAGGAGATGATTGGACAGGAGGAACACTACAAGGAGGAATGGAAAACGAATTGCCCCCTTGTGTCATGTTCATTTGTGGTGATATAATAGGAACATTTATTGAAGGAATGAATGAAGAGGTCGGATTAAATGAAGGAAGAGGATTGATTGAAGAAGAGGGATTGCCCCCATGACTAGTGATCATAGGAGGAATGTCTTGTGTTGAAGTAGTCATTATGTTTGATGTAAAAGTAGGTATACTAGCAATAGAAGTCATCAAAGGAATAGAATGATTGTCTTGAGTAGGAGGTTGTGTATAACCCAAAGTTTTAGCACAACTCTTCATAGGCATCACATTTGAATCCACAATGTGTGCAATACCACGCAAAATATCAATTCCATTCTTATCACTTTGAAGCATACGTTTTAGACCCTCAATTAAAGGAAGAGTTTGACTATCGGGGTATTCTTGAGACATCCATTGTCGAAAATCATCAAATTGGTTATCCAATTTTGAAAGTTGTTCTACAGAAACCTCATGGAGAGCTTCTTCATCATTAAGAGGATTAGAGGAATTACCCATGTCTTGGTTAAAAAGGCCATTCAAATTAGGTTCCATCTCCTCAGTAATTACACCTTGGAAGGACTTAATTCTAAGGCTTTGTCTAACGGGAATAGTGTAAGTAGGGCTTATTGTTGTAAAACTCATGCACTAAAGAGAGAGAGAAGATTTTGAATTTTAGAGGTAGCAAATTTCAATAAAACTAGCCAATCTCCTAGATTTAAACTGTTAAATGCAATCAGGACAATCTCCCGAAATTTCGGAAAAAATGTCCGGGACCGTGGCGAACGGAGTGCACACGGTCCTCGCAACTTTTTTCGAAATTTTCAGGGATGAAAGTTATGATAATTTTAAAGCTAATCTGAAAAAATTGAGTGATTTTACGATCTGTAGATAGGCCAAATTAAAGTTGTAATTTCAAAATTGAACCCTACCAAGAGTGTTGAAAAATGCAAATTTTGAATTTTGAAAAAGAGAGGGAAACTGAAATTTTGAATTTTATGATTTTAGAGGGAATACTAAAAGCAATGCAAGTTTTGAAATTTGAAAGTTGACTCAATTTCACGCAAAATTCAAATTTGAAAGTGGAAATCAAGGTTATCGCAATTAGACACTTAATTTCAAAAGTCACAAATTGTAAAAATTTGAATAAAGCACTGAAATTTTGAATGAATGATAACACACTTTTCAGATTTAGGACTGTAAGAAACACAATTTTGACACAAATTTCAATTTCAACAATTTTTGAATGATTAGAAGCCCCAATCCAAGCAATCGCTAGACCAACTTTGACTGTAATTTTGAAGGTGTTAAAATTGATAAAATCAGCCAAAATTCTGATTTTAGCAAAAAAATACAGTAAGATCTAGCTCCCGAAATTTCGGAAAAAATGTCAGGGACGATGGCGCTCGGCGTGCACACGGTCCTCGCAACTTTTTTCCAAATTTTCAGGGATGAAAGATATTATGATTTTATTGCGGAATCCAAAGTTACAGCTGATTTGGAGATGTTTTGATTAGTGAAATTATCAGTCAAAGGTTGAATCAAGAAGGTCTTAAAAATTAGGGTTTTGACATTTAACCACTTAATTTTTAGAATTAAAGCACAAATATGAATTGACAATTTACAATAGAAGGGTAGATCTGAAACAAGCATTAACAATTAAACATTTCACAAGTTTAATTACTTTAAAAAGAAAATTTAGGGTTTTTATGCAATTAACCTCTAAAATTTTGCAAAAGATCAAACATGGAAATGTAATTAAGGAAGAAATTTTTTCAGATTTAACCATGAATAATCAAAATGAGGATGTTCACATCGGGTTCACCAAAATGTAAAGCGGAAAAATCGAACCCTAGTCGTTCTCCCCTCCCAAACTCCAAGGAGAGAGAAGGGAGAGTCACTAGGGTTGATGGTTTTCACTTAGGGAAGACTTTACATTCAAAAGAGGGGTTGAAACCCACAAGATCCAATCCCACGCAATGCAAGATTGGATTCTATATGAGTTTCAAGGGTTGTGATAGCAAGGATACCCTCTTTTGTAAAGAAATGTAGATAGAAAGATTGAACTAGGAATGCATGTAAAGTGGGAAATATTCGCTTATAAACAGAGATAGGGATATGATATGAAGCTGCGGACCTGGAATTAGCAGTAAAATGTCGAGACGGCGCTGTCCTGCAAATTTGAGCAAAATTTGACAGGACGATGGCGCCCGGCGTGCACACGGTCCTCTGAAAAATCCACGAAACGAAGGGGGATCTGTTCGTCTTTGCACAAGGATTCCAGATCTTCAATTTCAGCCGCGTACCTGCAACCTACACACAGAAAAGTGAAGACGATTGGGGGGTTAGGGATTAGGGGTTTTCCCTTAGGTCAAACCCCGATTTTGGAATTAACCAAGAAATGAGAAATGCTGTAAATGTAAATGACTGTAATGTAAAACAAGTACTAGTACCTTGTTGTAAGGATGTTTGTATCCTTATATGCGAAGGTATAGATGTTGTTATTTGTTGTATGTTGTATGTTGTAGCATGTGATCTCCTCTTCAATGGTTGAATCCTTGTCTTGAATGCAACACCTAGCCTTGAATGGAGACTTAGAATGATCAATTGCTTGAAGGAATGCTTGAATGCTTGAATGCTTGAATGTTTGAATATCGTTTCCATGTCTTGTACACATATGTCCTTCCTCCCCAAAATGGGAGAGGAAATGTAGTTTATATACTTGTCAATTAGGGTTAAAAGACTGATTTTCCCGACCTTAGGCCGACCAGGAAATGTTATTTTCTAATTTGCAAACAAAAAGGCGCGAAGTCCCATAGGAGACTGGGCCCAAAATAGGGCCAGGGACCAGGGCGCTGGGCGCTCTAGTCCCACCTCCCGAGATAGCAGGGTGCAAGGAGGATCAGGCCAGGGTGCTGGAAAAAATGCAGTTTTTGATGTTGTGGACAAGTTTCGGGGTCTCCATTCAGGTTCAGTATTGCGTCGCCATCGTGAAGACCCAAATGCAGTCAAAATTGCAAGTGTCACAATTTTAGGACGCTACACACCTATAGTTAAGTATATCAGAATCTTTGGTAGTAAATGCTATATCAAAAGAGATGATTCCATTGGAAAATTTGATCCTAGATGTGATGAAGGGATATTTCTTGGTTATTATAATGAAAGAAAAGCATATAGATATTATAGAAAAAGATTGCACAAAATTGTGGAGAACATTAATGTCAAAGTGGATGAGTAGAACATAAGTCAAATCAAAACTTATGAGAAAGAATCAACAGTGAAAATGATCATAACTGAACTAGTAGCACCTACACCAGAATAGAATGTTGAACTAGTTACTCCAATAATATAAGAAAATTCAACATCAACTGAAGATTAGAGCAGAGGAACAAAAAATCAGAAGACTCCCAAGTATGTTGGGTTAAATCATTGAGAAGATAAGATCATAGGAGACAAGAATAAAGGAGAATTGACAAGAAGAAGGCTGGCTACTGATGAGATATATTTAATTTCTCAAGTTGAACTGGCATCAATAATTGAAGTATGTAAAGATGAATGTTGGATGAAAGCTATGGAAGAGGAATTAGATCAGATAGAAAATAATAACACATGGACTTTAGCTCCCCAGCCTAAAAATAAGAATGCTATTGGAAGTAAATGGATTTTTAGGAATAAATTGAATGAAGATGGACAATTTGTGAGGGATAAGGCTAGATTGGTTTGTAAAGGATATTTTCAGAAGGAAGGAATTTATTATGATGATACATTTGCTCTGGTTCCTAGGATTGAAGCTGTAAGATTATTTTTTGCTTATGTTGCCCATAAGAACTACAAGGTTTATCAGATGGATTTTTAGTGTGCATTTCTGAATGGAGATCTTGAAGAGGAAGTTTATATTCAACAGCCTAATGGATTTTCACTTTCAGATGACAAAAACATGGTTTGCAAGTTAAGGAAAGTTTTATATGGATTGAAACAAGCCCCTAGAGCTTGGTATGAAAGATTGGATAAATATCTTTTAAAGCTTGGTTTCACTAAAGGTAATGGTGACAGTAATTTATATTATAAGATCACTGATAATGACATATTGATTGTTGAAGTCTTTGTTGATGATATCATATTTGGAGGTGAGGATAAGTTATGCATGGAATTCTCTGATAATATAAAGAATGAATTTGACATTCCTATGATTGGGGAGATGAAATTTTTCTTAGGTTTGCAGATTACTCAGACTGATAAAGGTATTTTCATCTATCAAACTAATTATGCTAGGGAGCTGTTGAAGAAATTTGGTATGGAAAATGCTAAATCGGTTGGTACTTCTATGGTTACAAGTGAGAAATTGACAAAGAAAGATGAATCAACACTGGTAAATCCTATAAGGTACAAGTCTATGATTGGAGGTTTGTTATATTTCACTAATACATTTTGCCTAAAATTACAATGGAGGTTTCAGATGGAGAAGGTATATTGTGATCAAATTTGATTTGTTTTCGAAAAAGTACCCGATTTCGTCAGAATTCTGACGACAATGCAACATTTGGTTTCGATGGAGAAGGAATTGGCAATGACATTTTGTTTTTTTTAGAAAAAGTGCCCGTGTTCATCGAAAATCCGACGACCACGTGCATTAATTTTTTTTTAAAAAAAAAAGACCAAGTCATTTCATAAATCCCGCATCTTCGTCCATCGACCTTTGCCATTACTTTGTCCCGCCTCTACAAGGAACCAGCCATGGAATGAAGTGGTGCTGGAGGAGCAGCTATACCAAGATACCAGTTGATGGGAAACTTTCCTACAGCTTCATTATGGTAGGAATTTTGTTATGTTTTTTATTTGTTTTTGTGTTTTGTTAGGAATTTTGTTATGTTTTTGTTTTTGTGTTTTGTTAGGAATTTTGTTATGTTTTTGTTTTTGTGTTTTGTTAGGGTTCTCTAAGAGCCTCCCTCCCTTCAACTGAAATGTCCAAAACCTAACCTGCTCAACCAGGGGTGAACTACCTCCATCCTTTGGACTGACTTCAATCACTCTTCCCTAAGATGGAGCGTAACAACTATGGAAAGATCCTCCGACCATAAAAAAATCAAATGTAATAGATATTCTTCCACCATATAATAGTAGGGGCATACAATAGTAGGGGCCTCGACATAGCCCCTCTCTCCATTTATCATTGTTCTTGCAGACATGACTGTAGAAGCGACCAACCCTCTGACTTGCAGAAGATTTTGATGTTGAAGGCGACCAAGTCTAGAGATCTCTACTATGAATTCTTTAACCCCATCATCTATTTCTCTCAGAATACATTTCACTGCTACCAAGATTCCATTTGTGGGAAGAACTCCTCTATAGACTTGGCTGAAGCCTCTGGATCCTAAAAGTTCTTCGTCTTCAAAGCCCTTGGTTGCAATATGTAGTTCTTTATACTTTAACCTGTGAGGCCAATACTCCTCTTCCCATTATTTGATGATATCTCTGTATTGGTTTCTCTTCAACCAGTCAAGCGATGCTCCTACCACTATGAGGAGAATGAGGACAACGCAAGTTGTGCTTATGCCAGCTATAAGTCTGGTGTTTGAGCTCTTGGATTTTCTGTGCATAAAGGATGGAAGATTAGATGTATTCAGGGATGAGGCGGTTCCATTTGTAGTAAAGCTCCATGCCAGGATGTAATTCTCTTCATAAACAACTCCCGTAGCTATAGAGAAACCAACGTACATTTTATCTTCGAGAATGTTGGACAAGGATATATTTTTCATATATAATAGTGGTTTTTTTGGGCGACACCGCACATTGAATGAAGGTTATCTCAAAATCTGAAGTAGTGAAGTTGAGCCTCCATCTAGAATGGGGAACCCCTCCAAGGAGAGGTGTTAGTTGTTCCTCACTGCTTTCCTTCATCCAATAGAGGCACCAAAGAAAGCAACCTTGGTGATAGATCCATCTTGTGATCCTGTGGGCAACTACTACTATAGTTGTCCTTCACTGCTCTATGCTCTGATATCTGCTACTACTCAAATTAAGGTGAATATGTACAAATTGAGGTGATATCCCTGCTGCAGAACCATCAAAGTACTGTGTAGTGATCGAGTGCTATTTTTTGTCGGTGTTTTGGAAGGGAGAATAAGTGTACCATTAGGAAGGTGGTATAAAATGGTGAAAGATGATAAGATAGGGAGGTAAGATAGGGAGATAAGTGATGAAGGATGTAATGGTGAAAGAGTAAGTCAGGATATGTTAGGGGTTTGGAATGTAGGAAAGTCAATGGGGGGAGATAAATTAAGGATGTGAAGGATGGAATGGGGTTAGGTAGGTGAAGTAAAAGTAAGTGTGTATGAGGTTAAGGTTTAGGATAGGATGTAGGAAAGTGGAGGAGGTTAAGATAGGGGATATGAAAGGTAGATGGAAGGTAATAATGATAGGAAGTGAGGTAAAGGTTATGAGGTGTGGGTTAGAAAATAGGGTGTAGGAAATGGAAGGAAGGGTCATATCACTTTTAGATTTTTCATCAAGATGAGTAGCCCGAGTATGGACCTCAAATCTTACAAGCCATGAGGATCCACTTGTAGTAGAGGAGCATATACTTGCATCTTGGGAGCTTATTAGGAGTTCACCTTGAATTTGGGAAATACACATAGAGGAGATAGAATATTGATGAATACACATTACCTAGCCTCATCATGCATAAATACAAGAGGTATAGACTATAGCAAGGACATATCATGAGCCAAAGGACCATATTCAAGAGTTGCTTCATCTCCAATCCTCTACATTTTTAAGATCCACAAATGGGGTTGAGGTTAAGTCTTGGTTACTTAGCTTGGACTTATGCTTTGGGTTTCATTTATATGTGAGCAACTTAAAGGCATAATTTTTAATGCAATTTTTAAGAGGACTTGATTCCACCTTGTGGTACTGGGAGGATAAAATGCACCAACTCACATTAGAAACCCTCTCCAGATACCATTTTGGAGTGCTTCAAAGTGTGTTCTATTTCAAAATGTTTTTGACAGAGATGCATAGATGGGTTTCACAATTTACATAATAAGGTTTCATAGTGGCTCAACATGAGAGATAGTTTTTGGATTTCTTGTAGTTTGTATATTAAATTCAAGACAAGTTACTTGTCAATTATTTCATTACGGGGTGGAAAGCCCAAAATTTCAGTTTTCCTACACATGGCCAATCCAAATGACTTTAGGGTTGCTATGGAAAAGTCTCTTATGGAAAAGGACGTACATGGGAGGACACAAGAGGCATGAGAGAAGTTTGTAACCAGCTATGGCAAAGTCTCTCATTTTAGGTATGAGAGACTATAGGGCTATCAAGCTAGGCCTTCTATGACTCAACAATCTTCTAGGGGAGAATCTAGTGTCTTAGTAATTAGGATCTTCTAATTATGGTGGGGCCTAGCCAACATAGGGTTATATGATAGGCACATGTTATGTATATGTTAGTATTAGACAAAGAGTGCCCACAAGGTTTTAGAGTAGGTGGACACCATCCTAGGATGTCAAAGTAGATAGTTGATATGTGGGTCTTTACCCTTCCAACCACTCAACATATACCACCATGGGTCCTTACCCTCCTAAACACACAAAGGTCAAAGGAAGATTCACTACTGCAACACTCACTTTTTGTGACAGTCTCAAGCACTTAGCTAGGACAGTCACTCCTTTTGTGGCCATTCTTCTTCACACAACACTCTCTAACATTAACTATGATGATAGTGTACCTCCTTAAACCTTCCACCAACACCTAACTCAATACCAAACTCTTTCCCAATCTCGCTAATGGACTAACTAACTCAACTCACTGTGAAATTGTGATGGTCAATGCAAGGTTTAGGACAATAGTAATTAGGATATTCTAATTATTGTGGGGCCTAGCCAACATAGGGTTATATGAGACAGGGGTAAGTTCAATAGTGATTTCTCCTTCAATTCTTGATGAATGCTTGATTCCCTGTTCATTTGGAATAGAATTGATTTATAATTAAGAAATCAACTATTTGGTCACATGCCTCAAAGAAATGTGGTCTAATGAAATGCTATGATTGTAGGATATGCACAAATAATGTTTGTTAAAATAGATTTATAAAATTCCAATGAAATCTGATCGGTGGGTATAAAGTCAGACCCTACAATGACCAACATTCTTCCAATTTGTGCAAAAATGAGAGCTTGACAACATTATTTCACTTTTAGCTAGCTAAATTTTTCAAGATATTTATAACTAGATTTAATATTTCTTTTCTTGCATGAATCTATTAATTTTATGATAATAGAGTCTTAGAATAGATGCCAACCTTGGTGAATGGAATGAAAATCCCAAACAATTAATGAATGGTGAGACAAGTAGAGGCATCTATAAATTTTGTTTTGAATAAAATAAAGAAAAAATGGGACTAAAACTAAGGGAAATGCACATGGAAAGGATAAAGGGTTATTTCTATGAATACTCATCCCACTCCATGCCTTCTTAGATATGAATAATATTTTAAAGGGAATTATGGATTTTAATGAATCCTATTTTCTTTGGTTTAATAAAAAATTGAAATAAATGATAGATATGCAATGCAAAAACCTTGGTTATGATTTTGAGTGATTTAGGACTACAAAATTTTTACCATACCACGCATCTTGGTACTTCTTAATTTTAGAAGCTCACTCCTCTAATGTTTGTTAAGATAAATATGACTGATTGACCTTAAACTACATGTTTTTAAAGATGAAGGTCATTCGGGGTTTAGATGATCTTCCATGACCAAGTCAAAGGAAAGTGATATAAACCTATTTCAAAAATTATATTATCATTATAATCAAGCCATTTGGAAAATATAAAAAAATATATCCAATCTCTTAACTATTTTTCTCAAACCTAGCATTTTGTTTTCCCATGTGAGTGCTTCATTCCTAGAACTAATAAATAAAGAGTGTATTCATGTAGATAAATGAATTAAAATCAATTTGTGATAGTAAACATTCACACAGCATGCATAATTAATTTATTTATGATGGACTTTTAAATGTAATAAATTATCTCCTATAGTTATCTCCTAAAGGTGGGGCAATTAGGTCCATATATGATGAAAATCAAAATAAATAGTTTGAAGGTAATATTAGTTACCTAAAGGATATTCAACTTGATTATTTGGTATATCATAACTATTTTGACAAATTTTGAAACCATTACAGGTACCTTTTGCTTCTGTAGATGAGGCATTCATTCATGTTGAAGTTGTGATCGCTTATTTGCCTCTTTATAGACAACAAATTATCCATACAAATTATCATATATACTTGTAACCTCCATCCCAAACCACCTATTTCACTCTTCTTCCTTTGTGTACCTCTTTTATTCTTCCATTACCTCTTTTCTTACCTAAATTCAATCCAAAACATAGTGTATATAGCATTAAAAAAATTCCATATTTGATTAATATTATCCACAACATATCAAAAAGACAAATACCACACTTATTGTGTCATAGATTGCATTTTTTTTATGCATCTCACCAAATAGTTCATGCACTTTCATGTCTATACTTCACATTTTCCAAACATGTCAAATAGAGCATTTCCAACCATAAGCATCTGATATTAATTGCCCTTACCTTCTACTTTGATGGAAGCCCATACTATGTTCCAAATCTCCCATTTTGGCACAAGTAGAGAGTACGTTGGCAAATAAAACTGATCAAAATGGAAATCTATTTGTTGCATTGACTGCATTGTGAGGATGCTTATGTATTTCATCGACAATATAAAGCAGGAAAAGACATGAGAATATCTCCTTCGGGAGGTATTCTATGACAGCTGCGAGGTAGATGAGAGTTTCTTATGCCAGTTGCTTTGTTCTATGCAGTCAAACACGGGAACACTATTTGAATTCAAACGCTAACAATGATTGTCTTTTTAACAGAAAGAGATGGGAAGGGACATCAAGGGAAGGAATGGGCCCACAACACACCTAAGCAGTCAAAGCTTAGTATGTGTTTTTTAAGGCTGCCCCCTTAAGACATCATAATTGATTGGCTCTTCACTCCTAAGACCTTCAAAAGTCTTTAATGGCTTCATTGAGTCCTTTGGTCTTCCAAATGCACCTGCACCAACTTGAATTCTCCTTCAATGCTTGATTTCCTGTTCACTTGGAATTGAATTGATTTTATATTTAAGAGATCACTTGAATTGTAGGTAGACCCCTTCAAATGATAGGGTAGGCTTCCTTTTATACCTAATATATGTCTTGAAAGCATTTTATCCCAATGGCTTTAAATTAAAGTACTTTCTCTTCTATCTAGTATTGATGGAGCAGAGGTTGCATTCCATCATCCTAGGATACATATTTCCACAGATACAACACAAGTTAAATGTATCCCAGGTCGATGCAAAGCAACCTCTGCTCCAGAGATCACCAGAAAATAGAGAAAGAACTCTAATTTAATACCATCAGGATAAAAGTCTTTAATCAAGACAGATAAATGGTATGCAACCGGATCTATTTGGAATGCATTACCCAAACACCGTAATCAATCAATCACCTTTCAAAAGAAAGTGGTATGATGAAATATTTAGGCATAAAATAGATGAAATGCACTCCATACTACTGTTGCACAATATTTTGGTCGATGATATTTTTAAAATAGTAAAGGAAGGTGTATGGAACAACCAAATTCTTATCATTATAAACAATGAATATTTTAAGATCCTTTTATGATGTGTAAGTTGAGAATATTTTATGAAAGGTCCCTAAATGAATACACTTTAAACTGATTTTAATATACCTTGAAGTGTGCAATATGTAAGGTTTGTATTCTTACTCTCCTACCCATTTCTTAATTTAAAAGATGATATCTTTATTAAATATCTCCTCTATTAAATATCTTTATTAACTTGATTTCTCCTTCAATTCTTGATGAATGCTTGATTGCCTTTTCACTTGGAATTGAATAGATTTTATAATTAAGAGATCACTTGAATTGTAGGTAAACCCCTTCAAATGATAGGGTAGGCTTCCTTTTATACCTAATATATGTCTTGAAAACATTTTACCTTGATGGCTTTAAATTAAAGTACTTTCTCTTCTATCTGGTATTGGTGGAGCAAAGGTTGCCTTGCATCATCCTAGGATACATATTTCCGCAAATACAACACAAGTTAAATGTATCCTAGGTCGATGCAAAGCAACCTTTTCTCCAGAGATCACCAGAAAATAGAGAAAGAACTTTAATTTAATGCCATCAGGATAAAAGGCTTTCAAGATAGATAAAATTTGAGTTTGATTGTTATCATTTACTTTGCCAAATTCTTCACACGTAACTCCTAAACCAATTTCCTACTCACAAGAATTTTATTAAGTCTCAAATATAGGGAAACAAAAGGCTTCAAATAGAAAACTTGTACATGCAACTAAATCCATTGACTAATCAGAAGAACAAAATTAAGAAACGGATTGATCATCTAAGAGATGTTGTAGACTTGCAACTCACCAGCTACCTAGTTTTTGCAGGTAAGAATTTTTTTTGTTTTGGTTATGGTTGTGATGTTTATAGGGAGACATTTACAAATTTATATTTATTTTCACTATTTAATGGTTTATGGGTTTGTAATGGTAATTTAATGTTGTTTCATATTTTTGTATATATTCTTTATAATAGCCTATTATATTGATTTGTTCTATTATGGATAATGGTGTGGGTTAGATGGCTTTGCTGTCCGTGCATGAAAGCAATTGAACGAGTTCTACTTTTAAAAATTACATGAAACATTTTTAATTTATTTGATTAAGTGTTATTTGCAAAAAATGATTATCAATGATGTTTCCTTTCTCCAAGAATTGTCTAGGATCTTTCCGTCAGATAATATGTAACATTGAATGACTAAATATTTTCTTTACAAATGCTTATTTTATTAATTATTATCTGAGCATGAATTAAAATTTATATCTGTACGGAAGCAGAACATACAAGCTGAAGAGTCATGTGCAAGCAAATTTCCTAAAAGAAAGCAAGCAGGCATTATCTTGAATGACATGGAAACAAGCTCATCAACTGCCTAGAAGAGAGCAATTGGATAATGGCAAAGGAAAGTGTTTAAGGGTGATAAATAGATAGAGAGTATGCAATACAAACAAACAATGTCTGGTGTCTGATGTGACATCTCTAATTTATGTCTAGAGGGACTAACTAGTTTTGGAGTTCCTGTGAAACCTATTGGGCCATGCTTGGAGGAAATCAATGTGTTCATGAAAGGAGCACCTTTTTTCTATTATGAAAATGATGCTTTTGTACCGAGGGATATTTGGAAGTCAATATCCAAAAATTTCTATAGTGTGGAACTAGAGTTGGCAGACTCAAAGTAATTTTCAGCTTTCAGAAGACCAAGAGGTTATGTACACAATCTCCCAATAGAAGGGCGATTTCAAGCATTACCTCTCCCCCCCATGACTATTCAAGAAGTATTTCCTCAGAAAAAGGACTATTGGCCTCCATGGGATCAAAGAAAAAAATTGAAGCATAGACTCTAGACAATGTGGTGGTGTCCTTCGTGAAGAACTCTGCACTATAATTGAAAATTCACAAGGGAAACTGCAAGATAGTGAAGAGAAATACAATCTTGAAAAGTGGGAAGAATGGATCTTGGTCTGGGTGGGGCCAAGTCAGGTGGTTCCTCTAGAGTTTGACAAGATAGAAATCATATTAGGATTTAAAAAAGATCACACTCATGGAACTTCGCATGTGAGTGATCGATTGCGGTGTTTGGGTAATGCATTCCAAATAGATACAGTTGCATGAAAAGGATTTTTATATATTTGCAAGGAACAATTGAATATGGTTTGTGGTATCCTAAAGATGATGGTTTTACACTATGTGCATATACAGATGCAGATTGAGCTGGAGAAGTTGATGACCAGAAGAGCACATCCGGTGGAGCTTTTTTTCTTGGAAAGAAACTTGTTTCGTGGATCAACAAGAAATAGTCATGTACCTCTTTATCTACTGCTGAAGTTGAGTATGTTGTTGTTGCTACTAACTCTACACAAGTTCTATGGATGAAGCAAATATTGAAGGATATAAGGGTGGATTATAATGAACCTGTAGTTATTCACTGCGATAACTCTGTTGCTATTGACATATCAAGGAATCCGGTATTTCATTCTAAGACAAAACAAATATCTATCAAGTACAAATTTTTGAAGGAGAAGGTGGAAGTAAATGAAGTCAGACTGGTTTATGTGAACACTAAAGAGAAAATTGGAGATATCTTCACTTAACCTTTGCCTAAGGAATCATTTGAGTACTTCAAAGATAGATTGGGGGTTTCTTCCCCTCCGATAGAGACCTGAGTGATGCTAATTGGCATCAGTCCGGTATGCATTTACAGAGATACTATTCAATCCAGATTGATGTGTTGGTGCTACTACTCAGGGGGAGTAGTCAGTTGTGTGGTTTAGTGGATTTATGATTTTTGCTTGATGTTTATGTCAGATTTTTGGCATTGATGTCAAAGGGGAGAGATATATGTGAAAAAAAATCTTAACAAAATATCAGTCAAAAGGGAGAGATAAGAGCTTAACAGGGATATCATTCACAGGGGGAGTTTGTTAACTTTATTATACGATCATCTTATGGGAGATTGTTGGCTATCTTCCTTTGGGGGGGACTTGTTTGTCATTTCTTGGCATTTGGATGTTTTTCACATCTAGTGTTCCCATCAATGCAAAAGGGGGAGATTGTTGGCAAATTGGAGGAATTGATTATGTGTTGCATTGATGTTTTGTTATTGATGGCAACACTAGTTGTTTTGGATGTTTACTTGTTTTCAGTAGGTTCTGGTAGATTGGTTGGATTATGATATTTATCTGATATGCTTTGGTTTGTGGAATTGGTGTGGATCTGTCATTCATGCTATTCAGATGCATGCCATAATCAATTGGTTCAAGATTTGATGACTCAAGAGCTATGATTTTTTTTAGTAAGCCTTTTGGTCAATGATAAGGGTTTTACCGGTAGAGCTTTGTTGAAGATCTTTTGATGCACTTGATAAGTTGTGTTGGTATGGCTTCTAGATGGATTTTGGGATGCTGTTGGTTATCTTGTTCATGTTCTTTTTGAACGGCGGTGTTGCATTTAGGACCAAACCTAATGCTATCTTATTCTACTAGGTTATGGACTAGTTTATGTAACGTGTGGGTGGATGATCCCGATGCATTACTAGTTGGATCTATTGATTGGCTTATGTTGTTTGTGGGTTTATGTAATGAATTTATTGTATTATCTTCTAGGAGGCCGACCTAATTGTTTAGGTCCTAGCTTAGTATAAATATTATGTAAGATCTCTTTGTAGATCACAGGTCTATGGTTTTAGGGGTTATGCAATTATTTGTGTGTGAATAAGGTTGTAATCATATGCAAAGGTTTTGGTCGATCATAGGTGATCGAATTGGGTTAGTGAAAGAGGTTTAAGACCTCCAGTACTGAGCTTAACCAGAAACTGTACTCAGGCATAGGAGATGCTATTCTTGGAGTTGAGTCTTCTTTCCAGATTGTATTCTGGATTTATTTTGTAGTTAGTGAGGCTCCTTTTTTGATGAGTAGTGCACTCTAGGCTATTGGCCTTCCTGTACATGCAGGCCCCTCTTTTGTAATCACATACTTACTAAAAAGCTATTATCTAAATATGGTAGGCTTCCCATCATGGTTTTTGCCTTTACCGTGTTTTCCACATACAAATCTCAGTGTTATCTTTTGTGGATGGTTGGTAAATAATCTGTGGTTTATATTTGTGCTTATTTGTTATATCTGCTATTCCAGTATTTGGTTTATGTATTCTAGTAATAAGGCTTTAATGCTTAAAGTTCTATAATCTATTGACAACTGATTCACCCCCTTCTTAGTTTTCCATCAGTTACTTGAGTTGTCTAATAGTAGTTTGGTCTGGCATATATGTTTTAGTATGGTCTGATAGTTTTCTCCAACATATGTTATTGGTTTGATTTTTGCTCCTTTAATATGCAATGCGTGTATGCTCAGTTTGGTGCTTACTTCATGTAGTTTTGGGATCCGGTATCTACTTCACTGAAAGGCATTTTGGGTCTGGTCCCATCCCGATATGATGGAGGTGTGTTCTACAAGATAGTTTGGACTCTAATTGTAGCTGAAATCATATGAAGCCATTTTACAATTGTGTGTGTGTGTATTTCAGTCTCATCCCCTCTTCGGTTGAGCCGAGTTATCATAATTCTTTAGTGCAGATAGATATACTCATTGAAAAACAACTAATGTATACATATTGTATATGCAAAAAAAATTGTGAATGTGAAAGTTGTTAGGCGATGTATGTATAGTGGATGTAAAATAATGTTGTTTACTTAAATAGATTTGTGTCTCATGCCTATGTTAGATGCAATTCTATTAGTTAAATTTTGTACTTTGGCTATAAGTCTATTCTTTGATAGTGAGCCCTCCAGGAAGTGAAACCCTTTGGCAGTGAGCCACCCTTTGTACTTTGTAACTAGTTACATATTACATTACTCTTGAGAGATCACTCGCTCTATGTTTTTTCCCATGTTAGGTTTTCTACATATAAATTTGGTGTTATGTGTTTTGTGTTAATTTCCTTTACTAAACTTAAATTATGTTATGTGATTGGATAGTTAGAAGTTTTAATATATTCAAGGGAATACTAATTCACCCCTCTGCACTTATTATTTCAGATATTCAACAATTGATATTAGAGCCAAGTCCATTTGAAATGTCTAACCACTCAAAGGAGATCTAGAAAGTTGAACTTATGGATTTAAGGGAAGATCTTTGGAATTCTCTTGAGGATATTGAGGTAATAGAAAGTGAAAACAAAGATCTAAAAGAAAATATTCAACTGGTAAATGAATGCATTGAGAAGTTAAGAGAAAAAATTCAAAAGTTTAAAATAAGGAAAGTAGAATTTAATGAAGAGATCAAGCAAGAAAATGACACTATCGCAGATCTAAAAGTTAAAAGTGAAGATAATGAGAAGACAAAGGACTATTTGAACAAAATGGTGAAATGCAAATTAAAAGAGTGGGAAAAGTTAAAATAAGAAGTAACAACTATAAATGTAGATCTAGAGAAAGAAAAGAAACAAGAAAGCAAACTCGATTCCGATAAGTCTGATAAGATGATGGATGTGAAGAAGCCTTTGGAAAACTAAAAGGATGCAAGATTAGAATCTAATGAATATTCACAATCAAACATGAATCACAAAGAGGATCCACTTCCGGTAAAAGAATTAGAGTCCAATAAATCTACCAAGCAGGATAAAGGTAAGTCATTGGTTGAGCAACATGTAAGTAAAAGGAATACCTTCTTTAATGATTCTTGTTATAAATATAATAAAATAGGTCATAAAGAAATAGAATGTAGGAATAGTATGGATAAAAATTCTAATTAATTCTTTTGTAGATGATATGCATGCATTAAATATGATCATAAAGATAATCAATGTAGGAATCCAATCATAAACCAAAATAGATATAATCATTTTGATGGTCGATGTTATACATGCAAAATTTTTGGACATAAAACTAATTAGTGTAGGTCAAGACAAGCTTCGGTAAATATTAGATGCTATAATTTTAATAGATCCAAATAAATGGCAAGACAATGTAGAATGAGTG
Organism: Cryptomeria japonica; assembly: GCF_030272615.1. Taxonomy (NCBI): domain Eukaryota; kingdom Viridiplantae; phylum Streptophyta; class Pinopsida; order Cupressales; family Cupressaceae; genus Cryptomeria; species Cryptomeria japonica. The sequence goes on from NC_081410.1 coordinate 604,521,222, forward strand.
AGGTCACAACTCCAAATAAACTGACAAAGAAGATCAATATAGAATATGTGAAGGCTAAGATGAAAAAGATTGAGAAGAAGAGAGAAACTATGGAGGCACCTAACTCTAGTGTAGGTACTTCATTCAGAAACTGAAGAAAAAGTGGCTTTGGCCCAAGGGGGGTAATCAAAGAAATATCCTTTTCCCCTGCCAAAGAGAATGAGGCTGCAGTAATGGTATAGAAGAGTGACTGAAGGTCCGGCTAAGTGTATTGTACTCATAACTCATCATGGAAGTTTGGCATGTTATTGCACAAATCAAGTTAGTGGATGACAATGCATAAGCATTTAATGCGAGATGATGGATGAAAGCTTAAAAGAGGATTTTTTGACAAATCTTATCTTACCGTGAATCGAAGAGGCATTGCAATGTTAAAGGAAATCAAGGCAATTAGTGTTTCTTGATGAATCAATCTGAGTTGAAATCTGTTGAATTTGTGATCATGGCCACTCTTTTTGTTGTTGATATTGCAACTAAGCCTTGCCCTGTATTTGAGAAAACTTCGTATAAGGCGATGGAGGTCGGTCCAGTTAGTGCATTTTCAAGTATACCCATTGGAGTTGTGTTGGCTGAAGACATCTTGTCATACATTCATGTTAATCTTGAGAAATTCAATCACCATGGAAAATTGTGGGATCTATGGACATACAAGATGGTTGGAAAGAATGGTCAGAAAAAGCTAAATTCAAAACCATAAATGAAAAGAAATTGAATACCTGGCATGAGTTTCCCAATTTTTTCTATGAAGAAAATGGGTTAGATTGGCAATGAGTAGATTGGACAATAAGTTCTTGTGGTTAGATCAAGTCCATCTTATTACTAAGGATGTAATGAGGGCTCTTACTAGTTAGACAGATTCTAGGGACACTCCTGCTCTGAAATCAGTAAGGAATAGTGATGTTATGGACTTGACAGGAGAAACCCATGATGGACTTTCTTTATCTATCTCTTTCATTATGAACATGACAGTCATGGGAGCTTCACTTAGTGAACCTTGGTTATATCATGTGCATTCATGGCAAACTAAATAATCCCCCTATTTTCAAAAAATATTGCCCTAAACTCCTTTTTTGTCACCCCCTCCCAATACACAACCTCAATTAAAATCCCCATATTTTCACCAAATATTATATTTTTCCATAGCCTAAATTCAAAATCCCCCTATTTTCATTGATAGGAAATATATTGTACCCTCATTTTTGGGATATTAAACCCCCCAATATGAATGTGCGTAATATAATATTGCTTAGCCAGTGAAGCCTCCATGATGATGGTAAAGTGTCTCTCAATGATGATAGAAAATAAACTCTACTCCACCAACTAGGATAATTCCATTTCTTCCATGGCCATGAAGATGGCTTATGAGATAATCGAGTTCAAAAAGGATTTTCATCTCTAGGAAATCCTAAGCCAACAATTACTGGAAAACCTTGTGTAGTGTAGAAAGAAGAAACACCCTTTCAAGTATGGAACCCTAGCACTGTGTGTGTTGTTCTATTTTCTGCAAGAGGTCCCTAGTTAAGGAAAAGTGCTTTGGTCACAGGCCAGACCGACATGTCACTAGATTGAAGATAGGTTAAGGGAAGACATGTTCACCACCTATTTCTCCCATTTACAACTCAATATATAGAGGAGATAAAGGATTCCTAAGGAAATGGTTGAAAAATACAAAGATAATATCACTTTTGTGTTCACAATTGACAAATGCTATATGGAGGTTTTTGTGCCAAAGAAAATATAGATTCCACTATTCAACTATGAGGTTACTGAGGAAATGATAGAGGGTATAGCTCAAGTATTGCTGAAGAGCTCTGTAGATGAAATAAAAGAACAATGTAGAACAACAGCCAAAAAGTTTTTGAAGATTCATAGGGAACATTCAAAGAAGACTCGAGAAAAGTATGTAAGGAAAGTCATCCAGGAGACAATAGAAAAGGCAAACATAATTGAAGAGAAGATTACTAAGTATAGTCATTCTGGAAGTCTTGTTGGCTCATCCAGAACCTTTGGAAAAAAAAAGAATCTAAAGGTACATCCTTTATTTGGTTCCCCAAAAGGAAAGTAGAAAGATGCTAAAATGAAAAAAATAGACATTGAGTTTGAGGAAGAAGAAGAACCAAAGAAATAGTGGATACACATCTAGAAGCCAAAGGTCAAGAAATTCAAGAGATCCCTCAATGCAGATAGCCTATTTGAATAAATTGCACAAGGAGGAAGGCTAAAAGAGGTAGGTGATCTCTACAATTGTATTGTAAAAGAAATTTTTACCGTATTGTGTTAAGTTAGATGTAGTTGCAAAATAATTTAGAAAGGATATACCAATTGAATTGTGGGAAGAATTAATTAGAATTAGACAAATTGTAAGAGAGGAAGAAAGAGGAAGAAAAAGTCATTAAGGATCATATTTTTAATTTTGTTGGTTCCACCATCTTAGAGGAAAATAAAGCCAGTCTTATAGAAGCTTGTAAGATAGAGTTAAGGACAAAGAAAGGTCTTGGTAATCTTATGTTAGGAGAACCTGATGCTAAGGAAAAAATTAAGGAGGAGATCACTAAAAAGGTAATGACTATAGCCAAGAACCATGAAATTATGTTAACCAATTGTTGATTCTAGTACCCTTATTGGTGTGTTTGAGGATGTGAATACTGATCCTATTGATAATATAATTGTTATGAATGATGAAATAAATGTACCTAAAACTTTTGTTGATCCTCTTATAAAAAATAATTCTAGAAAGGATAAATAAATTGAAAGCTCAACTGACAAAGGTCAGAAAGGACAAGTGACAATAGAACCAGAAAGAAGTGAATCTAAACACATGAGTACATCAAAGTAAAATACCAAAAATTCAAACACTATACCAAATGAAAACATATCTGAGGCTATGACTGTAGGCACCTAAAATTAATTAAATCAATATTTAATCAATTTAAGCTTGTCAACATAATTAATTGATTGAATTGTGTTATCCTTATTCCTTTTGACACTAATTAAATATAATTTAATTAATCTTGTCACTATTCTCCAATAATTAATTTATCAAATAAATTAACTATTCCCCTATTCTTCTAAAGTCCCTCCAATAATTATTTCTTCTAAACTTAGTGAATTAATTAATTTTAATTAATTAACCTAACTAAAGTGATTCCTACAAATAACTTTTCCTAATCCCACTTAGCCTAATTAATTCTTCTACAATCTCTCATAATCCCACTTATCATTATTCTCCAATTTTAAATTCCCCACTCATGTCACATCAACATTGAGCTTCAAACATGGAGCGAAAAGGAGCGGAGCGAAAAGGAGCGGGAATCCCAAATTTCAAATTGGGAAATGGTGGAATTCCTGGGGAAGGCGGGTTTCTTGGAAACTGTTGTTCCTCTGGGATTGGATCTGGCATGCAGGCAGGAGGTCAGACATCTCAAGGGTCAGAAAAGGACAAGGAAAAAGAAAAACCGGGAGAAGAAAAAGATTCGATCCCAGGGGACCCACATGACAGAGGAAAATGGAAAAAATGGTCTTCACTCTTTGGAGTGAAGCCACTGGTTAAATCTGGGCTTCTGGAAGTAACGAACATTTCAGACCCTGCCTCTGGTCTAGTCGCTATTTCCGTTCTAGACAAAGTGGTCGATATGATTGTAGCGAGTCTATCTATGACATTAGTGGGATGATTCTCTGGCTTTAGGCCTAACACTGATGATGTTAGGAATTTCACAAGGAGAAAATGGATGGTTAAAGGACAAGTGGAAGTGGCGGCATTGCCTAGAGGGTTTTTTACCTTCGCTTTCAACTCTGAAGAAGACATGAACAAAGCTCTCTGCGAAAGCCCCTGGATGTTTGGCAAGTCTTCCCTGGCTCTCTGCGAAAGCCCCTGGATGTTTGGCAAGTCTTCCCTGGCTCTCCAGAAATGGGCCTCAAATCTCATCCTGGATGAATCCTTCTTCATTTCCGCGCCAGTCTGGACACGCCTCCTGGGTCTTCCACTTGAATATTGGAACGATGAAGTTTTCAAGGGTATTGTGAAATCCTTTGGAGAACTCTTATCGATTGACCTGATGATAGTGTCTAAATCAAGGTTAGTCTTTGCTCACATTTGCGTAAATGTTAACCAAATGGCAGATATGCCTCAATCCATAGATATCATATCTAAACTAGGAAAATGGTCCCAAGCTATTGAATATGAATCTCTACCATTTGCCTGTTTCCACTGCAAAAAATTGAGGCATTGGGCAAAATCTTGTCCGCTCAAGAAAGGCAAGGAACTCAAGACTTATAGTAACACTAAGAACAAAAAGATCTAGCAAATGACAAACAAAAAAGTAGATTCATCAATATCCGAGAGTAATCAAAAAAAGGATGCAATGGAACTTATGAATGAAGTCAAGAGGACTAGGAGTAGCAGCAATGATAAATAGGATTGTGTTTGTTCCAACGACCAACCAGAGAGATCTAAAGAAGCAGAGCCAGGAACTGAGTTGATCAATAAAGAAAACCCAGAAGCTCAAGAGAATGAAACTGTTAGTCAAGAGAAGGAAGAAACCATTCCAAACTAGGAGGATGGATCAGCTAGCCAGGAGAAGGAAGAATCCTATCCAGCCTCTTCACTCTCTAAATCGGCTGAGGAAAACTTTAATGAAGCCCAAGACCCTTCTGATTCTAAGCCCTTACTACTTTTAACTAATGGAATCCCAAAGCCTCTCCTCTTTAAAACCCCTACCCAAAGTGTGCATATGCTGGATGAGATTCTCCGACTACCTGGGTCAAGAGAAGGAAAATCGAACAAGCAGGAACTCAATGAAGGAATCTCAACTAGAAGCAAGATTAAGAAAAAGGCAGATGTTGGAAGTCAAAATAAAAAGCAGGGAAGGCCATCCCTAAAACATCAAAGGGAACAAGAAAGTTGGAAGAATCATGCTGATGGAACACAGTGTTCCATCGAGTTAGCCCTATCCCCAGTTAAAATATGAAGATTATATCTTGGAATATTAGAGGGCTAAACACCTCCCATAAGCAAGATGTGTTATGGAATGTCATCAGAGATCATAAACCAGATGTGGTCCTTGTTTAGGAAACCAAGATGTCTAAAGAAAAATTTGAAAGGATCAGAATTTTCAAAGAAAACAGAGTCATAGGAACTAACTCGGAGGGTGCTTCTAGAGGAACTACGATTTTTTAGAACAAAAATACTATAATAGGAAAGGAAATCATCTCCACCTTTAATAGGAACTCAGTTTTTCTTGAGCATATTAAGGACAACTTTGTTTGGGTGTTATCTAATGTCTACGCTCCTAATACTAAATTCGGGAGAGCTAAATTATGGAAAAGCCTTGCCGCTGACAGACTCCAGTTTGCTAATCAAAGTTGGATTATTATGAAAGACTTCAATAGCCCGCTCAACGATGAAGATAAGATGGGAGGAATCCCCTTACATCTTGATGGAAAACAAGACCTTATGGATTTCATTAATGACCAAGCTCTCATTAATGTTGATCTCCAGGGCATCAATTACACCTAGAACAATAGAAGAATCAGAGCTGATTTGATTCAAGTTAGGATGGATAGATCTTTAATTTCTCTTGACTGGCTTTCTAAGTATAGCTTCTCCCTTGGTTCTATTATCAAAATCAGTTCAAACCATTTCCCCATCTCCTTTTCTGCCAAATATTTTTCAGCTAAGAGAAACTTCCCTTTCAGATTTGAAAAAGCTTGGCTCTCCCATCCTTCTCTAGAAACCTGCATTACTGAATGGTGGAACTCTGAAGTGGAGGGTAAGGCTCTTTTTAGAATTGCTAAAAAGATCAACATCATAAAAGCCAAAATTAAAACCTGGAACAAAGAGATTTTTGGGGACATATTCGAGAACAAAACTCAAGTCAAAGCTAAATTAAAGTATGTTCAAGATAGAATCCAAGAGGTGGGGTTGACCGAAGATCTTAGGATGGCTGAAAATGATCTGTTATCTAAATACCACTCCATCATTTCTAATGAAGAGACTTTCTGGAGACAAAGATCTAGAGCTTTGTTCCTAAAGGAAGGTGATAAAAACACCCGCTTCTTTCACTTAACCACCCTTAAGCACAGGGTAGCCAATAGAATATCTAGACTAACTTGCAATAAAGGCATCCTAATAGAGGATTGTGACATCAAGAAGGAAGCTCTCGAGCATTTCAGTACCTTGTTGGGTGAAGTGGACAACTTGGATTACAGTAAGCAAAATACCCTTTTACAAGCTATCCCTTCTATCCTGTCAGAAGCTGACAATCGCCTCTTATCACGTATTCCTACTAATCCTAAAATCAGAAAGGTGGTGTTTTCCTTTTAGGGTGATAAATCCCCTCGCCTGGACGACTTCCCCATGTTTTTCTTCCAAAAATTCTGGCACATTGTGGAGGCTAACATTTGCAATGGTGTTAAGGAATTCTTTGGCTCCAGAAGACTTCTTAAGGAATTGAATGCCACTTTCATTGTCCTTATCCCAAAGATGCTCAGAGCTGATTCTCTTAACAAGTTTAGACCCATCAGCTTGTGTAACTCTATCTACAAGATCCTTTCCAAGGTTTTGACTTCTAGGTTTCTAGATGTTCTCCCAAGGATTATCTCTATCCAATAGAATGGCTTTGTCCTCGGAAGATAGATTTTGGACTCTATTATCTCTGGTCATGAAAATATCCACTCCCTGAAAGTGGTGAGTAAACAGGGATTCTTCCTTAAGTTAGACATGGCTAAAGCTTTTGATAGAGTGAATTGGCAGTTTCTCCTCAGGATCATGAAATCGTTTGGTTTTGGTGACAAAGTTATCCAGCTCTGTTATCAACTCATGGAAACTTCCTCCTCTACTGTTATTGTTAATGGCTCCCTATCTAGTTTCTTCAAAAGCTCCAGAGGTCTCAGAGAGGGAGACCCCATCTCCCCTATCCTGTTTACCATTCTTGCTGAATGCCTAGGTAGATTCATCCTTAAAAATGTGGAAGAAGGCAATCTTAAGGGTCTAAAACCTTCTTCATCCAATGTTGTTTGCTCTCGTGAACAATTCATTGATTGCTCTATCACCATGGGGGAAGCCACCATCTTGGAAGCCAAAAACATGAAAATCATTCTGAATACCTATGAATCTGCCTCTGGTCAAAAAATCAACTGGGATAAAAGCTCTTTGTTTTTCATCAACACCCTGGCCCAAAGGCAAATTAGGATTGGTAGGATTCTTGGTTGTAACATATCTAAGTTTCCTTCTACCTATTTGGGGCTTCCTCTTTGTCTCAGGCCTGAGGATTCCTTTTGGAATAAGTTAATTGACAGACTCAACCTGAAACTTGCTGGCTGGAAAGGGGCTATTCTTAGTCAAGCTGGTAAAGTCACTCTGCTCAAAGCCACTCTCCAAAATCTTCCTATGTATGCTCTTAGCTTGTTCAAAATCCCCTCAAAGTTTGCAGAAGCTATTGAAAGAATCCAAAAAAAGTTCCTTTGGTCGAGTGTGGAAGTTAAAAATAGAATCCCCCTTATAGCCTGGAATAACATTTGTTCCCCTAAGGCCTCAGGTGGGTTGGGCTTAAGGAATATTAGTTCTATGAATAAAGCTTTATTAGCCAAGAAAATTTGGAGATTCAAAGGGGAGGAAAGAGAATGGAACTCTATTTGGAAAAACAAATATCTCTATATGTAACCTTCTGAGGAAGAATTCTTTGACAACTCTTTCTCTATTGATGGATCTGCCATTTGGAATGCAGTGCAATCTGCTAAAGGCTAGGCTACTGCTGGTAGAACTTGGAACCTTGGGGATTGGAGGAAAATAAGATTTTGGGAAGATAGATGGATCCTAGATAAACCTCTGGAGGAAATCCCTTTCCTCAAAGATCGGAAAGACAATTTCAAATGCAGGTATGGTGAAATGGTAAGAGATTACTGGATAAATGGAGACTAGATTGACTTTAGCCAGCAGTGCCTAGATCTCAAGTTCCTTCAAATTTCTCTTTCTGCTAAAATCCCTAGAGACAAAAAAGATGGCATTCTGATATGGGGGAAAACTCTGGATGGGAAATACTCTATTTCCTCTGCTGTGGCTATTCATAATATCCCAGTGGAAGCTACTCCCATCTGGGATAAAGTTTGGAATAAGAACTTAGTTCCCAAAGTCAACATCTTCTTTTGGATTTTCATCCAAAATAAGATATTAACCTTGGATAATCTTCATAAAAGAGGTATTATTTTTCCTAACATGTGTTCTCTTTGTTGCAGGCAAGAAGAGATAGCTTGCCATATTCTCAATCAATGCTCCTTTAGCCAGGACATCTGGAAAATCATCTTGTCTAGGTGGAACCTGAGCTGAGTCTTCCTAAACTCTCTTGGTGACACTTGGCTTCAATGGCATTGTCCTAACTCTAATCCTAAAATTGTGGAGACCTAGAGACTTACTCTGCCAATTGTTATCTGGAATATATGGAAAGAGCACAACAACAGGATTTTTAGAGATAAAAGGGCCATTCCTGAAGTGGTTGTAGACAAAATCTTTAGGATTATTTTTGAATGCCTATATGGTACTGATCAGGGACTTGCTACTAAAGATGATTTCAAAGACAGATAGAATCTTTCTACTACCACTACTAGCAAGGAGAAAGGCAGAGAAGCTCTTGTCTGATGTTTCCCCCCGCAGGGATGGATTAAGGCTAATTTTGATGGGGCTTCTAAAGGAAATCTGGGTAAAGCTGGATATGGGGGAATTATCAGGAATTTTGCTGGAAGTTGCCTTAAGGCAATGGCTGGTCCTCTGGGGAATCAAACTAGCCATTTTGCTGAAGCCTCCACTACCTTGCATACTTTAATTATAGCCAAAAATTTCAATTATGATAAAATATGGCTTGAGGGGATTCACTTAATATTATTAAGTGCTTAAAGGGGCAATCAGAGCCTTCTTGGTCTATTGAGAATATCATCATGAAAGCTAGAGAGATTATCACCAGTTTCAAAGAAATTATTATACAACATGCCTTTAGAGAGAAAAACAGTGTTACTGACTATTTAGCGAATACTGGAGTTAACTTTGATGCTCAAATGATTTGTCATGACGATGATCTCAATTTAAATATTAAAGAAATGCTCAGAAAGGACCGTTATATGGGGAGAGAAGGAAAATTAAATCATGACAAGTAAAAAGCATCATTTACGCCTTGCTGGAAAGGCCATCATTACTTGGCACTGCGGAAGATCTCCTACTATCTCTAATAAATCGCCACACGCTTTGTGGGTTACTCAGAGAAAAAATTTGAGTTGCATTGGGAAAGAAGGTCTCAATTTGCAGAGAAACATAGCCAATAGCTTGCATTCAAAAATGGGAGGAGATCTAAGATGCAAAGAACCTGACAACATGTCAACCTGGAAAGCAATGCCTAAAGTCTGTGCAAAGTTGGAAAAGGGCTCTCTCACCAGCTTCATGGAAAAGCTTGAGGACTATGACAAAGGTAGGGTTAACTTAGCCCTTTCCAAGGTTTCTAAAAACTGCTCTAATGGCTCTTTTAAACTTTACGGAGTTAAATTTAAGTTGGACGTTGGGCTTATTTCAACTATGACTGGAATGCCCCACACTAGGCTTAACTTCTTTCGAGACGTTAAGGTCTCCAACAATGCAGTTACCCTGTTCCCGCGGAAAGAGAAAGAATGGACCAAAATTGGCAAGGCTACCGGGGGCTACTATGATGCTGCAAACATCAAGAAGTTGTGGGGCTGGGTCCTAAACATAATCATGGAGTATATTATAGTTGAAGGCCGCTTCCTCAGGGCCCACACCTACCACTTTGTGCTCTTAAACCATTTCAGAAATGACAAAAAATTGTCTCTGTCCTACTACCTTTTTCGATCCCTCTCCAGGTCCTTGAACAAGAACAGGACTAACCCTTCTAGCCTGATTCTCCACTGCGGACTCCTGCTGCTCATCTATGAGCATTGCAAAACCCTTGCTCTATAGGAAAATAAGTGGATTTTTGCTTCCCCAGATAAAAGGAGGATGGAAGAGGGAGATACTAGCAAGGAGAAGGCATCATCCAGCAAGAAAAGGAAAAGCGCCCCCGGGTTGGAAACTAAGGACATTGTCAAGACAGCTGGAAAGAACAGGAGCTGGGCAACGACGAAGAAAGTGGAGATTTTGAGCCTGGTCAAGATAGCCCTATTCTAAGTGATCACCCTGGTAAGGACAATAGCCATCTGATGGAGGACATGACTCCCAAGGATAATAAGGAAACCGAAGTTAATTCTGAGAAGGAAACAAACAAAGGCTCTGAGAAGAACCTGACTGAGGAAAGGGATAGCAAGGACAAGGAAAGTGCTGGTGAGGGGCTTATCCTGGATAATCTCAAGAAACTCTTGGTGGCCAGAATGAATTTTGACAAATGGACTTACGAAACCCTGAAAAACCTGGAGAAGAAAGGGATAAATTCAGATAAAAAGAGGGAGGATGAAAACATAGAGCATATTAATTGGAAGCAGGAAATGGAGAACAAGGTAAAATCGCTGGAAGAGGGAAAAGAAGCGATGAAAAATATGATGGGAATTATCCCAAGTATCCTCTCTACTATCACCAAGAACCTGGAAGACATTGCCAAGGTCTTTGACCATACTCCTAAACTGGTTGTGGATCTTGACCTGGAGGAGGAGACCATCCAAACTGGAAGTGGTGGTGATGCTACCCCGGCGGGCAGAACTACGAAGAGAACCAGGGCCGGTATCAAGAAAGCTATGGCTACTGTGGCCAAGGACCCTCCCAACTTCAAAGACAACATCAAAGAGATACAAGAAATTAGTAGCACCCTGGCTAAAGCCCTGGATAAAATCTAATTCCTGGATGGCTTGCTGGATTTTCAGGGCTTTTGTGGGTTTTCTTCAGTTTTCCGTTGGTTTTTCCTTTTAGTTCTGTTTCTCGTGGCTTTATTGTTTAAGTCTTTCTTGTAAAGGCTTTTGGGGCCCCTTCAAAACCTTCTTTTTCATTAATCAAAAACATTGAGCTTCTCAGAGAAATTCAAATTTCTTTAAATCTCCCTATGCATCCTCATTTTTAAATTCAATTTTCCTTTCCCCCCTCATCTCAAGGAATATAATATCCCTTTTTACTTCTCCAATGAATCCTTGATCTGTGCCCACTACCTCAAACCAATCCTAGCCCTTCATGATCAAATCAATCTTGGCCCTCCATTGGCCTCCTCCAATCTATAAACTGGAGGATCTTTTCGTCACCAAACAACAACAACATTCTTCTAATCTTATGCTACCATTTCTCTTCTATCTTATTCCTATCATACCATCATAATGCCCTCATAATATTTCATTTTTCCAATCTAAATATATCCAAATCTATCATAATCCCAAACTTAAATCCATATCCAATCAATAACCCAATCTTGTTGAGAAAAGGAGAGCAATCCACATCCACATCAAAGGAGCCAATCCAATCAAGTGGAGCACAAGGGTGCTTCCACTTCATCCAAGGCTCAATCTGAGGAAGGAGTCAAGCTTGGGAAGGTATACTTGGTTTTGGTAATTTATGTGCTTATGCTTGTTTCTTGTTTTATCTAACCATTCCATCCCTTCTCATGTTTGCATGTCTTCAATAACTATGATGAATACCACTTCTGGTACAATTAATGACTCTTGGAAAAGTCTATTCACCTCTCCTTTTAATATCCAACCCATAACTTCTTCCAAACTAACAGTTGACTTTTCTAAGGTTCATTAGGTACAAAAATATCAAATTGGAGAAGCTTTCATATCTTCTTCTAGACAAGACTTTATAGGTGAGTCTCAAAAGAAAGACAAGCTTGTTGAAGAATTGCTTGCCACACTTCATGTTTCTATGCCTGAATGTGAATTAGATTTGGCTCCTCCCAGTGCTGATAAATGTAAAGTGTTGATAAGTTCTCTGAAAACCATTTAGAAAAATTAAAAGAAAAATATGAGAAAGACAGACAAGAAGACAAAGAGAAACTATTACAAGAACTTAATGGTAATTGTGAGGTTCCACATTAACAACTCACCCAACTTATCTCTCATAGTCAATCATGGTTGTCAAATGAAGATGTACTTTTCTTACATAGTCTTCAGTGGCCAGACACCACAAAAAGTATTAAAGGTGAAATGAATTGATTATTGAAGAGAAAATATGGCAGGCCTATGCCAACTATCGGTTATTTCAAGATCTATCCGGCTCTGACAGATTGGCAATTGAAAAACTGCATAAGAAATATTAGGAGTTGCAACAACAAAGAGATGATATCATTCTTCCTTTAGACCAATTGTGAGACATGAGCAGTGAAAGCATATCTATTATTAATTGTGCTCTTTCCAAAGCTTTACAGTTCTAGTATTCTGACCCTAGTTCAATACAAGAAGCAGAATAGAAGCATGCATCCTTGTAGGTGCAAATTATGCTCCTGATAGAAGCTATCTCACATTGGTACAAGCATAAAGACTCTTGTAAAGCACATGTTCAAAAGATTAAATAGTTCTCCGGTAAACCTTTGTTGTCTCCCTTGGGGGGATATTTCTTGGTTTTTCTCTTTGTCATTGTTGTCAAAGGAGGAGTAGTGTGTGATGTTATGAAATGTTATGTTATATTTTTAGACATTTTAAAATAGTTTTAGTTTCTTTATTTTCATTTAGTCTTGACCAAACTATACATCACTTATTTATGTTGCCATCAATGAAAAAGGGGGAGATTGTTGGCTTGTTGTCATTAATGTAGTTTGGTCTAGCAGTTTGCTCCAACATATGTTATTGGTCTAGTTTTTGCTCCATTAATATGCAATGCATGTATGCTCAGTTTGGTGCTTACTTCACATTGTTTTGGGATCTAGTATCTACTTCATGAGAAGGCATTTTGGGTCCGGTGCCATTTGGCTATGATGGAGGCACATTCTACAAGGAAATTTAGACTCAAATTATAGTTCACATCATATGAAGCCATTTTACAGTAGTGTGTGTGTGTGCATTTCAGTCTCATCCTCTCTCTGGTTGAGCTGACTTTGATGTAGATATATATACAATAGTTTTTGCAAGGTACATATATAGTTGAGGAAAAATAACTAATGTATATTATTGTATATGCAAAAAAAATTGTGAAAGTGAACGTTATTAGGCGATGTATGTATAGTGGATGTAAGAGTATTTTGTGTACTTCAATAAAATTATGTCTCATGCATATGTCAAATGCAATTCTAGCAGTTCAATTTTTTACTTTGGCTATAAGCCTATTCTCAGGCAATGAGCTTTTTTTGTATTTGGCCAGTGAGCGCCACCAATAGTGATCCATCCTTTTTACTATGTAACCGGTTACATATTACACTATTATTGAGAGATCACTCTCTCTATGGTTTTTCTCATGTTGGGTTTTCCATGTATAAATTTGGTTTTATGTGTTTAGTGTTAGTTTCCTTTAGTGCACTTAAATTATGTTATATGACTGGTTAGTTAGATGTTTTAATAAGTTCAAGGGAATACAGATTCAGCTCTCCTCTCTCAGTATTCCAGATATTCAACACAACCAAGAGTAAATATAGCTTGTAGAGGATTATAGTAGAATATTAACTTGGGGATTGCTTCCCCAATTTACTCCTAACATGTAGCTCTAGCCTATAGGAGGTTTTAATGTTGGTAGGTAAGTTCAAATTTTGAATTTGAGGGGGAATCATTTAATGGATAGCCCCAAGACAAAAGAGGAGAATGTTCTCCAAATCAATATGTAACTTAGCCAATAGATTATTTTTTGTTCTCTAAGTGATTCAGAGAATATTGAGAAAGTCTATGCAATAACAACTATGTGTTTGTTTGTGCTAAGAGTAGTGATTGCTCCAGACACTTTGTAGCTCCTAATGAGTAGTGATTGATGTAGGCATTAGTAGCTACAAGTGAGTAGTCTATGCAGGAGAGCATAGTGAAGTTCCATAGTTTGTAAGAAAGCTCAAAGAGCTCTAGATGTTAGTGTTTAGGAGTAGCTCCAAAATGTTACAAGTAAGTTTGTAATCAGCTTGTTTTTAGTTTCTAAGTTTTTGAGTTTTTATTTTTTATTTTTTGTTTCATTTCTAGTTTAATAGAAAGTAAAAGAAACTCCATTTCTCCCACTAGTTTTTTATTTGGGTTTCATTTGGTATTCTTAGTCTAATTGGAAAATTAGAGCTACAATCTTTGTGTGTTTGCCCATTTGGGGCATTTTTAATATTTTCAAGTTAGTATCATAGTTATTTGGTCCCAAATCCTTGTGAGTTTGGGCATTTATTGTTTTGGGTATTGATTTTATTGTGTAGGAAACATGGCGGGAGATGAAGGAAAGAGTTATTAGTAGCCACCATCCTTTAATGGACAAAGTTATGATGTTTGGGCATAGAAGATGAGGACCAACATGGTTGCAAATGATTTGTTGGAGCTTTTGGTCAATGGGTTTGTGATACAACTGAACTATCTTATTTTGAAACTCTCACAAACACCAAGAATACCCACTTGAGAGAGACGAGGAGGAAAGATGCAAAACCCCTAAGTTTGATTGAAGCAAATTTGATAGAGGACATATTTTCTAGAATAGCAATAGATAATTATGCCAAATAAGCTTGGGATATCCTTCAAACAAGCTACAAGGGGACTACCAAAGTTAGATTGGTACAATTCCAAATGCTTCAAAGAGAGTTTCAAACTCTTCAAATGAAGGATAGTGAGTCTATTTTAGGATTTCACACTAGAGTCTTTGGTTTATTCAACTAGTTGATAACAAATGGAGAAACCATGGTGGAAGAAAAGTTGTAAAGAAAATCCTTCATAGTTTTCTCTAAGTTTGATGCAATTGTCATTGTCATTGAAGAGGCCAAGGACCCCTCTACTATGACAATGGATGAGTTAATGGGTTCCCTTCAAACCCATGAGCAATGCTTAAGTAGGTCTACAACATATTCCCAAGAGTAAGCTTTCAAATCTCAAGCCAATGAAAGATCTAGAGGGTGAAGAAACATTGATATGAATAGCTCAAGAGGTAGAGGTCATGAAAACTTTGGGCAAGGTAAAGTTGGAAGAGATAGTTCAAGACAAGCTCACAACCTTGAGGGAGAAAGAAAGTCATAAACCAACTCCATGCAAGGAAAGAAGAACAATAGTTTGAATCACAAGTATGAAAAAAGAAATGTTGAATGCTATTAGTCATAAGTTTGGTCATTATGTAAGTGAGTGCTAGAAAAAGAACAATATCTAATCCAAGTAGAGAGTGAATGTGGCTGAAGGTAATTAGTTCATAGTCTTCATGATATGAAACATTGGTGAAGAAGGCATCCTTGAAGTTTGATATTTAGACATCGGTCATACTAACCACAGAGTGGTAATGAAAATTTATTTCTCTTCACTAATAAAACTGTAAAGTTTGAGATTAAGATGGGGAACAATGGAATAGTTCCAGTTATGAGAAAATGATCTATCATGATCCATGCCAAGCAAGCCAACAAAAAGAAAATAGAAAATATTTAATTTGTCGCATGTATTAAGTACAACCTGATGAGTGGTGAACAACTGATCTAACATTGATAGAAAGTGTTAATGGAGAAGGGTAAATTTGTCATTTTTGACAAATATTTGAGTAAGAAAGTTTTTGTAGAAATTCAAATGACATAGAACTAGATGCTTCTATTCATTGAGGATAGAGACTTGTTTCTCTTCTCAATTCATGGATACACATCCCAATCAAGGAAAATGTGTGTCAATGTAGAAAACAACCTATAAAGTATTCATTCAAGACCCCTAAAAGCTATGGAATCTTAGGTAAGGACACTTAGGCTATGTTGGTTTAGTTTTATTGTCCAAGAAAGGAATGGTAGATGGTTTGCCAAAGATAATAGAGCCTTGTAGCAAGTGTTAGGCTTGCATTATGGGTAAGAAACATAGGAAACCCTTTCAATTGGGAAATTCTAGAAGGGAAAGAGCACCACTAGAGATGGTACATATTGATTTGGTTGACCCAATGAAAGCTATATCCATTGGAAAGAACCAATATTTAATGAGCTTCATTAATGATTTCAACCATAGGACATGGTTTATTTTGGCAACATAAGTCCAAAGATTTTGATAAGTTTTTATTGTTTAAAGCCTTGGCTAAAAATGAGAGTGAAAATGTCATCAAAGTCCTAAGGTTAGATCATGAGGGAGAGTATACCTCTAATGAATTTGTGAATTTTTACAATAAAAATGATGTCAGGAAGGATCTTATGGCTAATTATACTTTGTAAAATATTGGATTGGCTAGGAGAAATTTCAAAACCATCAGGGAGATAGAAAGGAGCATGCTAAAGGAAATGAGACTCGCAAATGAGTATTAGGGAGAGGTTGTAGAAACAACTATTTATTTGATAAATAGAAGTCCAACCAAGGAAATTTGTGACAAAATACCTCAAGAAGAATGGTCAAAATGCAAGTGGACTATTGAGAACTTAAGAGTATTTTGGTGTGTGGCATATGCTCATGTGCCAAAGGGGAAAACATAAAAGCTAGATGACAAGGGTGAGAAGTGGGTTTTCATGGGATATAGTGTTGAGTCCAAAGAACATAAGTTGTATAGCCCTATCACCAACAAGATCATCATTAGTAGAGATGTGGAGCTCATTGAGAATGAGTTATGGGATGGCTTAGTGGGCACCTCTTCATCCAAGTAGCTCTTAAAGGTCATACACATCTCTAAAGATCTCTTGACACAAACAAATAGTTAAACAAACTATCTCAAAATTTAGTTAGAGAGATCTCCAAAAAACTCCGAAAACCTCCTGACACAAACAAGTAGTTAAACAAACTATTTCAGCATTTAGTTAGAGAGAGATACATATAGCTTCAAACAACTCTTGGCGCAAGTAGGTAGAAAGGCAAGCGGCCACAAAAAAATAGAGAATTGGCTCTAGATAGCTCTAAGTTGCTCTAGATGTCTCTAGACAACTCCAATTAGATTTTTCACAATGAAACAATGTTTAACGGTAGTGAGAGTTTAGACTCTCACATCCCTAATGCCAAAGCATACCAAGAGTCTAAGGGAGATCCACCAAAATGAAAGGTATGATGATGAGTTTGATGGAAATATGAATTTTATATTATTTTTTCATAGTACTATCAAATAGAAGAGATAGTGTGAGGCCACAAATGAGAAAATTGATGCAATAGAGATGAATACAACATGGGAGCTAATTGATTTTCCTCTCAACAAGCAAGTTATTAGGGTTAAATGGGTATATAAGACCAAGAGTAATGTTAAAGGAATAATATAGCGACACAAAGGATGATTGGTTGTCAGGGGTACAAACAATAGTTTGGGAGAGATTATGATGAGATGTATACCCCTATTGCACAGATGGGAACTATATGGGTAGTCATAGCAATTATAGCCCAACAAAAATAGAAGGTGTTTCAAATGGATGTGAAGTCTACATTTTTGAATGGAGTGTTAAAAGAGGGAGTATATGCAGAGTAGACACCTGGTTATGAATTTATGGATCAATGAAAGGTATATAAGCTGAAAAAGACTCTTCATGGGTCGAATCAAGTTGTACAAGCATGGTATAATAGGATTGACTCATATTTGGGATGAAATGGCTTTAGCAAAAGTGATGGTGAGATCACTCTTTACATCAAGAAAACTAATAGTAAGATTTTAATTATTGTCTTGTATATAGATAATTTAGTTTTCATTGGGGATGATGATTTCCTCATTGTTCAAAGAGGCCATGAAAAGAGAGTTTGAGATGTCAGATTTAGGTCTCTTTCAAGGTATTTTCTAGGCATCGAAGTAAAATAAATGCTCGATGTTATTTTTATCTGTCAATAAAAGTATAAAAATGAGATTAAATAGTTTTGGAATGAAAGTTCGAAAATTTTCACCAAAACCAATAGTTTTATGTCTTAAGTTGAGCAAGGAAGATTGTAGAAGTAATGTGAATTTGACCATGTACAAGATTTTGGTAAAAAAATTGAAGTATTTTACAACAACTAGGCTTGATACAATGCATGTAGTGAGTATGATTTATAGATTTATGAAGACTCCAAAGGACTTCCATTGGCAAGCGGGGAAATTAATTTGAAGGTAAGTGAATGAAGTCATGGGATATGGAGTTTTGTACACAATAGAAAATGATTTTATACTGGCTGATTACATAGATAGTGATTGAGCAAGAAGTGTAGATGATAAGAAGTGCACATCAGGTTATGTGTTTCATTTAGGTTTAGGTGTAATCTCATGGGCTTGTAAGAAGCAACCCATTATTTCCCCATATACAACTAAGGATGAGTGTATAGCAACAAATGTAGTAGCATGTCAAGATATTTGGTTGAGAAGAATCTTGGTATATTTGAAGGAGGAATAAGAGAATGGAACCACATTTTATTGTGACAATATTTCAGTAATATCTTTGACAAAAAATCATGTCTTTCATCAAAGAAACAATCACATGTAAATCAAGTATCATTTTCTTAAGGAGTTAGCTGACAATAATGATATTAAAATGATGTTTTGTAGGTATGAGTAGTAGCTAGCAAACATTTTCACCAAGCCATTGAGCAGGGACAATTTTAAGTAAATTTGGGCATTGTTGTTTTGGATCAAGAATGAACTTGTTTGACATCTTATAACAAGGGGGAGTATTGGAAAATTGATTTCTCCTAAGCCTTCCTACATCTCCTTGCACATGTACCTACCTTGTCAGGAGCAACCAAGAGTAAATGTAGCGTGCAAAGGATTTCTTCCCCAACATGCACCTAATGTGTAGCTTCATCTTGCAAGATATTTTAATGATGATGGGTAAGCTTAAATTTTAAACTTGAGGGGGAATTTTTCTGTGGACAACCTCAAGACAAAAGAGGAGAATATTCTCCAAATTAGTAACTAGCTCAGTAGAGAATATTTTTTGTGCTCTAAGTGATTTAGAGAATATTGATAAAGTTTGTGTAGCAACCAATAGCTATGTGTTTATTTGTGGATTTGACCATGTATAAGAGTTTGGTTGAAAGTTTGGTGTAGTTTACAACAACTAGGCCTGATATAATGGATGTAGTGTGTCTAATTTCTAGATTTATGGAGACTCCAAAGGAATCTTGTTGGAAAGAAAATAAAAGAATTAGAAGATATGTGAATTGCACCAAGGGATGTGGAATTTTGTACAAAGCAGCAAATGATATTATGCTGGTTGTTTACATGAATAGTGATTGGGTAAGAAGTGTAGATTTTAGGAAGAACAAATCAAGATATGTGTTTCATTTGGGTTTATTTATAATCTCACAAGATTATAAGAAGTGGCCCATTATCACCCCATCTAAAACTAATGTTGAGTGTATATTAGCAATTGTAGTAGCATGTCAAGCTATTTGGTCGAGAAGTGGTGTAGGAGCACCTAGTCACTGTTATGCCTTATGAAGACATTATTGTAATGGTTTCTTTAAATGTTTCTTGTGGAAGCATAATAAGGTCTAAGGACCAATTTGAATACATACAATTCCATTTGAAAGGTCATTCAATTCAATTCGTAAGGCTTTTAAGCCAATCATCGTATGTAGACCAACGTGGGCCAAATATGGTCAATCATGGTCAAAGTACTCCAAATAGATGGAATTGATGTTATAAGGCCTTTTAAGTCTATTTTAACATGTCTAGGGTGAGTATATTTGGATTTGAGTCATTTTGTTTAGTTTGAACAAAGTTGTCAACTTTTTGCAAAAGTTGCTATGCAACTTTCACAAAATTGCCATATTAATGAGAATTTCTTTCTAACCAATGGTCACCTATTCAAAAATAAGCTAGGAATAGTTGGAAATGGTTGAAAACAAGTTTAACTATCCTTTTTGGGGTCGAGGCATGGTTTTTGGTGAGTTTTTGTTTGAAGAGAAGAAGAATAATAAAAAATTTAAAGCCGTGTTTCCAAAATTTTCTGTGTTTTTTTCTGCTATAATGTTCATAACTCTCTTGTATGGTTGAATTAGAATGTGAGACCACTGTCATTTGAAAGATAGCTGAATTACATTTCTAAGGATACCATTTTATAATATTTCATTAAGATTTGAGTATTTTGTGAATATTTTTCTAAAATCTATCTTGAAACCCTACTTCTAAGGGTTTGATCAAAGAAATGTAAAAATCTCTCCATTCCACTAATGGATATTCTTAAAAATTGGTGGAATGGTAGGGATAGGTCTGGTATAGATGGATTTTTCTTCATTTTTGTAGAGACCTATTAGCAGCAATCAAGAAGGAAGATTGAGAGGGGGGGTGAATCAATCTTCACCGGATCTCAACAAATTAAAATTCAAAACATAAACTGATAAACTACAACAACAATAGATAATAAAATTATTAGCACAACACACAACACCAATTTTTTGATGTGGAAAACCCAGTTAAGGGAAAAATCACGATGGGAACCTACCCATAGTAAGATGATACTCTACAGTAGTATGTGAAAATATTATAATGGGGAATGTACATGCATTCAGACACACTGCCTAGAGCTCACTGCTCAAAGATACATGACCGGAAGGCTACAAACAACAAGGAAGTCTCATTGAATTACAATATGATTTGGACAACAATTTGAAAGGAATGAAATGCAATGATAGCATCTACAAATTCCCGATGACAGTTTCGGTTAAGCACAGTTGTCTGTTTTGCAACACCAAACACACCTCAACACTTTGCTGAATGATATATCCTTGTTCGCACATTCACATCTCTCTGATAATGTAGACACAATACCAACACCTACATTACATAAACATCTCACCTATATATATAAATCATGAACCTTGATAACAAGATTGGCTAAACCCTCAACCCTCAACTCACAATTACAAAAATTACATTACACGACGCAAAGATCAACCATCGGACCAATATTATGATTTAAATTATATCGAATGGACCTAATTCAAATTCTCAAATGATTAGATCCACTTGAAATCATGCCAAGATCAACCACAACACGCTACACCACCATAAATATTACATAACACACCAATCATCACCGGTTCATAGGAATCAACAAAACTCACACAATGATAAATATGGATCACCAAAACAAATAGGGAATGACTAGGAAACACCAGCAAGCACATTAGAATCATCCAGAATCATTGCAGCAACAAATCTTTACAAATCTTCATCGGACAACATCTCAAAGCTCAAAAACACAACCAATCATCAATTGTCATGAGGAAAGATAACTTGCAAAGCACCAAATCATGAACCATCTGAAATGAAGATACGCAAGATCATCTCAAACAATAATCCAAAGTCTCATCATAAGTTCTGATCACACCGGAATACACCGGAGGAAATACCAGATTCTGCTAAGCAGTGATCAACAAATACCAAACTACAAAATTGGATCAAAAACTCTTCCCAAACTCACTAGAATAAATCACAGGAATATGTTGACATCAATGAAAAAAAAAAAATCCTAGTAGCAGCAATGATCGAAGAATCTCCTCAATAATCTAGCAAGACCAAGGTTGGATGTATCTTTGGAGCAATGAATGCCTAACATATCTATGTGTTAGGCCAAGGAAGTGTGGGTTTGAGTGAACCTGTCTTAAATCTGATTATTTGGGTACTCAAAACCTATTGAATTGGTGGTGTGGGGTTTTTTTACACCTTTCCATATCATTTTTTGAGTTGTGGAGTGTAAAAATATGGCACTTGCTTTGTAAAATAGGGCTAATTAGGGCTCTAGAGCAGCGCTAAAAGTCAAATTTTGATGCATACCCTCCAAAATACCCTAGGTGCATTTTGAGATATGTTTTATAAATCTAAAAAGGGTATCCAAAAATAGTTTTGGGGTCCTAATATATGGTCTATATCAAAAGATATTCATGACTGTCCTATAAAGGAGGGCTAGTAGGAACCTAAGCCATTGTGAAGCAAACCACATAAAGGGATGACCTGGGGTTGAACCATTTCTCAAGTAGGTTGGTGATGATGCATAAATTTTTTTTATAAGATTTCCTAGAGGTTCTCAGTTCATTTTGGGAGTTTTAGTCAAGTTTTGTGTAAACGGGCTAGGGGTGAGAAGCCTAGTGAAAGAGTTAGCAAGTTGGGAGAAAGAATCTCCTTTGACACCTTTAAAATCTGAGATTGCAAGTTTCTTATGTGGCATCCAATCACCTTTGGGTCCTCTACATCAAAGTGGTATTAGATCTAATGGAGAAGATAACTTGGAAGAGATAGATTGAAGTTTGCATAGAAGAAGGTTGGAAGTTGAAAGGACAACATGGAAAAGGAGAAAGAGATGCTGCAAGGAAGGAAATTTTCAGAACCATATGCAAGTGTGAGGACAAGGTATGTAGTGTAATGTTAGATTCTAGTAGTTTGTATTAGGGATAACTTTAAGAAACCATCCCCCGGGCAACTATGTAAAATCCTGGCAAATCAGACTTTATTTTCGGGGGGAAATTTTCATATCAATGGTGAAATGTTTTTTTAAAATGGGGAAAAAAATTATTTTGTATTGGTGATTTTTTTCTAGGGTACAAAAATTCCATAAATTTACGGTGAATAATACTTTATTCTATGGGGAAAATATTTATTGTGGGAGGCAAATTGTTTTTGTTAAAAGGAACAAATATATAATTGTACGAGTAGAAAATTTTACTCCAAAGGAAAAATTATTTAAATGTGTTGGCAATTTTTATCCACCGCTTGAAAATTATTTAAATGTATTGGCGATTTTTATCCACTGCTTGAAAATTATTTAATTTTTTTTGGCAAATATTTTGTTATTTATGGAAAAATATATAATTTATTGGTGATTTCATGAATTCATTACCATTAATAGACAAGGCACATCACATCACATCAGTACATCACTTCACATTATACATTGAGTCTGGACTCTACACGATGTATCAATAAGAGCGGCCTCTTTGACACGTGAAGGGTGACACATACCTAAAATCTATCAATGATCTTAAACCATTCGATGATCGTAGGTCAGTGGCTGAAGTTTTATTTTGGCCCAATTTTCTAAAGAGAACATAGCTCACCAGAAAATGTTCGAAATGGAATTGGATTCAATAGACATGTATCAAATGTCACGATTCATGATCGATAATTTCGTTCATTAAATATATATCTTTTCACTAATTGAAATCTACTCTGTCCCCACGACTTCCAATGTGATACTTACCAATTTGGTACTGGTTTATAGTTGTTTCCATTTTCGCACAATAGTGCATTTATGGAAAAGATTTGCAGAGATACGAAAGATTTAAAAAAATTTATAGCAATTAATACGGTTAAAGAAGTAATTATTACAATCAAGAACTTCAACTATTTATATACGATCTCTAATTCTTTCATCTTCAATTAGCCTTTACCATTTGGTAGATAAATCATCAGAGCCCACGATATTTAAAATTTTAAATTCTTCCTCTGGTTAAGGTTTATAGGCTCAAGTTGTCTAATTTGTTAATCTGTTTTCTCAAGATGGACACTCCCATCTACTTGAGAAGCATTTTTGTAGAGGACCAGAGGGCCTTTCTAAGCTCCGTTAGAGACCCAACCCTCCAATCAGTCTACAATGAGGTTGTGCAGATGGTGTTGGGCAGAGAGTTTCTGCTAAACGAAAATAGGTACCATGTTAACACAGACATTACATCTCGCTCCTTAGCGTCTCTTGTAGACCTCAGAGGAGACAGGTAGATATGTTGATCTTGGAGACGACATTACTCTTGTCATCCTTGCAGAAGTATGGGTGGGGATCCCTTGGGCAAGTGAATTATCCAAGCTTCTCCTCCCTGACTAAATAGTGCCAGTGGCCAGGCAACCGTTTCCCTTGAACCTAAATGTGGAGCAGTTGACACATTACAAGAAATGGGCACAGTTTGGCAGGGACTTCCTCTGGAAATGGTTGCTCTTGGATGACTTTCCAAACTAAATGTGGCTTGAAGAATTCTCTTAGCTTATGCTATCTAAAGAATTCTACATGGAAGGAGGGCTAGATTCTTAGGGCAAAATTGTAAACAATTCCACTACCTATGCCCAAGCCCCGCTCCCCTGGGCCCCTAGTAGTTTTTTTTTCCCTATGTCCTTGAACCCTAATAGGCTTAGTGCTAGTGGCTCACTCGTTTTTATAATTCACGTCTTAGAGTCTTACGGATATAAATATTAATGATAATATCAAGTCTTAGAGTCTTACAGATATAAAAACGCTTTCTATAATTCTATTTCATTTTTATTAATTAAAGTTTTTCAATTTCCTTTTGTATATGAGGTACGTTATTTTAATTATTTGTTAAACAATGGAAATAAATTTAATACTGTGATCTTTTTTATGTAATGCTTCTTCCTCTATATTTAATATATATATAAAAAATTCAGTTCATTCCATTAATTATTTGTACATTGATTATGGTTGATTATAATTTTATAAATATATAGTTAAGATTTGAACTAAAACTCCAACTTACTTATATTAAACTAAATTTAATTATATTAAATTTACTCTTTTTTTTTTTTATCGGTAAATATTTTTTTTATTCTATTGATTCAGAGATTTAAAAATACAAAATTTGCAGTCCATCACCATGCATAAACACAGACAGAAAGAGATCTATACTACCCACAGTCCAAACTTGTAAATTATCCTACCCTACATCTAGTAGCAGTAAACAAAAAACCAGTTCATGGCTAGTTATCCAACAAATGTTCTTGCATTGATAAAAAGTTTTGGAATTAAAAAACTAACAGTTGAAAACATTTGGAAGCAAACTAAAAAGCACTGGTCGATAGGCCACTCACTCACTATCCCCCTGAGTTGCCTCCTCTCTTCCTTCCTCGAAGGTCAATGCTTTCCCTTTTGCCTCTTCAGCTTTCATTTTTGGAATGCAATCTAGGCACTTGAAGTCGTGGTCACCCTCCAAACTTGCCAATAGCTAATTGGGCATGCCTTCTTCAAATCTATCTCCGAATTCCCTACCAACCTCCATCCTTGCCACCATGTGCAGCGCCTTCAAGACTTCATCCACCCTGGTTAATTTCATGAAAAGTTTCATAGCTTCCCACCACACATGAGCTCGTTCACGGCATTGGTATTTGATTTCATCCTCTGGGCCATGGATAAAAGGGAGCAATTACTCCTGGTTGTCCCCTTCCTTAATTCAAATGCCAACTTGTGGCACCACCCACTCCAAAATTGAGTCTAGGTTGATCAAAAAATCCCCATCTATCAATTTGACCAAAGTGAGTTTCACCTTTTCCACCTCTGGTTCGAATTCATAGGCCCACCCCAGAATCAAAGAGTATACCTCCATGTTGGTTTGACATTGGTGATAGATATGTGCAAGCATCAGACGAGCTGCCGCCATAGCTTCTCATCCTTAAACTAGAATAATCCTTGCATTCATTTATCTGATACTTTACCCAAAAAGGGAACCAATTTGTTTTCTATTCACAGTGTGAAATTGGCCTCCATGGTCACCTTCAATTTCAATAAACACTTCTTGCAAAAATAATGTAATATATAAGCTACAAGATACAAATTTGGTCTTCTTTAAAACAAAATTTGGCACGTAGATCAAAAGGTAATAAATTCTTCCTCTGTGACTTTGTCTAGGGCAGGTAATGAGTGTGGAGGATAAGGCATTAATGCCATGAGATCAGGAAAAATATTTCCTGCAATCCTCTCCTCCCTTCATTTGTGTGAAATGTCATAGAGAACTTCCTTCTGCAACAAACATTCACCATCTTGATAGTTGTACTTGCCACATTTATTCACTTAATAAGTTGAGAACAACAAATTTTTCAAAAGACTACATATATTTACTTATTCTAATTTTATTAAACTTTAAATTAATATTTTAGATTTAATATTGAATGTTTTCTTTTTTACATTAATATTTTACCTTTCAAATTTTATATCAAAATTTATAATTTTATTTAGTTATTTGTTTTAATCTAGAAACTAAGTTTCATGTTTTATACTATTTTTCAATTTCATATTTTTATAAATAATATTAACATTATATTTAATAGTTATCTCAAACTATTGCACATCTTTAAAATTCAAATGTCTCTTATTATGGGACCGACACATCTAACAATACTCAACAGGTACCATCGCTCGTTGGATGAGTAAAGATCTATGACTTAGGGTGGATTTCGGCCCAAATGTGGGAAGTGAACACATTTGTGAGAACTTCGCTCCGAATTTAACATTTTAAATTTAATTAAATATAATTAAGTCTATAAAGCTCCTTTTCGGGCAAAATTTTAAAATGATTAAATAGACTTAAAAAACAGACCCGAAAAGTGACAAAAGTATGGTGACGTACTAGAAAAATGGTAGAAGTCATGGGACCTAGACATTTGACAATAGGTACAATCGTCCATTGGATGAGAAAAGATCAACGACTTAGGGTGTATTTTGGCCTGAATGTGAGAAGTGAACACATTTGTGAGAACTTAGCCCTAAATTTAACATTTTAAATTTAATTAAATATAATTAAGTCTATAAAGCTCTTTTTCGGGCAGAATTTAAATTGATTAAATATACTTAAAAAACAGACCCAAAAAGTGACACGAGTATGGTGACATGTTAGAAAAATGGTAGAAGTCATGAGACCCATGACATATGACAACAGGTACAATCATCTGTTGGATGAGCAAAGATCAATGACTTAGGGTGGATTTCAGCCCAAATATGGGAAGTGAACACATTTGTGAGAACTTTGCCCAGAAATTGGAATTGAACATTTTAAATTTAATTAAAAATAATTAAGTCTATAAAGCTCTTTTTCGAGTGGAAGTTTAAAATGATTAAATGGACTTAAAAAATAGACCCGAAAAGTGACATGAGTATGGTGACGTGCCAGAAAAATGGTAGAAGTCATGGGACCCATGGGCCATAACATCTGACAACAGGTACCATCATATATTGGATTTGCAAAGATCAATGGCTTAGGATGGATTTTGGCCCGAATGTGGGAAGTGAACACATTTGTGAGAACTTCGCCCAGAATTGAAACATTTTAAATTTAATGAAATATAATTAAGTCTAATGCCCTCAGAATTAATATTAAAGTAATGAATGTTTTATCCTTCGGCATGGAATATTTATGAATAATAATTAATAAACTTACAACATGATTCTAGATATTTTGCCATCGTCTGTTAGATGAGTTAAGATCAATGACTTAGGGTGGATTTCAAGTCGAATGTGGGAAGTAAACACATTTGTGAGAACTTCGCCTAGAATTGAACGTTTCACATTTAATATCGTCAAAATTTATACTGAAGTCATGAATGTTTTGTCCTTCGGCATGGAATAGTTATTAATAATAATTAATAAAATTACAACATTATTCTAGATATTTTGCTGTTTAGGTATTACTTTTATACTTTTCAGAGTTTTGAAAATAAGAGACTCATAAATCATAATCGTATTTCATTTCATGGACAAAACTATAAATCAAGGGAGATTCATAAACAACTACTAGATTGAGGAATGCAAGTTGCAATAGAGACTTTCTGCACCAATCTAGTGAAATATAAATTCCAGTTAAAATCTACAACACCTACATCCCGCCTTTTTGGTTTTTTTAATCTCGTGGTCCAATTTGAGGGTTAGCATTTTCAGGTTTTTATCTAGCATTATTTTGAATTATTAACAATAACAATGATGGGGAAAACAAAAAGCAGTAGTTCAATAGGAAGCCAAGTGAAAAACAAAATTTACCTAACCGAACTGGTTAAAACACTAGGTTTCACTGATGAATACCATGATATGTATGACCCTGCTATCCATGGTGAAAAGCATATCATAGATATTAGATATGCATTGTCTAGTAAGGCGACAGATGCATGTAGGGGAAAATTTACTATTTTCAACCCAATGTTACAACAAAAAACATATAAAATCGCATCATGGGATGCTGGATTGAGAAGCATGGTGTTACTTGAAGTATTCCCTTTCCCTGATTTTGTCATGGTCAGTGTCAAAAATTATGATGAAGATAAAAAAGCAATTGTCAATAAAAATACAAAAGAGGAAATTCTATCCATAAATGAGGGAGAATTTGCTCATTTGTTGAACCTAGGATTTGAAGCCCAAAACTCAAATGTCCAAATTGACCTTGGAAAGCTGGCAAGGAATTATGAGTCTCAATCCAAGTTGCAGAGATTCATTTATCAAAGCTTTAATAAAGAATGGTACTGGTATTGTGTTGGATCAGAATCATAAGCCTCCTTATGATTCTAACATTTTTGTTCCATGGGTTGGGGATACTATTTCCTTGCTGTCATTTTGCCTGGGATTGGAAAATAATAGGGAAGTGGGTACAAGCCTTCTTGAAATGATTTATAATATCCATTGTGTAGGTCAGCCAGTAAGATATAATTTTATTGAGCACATTGTTCAATCCATGCAAAACCAATTACTAATGATCAAAAAAGGTTCTTGTAAGACATTTAGGTTCTCATCCTACTTGTGTTATCTCCTTATATTCAAGTATTGTGGAATATTCGAGACCAACAAGATTCAAATTGTGAACTATAAGATTGATGAGAAGACTGGGAAGAGAACAAATTGTCCACTATATGAATGGACACCAAAGATAAGGATGCATGATAACAGAAAGAACTACAACCATTTTGTAGACTTCTTTTTGTTGGTATTTTGGTATGGTTTTGTCATTGATGTCAACACCTACTAATACACTAGCACTTTTGAGATCCAGCAGCATTCACTGGCAAGCAACTAACTATTGCATAGTTACTGGTATATGGTTCACCGGCAGGATATAATGATCACCAGCACTTGAAATGATATGGAAGACACTTGGTAATATCGAAGAAATCATGTGGACATCTTATCTTAATGAATTAATCATTGGTATATTCATATTTGCATATTTGCTTTTACCGAAAAATAGGTCCAGGGTTACCTAGGGTTACACCGATAGGTTTATCCTTTCCAGATCAGCATGGCACGCTATGGAAATGATTAATTATTGTTGTAAATGCATTAAGCCAACATGTTCAATTAGTTATTGTATTAGATATTATATTATTTGTAAAATGTTTTTATTGTAATATCTTGTGGAGCTGACCTACTAAAATTGGTCTTAGGTTATGGTATAAAGGTAAGATCTTATTTGTAAGATCAAGTGTCGAATGTGAAAAAGAATTGTGTGAAGGTTTATGCGAGATTAAGCAGTGCAATACATGCATACATCATTTGAAGGTGAAGCTAGGTTTTTGTAAAAGCATATCAGCATTACACCGGTACTGAATCTAGCATATGAAGATGCTATTTTGTGCAGTACATTCTTATTGGATTTAACCATCCAACTGTAGTCAGTGTGACTCCATTTTTGTGATTGAGCAGTGAGCTCTAGGCTGTTGGCCTTTGTGCATGTGCAGACCCCATTTATGTACACTTACTATCTGCAGTAGTATCATTTGATTGTGGGTAAGGTTTCCCACCATGGTATTTCCCCTTACAGGGTTTCCACGTACAAATATTGGTGTCATGTGTTGTGGAGGACTTTGTATTTATGTTTCATGCATTCATCTTTATGATATAGCAATTAACTATTAAAACTATCTACCGACATACTTAACTAGTTTACCGGTATTAAGCATTAAGTTGGTTAAGTTGTTTTTGGTTTGAATTTATTAGACAATTGATTCACGCCCCCCTCTCAGTTGTCTCTGGGACCTAACAATTGGTATCAGAGCTTAGTCCTCTTTTGTAGAAGTTTAACAACTTGAGGAGATCCAATGTCTACTAATTATTTCAGGAAGGATAGTCCTAAACTTGATGGAACCAACTATGGTATATGGAATATCAGAATGGAGACACATCTAAATTGCATTGGTAAAGACATCTAGGAAGTTACAAAGAAAGGTTACACTGTTGCTGTACCTGGTCAGCCCAGTCCAACTACCTTGGCTAAAGATGAGGAAAATGATTGCAAAGCAAGAGAAGCACTTTTAAGCACATTGTCAGATCAACAAATCATGGGATTATTAGATAGGTCCATTGCTAAAGCTATTTGGAATCATTTGGAAACACTGAATGAAGGAGATTCCATAGTCAAAATTGCAAAACTTGAAAGCTTCTGGGTCAGGTATGAACATCTAAAAATGGAAGAAGATGAAAGGATTTCTACTTTTATGGAAAGAGTAAATGAAATTGTTTTGGGTATTAAATGTGTTGGACGAACCTTAAGTAAGGATAAAATTCTTTCAAAAGTTTTAAGAGGATTGCCATTGGCATATAAAATGAAGGTTACTACTATAAATGAGTTAAGAACAATGCCTAATACATCAGTAACTAGGGATACATTGATTGGGAAACTTTCAGCTTTTGAAATTGAAGAATTTGGCCCTGTTGCTACTATTAAGACAAATTTAGCCTTTAAAACATCAACATCATCTGCTCCATCATTTGACAAATCTGATTGGAAAGCCTTTTATGCAAGAGAACTTGAAGAAAGGAAGAAAGAAAATGAAGAACTTGAAGAACTTGAAGCACTATTTGCAAGGGAAATACCTAAAGGTCCAATTGGAAGTAAATATGAAGGTAAAGCACCCTTTAAATGTTTTAACTGCAATAAGATTGGTCATATGGCTTCGAGTTGTCTTGATAGACATGCTAGACTAAGATAAGAAGCTAGAAGAACATACAAGCCTAATCTTGAATATCAGAGATACATATTTAAGAAGAAGAAAGACAAATATTGTTACATTGCTGATGAAGGTGTGACTGATGATTCTGATGAGGATCCAACAGACAATGGATGGGTTTTCATTGCTATAACAGAAGATCAACTGGCACCTACTGCTCAACTAGTAGAACAAGCCCTAGTAGCTAAAGTTGAAGTAAAGGATGAATGGATCATTGACTTAGGATGCTCACATCATATGGTAGGAGACAAAGGTCAGTTCTTGAACTTTCAAGAATACAATGGAGTTTTAGTAAGATTTGGAGATGACAAAGCCTGTTCAATCAAAGGTAAGGGTACAATATCTCTTTATGGTAAGTATAACACTAACAATGTTTACTATGTTGAAGGATTAAAGAATAATCTTGTAAGTGTTGGTCAATTAGTTGAGAAAGGATTTCAGTTACAATTTAAAAATGGAAAATGCAAAATCATGAATAGAACTGGTTTGGAAATTGCAACTGGTAATTAGACGACAGGCAATATCTTTCATTTGAATAACAGTGAAAAGATATGCTTGATTGCACATATAGATTAAAGTTGGTTATGGCATAAGAGACTCTGTCATGTAAACTTTGGTTGCATGGTAAAGATTAGTACTACTAAGGCAGTTACAGATCTACCTAAAATTGTCAAACACCAGAATACAATATGTAAGGAATGTCAATATGGAAAACAAGTTAGAGCTAGTTCCAAAAGTATTCTAGAAAAATCCAATAATGCTCTTGATTTGATTCACACTAATTTATGTGGTCCAGCTAGAACTAAAAGCTTACAAGGTGATAGATATTTCATGCTAATCATTGATGACTATTCTAGATTGTGTTCGGTTACTTTTCTCAGAGAAAAATCAGAAGCACTTGGAAAGTTCAAAATATTCAAAGCAATGGTTTAAAATGAAACTGGTAAGAAAATCAAATGCTTAAGATCAGATCAAGGAGGAGAATTCACATCTAAGGACTTTAATACATTATGTGAAGTGAATGGAATCAAAAGATAGCTATCAGCACCTCAGACACCACAATAGAATGGAGTTGTTGAAAGGAAAAACATAACTATCTTGGATGCATCAAGAAGCATGTTATCAGAAGCAAATTTACCACATGTGTATTTGTGAGAAGTAGTCAGCACAATAGTCTATACATTCAGCAAATTTCACATCAAAGGTGAAACCGGTAAGACCCCTCATGAACTATGGTTTGGTAATACTCCTACTCTTAAATATTTCAGAATTTTTGGAAGTAAATGTTATATTAGAAGAGATGAGTATATTGGAAAATTTGATCCTAGAAGTGATGAAGGAATATTTCTTGGTTATTCATCTAAGAGCAAGGCATATAGATGTTTTAACAAGAGATTGCAGAAAATTGCTGAGAGTACAAATGTAAAAATTGATGAACAATTCAGAGGAGCTTCAAGGTATATAGACTCTAAACCAACAAAAAAAATTGTGACAAATGAACCTACACTAAATCCACCGGTACAGAATGAAGATCTAGTTACACCAGTACCATCTGAGGATTCCACAATAATTGAAGAACAACAACAAACAAAGACACCCTGGTATGTAAGATTGAATCATTCTGAAGATCAGATAATTGGAAATAAATTTAAAGGAGTTATGACAAGAGGAAGATTGGCAAATGAAGAGGTATGTCTTATTTCTCAAATTGAACCATCATCTTTTAATGAGGCATATGAAGATAAATTTTGGATTAAAGCTATGGAAGAAGAATTAGAACAAATTGAGAAACATAACACTTGGACATTTTTTCCCCAGCTTAAAGATAAAAATGTAATTGGAACCAAATGGGTATTCAAAAAACAACTTAATGAAGATGGTAAGGTTGTCAGAAATAAAGCAAGACTAGTGTGTAAAAGATATTCTCAAAAAGAAGGAGTTGATTACAATGAAACCTTTGCACCAGTAGTTAGAATTGAGGCAGTCTGATTATTCTTGGCTTTTGCAGCACACAAGAACTACAAAGTTTATCAAATGGATATTAAATGTGCATTTTTGAATGGAGATCTTGAAAAGGAAATATACATTGAACAACCTGATGGATTTTCTTTGATAGATGACAATGATATGGTTTGCAGGTTAAGGAAAGCTCTGTATGGATTAAAACAAGCTCCCAAAGCTTTGTATGCAAGATTGGATAAGTATCTTTTAAAGATTGGTTTTACTAAAGGAAATGCAGACAATAATTTATATTACAAAATAACTAATGATGACATCTTGATTATAGAAGTATTTGTTGATGATATAATCTTTGGAGGAGAAGATGGTTTATGTAAGGAATTTTCTTCTAAAATGCAGCAAGAATTTGAAATGTCTATGATTGGAGAAATAAAATTCTTTTTAGGATTGCAGATTTCATAGACTGATAAAGGTATATTCTTGAGTCAATCCAAATACTTGAAAGAGTTACTAAAGAAATTTGGGATGGAGAACTCTAAACCGGTAAGCACACCTATGACTACAAATGACAAATTATCTCAAAGGGATGAATCTACACCTGTTAATCCAACTAGATACAAATCTATGATAGGAGGTTTACTGTATTTGACACAAACCAGACTTGATATTATGAATGTAGAATGTATTGTTTCTAGATTTCAAAGTAATCCTAGAGAAAATCATGAATCAATAATAAAAAGGATTTTTCGGTACTTACAAGGTGCTATAAATATTGGATTAGGGTATCCTAGAGATGAAAACTTTGAATTATGTGCACACATAGATGCAAATTGGGCAGGAGATGTGGATGATAGAAAAAGCACCATCGATGGAGCATTCTTTCTTGGAAACAGACTAGTTTCTTGGTTGAGTAAGAAACAGAGTTGTACATCTTTATCAATAGCAGAATCAGAATATGTTGCAGCAACAACTAACTGTATATAGGTACTATGGCTTAAGCAAATGTTGAAAGACATAAAGGTAAAATGAAAGGAACCTATTACCATATATTGTGGTAGCACTGCAACAACTTATATATCTAAGAATCTAGTACTACATTCTACAACAAAACATGTTTCTATCAAACTGAATTTTCTAGGGGAAAAAGTTGAAGAAAAGGAGATTAAACTGGTTTATGTGAATACTAAAGACCAGCTTGCAGATATTTTCACAAAACCTTTGCCTAAGGAGGCTTTTGAATATATCAGAGATCAGCTTGGAGTCATACCACCACCGATAGAGACTTAGACAATTGATGATTGTCATCAACCGACAGAATTAAAAGACAAATCTTTTACTCTGGTCTTTGATGAGGAAGCTACTTCTCAGGGGGAGTAGTTGGTATATTAAACTAATTGGTATTTTGTATATGAACTTGGTTTTATTATAACTTTGACATTTGATGTCAAAGGGGGAGAGATATATATGGAAAAACACATTATCTTTTGGAGAGATTGGTATGAAAACTTTGGATAACACATGTTGCTCCCAGGGGGAGAGATTGTTGTTTAGGAGAGACTATTACTCTCTGTATTCTGGTTATGATCTTTTTGGATATTGTTGGTTTTTGCCATTTCTGTTTTGGCACTTTGATGGTTTTTCCATCTTGTGTTGCAATCAACGCCAAAGGGGGAGATTGTTGGTGTTTTGGTATGGTTTTATCATTAATGTCAACAGCTACTAATACACTAGCACTTTGGAGATCCAACAATATTCACCGACAAGTAAGTAACTATTCCACAGTTACTAGTATATGGTTCACTGATAGGATATAATGATCACCAGCACTTGAACTGATATGGAAGACACTTGGTAATATCAAAGACATCGTGTGGACATCTTATCTTAATGAATTAATCATTGGTATATTCATATTTGCATATTTTCTTTTACCGACAAATAGGTCCAGGGTTACCTAGGGTTACACCGACAGGTTTATCCTTTCCAGATCAGCATGGCATGCTATGGAAATGATTAATATTGTTGTAAATGCATTAAGCTGACATGTTCAATCAGTTATTACATCAGATATTATATTATTTGTAAAATGTTTTTATTGTAATATCTTGTAGAGCCGACCTACTAAAATTGGTCTTAGGTTATGGTATAAAGGTAAGATCTTATTTGTAAGATCAAGAGTGGAATGCAAAAAAGAATTGTGTGAAGCTATATGCAAGATTAAGCAGTACAATACACACAGACATCATTTGAAGGTGAAGCTAGGATTTTGTGAAAGCATATAAGCATTACACCGGTACTGAATCCAGCATATGAAGATGCTATTTTGTGCAGTACATTCTTATTGGATTTAACCATCCAACTCTAGTCAGTGTGACTCCCTTTTTGTGGTTGAACAGTGAGCTCTAGGCTGTTGGCCTTTGTGCATGTGCAAACCCCATTTATGTACACTTACTATCTGTAGTAGTATCATCTGATTGTGGGTAAGGTTTCCCACCGTGGTTTTTCCCCTTACAGAGTTTCCACATACAAATA